>NC_053041.3:632856861-634056861 GCF_002575655.3 Aegilops tauschii subsp. strangulata | reverse complement strand
TGATGGGTTGCTAGAGTGACAGAAGCTTAAACCCTAATTTATGCGTTGCTTCGTAAGGGGCTGATTTGGATCCATATGTTTCATGATATGGTTAGGTTTACCTTAATTCTTCTTTCGTAGTTGCGGATGCTTGTGAGAGTAGTTAATCATAAGTGGGATGCTTGTCCAAGGAAGGGCAGCACCCAAGCACCGGTCCACCCACATATCAAAATATCAAAGTAACGAACGCGAATCGTATGAGCGTGATGAAAACTAGCTTGATGATAATTCCCATGTGCCTCGGGAGCGCTTTCCTTTATATAAGAGTTTGTCCAGGCTTGTCCTTTGCTACAAAAAGGATTGGGCCACCTTGCTGCACCTTGTTTACTTTTGTTACTTGTTACCCGTTACAAATTACCTTATCACGAAACTACCTGTTACCGATAATTTCAGTGCTTGCAGAGAATACCTTACTGAAAACCGCTTGTCATTTCCTTCTGCTCCTCGTTGGGTTCGACACTCTTACTTATCGAAAGGACTACGATAGATCCCCTATACTTGTGGGTCATCAGTCATCGAGCTGAACGTGTGCTGAACGCGGAGGTGTCGTACGTTCGGTGCTTGGATCGGTTGGATCGCGAAGACTTTCGACTACATCAACCGCGTTACAAAATGCTTCCGCTTTCGGTCTACGAGGGTACGTGGGCACACTCTCCCCGCTCGTTGCTATGCATATCCTAGATAGATCTCACGTGATCGTAGGTAAAAAATTTAAATACTGCGTTCCCCAACAATACTTCCCCCTTATCTCCTTTCTTTCTAACTTTCTCACTTTATTTTCAGCATTGTCCACTTAGAAAAAACCTAAATTTTGTAGGCATATAAGGCCTTTGTCGAGCATAGGAATCTCGAGGTGCGGGAGTACTTGCAACGAGTGAAGGCAAACGATGATTACAACCGTCAGATCATGACAGTTAGTTTTGCCCTCTTAAAACCAAGCTAAAATTTGCACTTTCATTCCTTCTGACCTTCTAGTTTGCTTGTTTAACTAACATCCAGGCTATGTTGGCGTCTTGGACTAACTGCACGGATCCACCACAAATGGGACCCCCACCACCACCTGCTGGAGAACCCCCACACGTGCCCACGTTCGATGAATGGGTGGCACTATGCAATGAGATTCCGGTTAGTACATTTTCCTAACTACTGACAAACTAGTTCTCGTTCATTCAACACTATCATATCATATTTACCGTTAGAATCTCTTGTCAAACATGTAGGGGACCGGTGGCTCGACTCCTGCTTCGTCGACCCCAGTCACTCCGATCTGGCAGAGTGGTGCTGGTCTTGGCAGTGGCTTTCTTGGCTGATGTGTTTCGACGATGATGATGCTGAGGATCTTTAGATGATGAACTTTAGTATCTTTAGATGATGAACTTGAGTATCTTTAGATGATGATGATGATCTTGAGTATCTCTATGATGATGAACTTGATGATGATCTATAGATCTGTCTTATTTCTGTGTGTATATGGATATTGTCATATATTCTTGTTTTAAATGCTGTCAAATTGAATTAAAACAGAAAAAACAAAGCAAATAAAAAAATAGCACAGATCTATGCCGACGGCCTTGCCGTCTGCATAGCCATGCCCAGGAGCGCCCAGCGGCTGCCACGTAGCAAATGTATGCCAACGGCCAGGCCATCGGCATACCTCTGCTGCCAGGAGCTCCCAGCGGCTGCCACGTGGCAGTGGTATGCCGACGGCCAGGCCGTCGGCATACCTTTGCCACGTGGCAGCCGCTGGTTTGTCAGTGTGTTTGACGGCGCCGTTGGTTGCCGTCAGGCGATAATCTCTGCCGATGGTGTATATATGCCCACGGCCTTACTATGCCGACGGTCTGACACAACTACGCTGACGTGATCTACGCCGACGGGTGTGTGCCGACGGTGGCCGTCGGCATAGACCTAAGCTGACGGCAGAGGGCCTATTCCGACGGCCGGCGGCCGGCGGCTTATGTGGGCAGTCCGGTAGTGCCTGAACGTCACGTAATGTCATCATATTGCAAGGTTTATGACGTACACATTGGCTCTGTACATGGTCGCCACATTATGAGCTTGTTAAATTTTGGTGCATAAGCTCGATCCTGCGATCCGCCTTACCAGTGACATGGAGTCGGAGTGAATAGATGCTGCATAAGCACACCCACTGTAGGTGTTGATGTGTGGTGATCAAAGTTTTAAATAACACGCTAAGCCTCTTAGTGGCGGACCTCTTCTAAATGATATAGCGTGCTATTTAAAATGCATGCTCATGTGTTTGGATTAAAAACCCTTAGCGGTGGACCTCTTTTAAATGCTATAGTGGTGCTATAGCGAGAATGGCGTTTTGGAGGCCGAGCTCCACAGAGCCCTTTATTTTTGAAAAATTCAAATTCAATTTTTTATGTTTCAAAAAAATCTGAAAAAAAATATGCGTGTATGTAAGGATGTAACCCACATGTGTGTAAAAATTCATGATAAAATACCTTAAGTTGCGACCTGTACAAAAAAGACAAATCCATGAAATGGGATGATGAATAGTATCATGTGTTAAACAGCCTCAGATTTGTCTTTTTTGCACAGCCATCATTTCAACATATTTTGCCCTAAAAATTTACACACATGTGTGTTATGCCTTCATCTATATCCTGTGTTTTTTTCAGAATTTTTTGAAACATAAAAATATGAATTTTGATGAATTTTGAATTTTGAATCTGGAGGCCTCATTGGAGCTTGGTCACCAAAAGGGATTTCCGTGCTATAGTGCACTATTTAAAACCATGGTTATGATCGTATGTCGATCCACATCCACAACGTCGACGACTATGAAATTTGAACCGAAGGTCAGATGATTCAGAAAACTAGTGCTACTCACAACGGCCATCGAGGACATTTGCAAGAACGGTAGAAAAGCTCGGTGAATTCAAGGCACCCGGTTCTGGAGTACGTAGCTCAATGATCTTGTGTAACTAGACTCTCTGGTATGTACATATGGTAAGCTAGCTAACCCAAGGATCCAAAAATATCAAACAGATAAGCATGCATCCGTGAGGGTGGCCCGACTGATTGGACCAAACACAAGCATCAACTATCAGTACACACATGTGACGAACCATGCATTATTGCATCTATAGTGGAGTATAAATTAATATCGTGACCGTTCAGAGTCGTCATTGAAAATTAATGAGTCAAACAAGCTTGATACTAGTGCAGATGTAACGTGCAGATACATATTCATTGCAACCAACGAGGCATTAGCTGTTCCAGGCTTCACGGTCTTGATGGGATCAGCAGACGATTTTTTAAGTCTGCCATGAATTCAGATCTGATCGAGGCGAATCTCACCGATGACTTCCGTGGCTCCACTATCATCCGTTGCAAGTATACATCACGAGTCATCCATTAGGAGGAGCACACACGTGTTGCATAAGCACAGACACGCTCTGTGAGAATGCATATGTAGCTGTTCTTTTTTTTCTTGAGTTGGCACGTATGTAGGTGTCGATGTGTTGTAATGGTAGGTGTATCGCTATCCACAGCGTCGACGACTATGATATTTGAACCGAAGGTGGAATGGTTTGTACTACTAGTGCTAGTCCCAAGAGTACTCCCAAGGGTACTTGAGGAGATTGGCAAGCAGGGTAGAAAAGTTTGCTGAATTCCAAGGCACTCGGTTCTCGTAAGCATTACTATACTCAGTGGTGAAGCCTTCACCACTTCAAGCTGTATGCAGTCACTTGACCACACGACATCAAAACTCTTCAACTACAAGTAAAAATTGTGCAAATGATGGTATAGATTTTGTAAATTAATATGTATGTGACATCACAAGTTTAAATTGACATCGTATACTTGAATTCCTAGCTCCACTGACTATACTATCTGGTCTGAACGTATGGTAATTAAAACTGGCTAAGCTAACCCAAGGATTGATAGATCTCAAACTGATAAGCATGCATACGTGAGGGTTGGCCAATTGATTGGACCAATCATATAAGCAACAACTATCAGTACACATGTGACCAACCTTGCATTATTGCATGTATAGTATATAAATAAATATCATGACTGTTCAGACTCGTCATTGAAAATTATGCGCCAAACAAGCTTCATACTATTGTACACGTAACATGCAGATACATATTCATTGTAAAAACGAGGCATTAGCTGTTCCATGCTTCACGGTCTCGATGGGATCGGCAGCCGATTAAATAAGTTTGTGATCGATCGATTGAGATCTTTAAATTGTTTTGTGTCTACGTCTCTGATCGGGGTGCATCTCACAGACGACTTTCGTAGCTCAACCATCATCCGTTAGGAGTATACATCGCCAGTAATCCATTAGGGAGGGTCTCAGCTCATGTGTTGTGGCGAATCTTGTTTCGAATATCCGAACTCGTACAACTACATCCTAACCAGAACACAGTTAATTACTCCCTCCAGTATTATTATTATTGTTCGCCTTGCCGAAATCCGTTTCAAGATTTCTCGCCATCAAAAAATCAAGTGTGGTAGTTGACATGTCTCCAGTGTGTAACTGCCCTTGCCTCTTTCGAGTCACTGCTCATACTTAAATATGAGAAGAATAACAGACGAAAAAAGTCATTATCATTAGTGTACGTTCTTGCCCATCAGGAGAAAAAATATGCTAGAATCATAAAAAAGAAGAAGATTGCACTATGAATATTTCAATACACATGAAGTTATGCAAAGTCATGTCAAATTTGTATCAGAATGCTAGTCATCAATCGCTTTTATTTTGACAAAAGGTAGATTTGGGTGACTGAAAATGAAGCATCAAAGGTATACATGCAAACACAGCTTCACATGTGGTCAAATAGGAGGAAGACGTTACTGGAGTTAAAGTCGGGGACGCGGCCGTCGCGATTTAGTAGAGGCTGTCAGCGTGGTGGAAGCGGCTGAGACAAGACACTGGAGCCAGGGAGTCAGGGAGACTATGGAGGTAAGGTTGGTGAGATAGGCAAAATCGGCGGGGGTGGACGAAGGGGTGTCGGGTACTGGTGGATGGTGAGGCCGCCAAGTTCGTGACGCTGTCTATCTCGGCCAGCGGGGAGAGGCATTGGCAGAGAGAGCATGATGGTGAGTCAGGTGTTAGGATGCCATGATGTTACACAACTCATCCCAAGAAATCCATGCCGGCGGCCGCTGGCTCCCATAGCCATCCATGGTAGGCGCGGTCGAGTGGGCGAGGTCAGGGGGGATGCGGTGCTCGGCTACCAGGGGGAGCGGCAGGGTGTCGCTCGACGGCCACAAGAGAGTCGACGCTTCTGGTGCATAGGAAGGATGGATCTCAACCAGAAAGAGGAAGGAGAGAAGAAGATTTGGTTGTGCCAGATAGATGCGAGAGGATAAAGCGATAGGGTGGGACTTGCACATGTTCTGAAGTCCATGAGAAACATCTAGTCTAGTCTAAACCAATGAATTAGCGCGCTATAGCGAAATAGCGTCACCTTTAAATACACTATATGTATGCTATAGCGAGACACTATAGATTGATCTATTTAGCGAGGCATTGCCCAGAACACTATAGCATGCTATTAGCGGTGCTATAGCATTGCTATTATTTCATATTTATTTACTGGAGGCATTGCTCAAAATGCTATAGCGTGCTATTAGTGGTGCTATAGCGTGCTATTAGTGGTGCTATAGCGTGCTATTTCTTCAGTGGTCTAAACACACTACAAAATCGTGAGTAAATGTGTAAGAAAACAAAGAGTGAACCAGAGAAAAAAGGGGCACACATGTTGCTCATGTACACTAATTTATTTAGCGAGGCATTACTCAGACTGCCATAGCATGCTATTAACGGCGCAATAGCGTGCTATGTTTTTAGTGATCTAAACACACTATAAAACTATAAAACTAAAAGTGAACTATGTTTAGAAAATTAAAAGTGAACCAGAGAAAAAATGGGACACGCATGTCAATCATGGAAGAGCTCGCGGGTGGTGCCCAAGCTTAGGCGCTTTAATTCTCTTATATGATAATTAAGCTATCTAACCAAAGGATCGAGAGATCTCAAACTGATAAGCAAGCATACATGTGAGGGTGGCCCAATTGATTGGACCAGTCGCAAGCATCAACTATCAGTAAACATGTGACGAACCTTGCATTATTGCACCTATAGTATAAATTAATATCGTGACAGTTGATAGTCGTCACTAAAAATTAATGAGTCAAACAAGCTTGATAGTACTACTACTACTCCCTCCGTCTAGCTGATAAGTCATCTTAGATTGTGCACCGCAACCAAGGTGGAAGGGAAAACAAGAAAACCTAATTTTTGTTTGCTAATTAATAGCATTGCATGCAATGAACTGACCACTGCATGTCATATTTGGTAGTCTCAAGTCTCTAAAAGCACACATGCCCCACATCTCTTATTGGTTGATTTCTTTATTCATATCAAAAAATAATAAACGAGGTGAGAGTTAATGCATCGCGCCTAAGTGTTTTGGGATTATTTGGTTTTCGTAAGGTGACTTATACACCTAGAAGGAGGGAGTAGTGCAGATGTAACATGCAGATACATATTCATTGCAACGAGCGAGGCATTAGGCTGGTCATAATGGCAAGTATCATATACTAGTATCATGTATATGATACTAGTGTATGATACTACCTTCATAGTGCATAGTAGCATATGTTAGTATCATAGATCGCTTCATTTATTACCATGCACGACACATAGTAGCACAATATTTAATATGATATGGTATCATGATATGATACTCAACTCTTTTTTTTCATTTAATTCTACGCCACCTCATGCAATTTGCCAACTAGTTGGCATGCATGATACTACCTATGATACTTTCATTACGACCAGCCTTAGCTGTTCCACGCTTCATGGTCACGATGGGATCAGCCGACGATTGATAGATCAAGATCTCATTGAGTCAAATCTCACAGACGACTTTCGTAGCTCAACTAGTAGTACTCGCAAGGGTGCTTGAGTACATACAAACCAGAGATAATAGTTATACTACACAGGTGGAGAATCAAGTGCCATGGAATTCACCGAGATTTTCTACCGTGCTTGCAGATGTCCTCACGCACTCTTGGGAGTAGCACTAGTTGTACAAACCATTTGACCTTCGGTTCAAATCTTATAGTGGTCGGTGCTGTGGACTGCAGTACAGCTTACCATCACAACACGTAACACCTACATATGTGCCAACTCAAGAAAATACCTACACATGTGTTCTCACAAAGCATGTGCATGCTTATGTAACATGTGTGTGCTCCTCCTAACGGATGACTCACTCGTATCGTAGTTGAGTAGCGAAAGTCCTCTGTGAGATTTCTGCTACTAACCCAATGAAGGATAGATCTCAAATTGATAAGCATGGATACGTGAGGCTTGCCCAATTGATTCGACCAATCACAAGCACTATTGCATTTATAGTACCGCATCTAGACAAATCTTATACAAGAATTTTGGGACGGAGAAAGTATAAATTAATATCATGACCATTCGGTGTCATCATTGAAATTTAATGAGTCAAACAAGCTTAATACTAGTTTAGAGGTAACATGAATATACATATTCATATCAACTAACAAGGCACTAGACTATCCATAGTGGGAGTAACATAGATGGTAACATCATACATATCTAGACAAAATAGATGATTTGACAAGTAATTAATGAAAAAAGAGAGGCATGTGGTGAGTGTGGCGTTTCTGCTCCCGGGCTCAGCTGCACTTGCGCTGACGAAAAAAATCAAAACAAATACTAGAAAAATTCAAAAAATTACAATTTTTTTGGGTGGTAGATAATTTGATGCGTGAGGTTCGCTGTAAATTTCAACTCACTGTTTTGACCCGATTTGTCTTTTTTTGCCGAGAGCTGCTCAGATACCCAAATGAGTTGAAATGTGGAGCGACCCTCACGCATCAAATTATATACCACACACAAAAAAATTGGATTTATTTGAATTTTTGTAGTATTTTTTTAAATGTTTTCTGACCGGGAGCAGATGAGCCTGGGCACCGATTTGGATTTTCGGGCATGTGGTAACATAGCTAGTTACTCATAGTATGAGTAACATCACACATATTATGATAAGATGAGTCTACAACCTAATAAATGAAGTATTACATGACACCACACATATGTTACTCCACACTATAAAGATAGTAACATAGAGTAGTAATATATGCATTATTAGTCTAAGTTACCCACCACTGTGGCTAGTCTTAGCTGTTCCACGTTTCACGGTCTCGGTGGGATCAGTAGACAATTAATTAAGTCTGCAATCAATCAGATCTGATCGATGTGAATCTCACATACGACTTTCGTAGCTCAACTATCATCCGTTACGAGTATACAGTGCGAGTAATCCGTTAGCACGCAAATGTTGAATAAGCACACACACTCTATGTGACAACACATATGTAGGTGTTTTTTTTTCCTTTCTTGAGTTGGCGAATATGTAGCTGTTGACGTGTTGTGATGGTAGGTAGTACCACGAACCACAGCGTCAATGACTATGAGATTTGAACCGAAGGTCTGATTGTTCGTACAACTAGAGCCCCTCATTTGAATGCACGGTAGAAGAACTCGGTGAATTCCTGGCTGCTCAGTCCTCGAGTACGTATGCTTTAGCTCTTTATGTACTACGTCCCTAAGCTTCTTAGGGGTAAAAAGCCTCACAATAAATTGAGGTGTCCAATTGAAATTGGATCACCCGATTTTAACCAAGTCAATAATTTTTCAAAGCTTTCGTTCAATTATTTATATTATATATACTATGCTTCTTAATTTTTAAGTCCTCGCAATTAATTGAGATCTTCAGTTTAGAACTTCATCATCAGATTTTGGCCGGGTCAATAATTTCTCAAGGAGCTCTTTCATTTAATTATTTTAATTCACCATATTTCCTAATTTCGAAGCTCTTTTGTTCGATTGAAATATTTAATTTTGAATTTGGTTTACGATTTTGATTGGGCCAACGATTTTTCGAATCAATCAACACCAACCGGCTAGAAAAATATATCAATCTCGTGCACCCTCTTACCACCTAGAAAAAAGAAGCGCCACCATGTAATGACACTATAGCATCAATATAGTACCTATAACCACCAACACAGAAATTTAGCCACAAAAATATGAGTTGATTCACGCATAACACAGAATCACACCATGAAAGGCCCATCAAATAATCGCATTATGAATAAACATGAAACACACCCATCGTCTCCCCCATCCGCCAAACTAAATATTCCATCAGTTTCAAAATACAATGGGTATTAGTCTTTGGAAATTTGACCAAGTTTAGAGCCAAAAATATCGACATCCACAATATTAAGCCAAAAAAATATGAAATTTATTTCATGATGAATCTAATAACATCAATTAGATATTACAAATTTTGATATATTTCTTCATAAATTTGATCAAACCTAAAAAGATTAGACTTTTAAAAAAAAGTAATACACCTTATATTTTAAAACAAAATGAGTATTTTTTTTAAATCTCAACAACACCAACGGCGCAGCAAAGCGCACCCACCCTTCTAGCTTGTAACTATACTATTTGGTCTGTATGTACGGTAATTAAGCTAGCTACCCCAAGAATCGATAGATCTCAAACCGATAAGCATGAATACATGAGGAGGGGGGTCGCCGGATCCACGCGTGTGGTTAGTTTTAGGCCAAAGTAGCGTAGTTAATAGACTGTTTATCGTCTTGGTTTCGGCAGCGGTGGCGACGCTGAATAAAATTTCTTCAGATCCTACTCCGATGAGACGATTGGTCCTATGATTGGTGGTGGATTTGGAATCAAGTCTGTTCTATTAAGGATGGTGTGGCGGCGGCGGCATCCTCATGGTGGACATGTGTCCACGGGCTCCGCCATTGCGACGGAGTTTGCTCCAGCGTCGGCGCGGAGCTTGGGAGGTAGTCCAAGAGCGGATGCAGATTGTGGTATGCATCGATGACATCTGGAAGATGGAACGAGTGTTGGGTTCATGGTTGATGGATGGTAGGTGTGATTTCGTCCTTCGGCGTCTTAGCCGTGGTGGGGTGTCAGATCTGGAGTTTGATGGCGTGTCCGGGGTGTTGCCCCGGTCTGTTTCGTTCAATGGCAATGGATTCACTTTTGGGGAGCCACCTTGGAGATCCTCAAAGGTGCATATCAGTGATGGAACCGTATCGAGCTCGGGTGAGAAGATAATTTATCATTATATTCTTCGGTGGCTGCTGTGGTGGTGCTGGAGGCAGGTGATAGTTCTATCATGTTGGTCCTTACGTAACTTGTATTTTGATCTTTATTATATGAATGAGACATGTATTACCATGAAAAAAAATTCTCAAACCAATAAGCATACATACGTGTGGGTGGCCCAATGATTGGACCAATCAGAAGAGCATCGGCTATCAGTACACATGTGACCTTGCATGATTGCATTTATACAATATAAATTAATATCATGACCGTTCAGAGTTGTCATTGAAATTAATGGGTGAATCAAGCTTGATACTACTCAGACCTCTTCCAATGCAATGATGCTTAGATAAGGTGCTAAGTGCAGTAAATGGCTTAGCAACTCAAGTCCCCAGTGCATAGGTGCTTAGTTTTTTGTTGCTAAAGCTTCCTTCATTTAATTAGCTAGACTCAAAATTGTCTTTTCACCTAAGGCTGGTCATAGTGGGGAGTAACTTAGACTAGTAACATGCATATGTTACTAGTCTATGTTACTACCTCTATAGTGCATAGTATCATACATTAGTATCATAGGTGGTCTCATTTATTGCCATGCATGACACATAGTAGCACCACATTTATTATGTTACGGTATCTACCTATGTTACTATAACCATCTCTCTCTTCTTTAATTGCCTGCCACATAAGCATGTTCGCGAGTCCCAAGTACATGATACTACTTATGTTACCCCACTATGGCCAGCCTAAGTATACGCGCTTAGCACCATTTCTTTCTGGGGTCACCAAACTAGTCTCTCTCTTCTTAATTAACCTGCCACATCAGACTTTATACCTATGTGGCAGGCTTAGCACCTGTACATAGTGGAGTATTAGGAGAGGCCTCATAGTGAAGATGTAACATGCAAATTAATTATGTCTGTCATTAATCTCAATCTGTAGATTGTTGTTTTATTTCTATGTCTGACTAAAACACATATCACAGACAACTCGTGCAAATACATCCTAACTAAAACGTAAATAATTACTCCCCCAATATCATCACTCGCCTTGGCAAAATCCGTTTCAAGATCCCCCCAACGTAGTTGTTGCCATGTCTCAAGTCTGTCTCATCCCTTATCTCTTTCATGTTGATTCTCTACACGCTATACTTCAATGTGAGTGAAATCACAGAAGGAAAAAGGCATATGATCATTAGAGGTACGTTCTTGCCCAGGAGTAAAAAGACGATAGAATCATTAAAAATATTGTTTTATAGACATTTCAACACACATCAAGTTATGCAAATTCATGTTAAATTTGTATCTAAATGTTTCAGTCATCGATCGCTTTTATTCTGATAAATGGTGAATTTTGTTGAGTTGAAATGAAGAATCAAGGGGTAAGAACACAAAAAGCACATATCTTGTCTCTTCATGAATAGGATGCACAAAACCAATGCCAACTCATGCACACGCACGCGCGCACACACAAAGAATCACACCCACAAATTGTAGAGTCATAGAAAACCTGTAATTGCGCCTAAGCGACTGAAAAAGGAAAAACTCTGAAGCAGATCAAAGCAAGGATCTAAGGATTACAACAATGACCATCCGCACAGACCATCTATTGACGTCACAAACACAACGAGAAAGGTTCTCCAGTAGCAACCTCTCCAACAAGGGGATGACGCTCAAGCGCCGCCGTCACCGGATCCAACCTGCAAAGGCCAGATCGTGGGATTTCACCCAGAAGATCTGGTCCAAGCAACTCTGAGAAATGCCTTAAGCACAGTAACCAACTAAGGTCAAATATAGGTTTTTCACACTGAATATCAGGAACATTTACTCGAGAAGCACCACCAAATTGAAGTCATCCCTTGTTCTCATCATGACTTTCTGCTATCTGAAAAACTACATGTGTTGCATAATCTTGACATGAGATGCCATGCAAGTGAAGACCACACTAGTGCGGAAACCCTTATAGAGGAACTGTCTTAGTGGTGTGCCCCAAAAAGGTCATGCCACTGATATTCGCCTAATGTACCAGTGGCATGCCAAGCTACTAACACGCCACCGATGGAGGGGAGAACAAAGAGGGGAGCAGTGAATTTGAAGTGGGGATCGAGTGTCTAACACCACTATCTCTAGAGGATCAGAGAGAATGAGAAGAGTTGGAGTGACGTATCTAATGCCAAGCAACATGGCACATAGTTGGAATTGAGGGACCATGTGCTTCGTGCCATAGTTCATGAATGTAGGTTAAGAAAAACACGTCAGATTTCACATCACATATACTTTTTTTTTCTGATCTTGTGCCATCTCTTGCATCGATCACGTTATGCTTTTGGGCCCTCGGTCCCTTCCACAAACTCGCAATTTTGGGTCCCCAAGTTGTTTGCGCATGATGTTTGTTGGTCCGTATGCAAAGAGGGGTCTTCATAGACCTGATCTGCAGTAGTGGGTGTTGTACAAGAGGATGTGTTCATTTATTTGAAGACCCCTCATTTATTTCAATTTAATATACACTTGATATATTAATAAAACTGCTCATTTCCGCAGAAAAATTAAACAGTATGGTAGTTATAGCTTCAACTATGCTCTGAAAACCGGCATCCTTATTCCAAACTCACGTTCAATGGGGAAATACTGAAACACACCATAGTCGTAGTTCAAATGTAAGTATGTGCCAGTTTGTTTTTTATAACTATAAAATGATACAAACATAACTGAACATGGCATGTTTTTTTAGGGCATATACCAGTACAGATTTAATATACACAAGAGTCTATTCGATAAAGGATTTCTGAAACGTGGCCTTCAAATAATGTGCCAAGTGCCTTCTCCGCATTTTCCTGAAACAAAATCAACCCAAAACAGGCCTCTCTTTGCTTCAATACCTCTTGTTTTTTCAGATTGTGTTGAGCCTGTCAACAATTACATCTATGGAAGGCCTATTTTTCTGATCAATCTGCATGCACTCTAGCCCTGTTTTTATGCATGTATGTACTTGATGGAGGCATTCTGAATCAAGCGATGAGTACACGGATGCTATGTGCTCTGCTGTCCACCTTTTCCGTATCTGTGTAGAACTATGATTATTCATGGTGATAATATACAAACCATAAATGTACGTAACATAAGCCTCTAAGTTTCATCTTCAAAAGTAAACATTAAATAATTTATCTTCTTACATCTTTAATGTATATCCTTGAGGCCTTGTCCAGATTGTCGTTGTTCTCCTCTCTTGTGGTGATTTGGATCATCATTACCCCCAAACTATATATGTCTATTGAGACCGACATGCCAGTGCTGTTTAGATATTCTGGAGCCATGTATCTACTGAATGTCATTAACACGGAGAGTTAACACGAATTACTTAGGAGAGATGGAACTTTAATTTGCAGTAATAAAGGAACAAAGTAATAGTGTCAAAATTCATGATTAGCTTACGGTGATTCCTCTTTGTAGTATTTGATCCGATCTTCGCTAAAGATTCTGGAGAGTCCAAGATTGGCAATTTTGGGCACCATTGCTCTATCCAACCATATATTATTCAGGTTAAGATCCATATGGGTAATGGGATCCTCTAACTTGTGTAGATAAAGTAAACCCTGGCAAACCCCCTTGACTATTTTGAAACATGTGTCCCAGTTGGTACTGGGATCAGCCGAATTGGAGCCATCTGTTGCTTTGGGCCCTGTATATATGAGTGTAAAAGCTAAAGGAATTAGAAGATAAATAATGCAAACACGTCCAAATTCTAAACTCCAAGTTACGCAAACATCAAGGAATTAAGAAAAGTATTGACAGTGTGTGTTAGGTACCAAAAAGATGCTGTTGAAGGCTCTCATTAGGATCAAAGTCATAGCAGAGTAACCTTTCTGTAGTGATCTGTAGTGTTTGATTGCAGAACCCAATCAACTCTACGATATTTTCATGTTTAAGCTCATAAACACTCTGAACCTTATTCTCAAAATCCTCAGGTGGGATTTCCGCGCTTTGCTCAAGTTTTTTCACCGCAATCTCTTTGTCAGTATCTGGCAGAGTTCCCTGTTTAATCTCGTAATAAATACTGCATATTAGCATCTGTTCGATCATCATACTTTTGAAAAAACAAAAAAAAAATATGAGAAAAAAAGATCGAACCTTATAAACTGGTCCAAATGGATCTTTACAGAATATTCGGGAGAAGTTATTCGTAATTCCTTCCAGAGACTGAAATGAAAATATCTTTGGTAGTTCGGGGCTGGAGCTGCTCCCTTCGGTTATCTCTCCAGTTGCCATTTCTGATGATCTAAGAAAGTAAGGGAGATGTGAAGGAGCAGCCTACTATTGGATTTGCTACTTCTTCTTATTAGCAAAACACGGCAGTTGTTTTAAAACAGGATCCTAAAATAAGTATGGGATATTTTACGAATCAACATCTGAAAACAACCAGATCTTGGACAAACTAATCACGAACCTTGAGATCTAGGAAGAATGACTGTAACCAAGCTGGGAAGAGAAGACACCCGTCCGCGCCTGCCTGTGCAGCTTCTTAAAA
The DNA here is from genome assembly GCF_002575655.3 of Aegilops tauschii subsp. strangulata. Classification (NCBI taxonomy): domain Eukaryota; kingdom Viridiplantae; phylum Streptophyta; class Magnoliopsida; order Poales; family Poaceae; genus Aegilops; species Aegilops tauschii. Next base: position 634,042,127 of record NC_053041.3, on the reverse strand, counting down.
TTAGGGGCTAAACCATGTGTGTGTGTGTGTGTGTGTGTGTGTGTGTGTGTGTGTGTGAGAGAGAGAGAGAGAGAGAGAGAGAGAGCAAGAAGATTAGTGCCTCGAGGAGGGCTTAGAGAGAGAGAGAGAGAGAGAGAGGAAGAAGATCACACACACACACAGAGAGGAGAGAGAGGGGCGGAAGAAGGGAGGGGGAGGAAATTTGGGTGCCTGTAGACATAAATACATACAGGTAGCAGCCCAAGGAAATGACCATCGACCGCGTGGATTAGTCGATCTATAGATAAAGAAAATATATACCCACAAGCTGGTGTCCATGTGTGATGAGGTACATGCGTATGGTTAACTATTAGCTCTTGATTTTTGCCAACTTGCCATCAACTGGGTGATGTACTGGAGGAGATAGAGGGGCATATATAAAGAACTAAATAAGCTGTCAATTAACCTGGTCACACCAATCAAAATTAAAGAAATAAACTAACGATTGCATTATTGCAGCAAGTTGTACGTATGCGAGTAGGAAATTAAGATGACCAGATGGATCGCAGATAATAAAACTCTCATAAAGTACTAATAGCACAAGGACGCTCTCTTAAACCTAATTCCAAGCCTAGATTGGATCGCGCTGGCAATCATGGAGACTAACTACGAAGACTTTTCCAGGAGAGAGGTGGCAAGCCTGTCCATTATTTCATAAATCATATGAACTGGCAGTCATGTTGATTCATCTGTACTACTTGTTGTCTGCATGCGAGGTAATCTACCGGCACAGTACTTGACCAGCTTACTCTAACCTCACCGGAGCTGGTGGCGGCGGCGGCGGAAATTAGCCGAAGCACGCTGCGCGCAGCTCGCCGAGTCTTCGTTTTCTTATTCACGCATGAGCAGGGGAGCAACGAACTGAAGGAAGTACATGGTAGCGAAAAAGATCGGTTGTGACCAGCTATGTCACGGATATCTAGCCGCAAGAAAAAAACACTTTCTGATTCATCTCACGGATGGAGACAAATAAATTTGCTTGACAGGAGGAACATATTGCCACTAAGTGGCAAGATTGACTGGCTCCAGCTGGTCAGCGGATCTGCCTCGAATATAGCATATAGATCCTTTGGTAACAACCTTAATTTGTTAGAAACATCACCCAGGGGAAAAAGTTTCCCCACCTGAATTTTCATTGAATGAGGGCAGAGAGCAATCATTAATTAGTAGGAGAAAAAGAAACCGAGTTACTTTGTAAAGACTTGGTGAACAATTAATAAAATGGTTGTATGCATCGCCGTGATGCAGAGGCCAGGGGTCATCCTCCTTTTCGCAAAAAAGCCTACGTCGTGATACTTTTGCTCGGGTATTTTGAGTTTGTTTGACCACAGAGTGAGGTTCTATAGAGTGTTAATTATTACTCCCTCCGTCCCATAATATAAGAACGTTTTTGACACTAGTGTAGTGTTAAAAACGTTCTTATATTTTGGGACAGAGGGAGTACATCACTACAGGGAGCCTGTGTTGCATGATCACCGGTGAATTCATGGCATCCCAAAATTTTCAAGCCCATCCATCCGCCCCGTCCGTACCGTCGCTCCCTCAAGCAACATGAGGGAAAACCCAGCCACCGCCAGGGCCTCCCCTTCCCCGTGCTCCTCCCTCGCCGCAGCCAGAGGGCGCGACCAGGCGGAGCCCGATCGGCGGGTAGCGGTGGCGTGGATCGATCGTCTCTTGTGTGGTGGACTTGGGACGTGGGTCGGGCCTGCTGGTCCGGAGTGCATTGGGCGACGTGGGGTGGAGCGTGCTCAGGGATCAACGGCGCCAGCCTTCGCGGCGGCCAGATCTAACGCGCGGGTGGCGCGGGCTACGGTCAGCCGGCTAGATCGTGGCTGTGGAGGCTGCTCCTCGCGGCAGTGGTGACGGCAATGTCTCTCTATCCGGCCTGGCCTTCCAACGACGCGATGGTGGATTCGTAGTACGTGATAGCTCCCCCGTTGTATAGAAGCCATCGATGCATCTGATGAAAGCAAGGGTGTCCACTCCATAGTGTGTCGCATTGGAATCATGGCCTGAAGTGTCGTATACATAGTACTCCCTCTGTTCGAAAATACTTGTCATAGATATAGATGTATATAGATGTATTTTAGTTTTATATATATCCATTTTCATCCATTACGATGACAAGTAATTCCGGACGGAGGGAGTAGTTTCATATTAATATTTAGAAGAAGTTCCCAATAAGATTATTTTTGCATCATATGCCTTATATTTTGCTAGTCAACCCGGAAGGAGGAAGTACAAAGCATCACTAGGGAAGCCAGGCCAAACGGGGTCGCGACACCCCCTTGCAAAACTGCAAAAAGAATTTGACTACAAATATTTCTGTCCCAGCCCATCAATTGGTAATTCTCTTCTCCAACCTAGTTATTATGTATGTTGGTTTTAGAGGGGTGCCCTTATCTATGTCTCGCTGGAAGCAAGAAAGTGGGCAGCCTCGCGTCCGGGGAGCTTCACATGGCCCAGCCCAGCCGCGCGGGAAGCTCCAGCCTCCTTCTTATGTTTTTATCTTCTGTTTTCTGTTCTCCTGTTTTCTTTACTTTTTTACTTTTGTTTGTACTTCAAAATATTCTATATATATATGTATTACAAAAAACACTCTATAAAAACATTTGAAAAATATTTACCAAGCATTTGGAAAATGTTTAATATGTATAGAGAAAATATTTATCACGTATACAATTCTTTTTATAAAAATTTGATCTACTCAAAAAAAAAATTAATCAAGCATACGAAAAAATGATGAACAAGTATTTGAAAAATATTAATCAAGCATTTGAAAAATGTTAAAGTGTTTATAAAAATGTTAATCAACCATTTGAAAAAAATGTTGAAAAAGTAATTTAAAATGTTAACCAAGCATTTAAAAAATGTTAAATGCGTATAGGGAGAGTGTTGACCATGTACTAAAGAAATGATGAATTTTTGGGATCATGTATATAAAAATGTTCATGAAGCATTTAAAAAAAAATGTTGAACAAGTATTTTAAAAATCTTAATCAAGCATTTGGAAATGTTAAAAATGTATAAAAAAAATGTACACCATGTATTTAAAAATCTTAAATTTATATTGTAAGAATGTTAAATGTGTATTCAAAATATGTTGTTGGCATATACGAAAAATGTAGAATGAAACCAAAAGAAAGAGAGAACACAAAAAATAAAACCCAAAAAGATACAAAATAATCCAAAGAAAAAATTAAAAAATAACGAAACAAATGCAAAAAAGAATGAAAAAAATGGAGAAAAAAGGAAACAAAATAAAAACAACGAAAAAGGAAGAAAAGAGAAAACTAATGAGAAGAGAGAAAAACGGAGAAAAAAAATACTGGAACAGGGAGAAGAAACAGTGGAAAACCCGGTTTGTTTTGACTTAAGAACCACCGCCCTACTTGTCCATCACAAACGCGAGCCAAGCCCAGTGGTTAGTCGCACTTCCAGTCAACCAGGAGAGCTCGATTGTTGTACGAGCAGCTTCATGAACTTGATGCTTTGCTCTAGATTGATCTCTCTGTGCGAAAACTCTGCACAATTTGCAATCAATGAAAACAGATCGAATGTGTACTTACCCTCTTTTTTGCGGAAGTCTGAACTGCACGGGACTGTCTCGTGCTGATGCGCACAACCGCCAAGATGACAAGTCGACGACTGCTGGTGAGCCGAATTGTCAAAGGATGAAAGGAGCAGGATTTACTCTATTGCCATGTTGTATCATGTGAGTTGCGTCCATCTTCATGCATATTCTGCTTTTTATTTGAAAATTGCCCCACCCACCCCCCCCCCCCCCCCCCCCCCTCATTGCTTGTCAGGCTCTGCCACTCCTAAGCATTAACTGCGTATAATTGATTGGAACAAGTTTTCAACAAGTAGTTGAGCCGTGTAAGTCTGCACTTTGTAGACCTCGATCATAGACTAATTAGTTAGTCTTGACGCCATCAATGGATCGAAACCACAAACGTTTTGTTGTGGACCATCTTTTTTTTTTTAGAATGAAGGCTCGCGAAGAGCCCGGCTTTGAATTAACAAAGCCATCAACCGGCCAGGAATTACAAACAAACACCAAACCACATCAGCCCAACGATACAAGGGAGCACTCTAGGAAGCTTACAACTCAACGCAGCGCACAAGCACGAAAGGAAAATACAACCGAACCCATTGCTTGTACTAGCCGAAGACAGCAGCAAAACAGATAACCAAGGTAGCGACCGACAGAGCAGGATGAAGACCTGCTAGAACAGAGTGTGGGCATGAACTGGGCTGACTCCCAGGATGATGAAAACCAGGCGTCTTCCTCCTCTCGCGCCGCAGAGGGCCCCTTCCCTCTCGCCTTGGATCGAAAGGCATCGAACCAGCAGACCTGAGAAGCGCTCACCCTAGAGCAGAAGCGATGGCAACCTCGGGGCCAGGAGCAACCGTAGAGCACAACACCATGGACGATGGGCACACAACATCCACTATACCGCCGCTACCAAGGACACCAGTAGACTGCCGGAAAGCCACCGGGAGCAGCTGCTGAAGAAAGGCAGCAAGGACATCAAGGAAGACCGCAGAACGTCGAGGAGCAAGACCCGTCGGCCGTTGAAGAAGAGCACCGGGAGCCCACAGCCGGGGCCGTGTTGCTAATGCTGGGACGGGGAACCCCATCCCCTACCGCCGGATCGAAGGTGCCGTACCACCAGCCTTGAGGCAAACACGCCACAACCAGTGGGTACCACCCTTGAGGGGAACGGGGACAATGCCGGCCATGCAAATCCCGACGAAATCGCCGCCGCCGGACAACCAGAGCCGCCCAAAGCTCGGACCTTTGACACACCTCACCCGAACACGAGCCCTCCCCAGGCGGCACCTCCAAGGAGGAGCACGACACGAAACGTGCCGTTGCCGCCCAATCCTAGCCGGATTTTGGGCTTTCATCCGGGAGGGGGAACGAGGGTGGAGAGGGGAGGACCTCGGCGGCACCTCCAGGGAGGAAGAACGGCGCCAAAGGCATCGCTGCCGCCGGGCCGGACAAACCAACCAAACGGTTTCCCGTGGTCCCACACCTCACCACCGAGCACACATCATCTCCAGATCCGGCGCACGAGACGCAAGCAACAGGGGACGACGGTGCAGAGGGAGTCAAGGAGGAGGGAGCCAAACCTCAGATCCGGCGAGGAGGGGAACAACTCCGCGCCGCAGCCAGCCCCCGCCGGCGGCTCACCACCCGCGTGGTCGAGCCATCCGGCCAGAAGCACCCGCAGCCGGCGCCAGCCGAGAGGACGCCGCTGCCTCGCCAAACAGGGCCGCCGCCCCAGATCCGAAGACCTCCGCCATGGACGAGGCGCCAGAGGCCTCGCCGCCACCTTCCCCGGCGTCCGCTGGTGATTTCCGGGCGAGACCCTCAGGTGGCGGCGAGGGAGAACGGGGAAAAGGGGTGGCGGCGTGGGGGGAACCCTAGTCGCCACCCGAGTCGCCCAGGACGACAACGCGGGGGCAGGTGGGGGGCAGGTGGACCATCTTTCGGAAAGGAGGATTATCCCTAGGCTCTGCATCAAGCGTTGCACACAGCCATCTATATATATCATAGTAATATCTTATGACAAACACAAGGTCAGGGGTGCGTGCTGTGCCCGGCAATCAGCTGGCTGGTCTACACTCTAAAGATTAAAATTAAGCAAGAGGATGCGTCGTGCAGATCTCTATGTTCTACGTGGCATCTGCAGGTTGACATCGATTGTTAAACTGATGTTTGAGTTGGCTGTGAAGTTCTAACCCTGATAATTCTCATATCAGGACGCCCTTCAATGAGCAAGCTAGATATTCAAACCCACAGTTGCTAAGCTGGTGGAGGACATGTTTGGTTTCAGCCTGTTTCGTGGCTTTTGGTTGGTTTGCCCCTGCGTGGGTAATAGACTCTCTTGCTCCTGCGCAAGCGATGAACAGTTGATAGGATAGATGTTGGTGTTGTCGGATATTTATCCTACAGTGGGTGTTTCGACGATGAGCACCAGCTGCAATGGGTTTTCTGACGATGCGTTGAACTCGCTTCCCCTTTCCCGTCTCCTTATTTCTGGTTTGGACAGTTGTATTTTCATTATTCAGTTAATAGAAAGGAGTTATGTCTGGTTCAAAAAGAATATTCAAACCCGGGACAGCGAAGGGAATGGCTCTGGTCTAATGGTACTTGGACGACAAAAACTATATATTTGAATATCCTGTTCTGCTCCTTTGGACAAACTGTAGCAAGCTGTCGATGATAAAAAAATGATTACTTATTTTGCTGTCAGGTTTAGCTAGCTGTGAACTACACAGGTAGATGGAAAATATCAAAAATGAAATTTTCCATGTCTACGGTCATCTACCAGAGAGCAATCGGTCATCTGCCAGAGAGGAATCCCTGGTACAGAGATGTTGGAATAAAACGCTAATCTAAGATATAGACGACACATTGAGGGACGATATTTGTTAATGAGATTCACTGATATGGCTACCTCCTCGGGACAATGACTACGGGTGCTTCTCCCCAACATACGCAATACCGGTCATCCGGACACCGGTACAAGCCGTCGGCTCCCCCGGGTACCTCTGCTATCAAGTTATCATGGGTTACAACGTGTGGTGCCCCTCGATATATAAGAGGTTTAGGATACGACATGTCCGATTTTACACGACTCGATGTTGGAATTAGGGTCGGACTAGGAGGAGTAGCCGATTAGGACTTGTAGTCTGCTAGGATAGCTAGCATGTAATCCTAAGTACCCCTGTAATCCTTGTAACCCAGATCTATAGAAGTGCATGCTCTAGCCAATGTAACCAAAAGATCGATCTGATGAAAGAGACTAAGCAGCACATTATAGGTCAACACTTCCGCTCCCTCAGGCCTAAATGTGGACCGAAAGTGAGCTACAATTTAATTGCGTCAGCCAGGTCTTGAACTCAAGACCTCTTGGCTCTGATACCATGTAGAAGTGCATGCTCTAACCAATGCAATCAAAAGACCGATCTTATGAAACAGGCTATGCAGCACATTATACGTCAATACTCCCCCTCATGTGTGACTCCCTCAAGCCTAAACGTGGACAGAAAGTCGGCTGCAATTTAACTACGCTAGCTGGGTGTTGAGCTCAAGACCTTTTGCCTCCGATACCATATAGACGGAAAAGATTGCAATACAATAGACGTACCTATTGCTATCCATCAGCGCCTCGTATTGTTTCGTGTGTGTGTGAGTACCCAGCGAAATCAATCGATCAAGTACGTCTAGCTAGCTTCTACGTGAGCAAGTCTCCTGTAGATCAATCAACCAGGCTGCTTGCTTGGTTAGCACGTGCGCGTCAACTCCTCAGCTAGCTCGTGTCATCTCGACGAACAAGTCTTCGTAGAGCATTTAACAAAAAACTACCACATTTTGAGAAACCTTGCCTACAAACTATCATTTTACAAAATTGTGCCGAAAACTGTTACTTTTTGACTAATCTTGACTAAAAACTATCATGTCGGCAAAATGCCTGATTCGCCTCTTCTAAACGCCTTTCTGACAGGATGGGCCCATCTGTCAGCATCAATCTTCTTCTTCCTCCTCCTCCTCCTCCTCTCTCTCTGCCATTTCTTCGAACACCTCATATGCACTCCGCGCTTTTCTGCATTGCGACGCCCCGGCGAAGCACCTCTCCGGCACTGGTCTCTCAGTCCATGGCGTACACGAGGTGCAAAGGCGGGGGCGTCGGTCGGCAAGGCCGAGCGGGGGGTGGCGAGGCCTTGGCACGATGGCGGCCGCCATAGCCGTGGTGAGCAGGCGGCTCGGCTAGGAAGGAGGGCGGCGCAGGTGGCGGGGCTCGCCGGCCGGCGGGGCAGAACGGCGGGTGAGGTGGGCTGGGCGGAGCGGCGGGTGGCGCGGGCGGCGGACGGAGCACACGCTCGCGGCGGCGGCGGCGGCTATGCGCACCGCTGTGCACGCGCACAAGCTAGCATGCAAAGCCCGCATGCTAGCACACCCGCAATGCTCCATTGGCCGGCTAGCTAGCACGCGACGCTGGCTTCGACTGATGGCGCGGTGGCGTTGCTCGCCGGCCGGCGGTGGGGCGGGCGCAGCGCGTGGCTCGCGTGCATCTCCCGCACGGCACGGCCTGGGAGTTTGACCACTGTGCCATGTCAGCGCCTACGTGTGGGTCAGCCCTGTCATAATCATGTTTAATTTCAGCAAACTACTATGAGGCAGAAATTAGTGTTTCAGGAAAAAATTAGTCAAAAAGTGATAGTTTTTGGCACAAATTTATAAAATAGTACTCCCTTCGTCTCATAATGTAAAACGTTTTTTGACACTAGTGTAGTGGCATAAAACGTCTTACATTATGGGATGGAGGGAGTAGTTTATAGGCACTGTTTCACGAAATGTGGTAGTTTTTTGTTAAATACTCGTCTTCGTACGTAGAGTCTACGTACAGCCGGAAAGTAGTGCTCTGGTTCGACAACTGTGTGATAGCTCTTAACGGAAAGTAATCGTTTACGAGCACGTATGAAGTTTGGGCCACCATCGTACCTAATCACATCAATTATAATTTCAAGTCCACATAACCTTTTGCGTACATAATATTCGACGCAAATATAACAAGAGATGCATATTTCCCTCAAGAATAAAGAACCCAGAGAAGCCAATTTCAAAGATGAATGCAACATAAAGAAAAGGACGGGTGAAACCATCGCAACTCTCATCACAGCCAATGGTGCAACTGCGGAACGGGCCGAGGGACCAAGCGGACCTAGGACGAACCCCGATTATCCTCACTGAATGTGCAATATTCTCTCAAATAGCTTTTTATGTTTAGAATACCATTTGCTGGAATAGCTGCTACTCTTGCATCAATTTCAAAGTGTTTCCAATTGTTTTGGACCTTGCATCAGGTCTGGAGGATGTGCGGTGTCGTTGCGTGTGACCTGCAAAGATCTCAGTAGAACCTTAGAACACCAGTGCTTGGTTCATCAGCCCCCATACGGAGGATGAGAGGTCGAAGAACTTTAAAACTCCAAAAATGGAAGAGTAGTAGCCATTTAGTCGAGTAATGGCGAGTGATCGAACTTGCGAAAGTCCAATACCTTCTGGTCTAGTTGCATATGTTGCACTGTGGAATTGAATGGGACTGACGACTGACCTTGTTAGAAAACCATACTGCCCATTCAGAATGATCTATTACAGTGATAAAATTATCATCTCTGGACTTTGATGTAATAATAATATCATCCACTGTGTGATGCACTGCAAATTACAGTAATATACCTCGTTACGATAGTCCAAAGAAATCAATGAAACTAATAATTTACACATTATACATTGGACTGTCGACTGTCGAGCAGCAGAGAGCAACTCTCAAGCAACAACACCACCTAGCCAGATCATTTTTCTGCTCTCAAGCTCTAACTACTCCCTGCAGCTTAGTCGTGCGTACCAAGAGTTAATCTTGGCGATAGAGTTGCCTTGTTGCGCTCCAAGCACTCAACCATCCAAATCTTCAGATCTCAGAATACCTGAGAATATCAGGTGCTATGGGAGGGAGCATTCTCCCATGCTCCAGGAGCTTATGACCCGTTGGATCTGAGGTCCAATGGTAATCTCAGGTGGTCCCACAAATTTGCAAAAAGACTGTCAGAAGTCCCGTACATCATGTTGGTGTCAGCATTTTTTAGCTTTTTCTTTCTTTCTTGCATGCATGCTCTCCACGTTTGTATCCAACAGGATTTCCCAATCTGCTGCTGATACAGACTCCTCACTCTTGCCCTCGCCACCACCATGTTCTTCATCGCCAATTTCAATCACTGATAGTGCATCGTTATGTGCAACCGCGACCCTAGCAGATAAAGGAGCATGCGCTTTAGTACTTGTCCGGCATCAGAGGGAACAAGAACATGGATATAGCTAGGCAGGCAGTATGTGATGATGATCTGTAGGCAGTAGAAATAATAACAAGAACAGCGAATGCTAGTTACCTTCGCGACCCTGCCAAACATGCCAGACCTTCGACCCTTTCACGGCCATGAATGTTCAGTACCCTCTTGAGCCTGGGGAATATGAAGCACTCACTAATTTACCATAAATGTTAACCAAATCACAAGGGAAACATGTTTGGTATGTGAGAGCTTGCCAAATAGTTGTCTATCGTAACATTTTGTAATACACAATCTATGATAGTATTAGTTGTAATGAGATGTAGGGCATGTGCTTGTTTCGTAAGGGCATACTTTGGTAATTACCTGAAATTAACGGAGCACCACAAATAAACATGACCGTCTTCTGTACCTGCTATTAGAACGGGAGGATTGGGATGGGAAACGACGGAAAGAACTGCGGATCTATGCGGTAGTGTACGAGCACACTCATTCTTCTGCATGTCCCATATCTTTATTTGAAAAACAAGGCATGCATATTAGAACGCTATGTGTGTATTGTATTAATCTACATCTCAAAGAAATAGCAGACCTTGGCGGTCTTGTCCAAAGAGCCAGTAACCAAATACTTCCGACTGTCACATGTGAAGAAATCTAGGCACCTCACGTTATGCGAATGCCCAGACAGACTATACTTGTATTTGGTAGAATCAAGACTCCAAACCTGAACACCAATCATAAGAGCCTTCAATCAAGGTATAGTAGAAAAGGAAACGTACTCCATCTTAGAAAGAATGAAGAGAGAGAGAAAGTAAACCTGTATTGTGTGATCCTTCAAACTATCAGTAAAACTAACAAAACTGTTGGGGTCCTCTGGGTTAAATGTGACTCCACAAACATAGCCCCAGTGTTCTTCAAATGTTCGTATGCACTTCCAGTCCCAGTCCCAAAGCCTTATTCGTGCACGAGATCCTGACAGCACATACGGCTGGGTCGGATGAATGGCTAGCGAACGAACACCAAGATTGTGAGCTTTGAAACTCGTGATTTTTTCCATTTTATTTTCATACTCGTACACATGAACAAAACCATCACTTGACCCAGCCAGAAACCATCTCTTTCGAGTAATGAATTTAACACAAACTGCAGTGAGAATGATCAACTAATTAGCATATCAGTGCACCGCAGGAGACACATGTGTTAACAAATAAGTCTGAAGGATACCTATTTGCGAGCTTGAGGCTTCAACCGAACCTACCGATTCCTGTCGATATATAAAATACAAATAAGTCATTTGTTAGTCTAAGGTGAATAAAAGAAGAGAAAAGAATGGTATATTTGCCAATACAAATTTGGGCTTTTTGTGAAGACCCTTTACATTTACCCAGGGTATTGAAATACTACCACGAGAAAAGAGATATATGGTGTAACGGTTTTTCTGGCTTTTGGTGAGAACTTTAATAATAGGAAAAAGTCTAAAATAAACCTTGATTTCGTTCTCCTAGTCTGAATTAAACCTTAAACTTAAAATCCTTGAAATTAGCACCCTATACTCTTTAATCCCGGTCTATCCCGGATGATTTTTAGTAACTACTCCCTCCGTCCCATAATATAAGAGCGTTTTTTACACTAGTATAAAAAACGCTCTTATATTATGGGAGAGGCAGCAATTGTTTGGCCCACCAAGAAAAGAGAATACAAACCAGGATCAGTACTCTCACAGATTACAAAGGTGCTAGCTTGCTAGTAGCACGAAGCATTATGCCGTCCATACATAGAGCAAAACTGAGTAGCGCCGTTAAATTCTCCATCGTCCAAAGTTCGGCCAGGATCTGTCGTCCCTAAAGTAGTTTCATTATCTACCGACAGCAACAACTAGCACACGGCACACAGCAGTAGCTAGAAGCACAAAGCTAGTTCATGCGTGTAATATAGCGACGGGATGACAACGCTCATCCATCGGGGAGATGAGCAGCAGCCGCACGAGGATGTCAGCGAGCACCGCGGCTGCCTCGGACGGGTCGCGGTGGGAGGTCGTGCTCTGTTGCGTGGCACAAGCGAGCTTGAAGCGGTCACGTCCTGTCCCCGGCGCGCGGCCTCGGAGCGGACGCGGGGCTTGAGCCATGGAGGAGACGATGCACAACTGTCGAGGAGGAGGGCATCAATCGCACGAGGAGGTCGACGGGCGCACCGGCCGACGCTGATGGGGGCGCAACGGGACGTCACTGGTGGTCGTGACCTGCCGCGTGGTGCAAGAGAGCATGGGGACGTCATCTTCCCGTCCACGGCGCGCGAGTTCTGAGCAGATGCCGAGGCTGGGTCGAGGGCGACGGGTTGATGACAAACAGGGTCAGCGAGACGGAGAAGGGACAGGTGCCGGCGACCTGGAGTGGACGGGGACCGGACTGGGACGAGGCCTCTCGCTGTACATCGAGGACGCGAATCTACAGAGAAGATGGATCGGATGGAGAGAGTGTTGGTAGGGGACGATGAATATGACATGTGGGGCCCAGTAGTACGTGTGAGTAGTACGTGAATCCGGTCGGGATCGTCCTTTTCCCGGCGACGCCAAACACTTATTTAGCAAAATCAGCCGGGACAGACCGGGATTATAGAATATAGGGTGCTAGTTTCAGGGATTTAAAAATCAAGGTTCAGTTCAGACTATGAATACAAATTCAAGGTTTATTTTAGACTTTTCTCTTAATAATATGTTATGTTATGGCTTTCCCCACAAAATAAGGAAAAATGTTACGGCTCCTGTCGACCATCACCAAATTTAGGCAATGGTATTTGGTAATCTCTGTCCTGCGTATTCAAGAAAAAAAATCGGTATTTGGCAATCAACAGATGTTCATATGTACTAACTGCTGCATGTATCTTTTCGATGGAGATGCCAGGAGGCAATAAAACTCTTCTGTCATCTATAAAAGAAAACTACTAACTGATCACATAATACAGTAACATACCTGTAGGCCATAATTCTGCATGTGAACATACCCAAATGAACCTGTTACAATTCTGTATGAGAAGAAGATGAGAACGCATCCAATGCACTAACTTGAAAAATGAGGTTTAAACATTCAAATGCCCATATTATGATATGCACTCACAATGGTTCTGTCTGATTTGCATCCATGGAATGGAGCGAATCTGTATCCTCCACCGATATGATCTGACCAAATGAAGTTCTTGTCAGCACTACAGGAACCACCTTCAAAATGGATCTAGGGATGAGAAGTAAAAAAAAAACCAACATACCTTTATTAGAGGGAGGGTTGCGTGCTGCATCATCAATGCATGAAAAAGAGGATAAACAAAAGGAAGCATCAGTACTGTACAACTCATCAATGAAGGAGCATTATTCTAATGTCACAATGCAATTGGACCCATAAATGGATTTTGCTGGGATCTCTGCCCTGACCATTTTGAGTCATCTATGTGATATAATGTAACTAAGGACTTCTCTCAGTTAGCATGGCACAATTTGAAATAGTATGAGTCACTTCTGGTACAACAAGAATTGGTTATGTTATTTTGTTGTTGTAAAAGATTTATTCAAGAAGGACATCAATATTTCAAGAAATTATATTTTTTTATTACAAACTTCCCAGACCAATTTTTTTCATGGGCTCACGGCTCAGTAATTATTGCCCAGCCATTTAATCATAACCTATCCTTCACGTATGCATGCTATATATGTTCCATACGTACTGCTGAAACATTCCGTTTCAGTAGGTAAAACAGAATGTAAGAGACCATGTTCTGTAGCATCCTAAATACCGATCAGTTTTGGTAGTCTGGCGACTGGCAGCATAGATGAGGCGATAAGACATAGACTCACAGCAGCAAAAATTCCAACCTTTCTAGTGCATTACATCACATGGTATGCACAGTTTCAGCCAAACAAGGTTGAACACCCCTAGTAATCCATACTTCACTTATCCCAACTGAGCAGAAAATAAGTGTTTACTTGAAAAAACTGACCTCGAATGTCGTCTCTCCTTGTGAGGCACAAACAGCTTTCAATGACACCTTGTGCACCGTATTCCCTAACTCGTTGACGTCCTTAAAACGTTCTTTGCAAATGTATTTGGCATCACTACATAATGAATCATCACCAATTGTACTGCTCTGCAGGATTAAATCTATGGTTCTTTCTTCTGGTAGGTTTTTGTGTTTATTGATTGTCACAACGAGAGTGTAAGTGGACCTCGGGGCAACAATTCCATACAATGGCAGACATAAGAAAGACGACTTGTTATCGCTCTTCTCCTTGAGCACAAATACCAAATTTTCAACTGTGTTGTTTGTTAGTTCGAGTGAGCATGGGATCAACTTGTTGGGTTCGAAGCTAAAGTGGAGCTCAAGTGGGCAGACGTCAAGAATGGTGCTGGAGCCTGGGATTACCTGTAAGGAAAGAGATCATGTAGTTGCCCATTCTGACATTTGACTTGCTTAATTTGCTGCCATATTGTTACTGTTATTGCAACGTTATTCAGAACAGACAAGTCTTATTAGCATCTCACCTCAGTCTCAGTGGTTGTGTCATGTGCCGAGTGTGTCTCATTAGAATCCTTTGCCCCCTCTGGATAATTTCCATTGCCTATGTTTGATTCACACAAAAGCACCGGGGCAACCGGCGACGATGGTGCTTGATGCCGCTGCACCTGCTGGTTGTTGGGCAGAGGACATACCCTGACCCGCCGCCGGAGACCTGGGGCGCCCACCACCTCATCGGACGTCACCTCACCCACCAATTTACCATCTGTCTTGTTGATGAACAGGTCTTCAGTCACACTATGGGGTGCGAGATCCTTGCTCGCAGTACTTACAACCAACTTGTTTGTGCACTGCCTATCCAATGGAAACTCTTCACAGGCTTCCACCTATATACAAAAAAAACATAAATGGAGAGACTTTAAATAAAATCACTTAATTAAATTTATTCTTGTTGATTTCACATTTCATGAATCTTGATCTTTTCATTAAGAAAAAGCATATAAGACAGTTTGATCTACATGCACCACGACTGCTATAGTGTATTAAGTTTGTATTTAAAATATTTTCAATTATATAGAACTTGTGTGGTTAACATCGGATGAAGTTCCTATTCATGCATGTTTAATTCTTGAGGTAATTGCTTTTCCTTACAAGTAACTTACTTGATTTTTCTTCAACTGCAAGTTGATTTGTTTTTTTTTAATTATAAGAAAAATGGATATGCTTGTATACACTACACCCGCACACACGCACAAACACCCTAAACATACCAAGAACTGAGGGAAACTAGGATACATTATGAATGACACAAATTGCAGAAGGTGCATAGAATAAAATGGAATTCCTTTACAAGTTAGTATTTTTATTTGATAAAAGTATATTTTTCATCCCTCAAGTTTGCCAAAATTCTACATTGGGCTCGTCAAGAATTTTCGCTCGACAATCGGTCCCTCAAGTCTCAAAACCAGGCAAGTTTTGCCCAAAATCAGATTTGAGTAGAAAATTGGACATGTGGAAGCGGTTTTCTCTCTCTTCCATAATGACATGATGAGGCTGCCCCCGCCCACCGCCGCCACCTTGTCGGCGAAGCCGTTGGGGATCTTCAATGTCTCCAACACTCTCACGGCCCACAGGAATAGCACCGCTATTATAATGGCCCTCGACCACCTCGGACATCTACATCGGCCTCAGCACAACAATTCCGCAAAAGGAGACACGGGCGATGGAGCCGAACGACATGCATCCATGAAATGAACTCCACATGCATAACGACGGGTTCTTGTCGATGTAGTACATAGAGGGGGAGGTGACGGTGACACAGTGAGTTCGTGCCAGTTGGAGCCTCGTCAGCGTCGTCGAGGGGAGGGGATGGGCGGCGGCTCTCTCCTCTGTCACCGGCAGTGTTGCATATCAAAGGGAGGGGCTGTGATGCGGCCCTCTCTAGGTTCGTCGGCGCCGACCAGCATGGCCACCTACGCAGACAAATCTGAGGTGTGCTGGTGTCGGCTCACCACCACGGCGGATCTGCCACTGGCGAAAGGAGCGCGGCCGGCGGCACAAATGGATGGTTTGGTAGGGGTATGGTGCCGGCGGTGGCGCATGTAGGCGATCGGTTTTCCTCAGCTGTAGGCGCAGGTATGTGGTGCAGCAGGAGGAGAGAGAAAATCAGGGACATGTGGCTGGTTTTGCTCCCTAATTTGGTTATGGAATAATTGTGCCGGTTTTGAGACTTGAGGAGCCAAATGTAGCTCAAAAAATGTTGAGGGACCAGATATCGACCTTCAGTAAACTTGAGAGACGAAAATATACTTTTTCCTATTAAATAATTAATGATCTCACCTCAGCTGTTGTGTCACTAGCTAGTTGTGGCTCACTGGTGGCCTTCACTTCCTCTTGATAATTCTGACTGACTGTGCTCGATTCCAATAAATGCGTTCTTGAACAAGTTTTCCGTGACAGTTGGGATGAAGTCTCGTCCACCACTTTGCCATCTATCTCGTTCTTGAACAAGTCTTCCGTGACACTCGGCATTGTTAGATCCTTGCATTTAGTAGTGTTTAGTACCAGCAACTTGTCCGTGTACTGCATATCCGACGGCAACTCTTCAGGGGCTTCCATCTACACACACACACACATGTACGTACACAACTGATGAGATTTGTCAACAAACCAAATGAAGTTTCGCCGGGTAAAGTTTCTTCGTGATGATTTGATACATGGAAAAAATTAAAAAAAAAAGGAAAAGAGCATACATAAGTCACGCTCCAATCCACATACAGTAGGACTTGGTATAATTTAAAAAGGAAAAGAGCTCATGTAGTTGTGCATTCCAACATATGAATTGCTTAAGTTGCTGCCATATTGTAAATGTTACTTGAACAATTATTCAGTACACACAAGTTCAATTTGTGCTGGCTGCTGGTAATCAATTGGACATAGCTTTGCAAGACAGTATTCTTAGTTAGCGATCTCACCTCAATCTCAGTGGTTATGTCATGTGCTGATTGTGCCCCCTCTAGACAATTTTGATTGTGTATGCTTGACTCCCACAAGTGTGTTGGTGACAAACCCCTATCAGATTTCACCTCATCCACCAATTCACTATGGGGTGCAAGATCGTTGGTCAAAGTATTTACAACCAACTTGTCCGTGCACTGCATATCCAATGGCAACTCTTCACAGGCTTCCACCTATATACAAGTACATACAAATGGAAAGACTTTCAACAACAAAATTACTAATAACATAATTAAGTTAATTCTTTAAGTTGCATGAATCTTCATCTTTTCATTAAGGAAAAGAAGCACAAGACAGTTTGATCTACATGCACTGGTGTGACATGTTTATATTTAAGATATTCTTAATTTGACACGGCTCGGGCGAATAACATAATACATATCTATTGGTTTTTTCATTCAAATGTTATAGAAATGTTTTAAGATCTCTTTTATTTTGGCCAATATGAATTTGACTCCTCAACAACAGAAACACTTGACAGTTTTCCTAATTCTCAGTTTTCTGAATTTTTCATAAATCTCTGTCACATAGAATTGCACATCATTAATCCTAAAAATTTCTCTTAGTGAAATATATGTGATCTTAGCAAAATGTTAGTGTAATTTTTAGGCTATAGGTTATAAGTGGAGTGAGGTGCAGATGAAAATGGTTGAAATGGACGATCCCATATGCTTCACTTGTATCTCTAAGTTGATAGAATATGCTTTGCTTACTGGAACAAACTCACCTCACAAGACATCTTCCCCTTCTGAGAATAAATAGCTTTCAAGGGGACCGTATGCACCGCTTTCTCAACCTTTTTAGCTTTCTCAAAATAATTGTCCCACTCATGTCCTCTTTTATAAGGCGTGATATACTCATTACTTATAACAGTCTGCAGTATTAAATCAACCTCTCTTTCTGTTGGCAAGCTTCCCCTTTTATCAGTTGTCACAACAAGAGTGTAAGTTGACCTCGGGGGCACAATGCCATATAGTGGCAGCTTCAGAAAGCACATCCAGTTATATCTCTTCTCCATAAGCCTAAACACCACTTGATTATTATTTCTGTTAGTTAGATGCAGTGAACATGTGACCAACTTGTTGGGTTCGACGGGGAAGTTGAGCTCGGGTGGGTGGACATCGAGAAGTTTGCTACAGATTGCAATTATCTGCAATAGAACTTGTGTGGTTAATATCCAAAGAAGTTACTATCCATACATGATTAATTCTTGAGGTAATTGCTCTTCCTCACAAGTAATTTACTTATAAATTACAGGTTGATTTTTTAATGATTATTACAAGAAAAATGAATATGTGTGCACACACCACAAGAGATTTGGCTTTCGGATTTTGTTTTTTGCCGGCCCTCACCAAAATGTGCAAATATTGCCCATCTCGAAAAATTTCGGTCAAATCTCGGATGAAAAGCAAAGAACAAAATTTGAATTTTTGGACGAAATGCGACAATGCAACCTAAATTTGAATATTTAACCTAATTTCCTGAAATTCAGAAGGTTTTGTCGCAGTAAATATTCTTACCAGCCCTGAACGAAATGGGTGTGTTTCGCCTGAAATTTGAAAATTTCGGGCGAAATCCAAACTTTGCACACCACAACCACCGCGCACGCACAAACACGTGGGTAGACCACCCTAAACATACCAAAAATTGATGGAAACAAGGATACATCCATGAATACCACAACTTGCTAGATGCACAAATAACTGAGGGTGCCTAGAATCAAGTAGAATACCCTTTGCAAGTTAGTATTCTTAAATAATTAGTGATCTCACCTTAGGTGTTGTACCACTAGCTACTTGTGGCTTGCTAGATTCCTTCTCTTCTTCTTGATAATTCTGATTGTTTGTACTCAACTCCAATAAAGGCGCTGGTGAAAAACCCTCACAAGTAGTCTCATCCACCACTTTGCCATCTATCCTGTAGTTGAACATATCTTCTGTGACACTCAGGGGTGTGAGATCTTTGCATGCAGTGTTTTGTACCAGCAGCTTGTCCGTGTACAGCGTATTGGATGTCAACTCTTCATGGGCCTCCATCTACACACAACCATGCACACAGGCACAACTGATAAGACTTGTCAACAAACAAAATGAAGGCTCACCGGGCAAAGTTTCTTCTTGATGATTTCATACATGGTTTTTTTAAAGGAAAAGAAGCATGAGTCAGTCGGATCCACATACAGTGGGACTAGTATAATGTAAACTATATTTAGAAGAACCAACTTAATCATAATGTTTATTAATTATCCGGCACTCAACTATAACCAAAGATCATTTGGGGTGACCCCTACTCAAATAGACATATCTTTGCAAGTTAGTATTTTTAGTTAGCTCACCTCATTGGTTTTCTCATTTGCTTGTTCTGGCGTACTAGACTCCTTCATTGCCTGTTTGTGATTCTGAGTGCATGTGCTTGACTCTGACAAGGGTGTTGTCGGTGACCAACCCTCCTGTTGTTTTTTCACGTCCCCCACTTTACCATCAGTCTCTTTGCCGAACATGTCTTCACTGTTACTGTGTGGTATCAGTTCCTTGCTTATAGTAGTGTGTAGAACCAGCAACCTGTCCTTGCACTGCATTTCAAAAGGCAACTCTTCGCCGGCTTCCATCTATGCTGACACAAGTAGTTAGACTTACAATAATAAAATTAAGAATCACATGTGTAAGTTCTTGCTGATTTGATATTCATAAATCTAGGACACATTTATAAAAATGAAGAAAAGAAAGAATAGGAAACATAAGTCAATTTATGTGGGTATACAAGGACCGTTGTAGTGCAAATTATCTCTATTATTAAAGGCAAGCTGGTGTTAGTACATCACCAAATGTTGTTGCATCCCCCCTCCCCCTTGTTAGGAATAATCTAAACCAAATCGGTGTTTTCCTTTACTTGTCCTACTGGAGACCATGTTCTACATTAACTCAATCAAATCTTACCAAAATCATGTCCTGCATTAACTCAATCAAATAAAATAAAATCTTACCAAAACCTCAATTAAATCAAAATTTCCTTGCCTTCCCCTACCCATACCCAACC
Source organism: Aegilops tauschii subsp. strangulata (assembly GCF_002575655.3). Classification (NCBI taxonomy): domain Eukaryota; kingdom Viridiplantae; phylum Streptophyta; class Magnoliopsida; order Poales; family Poaceae; genus Aegilops; species Aegilops tauschii. Next base: position 634,022,174 of record NC_053041.3, on the reverse strand, counting down.
AAATCAGATCTTACCAAACCTCAACTAAACCAAAACTTTTTTGTCTTTCCCTACCCACTCTCAAATCAAATAAAATCTTAATAAAATCTTGAATATGATGGATGTAACGTATATGTTGAACACAATTGGTGTTTAACCACTAGAATATGTATTGCCTCCGTTGCAACACACGGTCAATTAGCTAGTTCATCTAATAGCTAGCTTTCATAATAATTAAGTTAGCACATCATATGCAATGCTGACCATACCTGGTCAGCTGCATTGAGCACTTGGACTATATCCTTTGCTGTAGGTCTTTTCTCCATAACAGGGTCCACACATGCTAGGGCTATAACGATGCATAGTTCTACTTGTTGGCTATATTTTTCCATTGATATATACTTCGATGCGGATTTGAATTTCTTTCTCCAACTTGTAAGTACCTACAAGTTTGCAACGGTGAGCTAAAATGATGATATAGATGCAAAGGTTAGAATAGTTCATCTTACTTTCTCTACGAAATGCTGACAAGATGTAGCAGTACTGTGGGGACTGTCTTGCTGGAAAAGTGGATAGTCTCTACGGCCTGTGATAATCTCTATAACTATGACACCCAGACTGAAGATATCTGCCTTGCTTGAGACTACACCTTGAAGTAAGTATTCTGGTGCCATATATCCACTGCAACATAATTAAAAGTAAGAAGCACTGGGCACTGCAAATGTAAATAAAGAAATGCGAACTACATGAAGAAAATAAGAACTACAGAGGTGTAAGAGCAATAGGGGTCACCGTGTTCCTGCAGGTTTAGCAGTGACAATTCGTGTTTGCTGCTCACCAAAGATCCTCGACAAACCGAAATCTGTGATTTTCGGCATCATCATAGAGTCCATCAATATATTTTCAGGCTTAAGATCCAGATGAACGATACGGCATTTGTCATGAAGGAACTGCAGACCGCTGCAAATTCCCTTGATTAGCTTGTATCTGATATTCCATTCAAGGCCCGAAGATTCATCTGCATAAATTGATAACAAAATGTTAGGTAGAAGAGAGAAAATTCTATACACATTCAGTGATTACACTTTTGGTACTATTCAACTTTGTTTTTGTGACATTATTGTTTTCTAACAATCATTTTCTCATATGCATTTATTTTATTTTCCATTTATAATAGTCATCCTTTTCTGCGACTGTGGTAAATGATATGTAGGATAGTTTCTATTGACACGGTGATATGTAGTTATCCATTTAGACTAGTCGTAGCTGATCAAATATAGCTTGAATGATGTTTTGAGTAAACTTACCAACAGAAAAAATAAAATATATAAACTATGTATAATGTTTTGTAATCATACCGGAAATATACTTGTCAAGGCTTTTGTTGCATACATACTCGAAGCAGAGCAACCTTTTTGGTATTTCAGCCCAAATAAAGTTCCCATTAGGTTGTTTCATCAATTCGAAAGTTGATTCAGCACAGTAACCAATAAATTGTACAATATTTTGGTGCCTGGTCTCCATAAGATAAGTGACTTCATTCTGGAACGTTTTATCGTCGAGTAGATGTATTTCAAAAAGCTTCTTCACGGCAATGATTTTCCCACTCTGAAGAACTCCCTGTGGTTTAAGTTACACCTCTTGTCATACTATGTACATGTATCTTTCATTAATTACCATTACTAACAATTGAAAATTTGGGTAAAGAAAATGGAATACCTTGTAAACCACTCCATACCCACCTCTGCCAAGTTCTGATTCAGTGGAAAAATTACATGTGATGGCTTTCAAAAATTCTAGACGAAGACACATCGGTGTTCCATTTGAATCTTGTAGCTTCTTCTCCAGTTCATCACGTAAGTCACACATCGGTGTTCCATTTGAATCTTGTAGCTTCTTCTCCGGTTCATCATGTGAGTTAGCCATTTCTGATCACACAAACGCTGTTTTAGAAAGAAAGAACAACCACAGACCTTTTAGATTGATACTATGATGTGAGTTATCTACATGTCATTGTCAGCCACTCAATCATCTCGTCTTCATGTTAACTTTGATTCTTCCTCCATTGCAAAATAAGTGTCGTGGTTTTAGTTCAAATTTGAACTAAAATCACGACATTTATATTGGAACAGAGGGAGTATTTACTATAATAAGTGTAGTCATCTACAGCGGGAATCGTGTTAGTTCTGATAAAACATCGAATCAATGTGACCATGTAATAATCCTTAGTCATGATCCGTTCGAAAATAAGCTAGCTACTTGTTGTGCATTTGTTTTGATTAATACCAAATATAAAAATCATACTTCATATACTTCTCGGTTCTGAACGCACAAAGTTAGAACTTAATCAAAAGGAGGCATACAAACTGTAACAATGAAGAGCTGGAGCACTAACCTGGACAATTCATAGTGATGCACTTGCGAGCTCCTCAGAAAAGATGTATTGCCCAAGTAGAAGACTGAAGCGCATGAAGACCATCAGACTGTCGATCCGCCTTTAAAGGCTTCCAAATTTAGATCTAGACCAAACGGAGTAGACTTGACTTGGACACTCGGCATGGGGTCCGGACAGTAACGATGTTAGGTAAGAGAGCCAGGTCCAGCCACAGTATCCATGGTAGATAAGGGTCCCAAATGGTCCAGTCAAGCATGAAAACACGGGAGATTTTGATAAATCCTCTCCAACTGCATCTTAACCACCAACCCCTGTTGTGAAAATTTCATGGGTTCAGGTCTTGCTTGATAAGGATTCCTAAACAGTATATGGAGGGGAACAGCAAATGCTCGCTTGATCTTATGCATGGCCCATGAAATGGTACAGCCAGGTGAACCTGTATGTAGAGCATCTATTGTCCACCAACTGCAATTTCGGCTTCTCAATCATCTCTGCAATTAATGGTCTCCCATATATTGTCCATCCAACTGCCATTTCGACAGGACCAGCCAGTATACATCCCATGTTAGTAGATGCATGAGAACAGCAAGCAGAGACAGCCAATATGGTCCACACCTAATGAAAATGGTAGAGCCAGGGGGCTCCATAGAGCATCAATTTTGTCCATCAAACTGTCCTTTCAGCTTCTCAATCATCTCTGAAATTAATGGACAATGGTTCCCTCGCCTCCTAGCTCAGTTAGTGACGTTCACATATGAGCTCATCCTATATTTAGGCGGCCATGACACATGACTAGAAGACAGGTAAACGACAGCAACATCCCATGTAATAGCCCATAGTTATGATCCAGTTGAAAACAACAAATCACAAGGATTGCAAAATAAATTGTATACGGGGTCAAAATTTCATGGATTCAGGGCCTGCGTGACAGGGATTCTGAAACTGTATATGGGAAACATCAAACGCTCACTTGATTTCAGGCGTGGCCCAGGAAATGGTACAGGCCAGGGGAGCTGTATGTAGATCATCTATTGCCAATCCAATTGCCCTTGCGGCTTATCAGTTATCTCCACAACTATGGTTAATGGTCTCCTCCTAGATCTACTGATGATGTCACATATAATACAATCTTATTTCTGCGGCAATGGCGGGGTGCGAAGACACAATGATTCCACTGACCACTTGGTAGGTAGAGTCGAGTGGCAGACTAGCAAAACAGTTAAACCATCAGCATCCATAGTAGAAGCAACCTGTGGTGAGGGGATCACACGCCAACTAATGGTCCATACAACATGTAATGTGATGGATCCCAGGAAATCGTGCAGCCAGGGGGGAGTCTGCCTGTAGAGCATCTATTGCCCACCCAACTGCCCGTACAGCTTCTCAATCATCTCTGCAACTAATGGTCGGTTAATGGTCTCCTCGCCACCTACCTCTGCTTGCTAGTGACGTTCACATATGAGCTCATCTTATTTCAGCGGCAATGGCACATGATTTCACTGAAATATTTAATAGATTGATGAGATTTGAGCGGCGGACAAGAATGACAGTTAAACCATCGACATCGTTAACAACATGTGGGGAGGGAATCATGGGAAGAAGAGGCTGGCAGCTGCGGGTGAAGAACCCGAAATAGCACTACCTACACTCACTGCCGCCGGAGAAGCTCGCCGCCGCGACCGCGTGCACATAACATGTGTGGCTCCGCCATGGCTGCATCTACACCGCACTAGGTCCAAAATGGTCCACACTTAAGCATCAAAACATGGGGAATTTTGATAGCATCCGTTCTAGTTGTGATCCTGATGTTAATAATCTACCACTGCGGTCAAAATTTCATGTGTTCAGATCCTGCATTATACAAGGATTCATAACAGTATATGGGGAACAGCAAATGCTCACTTGATTTCAGGCATGGGCCAGGAAATGCTACGGCCAGGGGACAGGGGAGCCTGCCTGTAAAGGATCTATTGTCCATGCAACTACTCTTTCGGCTTCTCCGTTATCTCTAACATTAATGATTAGGACGTGACTAACTTCCGGACGGCAGGAATTTAGCGATAGGTGCGGACGATCGATAGAGTATTGAGTATTGATGCATCGAGTGTACACAGCCTGGTTTTTTCACCTAAACTCCACCTCCCTTTTACCACATATATGCATGCATGCAGAAAAAGACAAAATTGGTGATGTCATCCTAGATTCCCTTTCATTTCGGAAATTAAAATGTTTTATAGCTTAAACCGTCGCCCCGATTGAAAAATCGTCTTCACATAAAAGATTCATCACGACGAGACCTTCGAAACTAGATCTCATGTTTTTATGTTTTGTCGAAAAAATTCAGGTCAAAAGTTACCAGACCCAGGCTAAATAAGTTAGCACATCTCTGGTACGTCAGTTACCAATTTATTTACACAGAAATTACCGGGGCATAAAAAAAGCTCCTCCAACTTTCTCTCCACATGCAAATGCACGATAGCACAAGAAAGCTGATGTCATTGTAGATTCTCACTATTTCGAAACTATAAAATGTTTTATAGCTCAAACTGTTGTTTCTGACTGAAAATCGTTTTCACATAAAAAATCCATCGTGACAACAACTTCGAAACCAGATCTCATGTTGGTATGTTTTGATCACTTTTTTCGTCAAAAGTTACCTAAGTTATCATTTATGTTATATGTATGCTAACATGTTACTTATGCACAGGCCCGGTCCTGATGGGGGGCGGCCGCCCCGGGCGCCGGACTGGAGGGGCCCCCACCCAGGGACGTGTATGTATGTAGGCCTGCTGCTAAGTTCAAACCCTGCATGGGCTGAAAAGACGTGCTGCTGAGTTGGCCCATGTTATTACGTTGTTGGCAACTAATTACGGACGAGCGTCGATCATGGATCGAGTCAGCAATCTTGAAGAGGGGGCGTCAGTTACGACTTCACGCACGCACGCGAGTCATGGTGTCGGCGGCCGCCGCCGTACGGATTTTCGCCTCTTCGCCTCGTGCCCATCGGAAATCACTTGAACGACAGCGGACGAGGGACCGTCGCCGACCATACGTGATGCTGCGCTACTGCTCTAGCCGGCTCTTCCCGTCAATGGGATGAAAAGCTGATTCTGGATAAGGTATTGTTCCCTAACGATTTTGCTTTTCCCATGATAATTAATAAAAAGTTGATGATAATCAAGATTCGATCTTCATTGATAACTGATTGATGCGTGTTTACTGTAGAAATTATAAGGCTTTGTCATTTGTGAAATCAATGTTATAATTAATAAGTTTTTTATCAAGTTAATATAGTATTTTAAAGCATTTTGCTAATATTCACATACTAATTAAGGGCAGGTCCAATGTAGAGACCTTGATGTGATGCTTAGGGAAAACATATAAATAATTATAATTATGTGTCATCTGTCTAAGAGTCATCACGTCTGGTGCTAATTGCACTGTATATATGCTTTTTCATCAAATTGATTCAATTGCCCCATAATTATTTTTGATTGGATTGCGTCTGTTCTTTGCAATGTTCTATGGAACACACAGACGCGGGCACTAGACAGGTAAAAGAAACTAGTCCATGATTGTAGTTCATTTATAGTATTTCATAATCAATTTATATTTCTCTAAAAAGGAACTGGATGTGATAGTTCTTCCTACTCAACCTGCTAGGAAGTAAAGCAAATTCGTCGGGTGTTGGGCGCAAGATTAACCCTTTAGATCGAATAGAAAGCATGAAAGATGTTTAAGAAATCAGTCCCGAGGAAACGCTCTAAGGGGCCCCGAGCTCTACTCTCGCCCCGGGCCCCTAAAATCCCAGGACCGGCCCTTCTTATGCAGAAGTGACCGGGGGTGTGTTTTCAACGAATCCTTTCCCCCGGGTCAACGTTACTATGGTATTTGTACCTAAGTTATCAGGTCCGCGATGCATATATTACCATACTATTTGCATAGAAGTAACCAGGCCATGTTTCAACAACTTCTTATTCGGGTCTAAAGTTACCGTGTTGTTTGTACCTAAGTTATCAGGTCTAGACTTCTTATATTACCATGATAACTTTACAGGAATTACCGGGGGGGGGGGGGGGGGGGGGGGCATTCAACTTTTTTTTCAACACCCCCCACCCCTCATCATGGTCGCCAAAGTTATCAGAAGTGGGAAACATAAGTTATCAGGTCTGCGATGTGTGAGTTATCATGCTATTCACACAAAAAATTACTGGGGATATATTTCAACAAGCGCCCTCCCCGCACCCACTCGCCAAATGTACTGAGACTGGGGTACATTATTTATCAGGTTTGCGATGTGTGAGTTGCCGTGCTATTCACATAAAAGTTACCGAGGGTATATTTCATCACGCCTCATCGCTAAAAGTTACCATGAACGGGGTGCATAAGTTATCAGGTCTCCTATGTGTGAGTTACCATACTATTCACATCAAAGTTATCGGAGAATATTTCATCAACCCCCCCCCCCCCCCCCCCCCGCGCTCCCGCGTCGAAGTTATCAGCATCGGGGTACATAAGTTATCAGGTTTATGATGTGTGAGTTGCCATGATATTCACACAAAAGTGACCGGGGGATATTTCAACAACCCCCCCCCCCCCCCCCCCCCCCCCCGGGGGGGGGTCGCCAAAGTTATCAGGACTGAGGTACATAAGTTGTCGGGTTTCTGATGAGTGAGTTACCATGATATTCACACAAAAGTGACAGGGGATATTTCATCAACACCCCTCCCCCGCCAAAGTTATCAGGATGGGGGTACATAAGTTATCAGGTCTGTGATGTGTGAGTTACCATGTTGTACACACAAAAACTGACGGTATATTTTCATCAAGCCCCCCTCCCTCCATGTCGCCCAAATTACCATGGTGTCATCAACTCGAGACGAGCTGGTAAAATAATCTACTTAAGTGCGGAAAAGATCAGACATCACATTAACTTTTGTGCAAACCTAGAAGGGAACGTAGGTGAGGTGGTTGGCTAGTAGAGTTACCTCATAAAGTCATAAGAGGTACAAATGATCCAAATATCTTATGCATATAACCATACTAATAGAGTAGATGAGTCATTCGACTAGAAAACAACAAGAAAACAAATGCCAAAATGGTAAAAAAAAGGCGAGCACCGGAAAACACAAGCTTAGTGTAGGGCATGTGGTTACCTGCCATAGTTATCTACCAGGAGGTATGGGGACCGCGCGCACACTGTGCGATTAAAAATTAACGGCGTCGCCTGCGTTCAGATCTATTGCGAGTTAGTCGACTGGAAGTTAGCTTTCTCGTATTTACACAGAAAATATCGGTTACGTTTCAACATACATTTTTCACTGGGTCAAAATGTAAGTTATCAGGTCTACTATGTGTAAACTGCTATGATATTTGCACATAATTTATTGGGATATGGTTGAACAAAAAAATATTAGCGGGTAAAAAATTACCACAGTGTTTCTAGGCTTAAGTTATCTAGACTTTTAGCGTGTCTTCTAACTAGAAAAAAGGAAAGAAAATCTTCAGGCAATGGGAAAGAAATTTGGTTCACAAAAAAGAAAAGAAATAAAATATTTTTGTCACGTTACATGTAGTGTGGTAAGATAACTACCTAACTAATCATATAAGAAAGATCTGAACCCTGTTGACAACAACTAATCGTGTGTGAGTTGGCTAGCTTGATGCACTATATTGCAAGAGGTCATGGCTTCGATCCTCATCCCCAAGCAATTCTTCTTCTCGCCGATCGCGACGTGCTAGTAAGGTTTGCCGAAAAATCAGGAAAGAAATTGAGGCCCAGGCGTGTGCAGCGGACGGCGATGGGATCGTTCGGATCTGTTGCGAAATTCCGGTCGACTGTAATTTAGCTTTATTGTAATGATTAATGGTCTCCTCCTAGGTCTGTTTACTAGATGGTTAAACCATTGGCATCGATCACTAGCAACATGTGGGAATCGCTGCTAGAAGAAGGCGGAGGACGGCTACCTGCAGTCGGAGCCACCGGAGAAGCTCGCGGCCGTGTGCGACCGACGCGCGTGGCTCCACCACGCTGGCGCCGTGGCCAGCGCACTGGATGGTGGAGGCATGTCGTACGGCGGCGGCCCATTGCCGCCGCCACCCCGCAGCCCGGCATCTGACCCTTTCACCGGCCCATGAACACCGTAGGCTACTAGTTGCGTCAAATCTATTATATATAAAAAATGCTTGACGGGTTAATTAGAAAAAAGATAAATAAGCTAGAAATTACCACAATAATTAGAAACATATGATCGTTGATTTGGTGGACCCATAACTTAAAAGCTGTAATTAATGGATTAGATCTAACAGCTCCCCGTCACAAAAAAAAAAACTACACCTATCGTAAGCTTGCACGTACTTAGCTCCCTATCTCAAAAGGAAAGAAAAAACTACATCCACCGTAAGCTTGTACATACTTAATTAATGGGCTTTTTTGGACACACTATTAATGGTTTATTAGATGTAAAGAGCGCTCCATCTCAAAACGAAAAAGCCTGCAGATAAACCCCTTGGCCTGTGCGTTAGATCAAAAGAGAAAAAAACTGCAGCTGTCCATAGCCTCTACGTATGTAAATAATGGATTATTAGACCCAAGAGAGCTTCACCTCAAAAAGAAAATAAATAACTGTAGCTCAATTTTTTCTACATGGAAGCTTGAAACGTTTATACTCCTTAAAAAGATGCTTCACGATTTTAGGCATTGTCCTAGATCAATCGGTCTCCACTCCCTTAAAAAAATAGATTGGTCACGTCAAATAGAAAGTTGATCAGCCGCCAAGCCATTTCATAAAAAAAGACCGATCAGCCTCAACGTAAAAACAAAGGCCCATCAGCCCCAACTGTAATCAAGTTAGCTTCATGTACACCCATAAAAAAAAGTTAGCTTCATGTACTTGTAAAAAAATACCACAATAATTAGAAGCAATCGGTCGTTTATTTGGTGGACCCATAACTTAAAAGACATAATTAATAGATCAGATCAGATGTAAGACCGCTCCATCTCAACAAGAAAAAAACAGAAAAGAAAAAAAAACCGGAGCCATCCTTAGCCTATACGCGTGGCCCAAAATCCTGCCGAATTTTTTGGAACAAAAGTCATGTACCCTGCCTGATTTTTTGAAACAAAAGTCACGTACACATCCATCATGTACGTGTGGCTCAATGCTGCCTACTTTTTGAAATAAAAGACACGTATAGAGCCATGTCCATTGATAAATAGAAGGATGATTCTCAAAAAAGAAAAAAAATTAGAGGGAGGATTTTTTTATTCACGTACACATCCATCATTGACATGTCTATTAAGAAATAGAGGGACCTCTCAAATAGATATTAAGAAATAGATGGAGGAAAAAAAAGCTAACTACGTCTAAAAAAGCAAACTACATAAAGTTCTGTCCGGAACAAAAATAAAACAGGCTCACGTCCAAGTTGAGTTCAATTTGGATACCACATATAGAACTAGATTGTGCATCTATCTATTACATACAAAAAAATTGCTCGGCGGATTAATCATAAAAAAAGAGAAATAAGCTCAAAATTACCATAATAATTTGAAACATCGGGTCGTTAATTCGATGGACCTGTAACTTAAAAGACATAATTAATGGGTTAGATCTAAGATGGCTCGATCTGAAAAAGAAAAAAAAATTGCAGCTATCCTTAGCCTGTACGTGTGGGTCAATCCCAAAATAAAGATTACCTGCACTTAAAGAAAAAGATTACGTGAAAACCTTCCTTTATAAGAAAAAAACTAAAGCTGTCCAACCATATGTGTGACTCAACCCTAGAATACAGATGGTAGTTGCCGCCCCTCAGAAAATAAAAACACACGCAACTGCCGTCCCCAATGTCCTCGACCTCACGTAGTGGCCATCATAATGAGTCTCTGCACTATCGCTGCCAGTATTGCTTAGGGATCCCAGTTCTCTTCGCTGACGCCTAGCTACAAAGAAAAACTATCAATTCCCAATCTATTTTTGTAGAAAGAAAAACCTATGTTCAAGGGATCTCTAGATCTGCTTCTTCAGGCTGAACTCAATCCGGATATAAGCTGGCTACGGGAGATGACATCCATGCACAACGAATCAGCAACAGCACCAAAGTTGCTCTTTGTGTAGCTGGATATTAGCCGGTGGTATCCATCTGGGAGTCAACGGATAAAACAAGGGTGTCCTTGCTCTATGAATTTGGACATCAATCGACGGCAGCAACCCAGGAGTCAACCGAGAAAGTAAGGAAAGGAGAAATGTGGCAATGGGGATCCGGCAAGACCAGCGTCTGTGTGAAGGTGTGAGAGATACCTGAACGTTGTGTGTATCCGCGTGAGTCTATTGGGCTAAAAGCTCAACTAATCATTCAAGTATGGAAAAATATTTTACAACAAACAACAGAAATAATCAGGTATGAATTGTTCTAAAAAATCAGCTATGAATTATTAAAAAACACCTATGATTAGTGTACACATCTAAGGAAAACAGTATAGTGCATATACGTACATTTAGCGTAAATTGTGTAATTTTTGGTGATGCAATTTAAAAAAAAAATCAATGCCAACATATAATGGATGGGAATATGAACAAAAATATATAATCATTACAAAATCACCCATATTAATGCAAATTTGTTGCACATGATACTTCTCGGGAAAACACTATATACTAAAAATAAGAAACTTTAATACACCTCAACGGTATTGTCAAGCCAGCCGCACACCATGTATACATCACTGCAGCCGCATTAGTTAAACCAATGGTTAAGAGCACGTAGCACTACAGAAATCAGCTGCAGCCGCATTAGGTAAACCAGTGGTTTAGAGCACTAGCACTAAAAAAACCAGCAACACCATAGCCTTTAGATATTTCCCCGAAGCATTAAGGGGGTTATATCCTTAAAATCACCACTTCACGGCCAAGCCAAAGAACTGGCAAATATGAACTAATTTGAATCTAACTGTATTGAGTACTAGCCCGCGCGAAGAGCGGGCCACTTTACTAGTTGGAGGCGAAAAGCAAATGGTGCGTGCGTAGCTAGCACGTGAAAACTTAAAAACACTAAATGCTGAACATTTTTTGTAAAAAATATTTTTTTAGAATGTGAACGTTTCCTGAGAAGATGAACATATTTTGTAAAATCTGTTTTTTTTTCAAAAGCAGGAACATTTTTTTAATCAGAATATTACAAAACAAGAACATTTTTTATTTTTTGAACATTTTAGAAGAAAGAAAAATAAAAAACCATGACAAAGCGGAAGAAAAGAAAAAGGAAACTGAAAAAAAAACAGAAAAACAGTGAAAAAACGTGAGAAAAATATAAACTAGTTCATGAACCTTCCAGAAGGTTTCAAACCAGATTAAAACTGAATCCGATTACTATGTTCTGTTTTGCAAATAGGTCGGCCCGCTCACTTGGTCGCTTGTGCAGTTCGGCGCCTATTTGAGGCAAAGCATGTCAAACTAGGGTATTCCGCTGAAAGAAGACATCAGGCTGCTCAGACTAAAAATAAAAAAAGCAGCCGAGGAGAGCTAAAAAAAGATGGAGAGCTCAGACTCCTAGCATGTTCCTTGTCTCCGGCGGCCGATCCAGCACCAGAAGGCGGGGGAAGCTCGGACCAACGCTCGGAGTCGGTGGCACCATTCTCGCAGTGGTTGCTGCGTAGTGGGATAAAATCCTCTATGCTCGTCGCTTGTAGCAGGTTTGTTTTGTTGTCTTGTTTATTCCAACCATTTTGTGGTTATGGCCTTCTTCACGAAGAATTGAACTATCCATGAGATTCAAAGTTGCATTACTTATAACTTGGGAAAACTTTATTTTTGCCACTCTAGTTTTTGCCAACTTTACTTATGCCACTATAGAATTTCATCTCTCACTTTTGCCCCTCTTAGATTTTGATAATATATCACAAATGCCATTCGTTACACATCCGTTAGTTGACCGTTTATTCTAGCTAGTTGACCAAGAAAAGAGCTGTCAATATTTGTAAGAATGACATAAGGCGAAGCCCTAACCTCGATGCATGGCGCAACTCTGCCCTCCCCTCCGCGGTGCCCCTCTCCGGCCTCCCTCACCGACGTAGTCCGCCACAGGGAGCTTGGTTTCTCCGCTCCACCCTCCCTCCTCGATGCGGTCCGCAGCAGCGGGCTTCGTTCCTCCAGTCAGGCCTCCCTCCCCGACGTGGTCCGGACCAGCGATGACCCGTCCTCTACTCCGGCCTTCCTCCCCACGCCTTCAGCCATGGCGGCAGGGGCGGCACCAAAGACCTCGAACCTGCTGGTTCCTCTTCCTGATGGGCAAGTTTTCAACTCCTCACATTGATGTGTAGCATCTGGTCTGCTAGAAATAAACATCTTTTTATGCTAGAAATAGAATTCCTTTTATGCTCATGCTGGTTCGTTTGTGCTCTATTCATGGGGCATATTGGCTGGTGTGCCTAATAAATATACACATGTATGTGAGATGCTAGTGCTAGTTTGTTTGCTAGTATGGTTCGTAAACGCTGATTGCATAGTGTTCTTCATGTCTGTAAACACCTACGTTCTGGCGACATATAAGGAAATCACTAGAACAGTAGATTATCTTAGTAAATCACCTATGTTCACATAACCAAAGCACTAGATCAGCAGTAATGTCCCTCACTTTTCATTTTTGTAAATCACCTATGTTGTGGCAGCATTCAAGTTTTTTCAATGTGGTTGCATTCACCGATGTCAAAATTGTGTCAATGTAGGCCAAACATGCCACCTTATAAGTTGATTGTGGCATATGGGGCACGTTCTACAAGAATTACTAGGGCGAGCAGTGCACTGTGTCTTCTTGGAGTTGGCACATTCATGTAGAGAGGTAGACTAGTTACGATCAACTTGTGAGGCTCATCCGGAGTAAATATCTATGGGGAAATGATGAGGGTGTGGTGTTTTGAAAGTGGAATATTTGCAACCAATATTTTGTGCTAATTCGCAATGATGAAGATGTGGTGAGCATGTATGATGAGAATGAGGAAGAAAATATTATTAAGATACTTGTCCAGTTTTGCAAGAATGGTGAGGGGGATGGTTTTCTCTTAGTGTGCTTCGACCAATCCCACCTCCAGAAAAGGACATACCCAACCTCATACTCGAAGATTTAACTCAAAATTCTCAATATGAGTATGAGATACCTGAGGAGAACTTGGGAAGGAAACAAAGATCTGAAATTTCCTCTTTACTGTGCTACGTGTCATGATCTTATTAATGTGCATACTTCTCATCTAAATATTATGTAACTATGTGTGATGGTTAGATTTTAAAATAGTTCATGCCAAAATTTCCTTTTTACTGTGTTGTTGGTCATGATCTCTAAATATTGTGCAATTATGTCTGATGGTTAGATTTTCAAATATGTCATACCAAAATGTCTTGTTTAGTACGCTGCTGGTCATGACGTTGCTATAATGGGGAAAGCAATATTTGAAAAAAAAATGAGAGTGGCAAAAGCAAATCAAAATAATTGAGGGCAATCTGGTCTTTTCCCTGCTCTATTTTTGTCAAAATGTCCATTGACCTAACAGAATGGCATTTGTGATATATTATCATAAGCTAAGAGTGGCAAAGTGAGAGATGAAATTCTAGAGTGGCATACGCAAAGTTGGCAAAAGCTAGAGTGGCAAAGACAAAGTTTTGCCTTATAACTTTCCTATTCGTAGACAAACAGGATTCAGAATTGGAGTTCTCCATTTCTCCCTGACGGTCTGGTGAAGGCAACTGGATGTATGAAACATGAATAATTGCTACAATCAACCCGAAGGATAAGCTCATGTTTGGGTAAGCCTATCTTACCATGCTTCAGTGACCATTTGAGTACCAATGTCTTACCCAGCTTCTATTGACGATGGATCAAGGTAAAACCTCAACCATGGCTTGAAGTTCTTTTGATTCCTCTACAACCCCTACTTCAAGATCTAGAATTATGGGATTAGGTTTCCGTCACTCTTGCATCCCATCCATCTATCATCAACATATATATTTCAAACCATGTTGCATTTATCTAATGCACATGTGCACTCATGCACCAGCACAGAGCAGGGCGAAGCTAGCTAAATTTCTTAATGTGGTCATCTTCATATATCATATGGGTTCAACACTAATTAATATTTTATTATCATCAATTTAATACATGATTTACATAAATCGATTGTGGTCAGTTGACTCAAATTCTATAGTGCTAGCTCCCCCCTCGCACGAAGGACTGCATCTATTAAAGCATAAAAATTTTACACCAATCTCACACTGATCACCAACGCCACAAGGACAGGCGAAACTACTCAAACATGAATAGAGAGATGACACATATGATATGTAGTCCATCCATCTGAAAATAAGTGTCGGTGATTCAGTACAACTGGTCGTTGGGAGTATATGATATGTTGACATCAACATCACAACTGGTCGTTGGGAGTATATGATATGTTGACATCAACATCATATCTTAGTAGGGAATTTCACCATGAGTAAAATAGGATGTTCGCAAAATAGTGTGATTGCTGTTAAGATCTCCAATACACATGACTTTTCTGATAAGCTATTCATGGGTGAGAACTACATAAAAAGAGGAAATCACAAGAATATAGTGAGAAAAATTGAATCTTGCCCCTTTCTTTAGATTTTAAATTTCTACTAAAATAACAAGACATAAATTCTGTAACAGCACTCAAAGAAAAAAAATAAATGGGTAGCCAGTAATCAACAAGACCAGAACAAATTCATTCTTAATGTAATTCAAATGTTAATTCCGAGAAATATGCATCGCTTAAACTCCTTTTGGAATGAACGATCAATCTATTGCATGTTTAAAACACACAACACGACATAAAATGGAAATTGTGTTAACATATCCTATATCCTATATACGTAAAAGAGTGACCTCCACTAACTTATTTATCTCAACATGCAAATGTGCCACATCACCATACAATTATGGATGCGTTAAGGCACACCTCAACATGCAACCATGCATGGGAAAAGACCCACCCCCACATGCAATCATTCGTGCAAAAATATTTTTCATTCAATTATTCTACTCATTTTCAATAATTATTTTACAACTATATATAATCAAATATAATAATTTCGTATGCATTTTCAGTTTTGGCTCACATGTTATTAATCTAAATATTCAATAAATATTTTACAACTATATATAATCAAATATAATAAGTTGTATGTATTTTTACTTTCGGCTCAGATGTTATTAATCTGTATATTTATATTCCACACAATCCAATCTAATTGAAATGTATTCAACGGTCCACAACAATGCGCGGGGTCTCATCTAGTTTATTAGATTTCTGTGTAAGGTGATTATAAGAACAAAGATAAAATATACTCCATCTGTATATTAATTAAGATTTGAAAGTTTCGGGATACAATTCAAAAGAGACAAGACATAGTGCGAAAGTGAAGGGTGGTTAATCATCGTTGCCGGGAGTATTTGACAAGAGTTTGAAAACTAACCTGGAAGATCTGTAGGGATGCAGCCGGCTCCTCAGAAAACACATAAATCCCTGATTGCGGGTTAAAAAACCATCCTTCCCTTGTATGAGTGATACACTTAAAATCATATTGTATTAAGACAGACACCTCCACTTGTGTGGACGTTTGATTTAGTACACATCAGAGCATACTGAAGTGTGAGAAATCTAGAATAAGCAGAGTCAACAGGCCAGGGAAATTAAGATTAATAGCAACACCAACACCAAGACTCTTCAGGATTACAAACAAAAGGGGATTTAACAAAAAGGAGAAGCAAACAAACTGATACTCAGATACAGTGAGGTTTCAAGATGATGGCGGTAGTTACCCTTGATTTACGGTAGGGCTCTTTGGATGATTGGCAAGATCGTTTGCAAATTGTTTCATGAATGCTTCATCATTGGTACCCTTGAGAAAGACTTGCTTGAGTACAGATAGATTATTCAGGCCGCCAAGCTGATATGATCCACATGCGTAAACAATCTAGAGAAGCTTAAGATTCTTCATCGATTTTGATCCAAGGATACATGTAACTCACTGCAGCTGCAAGCAATCTCGACTATCTTCACCTTTAAGAAGGTGACCAGCTGCTCCCCACACATCTTGACATGAAAATGGAGTTGAAGCTATTTGACTTGAAGATGAAAAATGCATTGTTTTGTTAGGTTGTTGGCGAAGGAACTCAATGTCATATTTCTTCAAAGTGACCATCTCAAGATCCAGCTTCTTTAGCTTGCTAAGGTCTCTTAATTTTGGCAACTCGTCTTCAAGCCCATAGAGTGGAAGACGCTGTAGGTTTTCCCAAGGCAGGAAGATGTCATCGAAGCCCCTTGATTATCCTTGCCATACCACAATAAAAATGATTCCAAATGCACAAGACCCGAGGTTGCTGTTGAAGTGTATATGTGGATAGCATAGCCCTTTCCATCAGTTTGGACTTTTGGTTACCTTGACTAGTGCATGAAGCTTAACATGGAAATTAGAGCCTACGAACTTGAGCTTCAAGTCCTTGCTTTCACGATTTATTCAAAAATTGTTATTGCCCCCTTTCTGTGCACTTATAGGCTTCTTGAGCCATACCTCTAAATCTATTCACGTGTTGACTTTCTGCGTCACACGTGCAAGGGGGTGTTGAAGTGTATATGTGAATTGCCAAGATCTTTCCATTAGTTCGCACTTTTGGTTGCGTTGGCTAGTGCATGAACACTAGTAGAAAACAGGGCTTTGATTGGGGCTTGGCCAGCCCATTAGTCCTGGTTCTGTCACGACCCGGGACCCATGGGGGCATACGTCCCGGTTCGTGTGCCCACGGGGCTGCCGGGCCTCGGGAGGCATTTGTCCCGGTTCGTGTGGACCCATTAGTCCCGGTTCTAGGCACGAACTGGGACCAATGGACCTCGCTCCTGGCCCACAACCATTGGTCCCAATTCGTGCCTAGAACCGGGACGGAAGGGGGGCCTTTAGTCCCGGTTCCTTCCATGAACCGGGACCAATGAGTTGCCTATATATATACCCCTCGCCCACGAGCAGAGCACTCCACAGTGCTCTGTTTTTTCTGGCCGAAGGGGAGAGCTTTGTGGTGCTCTAGCTCACCTCCTATGCACATGAGGTGTTTGATGAAATGCCTGAGCCACACTAGTTATGCTTTCTCCTCTCGAAGCTCGACCTCCAAGCTCCATTTTCCCCGAGATTTGTCTAGGTTTAGCGGTCCATCACGTCCCGTCCCCTCACCCCCGTCGATCGCCCGCGCCGATCTCGTCGCCGGCACCACCGTGGTGAGCCTCTTGTTCTTATCTTCTTCTGAAAGAAAAAATTCTTACTTTAAATAGGTACTTGTCTATTTTTCTTACTTTTATTATTGCTTGTTATTATATAGTGTGATGGTTTTGTTATCCGCCCCCGTCGGCCCTCGTCCTGTCTATGATTCGGATGTGGTATATATTATCTTTTATAACTATTTGGTTCATTTAGTGTTTATGACAATTATGCCCATCAAGTTGACATAGATTTTATTTATCTAGGAGGTAGTTGAACCGGAAATTCCAACCGACCCTATTGTCGAGAGGTTAAATTTAGTTGAAGAAGAAAACAATTATTTGAAGGAAAAAATAAAAACAATTGTGGAGGAGAAGATGATATTGGAGTTGCATGTCACGGATGTCATCGATGATCACAAGATCAAGATGGACGCAATGCGGTTGAAGATTAGAAAGATTAGAAAATATGCCATTCATACCGAGGCTTGGTATCATTACGTCGTTGGATCAATTGTTACCTTGGTTGTGATTATTATCACATTTGTTGTTGCATTGAAAGGTTTTACATAGTTTCAATGTATGGTTTAATTAGATGCTCTGGAGAGCTATATGTTGTTCAATGAGAACTATGTATGTTCTTTGGTTTTAATGTGATGATGAACTTCTATTAATTTGGTCACTTATCTATCCATGTGAATCTGTAATGGTTTTTGACACACATAATTATATGTAATGCACGCAGATGAACTGGCAATGGATGTACGGTGACAGACACACCTCCGAGTACGTTAATGGCGTGCATAATTTTCTAGAAGTGGCTGAGGCAAAGAAGCAGAATGATTTTATGTGCTTTCCATGCCCTATATGTGGGAATACGAAGTGTTACTCTGACCGGAAAATCCTTCACACCCACCTGCTTTATAAGGGTTTCATGCCACACTATAATGTTTGGACCAGGCATGGATAAATAGGGGTTATGATGGAAGACAGCGAAGAAGAAGAGGACGATGACAACTATGTGCCCCCGGAATACGGTGATGCTGCAACGGGGGAAGCTGCTGATGATCAAGAGGAACCAAATGATATTGTGCCCGATGATGATCTCCGTCGGGTCATTGTTGATGCCAGGACACAGTGCGAAACTCAAAAGGAGAAGCTGAAGTTCGATCGCATGTTAGATGATCACAAAAAAGGGTTGTACCCCAATTTCGAAGATGGCAACACAAAGCTCGGTACAGTACTGGAATTGCTGCAATGGAAGGCAGAGAATGCTATGCCTGACAAAGGATTTGAGAAGCTACTGAAAATATTGAAGAAGAAGCTTCCAAAAGATAACAAATTGCCCGACAGTACGTACGCAACAAAGAAGGTTGTATGCCTCTAGGATTGGAGGTGCAGAAGATACATGCATGCCCTAATGACTCCATCCTCTACCGCGGTCCGTACGAGGATTTGAAGGCATGCCCGGTATGCAGTGCATTGCGTTATAAGATTAGACGACATGACCCTGGTGATGTTGACGGCGAGCCCCCCAGGAAGAGGGTTCCTGAGAAGGTGATGTGGTATGCTCCTATAATACCACGGTTGAAACGACTGTTCAGAAACAAAGAGCATGCCAAGTTGATGCGATGGCACAGTAAGGACCGTAAGAAAGACGGGAAGTTGAGAGCACCCGCTGACGGGTTGTAGTGGAGAAAAATCGAGAGAAAGTACCGGGCTGAGTTTGCAGGTGACCCAAGGAACGTATGGTTTGGTTTAAGCGCGGATGGCATTAATCCTTTCGGGGAGCAGAGCAGCAATCACAACACCTGGCCTGTGACTCTATATATGTATAACCTTCCTCCTTGGATGTGCATGAAGCGGAAGTTCATTATGATGCCAGTTCTCATCCAAGGCTCTAAGAAACCGGCAACGACATTGATGTGTACCTAAGGCCATTAGTTGAAGAACTTTTACAGATATGGAATGGAAACGGTGTACATGTGTGGGATGAGCACAAACAGGAGGAATTTAACCTGCACGCGTTGCTGTTTGTAACCATCAATGATTGGCCCGCTCTAAGTAACCTTTCAGGATAGACAAACAAGGGATACCACGCATGCACGCACTGTTTAGCTGACACCGAAAGTATATACCTGGACAAATGCAGGAAGAATGTGTACCCGGGCCATCATCGATTTCTTCCGACCAACCATCAATGTCGAAAGAAAGGCAAGCATTTCAAAGGCGAGGCATATCACCGAAAGAAGCCCGCCATGCGTACCGGTGATCACGTACTTGCTATGGTCAATGATTTACACGTAATCTTTGGAAAGGGTCCCGGCGGACTATCTATTCCGAATATCACTGAGGGACGCGGACACATTTGGAAGAAGAAATCTATATTTTGGGAACTACCCTACTGGAAAGACCTAGAGGTCCGCTCTTCAATCGACGTGATGCACGTGACGAAGAACCTTTGCGTGAACCTGCTAGGCTTCTTTGGCGTGTATGGGAACACAAAACATACACCGGAGTCACGGGAGGACCTGCAACGTTTGCACAAAAAGACGGCATGCCTCCAAAGTAGTATGAATGTCCTGCCAGCTACGCTCTTACCAAAGAGGAGAAGGAAATCTTCTTTGAATGCCTGCTCAGTATGAAGGTCCCGTCCGGCTTCTCGTCGAATATAAAGGGAATAATAAATATGCCAGAGAAAAAGTTCCAGAACCTAAAGTCTCATGCCTGTCACGTAATTATGACGCAACTGCTTCTGGTTGCATTGAGGGGTCTTCTATCGGAAAACGTTCGATTAGCCATTGTGAAGCTATGTGCATTCCTCAATGCAATCTCTCAGAAGGTGATCAATCCAGAAATCATACCAAGGCTAAGGAGTCATGTGGCACAATGTCTTGTCAGTTTTGAGCTGGTGTTCCCACCATCCTTCTTCAATATCATGACGCACGTCCTAGTTCATCTAGTCGACGAGATTGTCATTCTGGGCCCCATATTTCTACACAATATGTTCCCCTTTGAGAGGTTCATGGGAGTCCTAAAGAAATATGTCCTTAATCGCGCTAGGCCAGAAGGAAGCATCTCCATGGGCCATCAAACAGAGGATGTCATTGGGTTTTGTGTTGACTTCATTCCTGGCCTTAAGAAGATAGGTCTCCCTAAATCGCGGTATGAGGGGAGACAGGCTGGAAAAGGCATGCTTGGAGGGGACTCAATAATATGCAGGGACAAGCATTCTTAGTCTCAAGCACACTACACAGTTCTACAGAACTCTACCTTGGTGACCCCGTATGTCGATGAACACAAGAACAGTCTGCGCTCCAAACACCGGAGCAGTGTGACGACTGGATTACATGTGAACACATCAAGACTTTCGGCAGTTGGTTGGAAACACGTCTCACAGGTCAAAACACTATTTGTGATGAGTTGTACTCGTTGTCCAGGGGACCATCTTCGACTGTATTGACTTACAAAGGATACGAGATAAATGGGAATACATTTACACGATCGCCCAAGATCAAAAGAGCAACAACCAAAACAACAGTGTCCGCTTTGATGCAGTAACCAAGAGGGGAAAGGACACATATTATGGTTACATAGTGGACATATGAGAACTTGACTACGGACATGATTTTAAGGTCCCTTTGTTTAAGTGCAAATGGGTCAATCTGTCAGGAGGCGGGGAACAGCTAGACCCACAGTACGGAATGACGACAGTGGATCTGGACAATCTTGGTTACACTGACGAACCGTTCATCCTAGCCAATGATGTGGCGCAGGTTTTCTATGTGAAGGACATGTCTAGCAAACCGAGAAAAAGAAAAGATAAGGAAGCGAACACATCATACGATGAGCCAAAGCGCCACATAGTTCTTTCAGGAAAAAGAGACATCGTGGGAGTGGAGGGCAAGACAGACATGTCCGGAGATTATGAAAAGTTTCATGAAATTCCTCCCTTCAAAGTCAAGGCTGACCCAAGCACCCTGTTAAACGATGAAGATTATCCATGGTTACCGTGCAATAAGCAAAGGACAGAAGCGAAGGAAAAGTGAAGACTTTCTCTCCACGACTACTATGATGATGCCTTTGATCTAGAATATCCATGTAACAGACGAGTTTCCGTATGAAACTCTGATACTTCGAAAGAGATTGTCCGTTTTGTACACGAAGTGCATCTAGTTTTTGTTGTAACCCTCTCAACTTTTTAGCACATGCTATTTGGGTGAAATGATGATACCATGGCAACTTTCAACCTTTTCAGAGTTCATTTGTAGTGCTTTTCAATTTCAGGATCATTTAGCTCAAAAAATGAGCTAATATAAAAAAGAAATGAACTATAGCAAAAAAAATGAATAATAGCTAAAAGAATGAACTTCAAAGCTTTCAAAAACCTCTAGTATTTTTTAAACTACAATTATATAAAATTTATGCAACTAAAATTATCAAAGTATTTTCTGTTCAAAACATTATAAGCAAAAAGAAAATAAAATAAATAAGTAGAAACAAAATAAAATAAATAAGTAGACAAAATAAAATAAATAAGTAGAAACAAAATAAAATAAAATAAAATAGCAAAAGTAAGTATTTTGTTGTAAGTAGAAACAAAATAAAATAAATAAAGCAACAAAGAACACAAAAAAAAGTGCCACCTACTGGGTCAACACGGCCTGAATACGACTAGAAACCCAATCATGGGCCAGGATTCAGTGGTACCGGTTCGTGGCACCAACCGAGACCAATGACACCCTTTGGTCCCGGTTGGTGGCACCAACCGGGACTAAAGGGGGCATTGGTACCGGTTAGTTCCACGAACCGGGACTAAAGGCTTTGGTATATAAGCAAACACTTGTGAGATTTCACTTCTCATCTCGCAGTTGCCGCCTCGACGATGCCGACACATCGACGCTGCCAGGCTATCCCGCCGCCGCCGCCGCCCCCGTCGTCGTCGTCACCGTCTCCCGCGCCCATCGTCACTGTCGCCCGTGCCCGTCGTCGTCGTCGGCCGTGCCCTCGCCGTCACACGCCGTCGCCGTCGCCCGCGCCCTCACCGTCGCCCGCGCCCCTTGCCCGATGCCGTCGCCCGCGCCCCTTGCCCGACGCCGTCGCCGCTCGCCGCCCCTGACACGACGCGGGCTTCCCCGGCCCTGCCCCGACGCGCGCAGCCCCGGCCCACCCCCGTCGTCGCCGTCGCCCTGCCCCGCCCACTTCGTCGCCGTAGCCCCCTGCCTCGAGCGCGCGCCCCTGCCCCGTCGATGTCATCGCCGTCGCCGTCCTCGCCGCCGACCCTGCGCCCCTCCTCACCTTGGTCCGGCCGACGCCCTCCCTCTCCTTGTTTTTCTTCATATATATGCTTGTTTTTTTCATATATATGATGATATATATGCTTGTTATCATAATTGTTTTTGTTCATATATATGATGATTTTTTATAGAATATGATGATTTTTTGTTCATAGATGATCATATATATGATGTATGCATGGATGTGGATGAAATATGATGTTTTCTTGTTCATAGAATATGATGTTTTTTTTATTCATAGAAAGAAGAAAAGAGGAAGTTGTGCTGTTTAGGGTTGGGGTCGTCGAGGAAGAAGGAAAATAAGGAAAAAGAAGAAAAGAGGAAGAAAGAAGAAGGAGAGGAAGAATGAGAAGAAGAGAAGTAAAAAAATAAGAAGAGGAAGTAGAAGAAAAAAAAGGAGAAGAAGAAGGAATAGAGGAGAAGAAGAAAAAATAGAACTTCTCCTCTTTTTTTCTATTTTTCTTCTTCTTCTCCTCTTTTTATTTCTTCTTCTTCTTCTTCTTCTTCTTCTTCTTCTTCTTCTTCTTCTTCTTCTTCTTCTTCTTCTTCTTCTTCTTATTTTTATCAGGAACGATGGTGTCGAGGATCACCGAGGGGTCGAGGCTCGGGAACTAGCTAGGGTAGAGGGTCGAGGGTTGCCGAGGGTTCGAGGGTCGAGGGTTCGAGGGTCATCGAGGGGCCGAGGGTTTGAGGGTCGAGGGTCAAGGATCTTCGATGGGTCGAGAGGTTGCCTAGTGTCAAGGTATTGAAGAAATCCATGGCTTCATCATTAGCCGGAAGTAACCGGGGCATGATGGTATGAAGCTCTCCAAAGTTATTCTGGAACGGAGTCCCGGATAGGATAATTCATCTTTTTGTATGAATTATCCTATCCGGGACTCTGTTCCAGAACAACTTTGGAGAACTTCGTACCACCATGCGCCTGTTACTTTCGCCTAATGATGAAGACATGGTTTTGTTGAATCCTTTGACACTAGACAATTTTCTGCACATCCAGAATGGCGCCATTTTGCTAAATCCCTTGTCGGTCCGGACGTCAGACAATCATGAGAGAGGCGGTCCGGCCAAAACCATAGAAGCGCTGCCGAGGCCACCCAAATTTACCAAGTTAAAAGAGCGTTGTCGTCGAGGCCACCCCGAACCCTATAAGCATTGCCGAGGCCACCCCAAACCCTAGAGAAGCGTCGAGGCCACTAATATGATTCCTTGTTGTGATTAGGTAGCTAGGTCAACGTTTGCCACTAATATATCCACATGCTGTCATGTTTGTATAATAATTTCCATGTTGTAATATTTGCAGAAACAATGGAGCACGGACGAGACGAGGAAGCAGAACAGGTGTTGGGGGACATAATCGCAGCCGGAGCTGATGTCTTGTCGTATCTCTACGACATCGATGGTCTGGAAGGATAGGGTGAAGAAGCAGGCTACGGTGATCGAACAATGGAGGAAGAGAGACATGATTATAATGGCTCCAGTGACCGAATGCCGGTGGAAGAAGGAAACCGTGACAACGGCTCCGGTGACCGAATGGAGTTCGGCCAGGTATATATATTAATTAAGCATGTGCTGACTAGATGCATTCATTGTTTTGGTATGCACACATATTAACTCTCGTCTGTCTTCTTTTTTCTAGACCTCCGGATCGAGCACAACTTCGGTAAAGAGATGAGGCCCGAAGAAAAAGTTGCGCTCGGATGAAAAGTTCACGATCACAGAAATAGCGCGATGGCCGACCGATTGCACCCATCCGGACTAAGGAAGCTTTTTCTACTCAGTGCGGGGTTCTTGTTAGGGACATCATCCCGATCAGCATCCACCAATGGTATAAGCCTAAGGAGGAAGACCCTGAGGTGTCTTATGTCAACGATAGGCAGAAAGATGATCTTTGGACCGAGCTGAAGGAAAATTTCACCCTACCGCCAGAGGAGGATCTGAAGAAGTCAGTTATAGAGCCATTGGTCAAGGCTCATGCTCTTAAGAAGATGGCGGATCTATTCAGGAGGTGGAAGACTGAGCTGAAAATAACGTTTGTCGACAAAGACAAGACTCCATAATTCATTGGCCGGTATGAGAAGATCAGGGATCACTGGGACGCATTTGTGGCCCACAAGACATCGGACAAGAGTAAGAAGATGTCAGCGAGAAACAAGAAAAATGCTGCGAAGTAGGAGCTTCACCATCGCACGGGGTCAGGTGGCTACCTCAAAGCCCGGCCGTTGTGGCCCAAGGCTGAGAGTGACCTGTGTCATAAAGGGGTTGAACCAGAGACATTGAACTGGCCATACCATTGCCGGACTTGGTTCTTCGGGGTTGGTGGAACCTTGGACCCTGTAATAGGGAAGTGCGTTTGGACGAACGAGGAACTGCGAATACCCGTCACGAAGCTTCAGGACTATGTCGCCGCAGCACATGAGGGGACGTTCGTTCCCGACAGAGAGAACGACGAGCTCACAATGGCCCTCGGGAATCCTGAGCACCCTGGACGGACACGAGGCACGCCAGGCTCCGTTCCGCGGAAGGCTGGGTTTTCGGACGCAGGCGGGTACAAATGCCAGGAGAGTAGGAAGAAATTGGAGCAGACCCAACTGCAGAAGCTGCACGCAAGGGTACAAGCGCTAGAGGAACGAGATGCAGTTCGCAGCAAGCGACTTGCTGAAGCTACCCCCGAAAATGCCCCGCCATCTCAGCGGAGAAGCAGCGTGGCTTCCACCGAGCTGCTTCAGGAGCCTGTCTTGACGGCTCCTGCTAGCTACCCCATGGATGCTATCACGGAGTCTCAACATTGCCACCTTATGGCACAATGTTAGAACTTAAAAGTCAAGGCGGCTGTCGGCTCTGTTCGACCTCCTGAACCCGGCGCAACTTTTCACTGCGGTCCGATTCTAGAAGGATATGCTAGGGTGATGGTGGACGAAATAACGGAGGGATTTGAGGACCTCGAGCTTGACCACCCTACCGGTGAAGGGGAGACTCAGCTGGGTTCTGCTCTGAAGACTCCATTCCTATGGCGGAAGGAGCTCATCATCCTTCCGAACTGGACGCCTCCGCCTCCTCCGGCGAGTCAGGACACTCCGCCTCCTCCTCTGCCTCCTCCTCCGGCGAGTGATCAGGGCACTACGCCTCCTTCTTCGGCGTGTGGCGGCACTCCGCCTCCTTCTCCGCCTGCGCTGGCGCGCCCGAGCAGCCAGCCTTCTCCTTCTCCGCCTCGTCAGCAAGGGCGGAAGAGACCCGCCGCCGCTCCGGCTGCTCCGGCGCATCGTAGTCCTTCTCCTCCGCCTCGTAAGCAAAGAAAAAAGACAGCCGCAGCCACTCTGTCTGCTCTGGTGTCTAGCAGTACAGCCAGAGGCGGGAGGCAATAAAGATTCGATCCATCTCTCAAGCCTCTAGAGAAGTTACCATACGAGAGGACCGTGGAGGAAACCGCGAAGATTGTGGAAGCCGAAGTGAGGGACTTCTTTCAAGCGGTGAAAGCAAAGAAACATCCACCTCCGGAGGAGAAGATAGATCCGGTGAGAGTAAAGCGCACTATCGATGCCCTGAAGAAACCACCACCGTCTCCGCCAAAAAACAACTATGAGCACATTACTGAAAAGGTATATATCGAAGCGGAGCGGTCGGGAAGTACTATCAGTGATCGAAGGTTAGCAGAACGACGAGCTTGGAAAAAAATTGCCCGGGTCGGCGAACAAGCAAACCAATCGTGCCCCCGCTCAAGGTGTCTAGCGATATCGTCGCTAATCATCCAGAGATTTTGCCCAATACTAATCTTGGAGATTACCTGCCCGACGATGTACATTATGATTTCTTGGAGGTGGACGAACACAAATACCATTACGGGAAGCCTCTCGTCAAAGATGAAAGATCTCTTACAACGATGATGTGAAGATTCC
Source organism: Aegilops tauschii subsp. strangulata (assembly GCF_002575655.3). Lineage (NCBI taxonomy): Eukaryota > Viridiplantae > Streptophyta > Magnoliopsida > Poales > Poaceae > Aegilops > Aegilops tauschii. The sequence continues at coordinate 633,995,354 of NC_053041.3, read as the reverse complement.
ATGATTGGTACATGGAAACCTGTAGAGAGTCTGGGGGACGAATACTTTGATGCTGAGAGTTAAAGAGGAGCACGACCTTATTGGAATTGATCTGTTGTCTATTCCATTTGAGGAGTTCTTCCAGTTTTTCAATCAAAAGGCCCTCGATAAATTAACGGTCACTTGCTACTGTCTGTAAGTACTACTTCTGTCATTAAGTCTCTATAAATAGCTCAGCTCTTTCATTGCATGTATTTATAATTATCCTCACTATATTATGCAGATTGAAGATCGTCGAATGCAGAAAAGCAGAAATGTATGATATTGGGTTCATTAACACAAATCTCATATATGAATTTACGGTTAAATTTCAAGCCAAAGAAACCGAGGCTAACTTGTTCAAATCGTTGGTAATAAATCAAAACAAAGATAAAATACTCTTTCCTTACAACTTCAAGTGAGTGTTACTGTCTTGTGCATATTCAGTTTCCCGTATCACTCGAGGTTATAGTAATGTAATTGATGAGTTATGCATGCGTGCGCAGCTTCCTCTATATTATCCTGGAGATTAAGCTTGACCAGGGACTAGTAACCGTCTTACACTCGAGACGAAAAGATCCCGAGACCTATGCAAACATGACTAAAACTCTCAAGAAGTAAGTTCAATCGATCATTATCGCACCATATCGGGAACTTTTTGTTCATTTCCTGATATCAAGTAATTATTTTCTTTGTCTCGCAGGGTTTGGAAAGTATTCACCGCACAATCTCCAGGACTGACGAGGGAGCTGCGATTTACATACCCGAAAGTAAGTACTACTAGCTAGCTTGTTCGGCGCATCACCCGCTGATTCTAGCTACTTTCATCATGCCATTTATAATGCTTTCATTATCAGTTTGGTTGACCTCTATTTCTCGTAAAGTGCTTGTGGCAGGAACAACGGAATGATTACTGTGGATACTACGTGTGCGAGTTCATCTACAACGCGACTTGCAAAAATAAGCGGGGCTACTCTAAAAGCCAATATGAGGTGCGTAAGCAATAATATACACAATATCATTTTATTACGCCATCATTTCTGTTGAGTTTCATTCATATATATGTATTAACCCCCTTCTTCAAATTAGATGTGGCAGATGCGGAATGAACTCCTACCACAAGATCGCATGAAAGCAATTGAAGAGGACTTGGCGGGATTCTTTCTTGATCACGTCATCAATAAAGCCGGAGAATACCATGTTGCAGCTACGTTCATGTAACAGCCCCAAAATTGGGTTATCAATTTTTGTGCTGTTATTCCTTCCTGGCACTCATTTTCAAAATTTTCTCCGGAGTTTGTTGGATGACTCTGAGAAATTTTGTCATTTCCAATCTTTCAAAACCTTGATCATGTCTTTGTCAGTGGGCAAGCCCTCTTTTGCACCAGCACAAATCCTCTCAAACCCTATTTCCAAATTTTTGGAATTTGAATGTGTCCTTTGTGATTACAAAGGAGTCATCGTTTTCTTTGAGCTGTTGATCATTCCATCTGTTTCAAGAGACCCTCCAAATCTACTAATCCTTGGATATGCAAAAATATTGCTAAGTCCCATGCAATATTTTTTAATTATGATTTATTCCTTTTCTTGCCTTTCTGAGGAATAAAATCCAAAGGCATAGCTAGCCATCTCCTAAATTCATGAGAATTGGTGGAGTTGATATTTATGCCTAATCCAAGCTCTGGCAAATATATTGGCCATAATTAAATATGGAAAATTGCCTTTTCCTATTTAATACCAATATGGCATTTCTGCCACTTCCTAAAGGAACTACTATTTTCATAGCAGGGAAAATTCTCACATAAATTGTGGGGCTTGCCCTTGCTATATAATCACAAGTTCCATCCTTATCCCATGTTCCACAGTTCAAAAATTAGGCACATGATCCAATGCAAGTTTCTGCCTTCTCTGAAGTTTTGCAAAGGAAGTGCTCTATTCCTAATTCCAATTGAGCCGCAATTTGGCAGGGTGATTAACATTGTTAAATAACCCCTGGATACCAAATGTGACCTCACTCTCTTCATCTTAGCTCCCTGTGCAATTTTTCAAAGTTTCTGACCAGATTGTAACGTTGTGAAGGAAGTACCTTCATAGAGTTTAAGAATGGGATGAAACTTTTCCCTCTTATCAAGTATTCCAAATCATTAGCCTCCACCCAAATTCAGATCATTTCATTGATCTATGTGAGCACAGGAGCAATTCTTGGTTTCTGTCCAAATTTTTAGTTTGTGAAGCAAGTGTATTTTATCTTGCTCCAATATGGCTGAAAAATTCCCAAGCCTTCTCCTATCCATATAACCCAGCTAGACCAAATTTTGGCTCATTTCATGTAGCCAATATTCTCCTGGATTTTTCCAAAGTTTCTGGTCAGATCTGATGCTTGTGAAACAAGTACCAATTTGGCAAGTCCATTTGGTATGATATTTTTGCAGCGTCTACATATGACCAAATCAGGAAGCTTTACCAAGTTTTAGCCTAATACAACACTCCTAGTGAGTTCTTCTTCATCAATTGCTTTCTGGGTCAGATTTGGCATTTGAACTGCAGCTATGCCAAATCCTTCCCCAAATCCCCTCCAACTTTAGCCGTGCCGCGTGTCGCCTCGCCCCTCCCTCTAGAGCTCGTCCCCGCGGCTATAAGTAGAGCCCTCGGCCCCCTCGTAGTTCTCAACGCCTCCCAGAGCCTCTCCCCGAGCCCAGAGCTCCTCTCTGACCCCTCCCCATCGCCATGGCCGCTGTCTCGGGCTCCGCTCGATTCCGGTGATGCCGCTCCCCTCTCGCCGTTCCACCTCCACCTCTGTCCTTCCCAGGGTCCGGTGAGCCTCCCCGTTGCCTTGCCCACCCCATTCCCCCACCGAAGCCCCTTGTTCACCGGAGGCCGACGCCCTGCTCCACCGCCCACCTTGCTGCTCCCTCCCTAGTGCCCCTCGACGGCAGCTGACAACACCACGGGAGGGGGTAGGTCGGCCGTCACGAGCGGTGGCCGGACGCGCCGGCTATCGCAGTCGAGGTGAGCCCCTCCCTCTGCCCGGCGGGCGTGCGAGCGGGAGGTTGAAGACGCAGGCCAGGCGGGCCCCACCTCCGCGAGGCCCACCCGTCAGTCGCACTAGGGGTTGACCCCAGGCGCTGACGTGGATAAGTGATCACGTATTCCCAAAAATGCGCTTTCCCTAAGCCGAAAGCATATTCTTCCTCTTCTCCAGGCCTGAATGCGCTTTCCCCTCTGGAAATCGTATTTCTGAGAAAGGCATGATTTGTTTTTCTGTCGGGGGCCAGTTTGTAATGGTTTTCTTCACACATAGGTCCCTGGTAGTTAAACAATCGTATCTCTTTAACCGTAGCTCCAAATCAGGTGATTCCAAAGCCCACGTCTTTGTTTCGTCGAACCCATTCTGATGGAATTATTTTCACCATGTTTGTGCATTCTGAAAATGACCATTTTGCCCTTGCACGAAAACAGCCCCCTCCGAGAGAGAACTGTTTCCGGCAAATCTTTCCGCGATCGTTTCACACTTTTCCGGAGTAATCCTCGACCCCAGGCAAGCCAACCTCTTATCATAAGCCCCGAACTCGCATGTTGACTTTGCTCGCACCTCGTGTGTGTGTTTAGTTGCAGTAGTTTCTTAGTTGTTCCGTCTGCTGATATTTCACTCGTACGATATGATTTTGTTATCTGCCTTGCATGCTTAAGTTTTCATGAAATAGTTGACATGCTAGTTTGATGTTGTTACTGAGAATATCATGCCTCTGCTTAGTTTCATGTTAGTAGTATCGATGCTATGATAATTCGGTTGCACTGCTAAGATTGCAAGTACTTAGTATTGCCATGTTTCATATGATATCACTGTTACTGCATCGCTATGTTGCATGTTAGTTGTTGCATTCATTTTAATAATGCTTGCATAATGATTGATGATGGAGAGGTTAATAATATGACTTAATAACCAACCCCCTCCGTCATCACTAGGATGTTATAGTGCCACCAAATCGGGCTTTTTCCAGTGCAGCCACATTTGCCTTGGTATGGGAAGGCCCTAACAGGTCTATTGTCAGGCCTCTCGCTGGTGCCTCCAACGTAGGGAAGGTTATGGGCACGCGCTACCCTGATCAGGTAGGCGGACATGAACCTTGTGAGCCTGAGTTGTTTTGCGTTGTTTGTCCCCATTTGGGACCGTTTTTGCCACGACGGTGGTCGTAAGACCTTTGGTAGGCATGGGCCACCCAGGACTGAACCCAAAAGGGGTGTTGGTCGGAGTGGCCGAGAGAGTGTCATGGCAATAGATCGGTTTTGTCGGAACTCCGTTGGTCCACCCGAATGGGAGTGCGAGGCCGTGGGTTTTATGGTGTGGGTACAGTGCGCTACCACTGCAGAGTGTGTGTGTGTTAAATCTATCGATAGCCGCGTCCTCGGTCATGGGCACAAGTTCGTAGTGGGTCACACTATCAGATCTCGGTAGAAATGGAGGGTGAACCAAATATAACTAAGTGGATGAATAATGTGAAATAAGGTGATGACTTGGACTGTGAGACAGTCGTGAGTAATCACGATGATGAGTTGGCATGATCACGAGACAAGGTCTCGGTCAGTGTTGAACCAAGTGTGGTTCCATTGGTGGTCCGTGCATGATCATCGCTTGGTTGCAATACAACCCACGGGTAAGATAGTCCAAGGGACTCGGTGCACATTCTGTTTGCATTGCATGAGTAGTAAGTTGTTATTTGCATTTAAAGAACCATGGTAGAACAGTAGAAGGTTGCATAAAGTTAACATGTTACGTTTGCATCGGATATGACTGGCAGTTTATTTTCCGCATAGTTTCATGATGCCATGCCATGCTTTGACTGAATTTACGCCATGCTTTGATATGCCATGTTATGATTGAAATGCCATGCTATGTTTTGCTGTAGCCATGTTAGAAGTAAGTTTGATATGCCATTGCCATGCTTAGTTTCTGCCATGAGGTAGGTTGTTGCATACGCTTGGTTCTTGCGTTGTCATCTGTTTGTTTGGATGCTATCTATTTGGTTGTCTTGCAAGTACATTGAATGTACTGACCTGACGTTTCATGCCAGTTTTGTAGGTCGTTCGCTTGTTCCGTCATGCTAGGCCGTAATCTTGCCAGTCCTATGCGTTATGGAGCCCCGCCTTAGTGAGACGCTGCCAAACCAAGACTTCCGCCGCCATTTATATGGACTTCCGGTGCCATGTAAATAGCCTTAGGGCTATGCCAGAAAAATTGTATTCATCAATGATGTAATCTTATACACATGTATTTGATGAGTATTCTTGTACCTGGAATGCTGTATCATGGACCTGTCGTGCGTCCGGTGTTATAATGGGCTGACGTGCGAAGGCCCCCTGTTCCATGCGGATCGGGGTGCCAAAGTTCATATATAATTAGGGGATTATATTGTAAGAGATCTTAATATTGTATATATGTAGCCAGTAGCGTCGGATAGATATACGAAAACTTGTTGTTCGCACAATCTCTCGGAGAAGGAGAGGTCGATATCACTTCTCTCGGTATGCATATGTTCATGACGAACTTCTGTACTTAATGGTTTCCTTCATGTGCTTACTAGCTAGCGTGTCGAGGGCCTCTCTATACATATAGTACGTATCGTCGACCAAGCACGGAGATAAAAGAGGACACTTCTTTCTATTAGCTAGCTAACACCCTAAATTAACCCCCAAAACCCCCAAAACCACCCTCTTTCAAAAAAAACCTCAGCTCTTGCCAGCTACTGACGCGTGGAGGCCTTTTGGTCCCGGTTGGTGCTACCAACCGGCACCAAAGGCCCTCCTGCCTGGGCTCGCAGCAGCGGCCACGTGGAGGCCCATCTGTCCCGGTTGGTGTAAGAACTAGGACTAAAGGTATAGGGCTTTAGTACCAACCCTTTAGTCCCGGTTCCTCAATCGGGACAAATGGGCCTTACGAACCGGGACAAATGGCCCTCTTTTACTAGTGGAAGCTTAACAGTTGCAATTAAAAAGTCCTTGTTGTTACGCTTATTAATAGCAGACACTCCAAGCTTGTGCAATTGGGTATGCTTGTTGAGGTCTTCCACAATGGTCTTCCCACGTGGAACACAAACATTGACAACACCAATTGTGCACAACACCGTAAATTTTTCAATACCTATAGGCACCTGAACACCAAATATGTCAGGGCATGCGTGTAACTCTAGTGAGCTACTAGATGAGACATACAGTGTTGATACCGGGATGATGTTGTCGTCACGAATATACTGTAGCTTATGTAACTTGGTTATGCTCACAGGAAGTGTTAATATGGAGGGATGTCTCACATCTAGAGTCTGGAGCAACCTGATATCAGCAAGTGAACTTGCCAGATGGAAGATCTCAATGCATCATTATAAAGAGTGAAACTTCAGGCAATACTGCCGCTTGATCATCTTCTTGAGATTTTCCTCCTTTACACACAATGCAGCCTCCAGATCAAGCACCCAAAGTAGCCTCATACCTACAGAGATGTGATACCCACTCCCCAAACAGTATCAGCGACTATAACCGTGAGAAGTCAATGCTCCAAAGATAATTTTATATTTATCCCAGTCTCTCATAACTATTAGGTGACGCCTTGTGCGTTGGGTGGTTAGGATACGATTGGATCCAAGGGATAACACAAGGTTTTCTTCCATTATTCATGATACAATGTACTCGGGGATGAATCCATTATCATGGGACGAAACTATCCTTATGTCATTGAATGCAGTGGTGACTAACTGTGGCATCTATTGGAGTAAGCTCAAATCAAGGAGTTTGGAGAAGAAATTCTCCCCTTTCTCCACCACTGATTCTTCTTCACTATCTCTGGAGTGACCTTCTGCAATCCACCTCCTTACTAGTCCCCTTCGCCAAATGTTGTGGCCTCGACGAAAAATTGATAGGCAGAAGATACATGGCTTGAGTTAATCCGGACAAGTACGAAAATGGTGATGCATCCAATCAAATAGGCCCCATAGACTATTATACTCCATATTTGTCTATGGATGATGCATGACTTTGGGAATCAACGACTGCACATTTGTTAGAGATATGCCCTAGAGGCGATCAGCTACGATGATATTTCCTATGTAAGTTCATGAATCAATATAGTATTTCGATATTATCAATGATGCGTATCAGCAAGTACGTGACTTGTTTGTGAGACTATGCATTGTATGATGACTGTCTAAATGGTCCCTAGTCAAAAGGGTTGTGTGGACAAGCAGCCGGCTAGACTAGCATATGATATGGTGGATGGCTTAGTCTCACTAGCCATGTAGCATTGGATGCTAGCAGGATTATATGGACTCAGAAAGATCTGGAGTCAGATTCGACTTAGTCGGATCCGAGTTCAGATAAGGTGTGAGTCGGATAGACCCGACTGTGAGACGCGGAGATATGTCATATGTGAGTCTCTTGTACAACATAGGTTCTGTATCCTAAGACCTGAGTTGGAACATGGACTCGGGATAGTGATAATTCTGCTTTGGGCAGACCAAATGATACTCTGTAAATCGGTTATAAAGGTAGGGTTGGGGCTTGTCCTAACCCATGTCCTGAGGCATGGTTGAGTAAGATGGGATTTGCCCCTCCGATTAGTATAGATATACTCTAGACCCCTCGTGTGATCCGACCTGGATAAGTATGTCCATGTGATAAGGATTATGATACAATCCGGTTTGAGGTCAGCATCACTGGAATGAGAAAGAGCCCAGGCTACGTACAACAAGGATGACTGACTCGCCTATAGCACGACAACATATATCATGAGGCAAAAGGAATAGAAGTGTGACACGTTATACAGGTTCACCGAACCTACTTCATTAGACACTTAGAGTAGGCACGCTTTGCTAAAGACCAAGTTGATGATAACCTAAGGGGTCCCGCTCTTAAGGGAAGGAACCTGTAAAGCCCGAACCGACTTGGTGAGTCGGATATGATCCTACTCGTACTCAGATCCAGGTCAGACAGACTTTGGGCTTTATAATCCATGTGGGGCCCATGTGTTAAGCCCGCGGTGGATGCCTATATATATATATATATATATATATATATATATATATATATATATATATATATATATATATATATATATATATATATATATATATATATATATATATATATATATATATAGTGGAGGTGCGACACATGCATTCAGTTGATCGCTTCGGCGTTGGTCATGAGGGCTTTGCATGTGTTGTAACTAGCCACCTCCACATGCTGCCGGCTATGCAATCAAACCTAGCAGTCCGCCACACGGGCTCTCCTCCTGCACGAGAGGATATCGTTAGAGGCAGTGCACTTGCTACGCTCCGACTAACCTGTTCATGAGGTCCGATCGGCTACATGGGAGATCACGAGGAGGAGATGACTTTGGTGACGCGCTTCCACGACTCTTTTTCTGCTGCATGGTACTACACGTCTAGTGGTAATGATATGTGATCCATCTCCGTAGCATGTTCCTGGTTGTACTACCAGTAGGAAAATTTTATATTGCAGCCGATGCGCCTAACGTATCCCACCAATATTATCTATCAATGTTTACATTTTGTGTAGCCAGTAAATTAGCTATAGAAACTATCACCTTGGGAAGACCTCCACACTTCAAAATAAGTTATTCTAACTCTAGATCATTGTGGTAATTTAAAGGGCATGATTGATTCTTCCTGTATACCTATTGTTCAAATTTGTTAATATTTTTTAACATCAATTAAAGAGCATCATAATAGTTAATTATATTATGATGTCTTGGTTGCAAAATAAAGAGTGAGCAATCCACAAACGCATAGTATGTTATTATGCTAATGCAAGTACTAGTGCAAGAAATATTTTTAAAAACAAGTGAAATTATTTATTTGGATGTGTCTAAGTTATCCTGTAAGAGTGGTCACGAAATTCCACATATATTTCTGTATAGATAGACACCATCCCTAATCAAATTGCAGACACATTTTGATAAACCTCTATATGAGGCAAAGACCATTTGCTAAGCACTCTGTGAGAATAATACTCCTACCCTGAAAAGGCTGCAACTCAACCCTATACACTTAAGAACATCAAACGCCATAACACAACCCCACACATCTCCATGTGACCCCACGGTCAACACAATGCAGCTGCATCCGCCTGCAGGCCTTGGAAGCCAGCTACAATGTAGGAGTGATCAGATTGGGCGCTGCACCGATCTGGATTCCCGATCCCATTCATAGGCGGTCATCTGAGCCAAGGATCCCCCTAGCGCATCCTCGGCCACCCTTTAGGCGCCAATCCAACGCACATCAGCATCACATCCAAATTTTTCATTGGCACTAGTGGCCACCTCCCGACCAACACAATCGATCACGGCGCCATGCGCATGACATTAGTAGCCACACTTGATAGAGGAGCACTGGAACTGAGTCCAATGTACACTGCTCCAACGAACATAGTCGTTCCATCACCACGGTCTGTAGCCCCTCGGGCTCCTATCTCTTGCATACCGGTGTAGGAGATTTCGGGCAGGGAGTGAGCTCAATGGGGTCAATTCAACTAGTAAGGAGGCAGCCGCGGGCGTAAAATGGGCTCAATTCAACTATGTGTTATAGCGCAAGTTGTTTTGTCTCACTTGATAAGTATTTCATTTTAACGTTTTTTGCACAATGGGCCAGTTTTCTTAATAGGTCCCCGTGTGTTTTAAGTAGAATGATAATTTCAAGACATGTTTTATTCGAAATAACTTGTTAAGGGGTACCTCTTACAAATGTCACTTTCAAACTTCTCTGGTGGGAACAAGTGGCTCACTGCATTTGCGCCAGGTGTCGCCACCAAAGAGTTTTTGATGTTTATTCCCATGGGAGGCAAATGGGTGGGTTGCTTGTGCTCTTTTTCTTGGATCCAACTTTTCAAAGTGGAATATTCTTGAATCGAGCGTCCAAATTATGAGCTGTTTTCATCTTTGCGATTGGCACGTGAAGATCTTTGGAAGTAGAAACATTGTTGATAGGTTTGGCTGAACCGTTTTTCGGTGCAACTCCCAGATAATGTACTCCCATGTAGCGTCAGTTGTGCTCCCAACGTAGTTTAGCCTCTGTTGCATGGTGGAATACAACCGTGCAACCTGTACTCCCACTATTTCTTGGCGCACGAGAAACCCAGGAAAAAACAAGTTTAATATTCCTCAAATCATGTGAAAGATATTGCTAATGGCAATGGTCTATATGTGCTGCCATTGGTCATCCTTTTTTCGACAAAGGGTGGATTCTTTTAACCTTAAAATGAAGCATCAAGAACATACATAACACAATGAGCAGACACCCGGCCTTTGCATACTTAAGATGCACACAACTTACACCAACTCACGCGCACATGGAAAAACATCGACAAAAGCAAAGTCATATAAGACCAAAGCTATACATTTTTATTAGCTAGGATGCATTTTTCTTATGTCTATGGCGTTATAATAATGTTATGCATTTTTCTAGTGTTTACTTTTTTCCCTCCAGGGAGTCACTGATTATCTTTTGATAACAAGTTATACGCTCACGAACCAACCACTAACCAACATGTGGTTGGATGGCTAGGAGCACAGTTTTATCCCGGGCCCACGAGGGTTCAGGTGTAGACTTGACACTGGTGCTCGTATTTTTCTGAATTTATTTCAGACCTTCTGGTGATGTGGGTTCAGTGGAAGGAGACGTTCCCGTTGACTAGGTAGACGTCTGTGGCAACTTTCTCAATCTCAAAATGATGTGTCGTCTCAGTCTCTCGGAGGTGCTCATAAGGATAGGGCGTGCGTGCGTGCGTTTATAGGGATGAGTAAATGTTCGTATGTATGAGCGTCTGTGTTCGTAAAGTAAAATAAACCACGTTCACATATATAACAAGAAGGTTAAATCAACGGCATTCACATACATAAGAAAATAAAGTTATATCGTCCACGTTTACATCTATAAAACTCAAGGCGTAGACCCGAACACGTTCACATGCCTCTCGCTAAAATCCAAAATTTTGAATCCTTATCAATAGTATCAAGACTTGCCATTTTGTTCCAACTGGCCAGCTTATATAAGCCGGCCTTTTGGCCTGGCTGACAAACCATCACCTCCTTCCGGCCTCCACCAGTCAATCACAGCCTGAGAAGCCACAACGGCAGGGTAGTACTTACAGGCTGTATCGCGATACACCTGACGATGGCGCGGATTCGACGGTCGAGAAGGAACTCCATACGCGGCCGGCCCCGGTATGCTGCAGCTCTTGCCCGTTGCATGTTAATCATTCGTAGTCTACTTTTGCTCTTACGATATAATACATGTCAATCACATGTATCACCGCTCGTTCTCGTTTGTACTTTTTAATGGGATTCTCTTTTCGTACCGTATGCCATCAGATTCCGACATGTTTTATGGATTTGACATGTATTATATCATGTGTCATCTCTATAATATCACCCTTTTTTGTGAAGTTCACGCCTTTGAAGAATGAAGTTTTGCAGAAAATTTGAAAAAAAGCATTGTTTTGCTTAACGCTACAAATGAACACTTAAAGATAATTTCGAGAGCACATTTCAAATTTCCTATACCATTTCTGATGATGTTTCTACGTTTTCTTTTGAGAATTGATGGTGTTTGTACGTGCATTTGGTTCTTGGAGATGTTTGTCAAACCCATCTCAAATAAGTAATTTATCACCGGTTATCCATTGTTCTTTCCATTCTAATTGACACGCCTTAATATTACTAAATTCCTTTAGAATTTACATGTCTTATTAATGTTTGCCAAATCCTCTCCCCACATCGCCTAGCCGGAATGCCAACATGCTACATGCCCGCGAGGCAAACTTGGAGGCGACGGACGGCAACCAGCGAAGATGGGCCAACATGCAGGAGGACATCCTGCAAATAATAACATCTCGGATTGACGTGCTTAGTCGTGCTCGACTTGCTGGTACTTGCACCGTCCTTCTAGAGACAGTTCCTAGAATATCCCTTGACATGCCGCTTGATTTACCATGCGTGCTCGAGGAAGATCTCTCGTGGCCGATCGGGCTGCCACAGGAAGGTACGCGATGTACGCTCATGCCTCTGGATGCCCCGGCACTGCATGCACGCTTTATGTCTACTCCTGACAAACGCTGGGTTGGTGCTAACGGTGACTGGCTAGCGTATGTCGGGGATGCTGGCCATATTGAACTGCACAATGTGTACACTACGGTCACTGTGCCACTTCCGCCCATTTCCAGCATAGGGTTTGATCTGGAAGACTTGCCAGACAGCGTGCAATTCCACTTTGATCAAGCAAGGGCAAAGCTGAACAAGATAGCTATCGCTGATGCACCATCCAAGAAGGCCGGCTATAGCAAGTACACTGTGATCGCGGTGTTCGACATCTCAATTGCCATCGCCAGGGGTGGTTTCACCTCCGACGGGTGGAAACTATTAAGGTCGGACCTCATGTTCCCTTTTGTGTATGAAGATGCTGTTCTTCATGGCGGACGGATCTTTGCACTGACAAACGAGGGGTCTGTTTTCGTTTGGCAGCTCTCGTACGGTAAGCTCAACTACATTGATCACATTTTAGGAACTATTGCAATTCAGACAACTAATATGATGAACGGTTTTTGGGCAGGATTGAACTTGGCTCCTCAGAAAATCCCGGCTCCTGTTATCATCGATGGACAGGACCTCACGCCTCTCTCTTGGAATCTTGTACCTGACATAAATGACAATCAAACTATGTTATTGGTCCACACACGTGGGGTTGTAACAGGGGAAGAGGTCGAGAGTCCATATCTGGAGCGAGGACTGCGCTCATATGGAACAATGCGCTGCCTTGTGTTCCAGTTGAATGGCATGGTCTGGAATCTTGCTGGGGCTCACTGGGAAAGGAAACATGATCTTGGAGCATACTCTCTGTTCATTGGCATGAATTATCCACTGATGATTGAAATGCCACCATCTGTACATGATGCCCAGGATCTTCCCTTCATGAAGCATGGATGCATTTTCAGTATGCATGAACGCATTAGGAGTTGGAATGGAGACTTTCCTGACCTATGCCGTTTCAGCTTGAATGAAGATCTTGCACTAGGTGTAGAACTTACCAGCAATCAAGCTCGGGCGCGATGCCCCCCTATCTGGCTCGTGCCATCCATGCGGAACGCAGAGGACTGGAATGTCCGCTAAGATAACTAGTCATTGTATTGTTCCTTGTTCGTTGTTCCGTTCAGCTATTGTACTTTATTTTGTACTCAGTTAAAGTTGTGTGAATTTCATGTGTTTCGTGATATTTTGTCACCTTTTATCTGGCACATATATGTCGTGTGTAATGGGCATAAATAATGCTCCCTCCGTCCCACAGTATAAGTCATCTTTGCAAGCTATGTTAGCTTTCAAAGACGTCTTATATTGTGGGACGGATGGAGTATATAACAGTGGTATTTGTAGCACAAATGTGAGAGATTTGTATCAATGCCTTGGGCTGGCACGTGTATGACTTTCTAAGGGAGACAACTCTTTTTAAATCTCTATGCCACCGAGGAGATACATCTCTCCCGGGTCTCTCCATCAAACTAGTCTTCCGGTCGGCCACCCGATGAGAACGTAATATCTATAGTAGAAGTTATTTGGTTGCACCATAGTTCAAATGCATTATTTTTTAAAGATATTGGGTTCAAAGCATATGATTGGAGTGTAGAGAAAGCAAAGCATATGACTTTGAAGGTTTTATGGCAATGGAGAAAGTAACCTCTTTAGGGTAGAAATGTGTTTATTGGTAATTCACAGCTTGTTTCCACGCGTTCTATTTTCTTGTTTGATTGGCCTGTCATTACCTCTTTCTAAAATAAGAGTTCCCTTTAAATCGGCAATGTTTCATTTTGCCTCAGCGCCAAAAGTCCTTGGTTGTTTCCATCCCAAAATTCTAATCCGTATCAGTACTTGCCATTTTGTTCCAACCGGCTGGCTTTTATATAAACACCCAGACATGCCATCTGGCCTCCACCACAATCCATCACATCACAACGTGAGAAGCAACGAACGCGGCGTAGTAATGCGTACGTATACACCTAACCGTCGACGATGGTGTGGATTCGAGGGGAAAAAGAAAAGATACGTTGCAACTATGGCCCGTTTGCATGCACGTAATCTTGCTGGATCTGGTTTCACACTGCACGCCACCAGGCTGACTATTTTAATTAAAAAGGAAATGCTTGATTATTGGGTTTGTGCTTTGTTATTTTACGTCCTATCCTCTGCCAGCTTTTCTGCAGTCTTGCTCCTGAGTTTGTCCATAATATTGATACGAATTATTTTCAGATCCAATATCATCCCAACTTTTTGTATGGAGTTTATCCATTTGAAGAATGGATTTTCCGATAGAATTTTCAGAGATGTGTTGCTTAACGCAACAGATGTGCACTTCATTCGTTGTCACACAGAAGATTGGCATTAAATTCGTTTTCAGAATAGATCTAGGATTTTTCTACAATCTTATTGTGGTGTTTCTGGTTGAGTTTGGTTCCTACGCAGATGATTGTAGACATTCCATCATTCATTTTCACAAACAGATCTAGGATTTTCAATCCTTTATCGTGGTGGTTTCTAGGTGCATTTAGTTCTTACAGATATTTGTCAAAATCTCCATTGTTTGCTTTCAGACTAGATCTAGGATTTTCTATCTTTTGTCGTGTTGTTTTTTGGTGCATCCAGTTCCTGCAAATTCTTTTAAACCCTTCACCGCTTCATTTTCAGAATAGATCTAAGATTTTCAATTCTTTTTTATCATAGTTTTTAGATGGATTTAGTTCCTCTATATGCTTTCAAACCCTTCATTGTTTATATTTTGAATAGATCTAGGATTTTCTATCTTTTATCATGGTGTTTTTGTGTTCGTTTCCTCCATATGCTTTCAAACCCTTTATAGTTTTTTTTTAGAATAGAGCACTGTTCGGAGTCCCTCCACTCCGGCTAATTTTTTTTAAATAATACATTTTTTTTAAATTACAGAAATATTACGCTGAAAAAAGAATTTTCAAAAATAATACACCGTCGGCCCGCTGCAGGCCGACTGGTGTCCCATCAGCTTGCTGCTGGCCGATTGGGCTGTCGGCCACCAGATCAAGCCCAGTCGGCCTGCAGTTGGCCGACAGGGTCCAGTCTGCCTGCAGTTGGCCGATAGGCCTGCAGTGGGCCGACTAGGCGTGCTGTGGGCCGACTGGTGCATGTGCCAATATTTTTTTTCCGAATGATCGCTGATTTTTTTTGTAAAACTTTGACGTATTCCGCACAACCCTTTCCCGCCACCCATTTCCCGCCACCCGTTTCCCGCCACCCATTTCCCGCCAACCCTTTCCCGCCACCCGTTTCCCGCCACCCATTTCCAGCCACCCGTTTCCCGCCACCCATTTCCCGCCATACCGGAGCTCGCTTTCCCGCCATTTTCTCCTGTCTACCTATAAAACCCCCTTCAGACGGAGGTGGATAAGCATTGCAGTGTAGTGTAGTTGAGATGTCCCATTATCCTTTCGATCGTAGTTTTCACCCTGGGATGAGCAGGACTCTTCTGAGGCTAGCTACCGATTTCAGGATGGATAATAGGATAGTTCCATGGGACGAACTCACTGGTAGTGACACCATAATGAATGAGTTGGCTCACCAATTACGTAGGTCTGGGTGGCCTGAAAGGACCTATGGGGAGGTACGTAAAGAACTTCTTAGGTTGCATGACAAGTGGAAGAAGGTAGTGGTGCCGAAGAGTGAAACTTTCAGAAGGATTGCAGCAAATAATCCATGTTTATGGACTGAGGAGAGCGAGGACGAAGATGATATCTTCATGCCGCCGCTTCCGGGTTCTGCATCGTCGAAGGGCAAGAGTTCTTCATCATCGAAGGGCAAGGTTTCTGCATCGTCGAAGGGCAAGAGTTCTTCATCGTCGAAGGGCAAGAGTTCTGCATCGATCGAGGATGACGATGATGACTTCATGTAGTTTTTATGCTGTATGTTGTGAGTTCAGTTACGTGCCATTTAATTTATATGTAGTTCTATCTAGTTGTTTGTAATGTCTCATTGTATAAATATTATGTTCTATCTAAATATGATCTTGGACTTCCGATAACAGAGTACTAAAATAGAGTAGGCATATGTCTCGTACATAAGTACATAGTCATTTGTCTTATACATAGAATAGACATAAGTCTCACACAGAAATAGATGGTAATGTCTCTACTGATAGATAGGAGCGTCAGTGACGACGTCTGGCCTGGCGGGGAGGCGGATTTCGAATGACAAATTCATCACATATAACTCGGTTTCCTGTAGCAATGCAACTCAACAACCCTTTTCCATTCCCATTCGCTCAGCATTTCTTGAATCTTGCCATCATCAGTTATGTCAATCAATTTTCTTTCCCCAGGGCCATCTGACTGCTTCCTGCTGACGTAGTACACAAAATCGTCTTCCTTCAACCCTTGCTTCAACATGAATTTAGTCTTCAACCAATCAAAAATGAGGTCCACTTCACTAACTTGCACAACGGTTGGAGAAAAGCCTTGGACATGAACAATAGGGCTAAGCACCCACTGAGTACCCTTAGCCATCTGCAACACACAAATCGCATTGAGTACCTAACCTACCCCTTAATATCCCCACTAACAAATATTAGACATGTCTATATATTACCAAGCTATATGTTACAGAATATTAACGGAGCAACTAATACAATTCACCCACCTACAAGTATATTACGAATATTTGCCGTAGCAACTACAAATATTGACAGATTAATATATTTGAATGGACTGCCTATATTACGGACCTTTTTTCTGGACTACTACATATACTGACACTCCTAAATACTTGACATCCACATATAGGACGGATTATTACCGGAGCAACTACACATTTTTACACAACTAATTAGTTGACATCTAAATATATTAACAAATACTACCGGAGCACCTAAGAAAAATAAAATGTGGGCTGAAATATACCCTTGAAGCGTGCGTGCGAACGAAGAACGAAGAACGGCGGCCACCAAACTGCCGGTGCTCCGGCTCCAACGAAGAACGACGAACAACAGCTTCACCTCCACCACACTGCCCCAACTTCACCACCACCACACTGCAATGCTTATCCAGCTCCATCTGAAGGGGGTTTTATAGGTAGAGAGGAGAAAACGGCGGGAAAGAACGACTGCGGTAAGGCGGCAAAGGGTTGGCGGGAAATGGGAGGAGGGAAACGGGTGGCGGGAAACGGGTGGCGGGAAATAGGAGGAGGGAAACGGGTGGCGGGAAACGGGTGGCGGGACACGGGGCGGGAAATGGGAGGAGGGAAACGGGTGGCGGGAAATGGGTGGCGGGACATGGGGCGGGAAATGGGAGGAGGGAAACGGGTGGCGGGAAACGGGTGGCGGGAAAAAGTTGGCGCGAACATATGGCGGGAAAGGGTTCTTCATCATCAAAGGGCAAGGTTTCTGCATCGATCGAGGATGACGATGATGACTTCATGTAGTTTTTATGCCGTATGTTGTGAGTTCAGTTACGTACCATTTAATTTAGATGTAGTTCTATCTAATTGTTTGTAATGTCTCGTTGTATGAATATTATGTTCTATCTAAATTTGATCTTGTAGTTCCGATAACAGAGTACTAAAATAGAGTAGGCATATGTCTCGTACATAAGTACATAGTCATTTTTCTCATACATAGAATAGACATAAGTCTCACACAGAAATAGATGGTAATGTCTCTACTGATAGATAGAAGCGTCAGTGAGGACGTCTGGCCTGGCGGGGAGGCGGATCTGGAATCGGGGACCATCCCAACCTGTCGGGTGCCCTAACGTGACGAGGAGGAATCTCAGACTCTCCCTGGCCATGCTGTGTATCCTGTGTCGGGCCTGGTGGAGGAGTCGAAAACATGTTCATCCACTGCGTGTGCTGCGACATCTGAGCCTGTATGTTGTCCTCAGGATGTTGATCACTCCCCCACATATCATGTGATGCCGACATAGACGCCTGATATCCATAGGCTCCTACGCGATGGAACGTTTCATCATGAAGAATGAGGTCGCGTCAATTAATATTGAAAACAATAAATATGAAGACACATACCTGCTGGGTGTGACGTCTGCTCTGGCTCAAACACGAAACTGGACGAGGGACCGTGCTGCTGTGGCTGTGGAGATAACACGAAGCTCGATGAGGGACCGTGTTGCTGTGGCTGTGGAGAAAACACGAAGCTCGACGTGGGACCATAGTGCTGCGGGTGCCACGTAGAACTGCCAGGTTGGGCAGGACGGGGTGGCCTGGTTGTCGGCTGATGTGCTAGACGTGGACGTGGTTGATGTCGGTGCATGGAGTGACGCGGCTGCTCCTGCTGGTGCTGAACAACATCGGTTCTCTGGGTGCACGTGATAGCCTAGTACACAGTCCGTATCTTATTCTGAATTCTTTCCAAGAAGGGTTGTACCACTGGACGATGCTGAAGAAGAGGTCCAGACGATAGTGATCGTCCAAAGGTGGTCACGTCGTCGTAGAGTTCACGTGTCAAGGTAGCCTGCAAATTTGCATGACGATTAATAATGTCTGTCTCTTGCACGTCAAAGTATGTGAGAACATTACGTAAGAAAATATATCTTACCGCGTACTGCCTAGAGCCCGAAGTATCATAGCTCGGGTACATATCCAACGGAGTAGGATCCGGTATCTCCTCTGGGTGGGAGTACTCAACAATGCGTAACCGTGTTCCGGTCATGTAGCGCCGCAAATAGAGATTGAATTCATCGAGATCGAAATTGCGATTCTCGTGCCATAGATTTGTGTTTGCTGTCTCCCATTCTATAACATACGGCTCTAGTCTAACTAGCCAGTCAGCAGTTGTCCTGTTCATGCCCTTCCTTGTCGTCCTAAAATTGTGGTGTGTGTTCAACAATTACCTAAAGCTTCGAATGGATTACTATGAAAGATAATGCAACATTGAAAAACTGGTTAATACCTGTGGTTGTGTGCTAGCACCGGGTTCTCTATAGGGGGAGGTAGCTCCAACTGCAGAAGACCAAATTGCCTCATAACCCTCTGTTATGCCATCTCCTCGACGAAGACATCGAAGATGATCTTAGATTTTGTCATCAAGTAATCTCGGTCCCTTGTGCATAGCACAGACATACCAGCAGGGTATCTCGCATGTATGGCTGCTTCCGTGTAGGGCTGCCAGATGACCCCGGTGTACGCATCGAACTGCTCGTTCAATGCTGTGTATGCCTTCCTGGTCTGATCACTAGCAGAGCGTCTCTGCAGAGAAGAAAAGTTAGTAGCCGCTAGCATCGAACTATCTCTTGTGCAGAAAAAGTTGCATTAAACTACAACACGGTGCATACCTCGCGACGAGTCCAACACAGACCGAAAGTAGGCATGTCGATGCCGTCAACATCAAACATGGCGTCTATAGGCTCATGAACATGTACATCTGGTCGACCTATAGAGAACCTCTCCCACGACCACAGCTGTAGGAATAGAGGGCATCCAAGAAGGGCTGGCTTTCTCGATGTAAGCTGGCAACCATTCCACATACCTCGGTATGTAGCCGCTAAGACCGCCGAACCCCAACTCCTCTGTCTGATCTGATCCGCCGTCTGAGCGCTCGCTATCTCGAGTGCCATAGGGATGTAGAGGGCGCTAATAGTGGTGAAATGGTTCTCCGTGGACATCACCTTGCCGAAAAGCCACAGTAAGTAGGCCTCCAGGCTCCGAGTGATCTGTTCCGCAGTCAACGGCGCCCGGAAGTTCTGGATCTGCATTAAGCGAAGAGAAAGTTTTAGTAAGCCGCAATTATTTTCTGTAAAACTTTATGCACGATAACTTCAAGATAATAGGTAGGGGAAATTATCCGGAAATTTAGCAACCACTCATACTTAGGTCCGTGATGCTCCCATACCGGATCCGGAGCATCCGGAAAAACACCATGAAAACGTTCTGTAAGAGCTCGCTCCCAACCAGCCGGTGCGTCCAACGGTCCTACGGCATGACCTGCCAACGGTAGTCCGAGCAAAAGTGACACATCCTCCAGAGTAGGAGCCATCTCTCCCCATCTGAAGTGAAACGTGTGGGTCTCTGGCCTCCAACGGTCCACTAAGCAGCTCAGCAAAGACCCATCGATGGCGAGGCGTTTCTCACCCGGGATAGACTCACGCGAAAGGTAAAAGGCCGGCCCATTTCAACCTTCATCAGAGAACTTTGCAGTTAGTGTCTCCCATTTCAACCATTAATATGCATGTCAGTGTGCAAATTAATAAAGCACGTACCGCTGAAGCCATCCTGAGTGTATCTTCCAGTTTTTCTTAGGAGTGCGAGTGACCAGAGGCTCAAGCTTGCGCTCATACCATATCGCAGCACGATGGCCCCTATCAATGTCCCCATTCAGCAACCACAATCCCGACATTCCTGCACATACAAAATTCAGAACATAGTGTCACACTTAATAAAAATTCAGAACATAGTGCCACACTTAATAAAAATTCAGAACATAGTGCCACACTTAATAAAAATTCAGAACATAGTGCCACACTTAATAAGAATTCAGAACATAGTGTCACACTTAGTACAAATTCAGAACATAGTGCCACACTTCATAAAAATTCAGAACATAGTGCCACACTTAATACAAATTCAGAACATAGTGCCACACCACACTTAATACAAATTCAGAACAAACTAGTGCTAGCTTAGCTTCTTCCTCTCGCCCTTACTCCTCTACTGCCTCTACCTCCTCTTCTTCCCCGGTTGCCTCGTCCACGCCCAGTGACGAAAGTGGGACAATTAGTGTCCCTATGGCCAAATTCATTGCATAGAATGCATTGCCTAGTCGGACCTCCTGCTTCAGATTCATCCATATCATTTCGGATGCGCTGACATTGCCGTCTGCCTCTACTTGTACGCATATGCTCTGGGTTCGGAATGTAACGCCTTTCGGCGGGGTTGACGCTGTTGAAATTACCCATTGATCGAAAACCAATCAACTCACCTGTCCAGGTATTGAGGACAGCCTCTTTCAGAAAATATGGAGACACAAACGATATTGCGTCCATTCCAAGCTGCCCGCAAGCAGCAAGTACATGTGAGCAAGGTAGGTGAAGCAATTTCGGTTTATTGCATGTGCACTCACACGTTGGCCAGGCTTCATTGCCAATTTTCACCTCATGCGTCCTCAACTCATTTGCACATCCAAATTTGTTGTTGGCTAAGCGGACCTCAAACCTTCTTTCTTGATTACCGATGGCGACTACAGTGTGTGACCTAGCTTTTTGCATCTTGTTGTCCATGTACTTCGTGACTCTTTCACAGTACCGTGTATTTGGGTTGTTCAAGATATGCTGCTCTGCTATTTGACGTCTGTCTCTGAAATACTTGACGGTGCCATAGAAAATACCCTCAACGATGGCTGTAAGTGGCAATGCCCGGTTTCCTCTGAGGACAAAGTTGTATGTTTCCGCGAGGTTCGTTGTCATGACACCGTACCTTGCTCCATGTGTGTCATGTAGCAAAGACCACCTCTCCAGAGGCTCATGCTCTATCCACTGCTCGAAGGTTTTAATCGACCTCCCGAGCCTTCTCCTAGTACCAGGTGGGTCAAAGTCTGGCAGGTCACATAGCCCAACAGGCTCCTCCTCCACGGCCGTTGTTCCTGTTGCCAACTGTGCAGCTACTGCTTCAACATGTGCCCTCACCGCTGCATCTCTTGCAGCTTTCCTGTCCCTCACGTGTCTCTGCGTGCACACATTAAGTCTGTCGCGTATCAAATTGTACTTCCATAACTGGTTCTGCTTGCAGAGTTTTTTGAACAGATTCATCAGGTTCTTATTTCTAAACTGCGAGAAGAAATTAGCCCCGAGATGGCGCATGCACCAACGGCTCTGCAAGTCCTGCCATGGAACTTGTTCCTCAGGGCCTAGGTTTGTCAGTGTCCTTATCGCACTGAGTATACCTGCATGCCTGTCATGAAGGATGCACACATTGGGCTTCTCCTTCACAACTGATATTTTCAACTGCCTGAAGAACCATGTCCAACTTTCAATGTTCTCACTCTCCACAAAAGCAAATGCCAGTGGGACGACTTGATTTTGGCCGTCTTGACCTATGGCTGTCAGGATCTGACCCTTGTACTTGCCTGTGAGAAAAGTACCGTCAACACATATCACCGGTCGGCAATGCCTAAAAGCTTCGATGCATACACCGAAAGAGAAGAAGAGACGATGCAACACCCTCACAATTGAGAACTCTGGCATGAACATGTCTTGGATATCGATATAGGTGCCTGGATTCCGCTGCTGCAGGGTGTGGAGGAGGTGGACAACAGAGTCATATGCATCAAAATAAGAACCAAATCTCCTCTCAAGCGCTGCATGCTTAGCCCTCCAAGCCTTGCCATAAGAAATTCTGTACTTCAACCTGGCGAAGACTTTTGTCTGGACTGCCTTCACTTCCATAGCATTGTCCTGCACTATCTCATCGTAAAACAATCAAGCAATAAGCGTGGATGAAAGGTTGGCATGATCTTGAGGGACGCAGGGAATAAGACAAGTGTGATTAACTAAGTCACTTATCACCCAACTTGTGCCATACTTAGGGAGAAAGCCGTGCACCCTGGCGGGACAATCTGCGTTCTTGCATACCATTATCAGGAATTTCTGACTGGACACCTGAGCTGTGAAAACCCTTTGCGTGGACATTGCCCAATTAATTATTGCATCCTTCAGGGCTTGCTTGTTCGGATACATAGCACCCGTCGCAATATTGTTCTGGTGATATTGCCAGGCTGAATCATGTCCATCATTCACGGTCATTGCAGATGATAAGTCATGATTCCACCATGCAGGATTCGGGACCTCCTCTGCATTTTCTTCTTCATCTGACTCGTCAGAATCATCGGCATGACCCCTTTCAACATCGGTGTCTTCTTCTTCCATTTGGTTCTGCATGTGCCCATCTACCTCGTCAGCGTCCACCTCGCCATTGTAATCACCATCGGCATTTCCTCCTTCTACCTGACTACTCTGCCCTGGTTCATAACCATAAGCATTTCCTCCTTCTACCTGACTGCTCTGTCCTTGTTCGTAACCATAAGCATTTCCTTGTTCTACCTGACTGCTCTGTCCTTCGTAGCCACCCTCGCCTTCATGTGCAGTGACCTCCTTCACGACGGGAAGCACTAAAGCAACAGGATTGCATCCCCTTCGTTCACAACCTTGTAACCACCGCACCCAATCGGAGTCTCCCTCTATTGGCCTCAAATAAAAGTAAATTTTTGAACTTGACCGTGTCCACAATGCATGAACACCGACGGTGTGTGTTTCAGTATCAAGACCTAAACTTGCCGCAATCCATTCTTTCAACTGACTAACAGACCATGTTTGTGGTGCGCTCATTGCCACCTCTATGTGAGTAAATTCACTCAGATTTGCTCCCAACTCATTTGTTTGGACAGTACCAGGACCATAGTAAAATCTCAACTTCACTACATCGGACATCTCGACTCACCTATTTTTTTTAACAACGAAATACAAGTATTAGACATATCTATATATTACCAGGACCATAGTAAATTTCACGATCAATATAATTTAATCTATGTGGACGATTATGATGAGTTGCTTGACTCTTGTTTTAATAATAATATAATAAATAGGCCCATGTTTACTAATAATAAATATGCCTCAAATAATAATAATAATATAACCGACAAATATGATAATTCAGTTTATTTGAATTATATGGCCCATGTTGATGTATTTTTCATTTTAATCTATTTTAAGAATAATTTAGAAAAAGGCATGCGTCTTTTTTCTAGCCAAGTTTTTATCTGAAGTTTTTTTGTTAGCAGGCCCACGTTGAGGCATTAGCGGGGTGCTATTGCTTGTTATGGGTTAAACTACAGCGTGGCAGTTAAAAAAAACAGTTTGGCATTGAGACGTACTTTAGTTATCCGCTTCAAATTGGCATCGGATATGGACTGAAACGTTTTTTAACATGTAGTTGTAGTTTTCCCATTTTTTGTTTGCTTGTTAAATTTCCATCACACTGACATGCTATGCACATGCCGACCCGAACTCTTTAAAAAAAACTAGTCTCTTCTTTCGAACTTTTTATTCATGTTTCCAACTTCTTATCACGCACCTGTGTACGTATCAAGTATTAAGCAACAACTTATTATCCCCACTAACAACTAATACAATTCACACACCTACAACTATATTACGAATATTTGCCGTAGCAACTACAAATATTTACGTATACTACCGGGGCAAATAACAATAATCGCACACAAATTTAATTTCACATCGAACGAAGCGTGCGTGCGAACGAAGAATATTTACGTATACTACCGGGGCAAATAACAATATTTACGTATACTACCGGGGCAAATAACAATAATCGCACAAAAATATTTACGTATACTATCGGGGCAAATAACAATATTTATGTATACTACCGGAGCACCTACGAAAAATAAAATGTGGGCTGAAATATACCCTTAAAGCGTGCGTGGGAACGAAAAACGACGAACGACGAACGAGAACGACGAACGACGAACGAAAAACTGCCGGTGCTCCGGCTCCAACGAAGAACGACGAACAATAGCTTCACCTCCACCACACTGCCCCAACTTCACCACCACCACACTGCCCCAACTTCACCACCACCACCTCCACCAAAATGCTCACCACGACCACCACGAGCTACCCCATCAGTAGATCGACACCTCTTTTGGCTGCCCTAAATGAGTTGAACCCATTCACGGTGCCAAAATCGCGAAAATCTTGCTCATTTAGGTGTATAAATGGGTGCCATTTTTCTGTAGAGAGAGGAGAAGGGAAGAACACAGAAGAAACGAGCAAGGGGAGAAGAAGAAGAGAGGAAGGGGAGGATAAGGCACAGGCCGGCCAGCGCGTCAGGTGGCAGCACCCTGTCGGCCAGCAGCTGGCCGATCGGCGGGCAGTAGGCCGACAGGGGCGCACAACGCCGACAGCCCACTACCTCCCCCTCGCGACGTGGCCCGACCAACCACAGGCCGCCGCGTGCCAGCCGGGCCTGCAGTCGGCCTGCTGCTAGCCGATCGGCCTGCTGTGGGCCGATTAGGCCCAGTCGGCCTGCAGCGGGCCGACGGTGTATTATTTTTAAAAATAATAATTTCCGCGTATTATTTCTGTAATTTCATAAAAAAAATGTATTATTTAAAAAAAATTAGCTCCACTCCGCCGCTCCGCTCCGGGGCCCTGGCCGTCTGCCTGCGCGTGTGCACGGCCATGGTCGGGAGTGCGCGTTTGTGAGGCATGTGCGCTCGTGCGTGTGTGCCATACCATGGGCCAGTTGGTGTGCGCGTGTGTATGTGCATGGCCCAGGCACGGCGCGCACATATCTGTTCATGACGCATGTCATGCGTGCAGGTTTCCAAGGCATGTCTGGTGCGTGCGTTGTGCATGGACGAGGTCTACTATCCTAGTTCCAGGGAGAACAATTTACAAAGACCATGAACACAAGCAAACAATGAATAGAAGAGAAAAGAGGAGTGGGATATGACGAATGGGTGTGCCTTGGCCTTGAGCAAATAGTATGGAGCTCATCATCTAGCATGAATGGGAATGAGGATCTAATCATCGGGTAGGCACTTCATGGATTTTTAATCTATTTTCGAACGCAGATGCCAGAGTGAGCACTCGATGTGATGACGAAATCAATAAAATTTTCATTATCAATTCTTCTGACAAAATAACAATAACAAATAGAAGACATTTTAAATCACTTGTACATTGTCCATGAATCAATGCAAGTATGGAGCTGTTATAATAATAAAGCGGCAAGCCTCTCTCTAATTATCCTAAGTGGACAGAAGGATGCAATAACCAGAAAGTAAAGATTATTCTACAAGCGACAACCAACAATGTGATTGCATTACTACTATGGCTTTATACCGCTCTTCTTTTGACACTGGGACGCCTACTAGCAATTTTTTTTGGCGAACTTAGTAGTTTGGAGGATGTAGTTGTAGGCCTTGAAGTGGTAATCCTGGTTCCCTGACCCCTGTGTGACTTCGTGGGAATTCTTCTTCTGGGAATAGATCTGCAATTGTAGACTTGTAGTTCTCACTTCCTCCACATTCTCCAATGGACGTCATCAGATCCTAGTGTCATCTTCAATATTAACTTCACAAATCAGGATCTATTTATTTATCAAGCATATATATGAAGTTGTATTCTTTCCTAGGGAGGGGCTTTGCAGAATGTACGCAAGAGCGGGGGCACGCATCCCAGTTTTTCTTTGGGCTTTCGATTTTCAATCTTTCATATCTTTCATACCAAAATTCCAAATCAAGTTTTGTTTTTAAATATTTATGTTTTCGGTGACGAGGGGCTTTCAAATGAGATCCATTTTGAATATATTTTGATGAGTTTTTAAAACTTCCTTCAGTTTCAACTTTTCAAACTTGGTACGAGCGACCGACGAAATCATAAGTTGCAGAAACTAAAACTTAAAACCTTTTGTGATCTCGTGAGCGATCCAAAATTTTTGCGAATCACGAGTCAATCAAGTGGCCGATAATTTGTGCTTACTGTTCTTGTCAGGGTGAAGTCGTAACACTAAATCCCCAATGTTGAAGGCCTTTTTTCGGACCTCGTGCTGCTGGTAGCACCGTAACTGCTACTTAGACAAGGCGCATCGTGCTTTAGCCCCGTCTCATTCTTCATCCATGGCGTCTAGATCATCTAGTCACCTTTGTTTGGCCTCCTTTTCCTCATACAAGCGTGCCCAAGGTGAGTCGTGAATGAGGTCACCGGCCAAAATGGCTTCAGGACCATACACCATAAAGAATGGTGCGTAGCCAGTGGATATGTTCGGCGTTGTACGCAAACTCCATAACACGAGTTAAGCTCCTCGACACATTTGTTATCAGCTTCTGCCAGAGATCGGACCAAGCATGGTTTTATACCACTTAGGATCAATCCATTGGCTCGCTCTACTTGCCCGTTTGTGGGTGGTAGATGGAGGCGTAATCAAGTTTGATATTGTGCTTAATACACCATGATTTTGCCTCTTCAGCCGTGAAGTTTGATCCCTTGTATGTTATGATGCTGTGAGGCATCCCATAACAGTGTACAACACCCAAGATGAAGTAAATCGCAGATTTAGCTTTTGCCAAGGCCGAGGTTTTGCCTCAATCCATTTGGTGATCCTGTCGACCATAACTAAAAGATACCTTTTTCCGGTTTTTCTTTATGGAGTGGTCCGACCATGTCCAACCCCCAGACCGCAGTCAGCCATGTGATTGGGATTATTATTAGATCTATGGCTGGCAAGTGGCTCCTTTTAGCGAAGAGCTGGCATCCGGCAGACTTGTCGACCAAGTCTCCTGCTTCGACCCTGTTGTGGGCCAGTAAAAGCTTACTCCGAATGCCTTGCTTACCAAGGTCTGAGGTGTTGCATGGTGCCCACACATGCCGGAGTGAACTTTTTATAAGACCTGTTGAAGCCTGTTGCCCTTCCTCTTCAGAAATGCAGCGTTATAGTATGCCGATAACTCTATGTTTGTAGAGTTCTCCTTCAGAGATGGTATAAGAGACAAATCGTCAAAAGATGCGCCATGTCTCCGTATGTTCCTCGGGTTGTTCTTTGCTTATCAAATATGCAAGGTGCAGCTCGGTCCATAGCGTAATTACTGCCATGATCTTAGTGGTTGAGGATGTTTCTTCTAGCTCTAAGCCCCCAACTATTTCCTGGTGATCAAATCGGTAGTAGGTTCCTCGACTAGTTTGCTTGAATCAGCCGCACCTTGCCACTTGACGAATGATTTGAACAACCGTTCCAGAAAGTTATTTTGGGGAGCAAGTTTGCGCCGTTCTCCTATCCTCGCCAACGTGTCTGCGGCTTGATTGTTATCCTGCCGTATGTGATGAAATTCTAGGCCACAAAGCGAGCCGACATGGTCATCACTCTATTCCAGTACACTGACATTGGTGGGTCCTTGGCATGGAAATCACCGTTGAACTGAGAGATCGCAAGGGTGGAATCGCCTTGGATCTCTAGTCATTGAATACCCATAGATACTACCATTTGAAGTCCATGAGGCAATGCTTGGTATTCTATGGCATTATTGGAGTCGGTGTACATGATCTGGACCATGTACTTCATGGTTTTGCTAGTGGGTGAGATGAGAACCACAACTGCTCCTAACCCGGCGAGCCTTTTGGAACCATCAAAGTACATTACCTAGTTGGAATAGGCTGCATGCTCTCTAGGGAGCTCGGCTTCTGTCCATTCGGTGACCAAATTGGTCAACACATGGGAATTAATAGGCCGACATGGTCGATAGAGGATTTCGAAATGAAGGAGCTCAATGGCCAATTCCATGATACGACTGGTGGCGCCCTAGTTATTTATAATGTCGTTCAGTGGCATTTCGAAGGCCACAGTTATCGAGCTATCTTGGAAATAGTGCCTTATTTTTCGAGATGCCATAAAAACCGCATATGGTATCTTCTGGTAATGTGGGTACCTCATTTTACACAATGTGTGTACCTCGGAAATGTGGCCCTCCATGGCTCGCTCGACGATTAGAATGACGCTTACTGCCTGGTTAGTTGCTGTGATGTATAATAACATTGGCTCGCTGGGGTGAGGAACAGCTAAGACAGGACTAGTGTCCAGTAGTGTTTTGATTTCCTCGAGAGCCGAAATAGCCACGACGGTCCACTTGAAGCACTCCATCTGTTTAAGGAGCTAATAAATGGACAGTGCCTTGTCGCCAATGCGGGATGTGAAACGGCTCAGGGAGGCAACACATCCAACCTGTCTTTGGATATCTCGGAGCTCAGTACGTGTGATTAGCCCTGCTAGCGCCCTGATTTTGTCAGGGTTTGCTTCAATGCCTCTTTGAGAGACAATTAAACCAAGGAGCTTGCCAGATGGAACGCCAAAGTCACATTTTTACGGGTTCAGCTTGATAGCATATGCATGGGTATTTTTTAATATCCCGCCGAAGTCATGGATTGCGGTGTTGGTCTGCCTGGTAGTAACAACCACATGGTCCACATAGGCTTCGGCAGTCTTGCCGATCTGTGTGTGCATGCATGTTTGTATCATTCGTTGTCGTTGGTAAGTTGCGCTTGTATTTTTTATCCCAAAGGGCATAATGTTGAACCAGAGCGTAGGGGAGTAATCAAGCCTGTTGCTTCCTGGTCGGATTCCTTCATATTGATTTGATGGTAGCTCGAGTATGCATCTAGAATGCATAACATATCGTGGCCAGCCATGGCGTCGACGATCTGGTGAATTCGAGGAAGGGGTAGGCATCCTTTAGGGCAGGCTTTGTTGACATCCTTGAAATCGATGCACAACTGCCATGATTTGTCCTTCCTGGGTACAATCACCAGGTTTGCCAACCAATCTGGGCATTTAACTCCTCGGATAAATCTGGCCCCGTAGTTCGGCTAGTTCTTCTCCCATGGCTTGCCGTTTGGGTCCAGAGAACCTGCAGAACGCCTGTTTGATTGGTTAAAATCCGTTAGTTAGGTTCAGGCTATCCTCTGCGATATTTCATGGGATACCTAGCAGATCGAAGGGGTACCAGACGAATATATCCTAGTTTTTTTTAAGAAAAATGTTGTGCGGCACATCCAGTGTGGCATCCAGGCTAGTTCCAATAGTGTTCATTTTGGGTGAGTCCTCGGGATGGACATGGAACTAGACGATCTTGTCAGCTGGCTTAAAAGATGGTGATTTGGAATGCTTGGCGAGAATAACATCATCCTTTATCGACGGTTGCGCATAACTCGGAAAACTCCCCGGCTGCTAAGGCCTCAAATTTGGCTTCAAGTGACAAAGCTACAGTCTTGTCCTCGGCTTTGAATAACCGATCGAGGTTGCTGTCTATCGTAATCACGCCGTTGGGCCCTGACATCTTCAATTCCATATATGCGTAATGGGGAACTGCATGAAACTTGGCGAACACCGATCGACTGAGCAGCGCGTGGTAACCACTCCGGAATGGGACTATATCAAACATTCACTCCTCGACCAGATAATTGTCGTGAGTTCTGAACACCATGTCAATGCGAGTTTTCCGGTGCACCATGCTTCCTTACCAGGGACTATTCCTTTAAAGGTTGTCCTGCTCCGTTGATTGCGCGATCTATCAAACTACAACTTTAGCAAAGTGTCCTCATATACGAGGTTGAGGCTGCTACCTCCATCCATCAGGACCTTGGAGAAACAGTAACCGTCGATTATGTAGTCGAGGATGAGAGCCGCAACTCCTTGGTTGTGGACTTCGCGGTTGATCTTCATGATCAAAGATGATCAGAATGTTCAACCACCTATCTTCTGAGGTTCTCACGTTTTCAATGGTGGTGTAGGTCTCTCGAAGAGCTCTCTTCCATTGATTTCTCGAAGAGTGTGTTCCATAGATCATGATCATGTCCTTTAGCTTAGAAGTATATCTTCCTTGGTCATGGTTTATATTTGCAACCTAATTTGCTCTAGCGCTTGGGTTGTCGAGGATCACGAAACCTTGTTTTGCTACCGTTCTGAGGACCCAACAGTTCCTGTGTTTGTTGGTGGCCAGTTTATCTGAAGAGGTGGAGTAGATCGACCATGGTTGGTCGAGTATCGTGTCCAACTGTGATTTAACTTTGTTGTTGTCATCTCGACTTTCTTCCGCCGAGGTTGCTCGTCATGAAGATACGTGCTACTGCACTTGGATCACCGTTTGCGACGGTGGTGCTTGACTTCTTCTGCTGACTTGGGTGACCCCGAGCTCGGGGATTGATGCTCCCGGTTGGCTAGGGGAGCGTCCTATTGGGCGTTGTAGTCTGTCACAAAGTAAAAGAGTTCGGCGAACGACCTCGGACGTCGGTGAAATTATTCTCTTCGAGCCCCTTCTTCATAAACATTGAGGTGGAATGCCACGGGGGCTTCCTGGTTCATAGAATTTGGAATATTGTTTTTCGTTGATATAAAGCATTCCTAGAATTGTCAGAGGGTCTTATGTTCCCTCTTATTAAATAGTGTGAGGTCCTAGATGTCGGTAGGTCCCATGTTATCTGGGCAGTACTTCACATGGGTGGTGGGTGGGAGCAAAAATTTGGGTCTAATCGGAAGCAAAGATGGTTTATCCAAGGGTCAATCTGACATCGGCCCTAGGTTAACTCGCGGGGCCTGGTATACCTAGCCTCTATGCTGGGTCACCGGATCTGAGCTCATGGCCTGGTACGATGAGACGCAACTTGCATCCCAAGATTCACATGACATCGTCGTTTGGAGGAAGGTTACTCACGGTCCTTCAACATGTTCTAAGATCATTGGAGAGGAAGAGTCGGTGGATTTTGGTCTATCAAGCTCTATGTTTCGGCAGTGTATTAGAGCGTCGATCTTGTCCAATGGTTCAGTCAAGTCGAAGCAAGAGAATTCAGGTGTGTAAAACACGTTGTCGCCGACTTGATCGTCAGCTGTCGATGCCGTCAAACCGCTTCGACTACACGATGTCGGCACTAAATCCTGCAGATCTCTGGTAGGGATCCCGAGCTGGTAATCTTGCACGATGGTAACAAGAACACAAGAGTTTACCTAGGTTCGGTCCCTCTCGAAGAGGTAATACCCTAAGTCTTTCTTTGGTTGTATTGATTTCAATGGTATACAAAGTACAAGTGATCTAACATGAGATCGCGCATATGAGGTGAGTTGTTTTCTACGACCCTCACCCCTTTGTTTGTATAGGTACCAGGGTTGCCTAGGCTTAAACATAGGTGGTTAGATCTAGAGGCAAATGTGCTGGAGACTACATCTACATCTTAGAGTACGTGCCAAGTCTTCAGGAGATTCCTTCTTGGCGCTCCGGGGCTACGACGAATGAGGCCTATTAGTTTACAATCTTGGGGTACTCGGCCTAGCCAATATGACTGGCAGCCGGCGTGGCAAGTACCCCTTAATGTAGGACTCCATAAGTGGACCCCATAGGTTGGTTCCACCCTAGGCTACATCAGGTGGCCCAAAGAGAATTCTAGTAATGCTCCAGAAGAATTGACGTACAAGACAAGGAAATGGAGACATGAAGGTGTTCACCTTCACCTAAATAACCGACTAGGATCTGTAACTCTTGGACGCCCGGCAGGCGATACAAGCGGAATCAGGGGAAAATTTTGAATTAGACTGGGCTACTTTGAAATCTGATGGTGTTTTTCGCGGCGGCCGGGGGGGGGGGGGGGGGGGGGGGGGGCTTGGCTCGTATTTAGAAAACTTGAAATCTCTCGGTACTTTAATTGTACTCTGTACATAGTCCAACAAAATAAACAAAAGCATGATGTATGGTATTATCTCCTCCGAAGAGCCGGAACCTAGGTAAGATGCTGCTCCTATTACCATCATGCCAAGTCACCTAGTTAGGATACCCTACCGAGGATATACTTGACTTAGCTCCAACAAATCCTATATAACCTTCAAATATGGCAGTTGGATTGCGGAAAGTGCGTATGAGGACCGAGCGCCCTAGAGTTTTGTCTTTTTTCCAATGAAAATAAATTTTCGACAAAAAA
Organism: Aegilops tauschii subsp. strangulata; assembly: GCF_002575655.3. NCBI lineage: Eukaryota > Viridiplantae > Streptophyta > Magnoliopsida > Poales > Poaceae > Aegilops > Aegilops tauschii. The sequence goes on along the minus strand of NC_053041.3, from coordinate 633,962,777 downwards.
TATTTAAGAAAATGCACATAAGCATATATGTGTAGGATATACATCTGAAAGTTTATATGTTACTTGTACAAAAAGACAAATAAATAGATTAAAATGGGCTTGTCCTTTGTTGTATTTGGGCTAGATTTTTTTCACTGTTGTGTAGGCAGATCATATTATTTACTGAAACTTTACACATATTTCAAGAATATGTTTATTTATTGGTAGAAAAAAATATTTTTAAACTTTTAAATATATTTCATTTTTTTAAACGTGTTTGTTTGAGCCCGTCCCATAAAACACTATTCTATGCTAAACCTCTCGTTTTGAAGCAGCCTCTGAAAGTTATGGAGTGCGAGGAGGTGATGCCGATTCTTTTAGATAGAGTGTGCCAGACTCCATACCGGTGGTTATTACAGTGGGCATGGGCATATGGTGATTGTGGTAGAGTTGCTCTTAGGGTTTGGTAGTTGTCGAAGTCGCACAACTAGTTGTAGGTTCTTTTGAGGGACACAACTATTTGTAGATTCATATGAGTTTTCATTGTAATGTACTGCCTGATTTAGGTTGATAAATTGATCCTGAAGCATGCTATGTGTTTTCCCGAGTAAAAAAACCTGGGTTACTTAAGCAATTGTGGTTGTATAAGCCCTGTGCCATGGGGTGCTTCGAATAAAGATCACTCTCATGATTACTGCTTGATTTTTGCGTCTTGGCAAGTCCTTTCTCAGTGACTGTACGAGCTGATGATTATTGTTGGTCTTGTTCCTAGAGATGACCCAACGTCAGCAATGCTCATCCTCCTATGTGCATCTGTAGTCCGTGTTGCAGATGGTTGCTCGAGCAGGACGATGATGTGTCAGGTCTCATCCTCTTCCTTGACAGGTGTCAGGATGTTGATGGGGTCGAGCGTGGATGACATGCTCATCGTTGAAGGAGGAGTCCCACCTTGGTCTGCGGTGTTACGGGTGGAGCTAGATTCAGCCCTAGCGTTCCAATGAGAGGGACAGCTCCATTGCCACCACGAGAGGAGGAAGCACCGGCGGGGAGAGGTGCTCCCGATGCCATTTTGGCACATTCTAACCGGTTGAGGCGGTTGATCAAGCCAGTACAAGGCGGAGCGTTGTTTTGACATTGTCGGAGCAAGGAGCGGAAGGAGGAGGCTGAGGTTAGGGCAGGAGTATGTAGTTGTTCTAGGGTTAGGGTTGAGTGTTCATGCCTTGTTGTTTACATGTGATGTTTAAAACAATAAATACATATATTAAAATGGGCTTTTCCTTTGTTATGTTGGAGTTATATTTTTGTGTGTTTTTGTAGCCTGCAAATGATCATATTGTTTAATCAAACTTTACACATATTTCAAGAACATGTTTATGTATTTGTAGAAAACATATTTTTGAAACTTGGAGATATATTTCTTTCTTTTCAAAAAGCGGGCTTCTTGGAGCCCATCCTATAAAACACCGCTCATCGTTGAACCCCCCTTTTTTTTAAGAGCCATCTAAAAATCATGGTATGAGGATGTGGTGGCGATCCAGCTAGCTAGAGTGCGATTTTGACCCGCTAGTGTCCAAATTGGTTGTTATTAGAGGGCCACGGCATATGATGACTCCCCTAGAGTTGCTCTTAGGGTTGGCTTTTAGTCATCTCTCCTTTCTCAACTGGTTGCAACTTTTTTTAGGGACATGACTGGTTGCTGCTGTGTTGATTGTATTGTGTGCCCTGCTTTTTGCCCAATTGATATTCTTCCATTTTTGTCTTTTCACTGGGTTTTGAGGTATTCTTCGGTTTTTTAGTTTTGTCTTTGTGTTTTTGTTTTTGTCATTTTTTTCCTTCCTTTTCTTTACTTTTCTAAAAGAAATTCTGACCCTTTTTTAAATTTGTGAAAAATTTTAATTTTGTAAAAAATTGTGACGTTTTTAAAAGTCCTCTAACAAATTCTTAATATCGTGAATATTTTATTAAAGCATGATTTCTTTTGAATGCGTGAACAATTGTTCGGTATGTGTTTTAAAATAGTTTTTGTGTACAATAAGAAAAAGTACACCATGCATAAAAGGTTCACTGTATATTAAAATATTCTTTAGTTCATATTAAATAAATGTTCAGCCCGTGTAAAAAATGCACAAAGTGTATTCAGAAATATAGATTGTATATTAAAGACTGGTTCAGCGTATAATAGAACATTTACTTATATTCATGACTTTTTCAAATACTGTTCAATCAAACTTCGTCTTTATTTCAACATCAATAAATATAATATAAGAGTGCGAAAAGCAAAAACCAAAAGGCAAAAAAAGAAAATCATTCATAGCTTAAAAAAACCCAACTAGAAGCTAGCGATCAGAGATGTACAAGTAACAGTCTAGCAATTAGAAGCAGCATTGATAGCCCAGTTCTTTTGGGGCTTATGGGTGGCTGCCAAAAGAACTGGGTAGCCGGCCCACCAAGGCAGACGTGCTGAGGAGCAGGACACGCTGAAGGCGATATATGACACCTCCCTGATTTTAGGTCCGTAAAAACTAATCCTTTTCTCTAGGACGTCAATATCCAGCGACCGGTTGATGCGCATTTGCTAATGACGCGGATGGTATTTTTAGTGCTAGTGGGGGTGGCATTTTAGTGTTAGTGCATGGCTGTTAGTTAGTTGTGGGACAATTTTTTTTTTCAGAAACTGCCATCCGTGCGATCTAGATCCTATGGATGTGTGGGCGTTTGCTGGGGCCTTCCTCCCAACGAACGTTCGCCAGTTCTCATTACTGTTTTTCTATGGATAAATGCATAGAGATGCACCATTTTTCTTTTCTCGAGGAAAATAATGCCTTGGTTGTTTAAGCGCATGCTTGAAGCTGTATAAGCCCTGGGCAGTGGGTGCTTCGTATATAAAAATAAACTCTCATGATTGCTTGCTTTTGCATCCTGGGCAAGTCCTTCCAAGGGATGGTTGTTTAGGTAGCAATGTGTTTATTGGCAATTCACAGCTTGTTTCCACGCGTTCCCTTTTCTCTACCATAGGCCTGTCATTATCTCTTTCTAAAATGAGCTCCCTTTAAATGACAATGTCCCATTTTGCCTCAGCGCCAAAATCCTTAGCTGTTTCCCTCCCATTATTCTAATCCTTATCAATGCGTTCAAGGCTTGCCATTTTGTTCCAGCCTGCTCGCTTTATATAAACAGCCAGACCCACCTCACAACGTGAGAAGCAACGAACGTGCAGTAGTTGTCTGTAGGTACCTGACCGTCGACGATGGCGCCTGTGCGACGGGGAAAAAAGAAAAGGTACGCTGCAACTCTGGCCCGTTTGCATGCACGTAATCATGCTTGATCTGGTTTCATACGGTACGCCACCGGGCTCCTTATTTTAATGGAATTCCGGCCGAGCTTGATTATGGGGTTTGTGCTCTGTTATTTTACGTCCTATCTTTTGCCAACTTCTCTGCAGTCTTGCTCGTGAGTTTTTCCGATCCAATATCATCCCAACTTTTTTTGTGGAGTTCGCCAACTTGTAGAATGGATTTTGCCAGAGAATTTGAAGATATGTGTTGCTTAACGCAACAGATGGGCACTTCATTCATTTTTACACAAAAAAGATTGGCACTAAATTCGTTTTCAAAATAGATCTAGGATTTTCAAAATAGATCTAGGATTTTTCTAGCAGCTTATCATTGTGGTGTTTCTGGTTGCGTTTGGTTCCTATGCAGATGATTCTAGACCTTTTCATCATTCATTTCCTTGACAGATCTAGGATTTTCAATCCTTTATCGGGGTGTTTTCTAGGCAACTTTAGTTCTGACAGATATTTGTCACACCCTTCATTACTTATTCTCAGAACAGATCTAGGATTTTCTATCTTTTGTCGTGGTGTTTTTTGGTGCATCCGGTTCCAACAAATTCTCTTAAACCCTTCACCGCTTCATCTTCAGAATAGATCTAAGATTTTAAGTCCTTTTTTATCATGTTTTTTCCGATGGATTCAGTTCCTCTATGCTTTCAAACCCTTTATTGTTTATATTTAGAATAGATCTAGGATTTCCTATCTTTTATCATGGTGTTTTGGCATGTTCGGTTCCTCCATATGCTTTCAAACCCTTCATAGTTGATTTTTTTAGATTAGATCTAGAATTTTTTTCTCGAGTTGTTTTTGGGTTTGTTCAGTTCATACATATCCTTGAAAAACTTTTCATTATTCATTTTCAGAATAGATCTAGTATTGAACTAGTATTTTCTATCTCCGATCGTGGTGTTTCTGGACGCGTTTAGTTCCTAGAGATGTTTGTGAAAACCTTCATCAATTAAAAAGTAGTATTTTTTATTAAATTTTCAGGTTTTGTCCTCTGGGACTGGCTTGTATTAATATTTCAACAACACAATCTCTTGTATTTTTTAAGATATCTTACGCAAACTGCCTTTTAGGTGAAAAGAGAAAGTTTTGTTGGGATTGCACAGTTTGATTTATTTAGTTTTGGGGATTTACTATATGTGTGACAGATTATCTTATCCTAGTTCTAATATCGATCGAGGATGTGCATATGCTGCTAGTTTTGATGATACATTTGTTTAATAAGATACTATAAGTTACATGCTTCATGTTCGCTAACTTCACAACATTGTAAATTTCCTTTAATTTGTAGTGCGGAGCATTTGAGAGTCACGTTGTCAATTGCCACCATTATGCAACTAGAGATTGAAGTTGGGCCGGTTAATAACGTTTTCAAAGTTGATGTGGAACCACGTTCCGACGACAAGGGCTACATCGCGATGCATGTGGTCAGGAGTCTCACAAATAACAATTATTGTTCTGCATTTGATGTCAATGGAGATATCTACATCAGCTTACCAAAATTGGATCATGTTGAGAAGCTATGCAAGAAGAAACATGATATTTTTGGCTTGAAGTACGTGAGTTTCCAGCGAGTGGAGGAGGTAATGCAGTTGCCAGAGAATGAGGATGTTGCGATTACAACGTATATCACTCCACTTGACGATTTGAGTGAGGATGATGAGGATGATGATGATGAGGTGACCTCCCCATTAAAGAGATCAAGGCAAGAGTAGTCATCGTTTATTTCTCTTAATAATTCTGGTGCTACCAAAATCATTAGACATCCTGTTAGTGATGTGTGTTCTCTTTATCTTGCTCTGTGGAATTATGTAACTGATATGTTCACCTTCAGGATTATGCCATCTGTTTCTTTTGTCTTAAAAAACCAGCGTTGCATTTTTCAAATCTCACCATATGCATATTCTAACATATGATGTATTGTGCTTTGCATTTTAAGGGCCTATTTTTGCACGCATGATTGTGAGAACATATAAATGGGATAACTACATGATTGAATGTCATGGTGCATCGATCCCCATAGGAAGCATAATCACATGAGTCGTGGAGAAGTATAATCTATAGGAAACTACGTGCCAGTTCATTCATTGACACCCGAACTCCACTGGCGTGCCTTACACAAGTAGCACCAACAATATCCTGCAAGTTGTTCTACCACTGGCGGCTCATCTAGGCACACAGCAGTGTAATCTCGTGCAGAATCTTTGCACGGATGGTCACGTTTGATGTGCAACCGTGCATCGTGCATCGCTGGACGTCTGCATCCGCGTGTGCACGGCCATGGTCGAGAGCGCCTGTGTGAGGCATGTGTGCCCATGCGTGTGTGACAAGGGCCAGTTTGTGTGTGTGTGTGTGTGTGGCCCAGGCACGGTGTACACATATCTGTCTATGGATGCGTGCGTGCAGGTGTCCAAGGCATGGCTGGTGTGTGCATTGGGCATGGCCGTGGTTTACCATCCTAGTTCCAAGGAGAATTGTCAAACGTGACAGTCCTTTCCTAATACACTGCATGTATCATATGTATCTGTTGTAGTCCTTTCCTAGTTTACAGGATCTCAACCAACTCTCCACTCCCCCGCAAAAAAAAAAACAACTCTCCACGATGCTGGCCTGCGTGCCTATAGTCACGGGAGACGCTGGACCTCTGTGTATATGTAACCTGTACCTCTCACATCAACAGAACAACAGTGCAGGGAGGCAATCTTCTCTCTAACATGGTATCAGTCGCCATGGCCTTCGAGGACATCTTCGGCGAGCTTCCCACCTCCGCCGCTCCGGCAGCCCGCTTTGAACCTGCCACACCTAGCATGCTTTGTAGTACTGCGACCTTCCCCTTCCAGTGCCCCAGACCTAAATCCAATTTGGAGTTGGCCTCTCTATGGGTTTTTCATGATAATATTATATATTCCAACATAAACAAAGACTAAAATTACATGAAGTGGTCCCTTCCAGAGGCAAGCAAGGGCTAGACGCCATGGGGCTTGCTGAAAAAGGGGGCTCAAATCGCACGAGGAAGTGTTGGAACCACTCCTCCTTTGCATGGGTCCTAATATGGATATCCCAGAATTGTGTAATAAGGAAAATGGCAGCTCTTTTACAAACCAGACCATCTCGCGGGAAGGTTTAAGGATTCAGTGTGGTCATCCCTCCTTCCGGTGCCCCCAACCTAATGCCTGCTAGGATTTGACCTCTCTTTGTGTTTTTCATGATCCAATGGCGTATTCCAACATAAAAAAGACTAAAAGTCACATGGAGTGGTCCCGTCCCAAGAAATGCTACATATGGATAGCAGGGTACCCAAAGGAGAGGGTGGCAGGTCAAATTGTATGGGGTAGTATCGGAATCACTCATTTGCATGGGGTCCTAATATGGGTATCCAAGGGTTTTGCAATGAGGAAAAAGTTCCATGCAAAACATTAAACTGGCACCTCCTTCACAAGCCAGACCTTCTAGCGGGAAGATCCAGGGCTTCAATGTGCACCTCCCACTTTCTGATGCTCCCAACACAATTACTGGTAGGAGTTAGCCTCTATTTGGGTTTGTCCCGATCCTATGACATATTTCAATATGACGAAAGACTAACATTCACATCGAGTGGCCTCTTCCAGCTAAAAGCTATGGCTAGACGCCATAGGGCCTGCCAGAGAGTGGAGCATATGAAATCACATGAGGAAGTGTTGGAGTCACTTCAACTTTTGCGTGGGATCCTAATATGTGCATCCATTGTTTGTGTAATGAGGAAAAAGTCAATACCAAACTTTGAAGTGGCATGTCTTCACAAACCAGACCATCCGTAGGAAGATTCCGTGATTTACTATGAACCTTCCCTCTTTGGCTCACCCACCCCAACACGTGCTACGGTTGGCTCTGTTCATAGTTTTCTTGGTCTTATATCATATTTTAGCACAAACAAGTATTAAAAGTCACATGTAGTGGATCCTTCAGAAGAAAAAATTGGGCTAGACACCCTAGGGCCCGTTGGAGTGTGTGGCATATGAAATCATGGGAGGAAGTGTCAGAAGCATTCTGCCTTTTGCATGGGGTCATAATATGGGTATCCAGGTGTTTTTCAATGATGGAAAATTTAATACACAACTTTGAAGTGGCACCTACTTCACAAATCAGACCGCCTCACATGAAGATCCAAGGCTTCAGTGCAGACCTCCCCCCATCTACATAAGGTCCTAGGAAAAGGAGCAAAGAAACTAAAATAAGAGAACGAAATGAAACATCAATTTAAAGAAAAAAATATGGAACAAGGGAAAAACAAAAAATGGTCTTTGCTAAGTTCTATTTGTCACGCTCTCGGGAAACGTTGTCTCTGCGGAGATCTCCGTGTCTGGCACTAGCCATCATGGGCAGGGGACTTAGCAAAAATAACCCACTTGCCACACACGCCTTTCTCTCTTTTACCTCTAAATTTATAACCTACCCCGTCGTGGACATCCCGCCTCCACACCTATATCACACCTCTGTGCCCCAGCTCCGCCTCCACCGTGGCCCAGATCCGGACGTCGCCATTTCCCCTAGCCCACCCCGCTGGCACCCTCTCCTCGCTGGTCACCGGCTCAACTGTGATTGCGTACCTTGCCCGCACTGGCGTGGCTCGCCCCTCCTTCCTCACCTTGTCCCCATTCGCTTCTACCCTCTATGGCCCAACAGCACCGCTGTTGATGCCACTGTCTCTTTAGTTCGCCATCAACCTGCTTCCCCCGTTCTGTTTCCACCGTCGTCGCTCGAGGCCCCGCGACTCCATGCGCCTCCCCGAGCTTGCTTCCCAAGACCGAGTTCGCCGACGCGGCCTCTGTAGTTTTTTCAAAAAAGAATTGTGTGTGGTTTGTGTGAGTGTTTGTGTTGTTGGTGTGTGTGGGTGTGAGTGTTTGTGCGATGGTGTGTGTGTCAGTATGTGTGATGGTGTGTGCGTGTGTGTGTGTGTGTATGTGTGTGTGAGAGAGAGAGATTGGTATGCATATGTGTTAAAACTATGTATAAATGAGATTAATATACATGAACATGACAAAAATATAGATACATTGAAGGCGTATCAATATCTCACCATGGTTCCACATGTCGCAACTCCCACTAGCTGGCATCAACCATATGTGGTTATCGTCCACACACCCTCCATTGGTCTACGCGCCTGTGGTGAGAACAAGAAACCAATATTTTGGTTGGTGTCATGGTGGGCATGTGAAATGAAGTTTTTCCCTGAGGAGATGCAGGAGAAGCTCCGACATGTGACAGGCGTAGTGGCCTATATAGATAGGGAGAAAGGCTGGTGGAAGTCGCTAACATGCATGGGAATGGTGAATGTTGGAGTTAGCAAAATGGTCACATATTTGAGTAGAAGTCGAGGCTGTAGCAACATCATGATGTTGTGCCTATGTGAGATGTGGTTGACAGCTTGTTCGATATGGGGGCGAATTTATTTCCTTAGGTGATATATTCACAATACAGTTGGTTATGGGTTTTTGACCCGTATCTCATAGACGGGGGATCTTAGAGGAACTTTTGGGGTCTTGGTTGTATTTGCATTGGATGAGGTTTGAGGGTGTCGGCGGTGTGAGGACGATCGATGAACGCCTTGTGTCACTTTTTATTCTTTGGGTATATCCTGATCCGTGCAAGGTTGCCTCGGTGCCGAAGGGTGTCTTTGGCATGGTACGAAGACAATGGCTATTGGTCGTTCTTAAGAAACTGTCTTCCCCAAACAAGGAACGACCCTAGTTTGGCTTCTTTTGAGAGCAGGATTCTCCTTGGATGGTGGGAGTTTTAGTTGTTATGTGGGGTACGTGGAGGTCATCATGACCGGTGTGTTAGAGGATCTCTGGCATACTTGTGAAATGTAGACCAACACTCATGTGGAGCACTAGCCCGGTTTGTTGATTAATTATCTGCGGGGCTAGCAGGTTCGTGTGCAATATTTGGCTTTATTAGACAACATAGCCAGATAACGGTTTGCTGAGATGGTAGACGAACAATCGTAGTCGAACGAACCCTCACACTTGTAATGTTACGGGGATCTATCGAGAAGAAGCATAATCATGGCATGATGCACAATCGAGTATGATCCAGGTCCGGTTTAATGAGTCATGTTACTGCAAGATGCACCAACCACATACTACACATTAAGTGTTGCTCAATATGCAGCAAGTTGCATATTGACGAACTTCACATTCAAGTATTTAGTTCACTCTCGTCTATGTACATGACACGATTAAGTTTTGTTAAACATGCAAGAGATGAAACATAGTTAAACTACCTATCTAGGCGAGTTTAAATGAGGCCGGAAACAACACATAACATTTCAGGGAAATCCCCATATGTAATTTTCGAAATTGGTACTGTTCTTCCCTAAACAAAATTTTATTATTGTAAAAAATTCAAAGTAAGTGCACCATGTTATTCTACGCATTTTTCTAGTCAAGTTACATATATAATTTATTTAATTCGGAGCTAAGGATATTTAGTTATGAAATAAATGATTTTAGCAAGACATTTATGCATATTTAATCAAACAACATTTTGAAAAAAAATAACATGGATGTAGGTTGGAAATTATAAAACTACACAAAACCCTAAGCATTTAACATATATAGATCATTTTAGTCCGATGCATGGTTTATGAGCTATTAAATGCATGAGCACGACATATTCAAGTTATGTGCAATGTTATGGAAATAGTGGCATAATATGATATGTAGCATTAGTCGCCATGGCGGAAAGAAAGGGGCCCATGACGGCTAAAAAGGAAATGGTGCCACGGCAACGTTCCGGTTTCGATAACTCATTGAGATATCGACGCAAAAGAATAAGTGTGGGTGTGCATGGATGTGTCGTCCAAAGTGTCGATGGGGTGATCCCGGTTACCGGGTGTCCTATGTGTCGGTGGCATTGCAAATGAGGATCATGCACGTAACAATTCGGACACGGAGCAAATATAGGGTGCATACAAAACATGCATTCGTCCACGGGCGCCGTCTCGGGTTAAACCTTCAAAGCGTGCATTTTTGGACCGGAGCGAGTCGGTGCGGTGTAGATGTTCACGGTTGTCTTGTTGAATCCAAGCGGTGGTAGTCATTCACGCTTAGAGGAAAACTTGACGAATCCTAGGGCCTTCGGGTCGTTGTTGTACTTGGCGGTAGAAAGCACACGGCGTCGATACACGAACTTGGTGATCCGACGAGTACATGGGAGTCTCGGCCTTCGTGACGGTAGTTGTACAATTTCCGTATATGTCCGAGGTCGTCTCGCACTTGGCATTCCGGTAGTCGCTGGAGCGTCCCTGCCGTATTGCCTTGCTGTTGGAGGTACGAGGTGTGGGTCGGGTGGTGAAGATCCTCTCGTCATAGGGAGAGGGACAAGAGGGTGGTGGTGGTCTACGAAGGAAACATGCGCTGATGTGGCCGGAGGAGGAAGCTAGCCTCACTTGGTGTTCGTAGGCGAAGAGCAGAGAGCTAAGGCCGGGGAGCCCGCTTGGCATCGGCCAAAGCTTGTGCACGGCAGCAGCTCGTGCGCGGAAGTGGAGCAAACGGGGAGAGGTGCAGCTGCGGCAGATGGCGAGGTGGTGGTGCAAGGGCCGATGGAAGCAGCAGCGGGGAGGCGAGCGAAGGATGGGTGGTGCAGGATCTCACATGCTGTCCTTGCCATCTCCAAAATTCAGGAGTAAAAGTATTCTCAGCTCATGCGTGTTAAAAAGAATGAAAAAATAAGACCTTGGTTTGAGCATTGAGAGTAGTACTGATGAAGGGCAGATCCATCACGAGGAACTTGAAGCCGTCCATGCCTGGCATGCGCACGTCCGTGATCAATATTCAATAGGTCGAACTCCTGCTTCCCCGCTCTGAGTATCTTCAACGCCTTCATCCCATCCATCACTGTCGTTGCTGTACAGGACCAAGCATTATTCATCACTGACAGAAAACGATCACATGGCTCCCATTGTAATGGACTATGGGTCCGATTGTGGAGGGATCAAGAGAGACTCATGGTTGTATTTGCAGCGGCGCAGGACAGCCTCCAGTACCTTAAGGCAGACGCAGTCGTCGTCCACGGCAAGCATGCGCGGGAGCCTCCATCCTCTGTCTTTGGTCCCCGCCCATCGCGGCCATGTTTTCCGAAATTCTTCCGATCTGGCAAAGCAAACACCATCAAGAAAACCCTAATTAAGAACAACGGGAGCTAACCAACACAAACCCCGCTACAATCTAATAGCACAACCCAAAACCTCTATTAGATGAGATCTCTGATTTTTCCACCTCCTACAATGGCTTCCTCGCGGCAGGAAGAACAGAACCAGGGACGAAGCCAGAAAATAGAGATAGGGGGGGCAAGAACAAAAAACATCAAAATCTTTGGATACATAGTCACATAACTTAGTAAATATTGGAAGATAAAAATAGTCAATGTACGTATGTTGCTCCATAATAAGAATAAAAATTACATATCTATTAATTTGAAGTCGGATTTACGAGCACCAGTATCAAATATCTCAATAATATCGTCGGAGCTGAACTTGGCTGCTATTTCCTTCTCAATGTAGACTATAGTGCAATGACGAAGAAAATCATCTCCCAATTTACTTCGAAGACGTGTCTTGACAAGTTTCATTGCGGAAAAGGCTCGCTCTGCTGTTGCAGTTGACACCGGAAGAGTTATTACTAATCGTAACAACCTCTCAACCATAGGATAATCAGAAGACTTGCCAGTTTTAATTATCCCTTTTGTCATATCAGCAAGTGATTTGCAATTTTTGATCTCTGGATGGTTCAATGTATCAAGCTGAAAATGTGGTAATTCACACTCCAACCGATCTCTTTATTGACTAGTAAAATCAGCAGGATAGAATTTTTCCACTAGAGTGCATATCTTTGACTTGTCGAAGGCATCATGTCTAGGGTCCAATGATGAACAAAGATCTAGAAGCTCCGTAACTTGAGAACTGAATCGATCATTCAACTCTATCACTTGTTGATCTATTGCAACATTAAACACATCTACTTTGTAATGATGGATAACGGTGGTGTTGTCATGCTTATTTCTTGATTTTGTTACATCAACATACCTATAATTGCAATATATATGAAAAACATGAATTAGTTGCATGATTTAGACAATAATGAGTAAGTTTGTAAGTGACTAAATCTCTACATTGGCATTTAATGAACATAGAGATAGGGAAAGAGACATACCTTTGATCCATGTCCGGGATATCAATCTCATGTTTCACACAAAATGATTTGACATCTTCAAAAAGACTTTCCCATCCATCTTGTCTCAGTTCAGCAAGCAACGACTTTGTGTTAGAAACACAATCCAGTGCATTAGCAATATCCAAACTTTTATTTTGAAGTTTAACACACAAGATATCCGTGATTTTCATAATTCTTTCCATTAGGTGCAGAATGAAGACAAAATCAAATGTGTTTAATATCTTCAGGGCACCTGCAGCGTCTCCTCTTGAATTCCTTGTAGCTGAGCGATCAGTTGCTACACTTCTTAGAACTGAAATAGTTGCAGCAAACATCTTGAGCAAACTTTTGATTGACTTATAGTGTGAACTCCATCTCGTGTCCCCGGCCCTTTGTAAAGATCCTATTTGATTAGCCCCTCTTCCAGTGTCAAGCTCTCCCAATTCAATCTGTCTAGCAATTTGAGCTGCCTGGTTTTCTAGTAACTCATCATTACGTTTGGGAGATGCACTAACTGTATTCACAACAAAATTTGCATGTTGGAAAAAATTGTGAACCTCATTTACCTCCCTTGAAGCGGCAACCAAAGCCAATTGGAGTTGATGAGCTAGACAATGGATATAATAAGCATAAGGACACTCTTGGAGAATTAGAGCCTTTAGCCCATTCCACTCCCCTCTCATATTACTTGCTCCATCGTACCCTTGGCCTCTAATATCTTGCACATTCAACCCATTATCAACTAGGACAGCAATGATTTTATTCTTGAGAGTCAAAGCACAAGTGTCACTAACATGAACAAGATCAAGGAAACGCTCCCTTATCAACCCTTCTATGTTCACAAACCGAACAACTACTGCCATCTGCTCTTTTTTAGACTCATCCCGACATTCATCAACCAGTATTGCAAACTTGCTGTTACCCATTTCTTCTTTAATTTAGGTTTGCACTTTTCGTGAAATTATGCTAGCAATTTCCTTCTGAATAGTTGAGGAGGTGTACTTTGCATTTTTAGGAGCATTCTGTACAACTTCTTGTACATCCTTATTATAAGAAGCCAAAAGCTTAATCATTTCCTTGAAATTACCTTGATTCTTGGAATCCTCAGATTCATCATTTCCTCTAAATGGACATGCTTGAAACATTAACCACCTGATGCAATCAATAGAGAATAATTATTAGATGTAATGTATTAAGAAAATTGTCTTAAATTAAATATATGTTTCTTACCTCATGGCATCAATAGAAGTCTTAAGCCTCAGTCTTGCATGAAGAACCATTTGCTTAGTTTGCTTTTTCATCACCTTGTCAATATGAATTGGATTATTTTTCAGATTTTCGTAACACCGAACTGCAAAGTTATGAGCAGAGCTGGGAGTAGTGCCCATATGTTTGAGAAAAGCACATTCTTTTCCATTGTTAACCTTCTTCCACTTATCAAATCCTTTGACAGTGAATGTGTCCGAACCACACTTCCCAACTGTCTTCTTCGAAAAGAGAAAACACGGCAAGCAATAGGCACATTTTGTATCAGTCGAATATTCCAACCACCAAAAATTTGTGTACCAATCTTTTTGGAATCGCCGACGAACAGCACTTCTATCATTATATTCATAATTATCCAATTCGGGCTCGTAGGCCCAATCACATATGTAAAAACGCCTAGCATCATCTTGCTTTTCTGGAGGGAGTTGCCAAATTTGAGGGCGCCTCCCTGGGTCTCGATCATATTTTGTGGTTATGACTGTAGCTTCTTCTGTAACTTCTGGCACTGGAACATCTTGAGCATCACCTTCAGCATGACTAGGGTTGTTCTCTTCGCTAGGCTGCACATCATTTGTATTAGCACCATCACCATGTTCACATGGCTGGGAGATTGAACCAATTGGCTTGAAATAAGTATGGATTGATTGAGCTCTCTTCCTCTTCATGTCTACAGAACACAATTTTGGACAATAAAAAAATTCTAATTAGTTTTTAATGTCTATATTCTTACAATTACATTCCAAGGCAGAAATTATTCTAATGCTGGTGCTGCAAAAAAACTAACCTTTCTTCCTTGTTTGGTCGCTCATCAGTGTGGCCGGCCAGAATACGCCGGGCCGCAGGGGAGTGTGGCCGTCTGGGTCTCAGGGACGATCGGACGGAGGCCTTCCCTTCTGAACGGAACGGATGGAGAGATTACATAGAGGATAGACTATAGAGGCGGCCGGTGGCAGCGAGCAAGTTTTTCGGATCGCAAGAACGAGCAGATTGAAAAGGAAGCAGAAGACCTGGTACACGCCGCTGCGGCGCTGCGTAGGTCGTGCGTATTGCTTCCAACTCCTTGTCTTCCATCCACGGACCACGGTGGGCTGTGTTTTCTTTTCCCTTTTGCTGATATATTTGGGCCTTTGGTGTTGTGTGTACCGTGTATGTACATGCGGCCTGCGTACATGACTCTGGGCCTCTGCCTATGAGAGCATGGGGGGGGGGGGGGGCGAGACAACTAGAAATTGTGTGTGTACGAGGAAAAATATCGCTCCTAACTAATCGCTATCAAGGGATAACGAGATCGTTGGGGGGGGGGGGGGGGGGTCTAGCCCCCGCCCCCCCCCCCCCCCCCCCCCCCCCCCTTAAAATCGTCCCTGAACAGAACAATGTGGATTGGAGAAGAGAAAGACTGCAGTGGTGAGAGGGCTAGAGGATCCAGGGGGCTATTTATAGGAGAGAGGGGTGGAAGTCTAGCGGTGGAGAGGTGGAAGGCCACTCTGCCATCGTGCGTGTGTGCACTGCATAAAGTACTTTCTACTCCATAATATGTGCATATACAGTATTTACGTTGGCCTATGGTTCCATCGATGAGAGGAGAGAAAAACCACGGCTCTGTTCCTGTTTTATTTCTTTTATTTTGTCGTTTTCCCACGAAATGCTCTGAATTACGAAGGAGAGGCTCTTGGTCTTTTCTGTTGAATGGAGATGGAGAGAGTGTCTTTTTACTTGCTTTGACCGGGCAAGGAGAGGGTGTGCACTCGTATACTTGTGATTGAATGGCACCATTAAATCTCTTGTTTACAAAGACACTTCTGCTTCGGTAGACCCCCTTAAACACATCAATGGCTGAGATTACTTTATACCCCTTCATAAAAAAGGATACTATGGTCTTTTTTTAAAGTACGTCCTCCACGTGAAGACCTCCAATACATAGCCTGCGTACCATACCAGGCAAGTAGCCGATGTTTTATGCTGGGCCGGCCCATTTGTTGGTGCCCGCTGTGCCTTCGGTCCTTTGATGTTAAATTATCAACGCGAAACATTAAGAAACTTAATGTCCGGGCAAAACTTAAAACATGAGCTGAGAAAATTAAGATAAACCAAAGTGTGCGACAGGGAACGAACTTGGAACCTCGCGCCAGTCTACAATTTTGGTAGCCACAATACTAAATGAGATTTGGTGTCCAAAAAGGTAGCCCGGTCTATATGAACCATAAGCCATGATTTTTTTTTAAAAATCGGATCTCATTTGCTTTTTGGATTTTTTAGAAACACGATCATTTAAAAATCTGTTATTAAAAGAAACTAGAACATTTTGTGAAAATGTGAACGTTTTTTGGAAATAGGAAATGAACAAAATTGAAAATGATAACATTTTTGAAATTGTGAACAACTTTTGGGAAATGCGACATTTTCAAATTTGTGATTTAAAAAATAAAACATTTGTGAAAACGTGATTTTTTTGGAATCTCAATCATTTGTTTTAGAAAGGAAAAAAACATTGAAAAGTAGAACATTTCAAAAAACAGGAACAAAACTGAAAGCACGAACATTTTAGAAAACTACAAACAATTTTTTTAAAGTGCGAACATTATTTTGAAATTCTACAAACATTTATTGAATTTGTGAACAACTGTTGTAATCAAGAATATTTTTTGAATTTGGGAACAAATTTTTTAAACTCATCATCCTGATTACACTCTTTGCCACCAGACTACGCCACCGCTCGTGATATTTAGAAGCAGGAAATGTATAAGGGTCAACTACTGTATCGATGGAAGAAAACTTGCATTTGTTTACCGTGCCTACATGTATACTAATGCACACACACTTGTTATCAAGAAACATGTTTTCTCAAACATGGTAAAAATAAACAGATTTTCTAAATGTTTTTCATCGGGAACTTTTATTGAATTTGTGAAAAAAAATGTGAACTTTTTTTTGAAAATAAGCAGAAAAGAATAAAAATAAACATGAAAAACAAAAATATAAAACAAAATATTAAAAGGGAAACCAGTCAGAAAAGTGATTCAGGAACGTTCTGAAAGGTTCCCAAAACCGGAGCCTTCTGTCTATCCGGACACCCTATGTTAGACATGGTCAAGTATTGGATATTCTTGAAATGAACCAACCTTTTGCAAGAAGGTGGGGATGCCCATGGTAGGAATCCATGTCAGGTTCGAACGATTTCCGACTCCGTATGCAAGTTGCGAGACGTTTGGTCATTGTATCGACCTTTTTTGACCGAGATAACTCCAGAAAATGCAAAAATTACCGAAAACCAAAACAGCTTGGCATGATGTCTTGAATTGATCATACAAGGTCATGAAAAAAATTAGGCCAATTCAAGGATGTGGAGAAACAACATGCTCTCAGACGAAGCCTTCTAGCATACCTAGACATCCACCATTAAACATGGTTTAGTTTTAGAAATTCTTGAATTGACCCCAACTTTGGTAAGCGCATGGCTATGGTAGGCATTCATGCCAGGTTTGAACGATTTCCAACACCTTATGCAAGTTGCGACACGTCTGACCATTTTTTAACCGAGAAAACTCCAAGAAATGCAAAATTTATCAAAAACCAAAATAACTTGGCATGGTGCCTTGAATTAGTCATACAAGGCATAGAAAAAAAATTAGGGTCATTTGAAGGATATCGGGAAACATCGTGCTCTCAGATGAAGCCTTTTGGCCTAGCCGGGCACCCTCCGTTGGACATGGTCTATGTTTGTACATCCTTCAAATGATCCCAAATCTTGCAAGTAGGTGGGAATGCCCATGGTAGGCATCCAGGTCAGATTTGAACGATTACCAAAATCGTATGCAAGTTGTGACAAGTTCGGCCATTTATGAGTTTTTTGCCCGCGAAAAACTCCCAAAATGCAAAATTTGTCGAAAACTAAAACAACTTGGCACCTAGCCAGGCCCAGGAGGAGGGGTGTGTGTGTCGTGCGGATCGGCTGTGTACGTCAACGTACAATACGTCAAATGACCATGCTGCCCTTTATACGGTTTGTGAGGGGGTCTACCGAAGCAAGTCTCTTACAAAGAAGTGAGAGAAAGAAAGATATATCGTGTACAAAGAAGAGAAAGAAATATATATTTGTTTTCATTCTCCTCCATGAAGCTTCCTACTTTTTCCATTGACAAATGTCAATATATCTGTTCGTGGCCTGGCACATGACCCAGTCTACTTTCTTGGATTTCTTTTTGGTTATTTTCTCACCCGATGTTCGAGCTATAGATGATATCATTTGTATTCCAGAAGTGGGTCCTAGAGATGATATCTCAAATTAATACCCTCATCTCAATTCTGACCAAATTGTTTTGGTACGTTCAAAGAGTATGATCGGTATCTCAAATCCATCATCCATTTTCAATTATCCGGAATTACTGCATCATGTGATATAGTATAAACGAAGAGATGACCCATTGAACAAGCGAGGTGATTAGGAGGACGCACCTAGTGGCTGTAGATAACATGGCGGTTCAATATAGCCATCAGCTGGCTATATTATTAACCATTCTCTTATAGCCGGAGACGGCGGGTGACCAGGTGAGAGTCATTTCTAAGAGTAGGAAAGCATTACAAATATACTGAAATCTCCTGAAAAACAAGATATACCAAAGTGCGTATTACATATTATCAAGGACAAAAATGCATCATATAAATTGGTTAAATGTGAATGGCACTTTAACAACATGAAATCAAACCGAGCATGATTACCTGCATGAAAACATGCAAGATACCAAGAGTTGCAGTCTACCATGGCTTGCCGTGTATGAGGTTCCTTCTCCATCATGGAATCGGCGTCATCGTCGGTCAGGTGTATACGCACTTACACTGCCCCAGTTGCTTCTCAGGCTCTGATGTGATGGATTTTGGTGGAGGCGATATGGTGTGTCTAGCTGTTTATATAAAGTCAGCCAATCGAATCAAGATGGAAAGTCTTGATAGTATAGATAAGGACAAAAAATTTGGGAGGCAAACATCTAAGGACTTTTGGCGCAAATGCAAAATGGAACATTGTTGATTTAAAGAGGGCTCTTGTTTTAGAAAACGATAATGGCAGGCCTCAAGAATCAAGATAATCAAATGCGTGGAAACAAGCTATCAATTAGTACCAATAAATCAATTTCTTCCTAAACAATTAGTCCCTGAGAAGGAGCTGTACAGGACGCAAAATCAAGCAATCAGGAGAGATAAAATTTGTAGGAAGAGCACACGGCTCAAGGCTTATATAGCTTCATGGGCTTGAACAACGAAGGCTTTTTTCCCACCAGAAAACACAAAGCATGTGCCTTCATGCATATCAAATTATCGATTCAAAAAAAGCTCCATTTTCAAGGACCTAGAATCAAGGTTGTACATTAAAATGAACACCCATAACAACCTGCAACGAGTCATCTCTCTCTCTCTCTCTCTCTCTCTCTCTCTCTCTCTCTCTCTACACACAAGAACCTGTCGTGAGAGGAGAAATGACACCTACTAACCTTTATACCAACTCTAGCAGAGTCACCGTATGCCCCCGCCCTCTATAATAATCGCCAATATGAAAGCTAGAGAGTAAAATATGCCCTCTAGCCACCAGAATTGCCATCACATCCTTCCACTACATAATTTCTAGAGGGTACATGCTACAAAAAGAGCGGTTAAGGCGGGACTTGTGTTCTATAGGACGAGCTCCAGGGAGCCCATTTATTAAAAAGTATCAAAAAAATATCAATGTTTTCCTAAAATACATATACTTGTGCTCAGACTATGAGTAAATTTTTACTAAATAATATGATTGTTTGCATGCCCAAAAAATATGACCTAAACACAACTAAGGAAAAAACTATTTTAATCTATATATCTGTCTTTTTGTGTAGATCACATATAAACATGCATGTTCATGAAATTTCGTATGTATATACTAAATACATTCTTACGTGTATGCTTTCTCAGATTTTTCTTTTAAGAGGTAGAAAATGTATTTTTGCTGAAAACAATATCAAGTTCCGTGGAGCCCGAAAACCATATGCACTTTCGTGGTTCATTCCCCATATTCGAAGGTTGTAGGTCGGTAGCTGTTTTGGGGTGCACTCCAAACAGAATTACTGTGGCGAGACTCAACTTTCACCTCGTCCCTTCAATATCATATATGTTTTTTGTTTTCTGTGGTGCTGATGTCCATACAGCTCACACAGGCACATAACAACACCAAGGACTTTACAATTACCTACCCATATCATAGACACTAATGGCATCGTCCACATGCACATTACATTAGCTTTACACTAATGACTCTTTTTAAATTTGTGAACATTTAAAAATTGTGATATTTTTTGAATCATCTGACAAGTTCTTAATATTGTGAATACTTTATTATTGTACGATTTGTTTTGAATGCACGAACAATTGTTCGGTATGTTTTTTAAAATAGTTTAGTGTATAATATAAAAAAGATCACCATACATAAAAGGTTTACTGTAGATTAAAATATTTTTTAGTTCATATTAAATAAATGTTCAGTGCATATACGAAAAATGCACAAAGTGTATTTATAATAATTCATTATATATTAAAGAATTTTTCACCGTATACTAGAAAAGTTTCCTAGTTTGAGAACATTTTCTTATATTCATGAACATGTTTTCAAATAACGTTTTAATCAAACTTTGTCTTTATTTGAAAATAAACAAATATAACATAGAGTGCGAAAAGCAAAAACCAAAATGCAAAAAACAAAACAAATCGTTGGTAGCTGTAAGAAAAGCCAACTAGAAGCTAGTGATCAAAGATGTACAAGTAAAAGTCTAGCAATCAGTAGAAGAAACCAACGAATCATTGGTAGCCCAGTTCTTTTGGGGCCAGAATAAGCAGGGTAGGGGGAAACTTAGTTTGGCAGCCACCCATCAGCCCCAAAATTACTGGCGCAGAGCTAGCGATGAGGCTTACCCGAAAAAATAAATTAGCGCTTGGACAAGGTTTAGCCGGCCCAATCAGGCAGACGTGCGGGCGAGCAGCACTCGCTGAAGGCGACATATAACACCTCCCTGATTTTCTGTCCATCAAAACTCATCCTTTCTTCTAGGACGTCAATATCCAGCGACCGGTTGCTGCACATTTGCAGGCGGATTTAGTGCTAGTGCACGGCTGTTCGTTTGTTTTGGGACAAATTTCTTCAGGACCAGCCATCCGAGCGATCTAGATCCTATGGATGTGCGGGCGTTTGCTGGGGCCTTCCTCCCAACGAACGTTCACCAGTTCTCATTACCGCTTTTCTATCGATAAATGCATAGAGATGCCCCATTTTTCTTTTCTCGAGGAAAAAACTGCCTTGGTTATTTAAGCCCATGCATGAGACTGTATAAGCCCTGGGCAGTTGGTGCTTGGTATATAAAAATAAACTCTCATGATTGCTTGCTTTTACGTCCTGGGCAAGTCCTTCTCTAGGATGATTGTTTAGTTAGAAATGTTTTTATTGGTAATTCACAGCTTGTTTCCACGCGTTCCCTTTTCTTTTCGATGGGCCTGTCATTATCTCTTTCTAAAATGAGCTCCCTTTAAATGACAATCTTCCATTTTGCCTCGGCGCCAAAATCCTTAGCTGTTTCCCTCCCATTATTCTAGTCCTTATCAATGCGTTCAAGGCTTGCCATTTTTTTCCAGCCTGCTCGCTTCATATAAACCCGTCACATAACAACGTGAGAAGCAACGAACGTGCAGTAGTTGTCTGTAGGTACCTGACCGTTGACGATGGCGCCCATGCGACGGGGGAAAAAGAAAAGGTAGGCTGCAACTCTGGCCCGTTTGCATGCACGTAATCATGCTTGATCTGGTTTCATACTGTACGCCACCAGGCTGATTATTTTAATGGAATTCTGGCCGAGCTTGATTATGTGGTTTGTGCCCTGTTATTTTACGTCCAATCTTTTGCCAAATTCTCTGCAGTCTTGCTCGTGAGTTTGTCTGGACAATGGATACGATTTTTTTCCCGACCCAATATCCCACCTTTTTTGCGGAGTTCGCCCATTTGTAGAATGTTATTTCCCAAGAATTTGAAGAGATGTGTTGCTTAACACAAAGATGGGCACTTCATTCATTTTTACACAAAAAAGATTGGCACTAAATTCGTTTTCAAAATAGATCTAGGATTTTCAAAATAGATCTAGGATTTTTCTAGCAGCTTATCATTATGTTGTTTCTGGTTGCATTTGGTTCCTATGCAGATGATTCTAGACCTTTTCATCATTCATTTCCACGACATATCTAGGATTTTCAATCCTTTATCATGTTGTTTTCTAGGCAACTTTAGTTCTGACAGATATTTGTCACACCCTTCATTACTTATTCTCAGAACAGATCTAGGATTTTCTATCTTTTGTCGTGGTGTTTTTTGGTGCATCCGGTTCCTACAAATTCTCTTAAACCCTTCACCGTTTCATTTTCAGAATAGATCTAAGATTTTAACTCCTTTTTTATCATGTTTTTTCCGATGGATTAGTTCCTCTATATGCTTTCAAACCCTTCATTGTTTATATTTAGAATAGATCTGGGATTTCCTATCTTTTATCATGGTGTTTTGGCATGTTCGGTTCCTCCATATGCTTTCAAACCCTTCATAGTTGATTAGATCTAGATTTTTTTTTCTGGAGTTGTTTTTGGGTTTATTCAGTTCATACATATCCTTGACAAACTCTTCATTATTCATTTTCAGAATAGATCTAGTATTGAACTAGTATTTTCTATCTCTGATCGTGGTGTTTCTGGACGCGTGTAGTTCCTAGAGATGTTTGTGAAAACCTTCATCAATTAAAAAGTAGTATTTTTATTAAATTTTCAGGTTTTGGGACTGGCTTGTATTAATATTTCAACAACACAATCTCTTGTGTTTTTTCAAGATATCTTACGCAAACTGCCCTTTAGGTGAAAAGAGAATGTTTGTAGGGATTGCACAGTTTGATTTATTTAGTTTTGGGTATTTATTATATCTGTGACAGATTTCCTTATCCGAGTTCTAATATCGATCGAGGATGTGCATATGCTGCTAGTTTTGATGATACATTTCTTTAATAAGATACTATAAGTTACATGCTTCGTGTTCGCTAACTTCACAACATTGTAAATTTCATTTAATCTATAGTGCTGAGCATTTGAGAGTCACGTTGTCAATGGCCACCATTATGCAGCTAGAGATTGAAGTTGGGCCGGTTAATAATGTTTTCAAAGTTGATGTGGAACCACGTTTCGACGACAAGTGCTACATCGCGATGCATTGATGTCAATGGAGGTATGTACATCAGCTTACCAAAATTGGATCATGTTGAGAAGCTATGCAAGAAGAAACATGATATTTTTGGCTTGAAGTATGTGAGTTTCCAGCAAGTGGAGGCGGTAATGCAGTTGCCAGAGAATGAGGATGTTGCAATTACAACGTATATCACTCCACTTGACGATTTGAGTGAGGATGATGAGGATGGTGATGAGGTGACCTCCCCATTAAAGAGATCAAGGCAAGAGTAGTCATTGTCTATTTCTATTAATAATTCTGGTGCTACCAAAATCACTGGACATCCTGTTAGTGATGTGTGTTATCTGTATCTTTCTCCGTGGAATTATGTAACTGATATGTTCACCTTCAGGATAACGCCATCTGTTTCTTTTGTCTTAAAAAACCCAGCGTTGCATTTTTCAAATCTCACCATATGCATATTCTAACATATGATGTATTGTGATTTGCATTTTAAGGACTATTTTTGAACGCTTGATTGTGAGAACATATAAATGGGATAACTACATGATTGAATGTCATGGTGCATCGATCCCCATAGGAAGCGTAATCATATGAGTCGTGGAGAAGTATAATCTATAGGAAATTACGTGCCAGTTCATTCATTGACACCCGAACTCCACTGGCGTGCTTTACACAAGTAGCACCAACAATATCCTGCAAGTTGTTCTACCACTGGCGGCTCATCTAGGCACATAGCAGTGTAATCTCGTGCAGACTCTTTGCGCGCATGGTCACATTTGATGTGCAACCATGCATCGCTGGACGTCTGCATCCGCGTGTGCACGGCCATGGTCGAGAGCGCCAGTGTGAGGCATGTGCGCCCATGCGTGTGTGACAAGGGCCAGTTTGTGTGTGTCTCTCTCTCTCTCTCTCTGTGTGTGTGTGTGTGTGTGTGTGTGTGTGTGGCCCAGGCACGGTGTACACATATCTGTCTATGGGGCATGCGTGCGTGCAGGTGTCCAAGGCATGGCTGGTGTGCATTGGGCATGGCCGTGGTTTACCATCCTAGTTCCAAGCAGAACTGTCAAACGTGACAGTCCTTTCCTTGTACACCGCATGTATCATATGTATCCGTTGTAGTCCTTTCCTAGTTTACAGGATGTCAACCAACACTCCATGATGCTGGCCTGCGTGCCTATAGTCACGGGAGACGTAGGACCTCTGTGTATAAGTAACCTGTACCTCTCGCATCAACAGAACAGCAGTGCAGGGAGGCAATCTTATCTTTAACTTGGTATCAGTCGCCATGGCCTTCGACGACATCTTCGGCGAGCTCCCCACCTCCGCCGCTCCAGCAGCCCACTTTGCACCTGCCACACCTAGCATGCTTTGCAGTACTGCGACCTTCCCCCTTCCAGTACCCCAGACCTAAATCCAATTTGGAGTTGGCCTCTCTATGGGTTTTTCATGATAATATTATATATTCCAGCATAAACAAAGACTAAAATTACATGAAGTGGTCCCTTCCAGAGGCAAGCAAGGGCTAGACGCCATGGGGCTTGCCGAAAAAGGGGGCTCAAATCGCACGAGGAAGTGTTGGAACCACTCCTCCTTTGCATGGGTCCTAATACAGGTATCCCCGAATTGTGTAATAAGGAAACTGGCAGCTCCTTCACAAACCACACCATCTCGCGGGAAGGTTTAAGGATTCAGTGTGGTCATCCCTCCTTCCGGTACCCCCAACCTAATGCCTGCTAGGATTTGACCTCTCTTTGTGTTTTTCATGATCCGATGATGTATTCCGACATAATAAAGACTGAAAGTCACATGGAGTGATCCCGTCCCAAGAAATGCTACATCTTGATATCAGGGGACCCAAAGGAGAGGGTGGCAGATCAAATTGTATGGGGTAGTATTGAAATCACTCATTTGCATGGGGTCCTTATATGGGTATCCAAGAGTTTTGCAATGAGGAAAAAATTCCATGCAAAAAATTAAACTGGCACCTTCTTCACGAGCCAGACCTTCGGGAAGATCCAGGGCTTCAATGTGCACCGGCCACTTTCTGATGCTCCCAACCCAACTACTGGTAGGAGTTAGCCTCTATTTGGGTTTGTCCTGGTCCTATGGCATATTTCAATATGACGAAAGACTAACAGTCACATCGAGTGGCCTCTTCTAGCTAAAAGCTATGGCTAGACGCCACATGGCCTGCCAGAGAGTGGAGCATATGAAATCACATGAGGAAGTGTTGGAGCCACTTCTACTTTTGTGTGGGATCCTAATATGTATATCCATTGTTTGTGTAATGAGGAAAAAGTCAATAGCAAACTTTGCAGTGGCATGTCCTTCACAAACCAGACCATCCGTAGGAAGATTCAGTGATTTACTACGAACTTTCCCCCTTCGGTTCACCCAACCCAACACGTGCTACAGTTGGCTCTGTTTATAGTTTTCTTGGTCTTATAACATATTTTAGCACAAACAAGTACTAAAAGACACATGTAGTGGATCCTTCAGAAGAAAAGATTGGGCTAGACACCGTAGGGCCTATTTGAGAGTGTGGCGCATGAAATCATGGGAGGAAGTGTCAGAAGCATTCTTCCTTTTGCATGGGGTCATAATATGGGTATCCAAGTGTTTTGCAATGATGGAAAATTTAATACACAACTTTGAAGTGGCATCTACTTCACAAATCGGACCGCCTCGCAAGAAGATCCAAGGCTTTAGTGCAGACCTCCCCCCATCTACATAAGGTCCTAGGTAAAGGAGCAAAGAAACTAAAATAAGAGAAAGAAATGAAACATGAATTTAAAGAAAACATATGGAACAAGGGAATAACAAAAAATGGTCTTTGCTAAGTTCTATTCGTCACGCTCTCGGGAAAGGTTGTCTCTATCGAGATCCCCATGTCTGGCACTAGCCATCGTGGGCAGAGGACTTAGAAAAATAACCCACTTGCCACACACGCCTTTATCTTTTCCCTCTAAATTTATAACCTACCCCGTCGTGGCACATCCCGCCTCCACACCTATATCACACCTCTGCCCCAGCTCCGCCTCCACCGTGGCCCAGATCCGAACGTCGCCGTTGCCCCTAGACCACCCCGCTGGCACTCTGTCATCGCTGGTCACCGGCTCAAGTGTGATTGCGTACCTTGCCCGCATTGGCGTGGCTCGCCCCTCCTTCCTCACCTTGTCCCCATTCGATTCTACCCTCTATGGCCCAACAGCCTCCCCGAGCTTGCTTCCCAAGGCAGAGTTCGCCGACGCGGCCTCTGCAGTTTTTTCGAATTTTTTCTGTGTGGTTTGTGTGAGTGTTTGTGTTGTTGGTGTGTGTGGGTGTGAGTGTTTGTGTGTTGGTGTGTGTGTGTGTGTGTATGTGTCAGTATGTGTGATGGTGTGTGTGTGTGAGTGAGAGAGAGAGATTGGTATGCATATGTGTTAAAACTATATATAAATGATATTAATATACATGAACATGACAAAAATATAGATACATTGAAGGTGTATCAATATCTCACCGTGGTTCCACATGTCGCAACTCCCGCTAGCTGGCATCAATCATATGTGGTGATCGCCCACACACTCCATTGGTCTACGCGCCTGTGGTGCGAACAAGAAACCAATATTTTGGTTGGTGTCATGGTGGGCTTGTGAAATGAAGTTTTTCCCTACGGAGATGCAGGAGAAGCTCCGACGTGTGACAGGCATAGTGGCATATATCGGTAGGGAGGAAGGCTGGTGGAAGTCGCTAACATGCATGGGAATTATGAATGTCGGAGTTAGCAAAATGGCCACATATTTGAGAAGAAGTCGAGTGTGTAGCAACTGAAGGACATATGCCCTAGAGGCAATAATAAATGTTTATTATTCATGCTAGAATTGTATTAACCGGAAACATAGTACATGTGTGAATACATAAACAAACAGAGTGTCCCTAGTATGCCTCTACTAGACTACCTCGTTAATCAAAGATGCTTAAGTTTCCTAACCATAGACATGTGTTGTCATTTGAAGAATGAGATCACATAATTAGACAATGATGTGATGGACAAGACCCATCTGTAAGCTTAGTGTTGGAGATATGCCCTAGAGGCAATCATGTATGATGATATTTCCTATGTGTTTATGAATAAAGATAGTCCTTGGACATTATCAATGATGCGTATTAGCAAGTACGTGGCTTGTTTGTGGGACTATGCATTGTATGATGACTGTCCTAAAAGGGTCCCTAGTCCAAAGGGTTGTGTGGACGCACAGCCGACTAGACTAGCATATGACACGGTCGATGGCTTGGTCTCACTAGCCATGGAGCATTGGATGCTAACCGGATAACATGGACTTGGAAAGGTCTGGTCGGATTCGACATAGTCGGATCCGAGTCGAGATAAGGTCCGAGTCGGACAGACCCAACTATGAGACGCAGCGATATGTCATCTGTGAGTCTCTAGTGCAACATATGTTCTATGTCCTAAGACCCGAGCTGGCGCATGTACTCGGGATGATGACAGACTTTCTTTGGGCCGACCAAACGCTACTCCGTGACTGGATAGTTAAAAAGGTAGGTTTCAGGCTTGTCCAGACCCATGCTGCGAGACGTGGTCGAGCAAGATGGGGTTTGCCCCTCCGATCAGGAGAGATATACTATGGGCCCCTCGTGTGATCCGTCCAGGATAAGCATGGACATGCGACAAGGATTATGAGATAATCCGGATAGTGGTCGGTATCACTGGAACGAGAAAGAGGTCGGGCTAGCACAAGGATGACAGACTCGCCTTGAGCTTGACAACATATATCGTGTGGCAAAAGGAATGGAAGTGTGATGTACAGGTTCGCTAACCAGCTTCATAGTCTGCTTGGTGTTCGGCATGCCTTGCTAGAGGCCGCTACAAACCATGCAGTTCGGAGGTGATCCGAACTGCGACCAAGCCGACTTGAACCTAAGGGGTCACGCGCTTAAGGGAAGGAACCTACGAGGTCCGATACGGGGACACTGGTCGGACGTGATCCGAGCTGTATCCGGATTGTGGCCGAGTAGACTTCTGGGCTTTAGGGTCCGTGCGAGGCCCACGTGTTGAGCCCGTGACGGACGCCTATATAAAGTGGGGTCCGGCACACTCATGCGGTTGATTGCTTCGGCGCTGTCACTAGGGTTTGCATGTGTTGCGAATAGACACCTCCACTCGCCGCCGACTGTGTGATCGGACCTAGCAGTCCGCCGCACAGTGTTCCTCCTGCATGCGCGGATACTGTTAGAGGCGGTGCATCTGCGCCGCTCCGGCGAACTTGTACGTGGGATCGGACGACAGGCTGCTCAAGGGAGATCGGACGAGGAGGAGACGATCCACGCGGACGCGCTGCCCCAACTCTTCTTCCGCTGCACGGCACTGCGCGTCTAGTGGTAACGAACTGTGATCCATCTCCCGTAGCATGTTCTTGGTTGTTCTGCGCGTAGGAATTTTTTTAATTTGCAGTCGACGCACCCTACCATATAACCCAATAGTGGTATCAGAGCCTCTGCTATAGGATTTGGTTTCAGATCGTATGCATATTAGATATGTGGAGGCGGCAGGTGAGATCTGTTGTCGTTGATGAGATCGGTTGTGTGCACGGTTGGTGAGATCAACTGCACATGGGGATCGATGAGGCTATGTTTTCTGTCAATCGGTATCGATGAGGTCGTGACACAACCTATCCCTACCGGTCGGTTATCCGCCATCGGGGTTAATAGTGAAACGTAAATCCGAATCAGATTCGCGATGGATGAGATCGGTCAGATCAGAAAATCGGCGTGATCGGAGTGCAGGTGTGCTCTGTGATTTCCGAAAACGTATTTCGTACCCGACACACAAACCGGTAGAATGCGATTCTATGCATAACTTTGTTTTGCAGGTTTGATGTGAATAGTATGGCTCATGTGTATGTGATGCATGTGTGTAATTTATACATGGCCTGCACGTCATGTTTGTCAGCCGACAGGAGCCAAAGTGCTGTCATTATATTGTATAACAACCTGCATGTCGACTTGTGACTCTATGTAAAATTTATTACTAGCTGTAGTAGTTGGATAATGGAGATCAGGTTGGTGGCTTGGCGTCCCGACGTGACAAACAAGATGGAGTTTCTAGATGGTCATCGGAGTCGGAGCCGACCTAGAAAACATCCATGGAGGAGCCATACTATTTCACAATATATGTTCATTTGTGATTGTTATGCTTCTTGTTTTCTATGCATGTTAGAATGGTATAAAGATCCCTCATGAATATCAAGTGAATTGCCATCCCCGATGTTGCACCTTCGCACGTCAAGTATGTCTAGTAGTGGGCTCATATAATTGAGGTGCTGCTGGGTGTCCTTGAACTGAAGGGTTCGTGTCGGACACGGACATGCACTGCATAAGGTTAACTTTACAAGGCTATCAAAACGGTTTTGGGCCTTGTGGCAAAGAAGGTTGGGGGCCGGAGTATGAGATATCTTCCCGACCGACAGGAGTCGTATAGAGATACGATTAGCAAGGAGTTGCTTACTGGATAGGCATGTTGTCTAGCAGTGATGCTAAAGCTCACTAGTCGCATGTGCTAGTCGGATCCTGAATCACTGAGAGTTTGCGGAGGGATGCTAACTTCAGTGGGAGTATTTCTGTTTAGGCTTGAATTACTCTCCATAAACACATTGCTTAGTGATTGCATATTTTCTGTTGTAGATCAATGGCACCACCTGCTCAACCCAACTTTGCATTGAAATCAATTCTGGAAAAGGATAAACTGAATGGAACAAACTTTACCACCTAGTATAGAAATCTGAGAATTGTTCTCAAGCATGATAAAAAGGAACATGTTCTAGAGGATCCTCTTCCAGAGGAACCTGCCAATAATGCTAGTGCCACAGCTAAGAATGCCTACCAAAAACTCGTTGATGAATCAACGGAGATCAGCTGTGTGATGCTGGCTTGTATGGAGCCCGATTTGCAACAGCATTTCGAAAATGTTGAGGCTTACGATATGATCGAGAGTCTCAAGGGCATGTTTCAGACACAGCCTAGGACCGAAAGGTTCAACGTCTGGCGATCCTTGATGAATTGCAAGCAGAAGGAAGGTGATCCACTGAGCCCACATGTGATCAAGATGATCGGATATGTGCATGCTTTGGATCGGTTGGGCTTCCCGCTCTTGGATGAGCTGGCTACAGATGCAGTTCTGGGTTCTCTTTCGCCCAGCTATGGGACGTTCATCTCAAACTATCATATGCATGGCATGGATAAGAAGCTCACTGAATTGCATGGGATGCTCAAAGTGGCAGGGCAGGATATTAAGAAAGGCACGCATCAAGTGTTGATGGTGCAGAAATCGGCTAAGTTCAACAAGAGTTGGTCTAAGAAGAAGGCTAAGGCAATGGGCACGGATATGGTAACCTCCGCCGCTGCGCCAAAGTCTGGACCGGACTCAAAGACCATTTGCTATCATTGCAAGGAGACCGGTCACTGGAAGAGGAACCGTAGCAAGTGGCTTGCAGAGGTACACTTGTTGCATACGTTATAGATATTTTCCTTGCTGACATACCTAGTAGCTCTTGGATATTTGATACCGGATCGGTTGTTCATATTTGCAACTCGATGCAGGGGCTGGTAAGAACTAGGCGTGTGGCACAAGGGGAGATTGACATCACGGTCGGCAACAAAGCAAGAGTTGCTACGTTGGAGGTCGGCACGATGCAGCTCCAGCTTCCTTCTGGATTTATTTTGGAATTGAATAATTGTTATTACATTCCTGCACTTAGTCGGAACATTATTTTTGCCTCACGTTTGATGAGTCAGGGTTATGAATTCAATTTAAAGGACAATGGTTGTTCGTTTCATTTGAATAGTATGTTCCACGGCTATGCACCCATTGTTGATGGGCTATTTATATTGAATCTAGAAAAGGAACCGGTCTATAACGTGAATGTCAAGAGGCATAAGCCTAATGAGATAAATCCAACATACTTCTGGCATTGCCGGCTTGGACACATTAGTCTGAAACATATGAAGAAGCTCCATGATGATGGGCTCCTAACTTCGTCCGACTTCGGGTCGTTCGAGACATGCGAATCATGCTTGCTCGGCAAGATGACTAAGTCTCCTTTCGCAAAGAGTTGCGAGAGGGCGTCCGAGCTGTTGGAACTTATACATAGTGATGTGTGCGGTCCAATGAGCACAACTGCCATAGGTGGCTATCAGTACTTCGTGACTTTTACCGACGACTTGAGTATATATGGATATATCTATTTGATGAGGCACAAGTCGGAAACTTTTGAAAAGTTCAAAGAGTTTCAGAACGAGGTTGAGAATCAGCTCGGCAAGACTATAAAGCTTCTACGATCTGATCGTGGAGGTGATTACATGAGCCAGGAGTTTGATGATCATCTGAAAAGTCGAGGTATGGTACCTCAGCTCACACCTCCGGGTACGCCACAGAGAAACGGCGTGTCGGAACAGAGGAATCATACCTTGTTGGACATGGTTCGGTCTATGATGAGCAAATCAGATTTACCCTTGTCATTCTGGGGATACGCTCTAGAAACTGCAGCTTTCACACTTAACAGGATACCATCAAAATCCGTAGACAAGACACCACATGAGATGTGGACCGGGAAGAGTCCCGGTTTGTCTTTTCTAAAGATTTGGGGCTGTGAAGCATTTGTCAAGCGACTTAAGTCAGACAAGCTTACACCTAAGTAGGATAAATGCATATTCGTGGGATATCCGAGAGAAACCTTGGGATATAGCTTCTACAGCCAGGAAGAGAACAAAGTGTTTGTTGCTCAGAACGGGGTTTTCCTTGAGAAAGAGTTTCTCAGTCGGGAGGCCAGTGGGAGGACGGTTCGAATCGAAGAAATTCGAGGACCACTCGGGGACGGCTCGGCTGGTGATGAGATCATACCGGAGACAGTCAGGGAACCCGTAGTGGAAGCGGCACCGGAACCACGAAGGTCGGAAAGATTGCGCAGAGTGCGTGATGTATTGTTGCTAGAAAGCGATGAGCCGGCCACGTATGCGGAACGATGGTAAGCCCAGATTCCGAGGCATGGCTGGAGGCCATGAGATCCGAGTTAAAGTCCATGGATGAGAATCAAGTCTGGGACTTGGTTGATCCGCCGCCTGGCGTAGCAACCATTGGTTGCAAATGGGTCTTTAAGAAGAAACCTGATGTGGATGGAAATGTTCAGATCCACAAAGCTCGGCTTGTCGCTAAGGGTTATGGACAAGCTCAAGGAATTGACAACGACGAGACTTACTGGCCGGTAGCGATGCTGAAGTCGGTGAGGATCATACTAGCTATAGCTGCATATTTCGATTACGAGATATGGCAGATGGATGTCAAGACGGCTTTCCTTCATGGAAATTTAACCGAGGACGTGTATATGATACAGCCCGAGGGTTTTGTCCATCCGACTAGCACTAGTAAGGTATGCAAGCTCAAGAGATCCATTTATGGGTTGAGGCAAGCATCTCGGAGCTGGAACATTCATTTTGATGAGGTCGTCACTGGTTTCGGATTCATCAAAAGCGAAGAGGACTCTTGTTTATACAAGAAGTTAAGTGGGAGCTCGATAGTGTTTTTGATCTTGTTTGTGGATGACATACTACTGATCGGAAATGATGTTTCGATGCTGAACTCAGTCAAGGAGTCATTGAATGGCAAGTTTTCGATGAAGGACCTTGGTGAGGCAATATATATATTAGGCATTAAGATCTATAGAGATAGATCGAGAAGGCTGCTTGTCTTAAGCCAAAGCACGTACATAGATAAAGTGTGGAAGCGGTTTAACATGAGTGAGGCGAAGAAAGGGTTCTTGCCACTCTCACATGGTATAAGGCTAAGCGAGACTCAGAGTCCTTCGACATCTGATGAGTGAAGCAGGATGAGTAGGATTCCGTATGCCTCGGCAATCGTATCCATCATGTATGCCATGATATGTACAAGGCCAGATGTTGCTTTTGCAATAAGCCTAACAAGCAGATACCATGCCAACCCAGGTGAGAGTCATTGGGCAGTGGTAAAGACTATTTTGAGGTACCTGAGAAGGATTAAGGAGATGTTCCTAGTTTATGGAGGTGAGGAAGAGCTCGTCGTAAGGGGTTACGCCGATGCTAGTTTCCAAACCGACAGAGATGATTGTCGATCACAGTTCGGATTTGTGTACGTCATGAACGGAGGAGCAGTGAGATGGATGAGTTCCAAGAAAGATACGGTGGCCGATTCTACCACAGAAGCCGAATACATTGCGGCTTGTGAAGCTGCAAAGGAAGGTGTTTAGATCCGGAATTTTCTGGATGATCTTGGTATTTTCCCAGCCTCGGTAAAACCGTTGGACCTTTATTGTGATAATTCTGGTGCCATCACACAAGCCAAGGAGCCGAGGAATCACCACAAGGTCAGACACATAGATCGGAAATATCACCTGATACGAAAGATCGTAAAGAATGGTGATGTAGAGTTATGCAAAATTCACACGAATGCAAATGTTGTAGATCCGTTGACTAAGACGCTTCCACAACCCAAGCATCAGGGGCACGTTAGAGCTATGGGCATTCGAAGTCTATTTGATTCACTCTAGTGCAAGTGGGAGACTGTTGGAGATATGCCCTAGAGGCAATCATGTATGATGATATTTCCTATGTGTTTATGAATAAAGATAGTCCTTGGACATTATCAATGATGTCTATCAGCAAGTACGTGACTTGTTTGTGGGACTATGCATTGTATGATGACTTTCCTAAAAAGGTCCCTAGTCGAAAGGGCTGTGTGGACGCGCAACCGACTAGACTAGCATATGACACGGTCGATGGCTTGGTCTCACTAGCCATGAAACATTGGATGTTAACCGGATAACATGGACTTGGCAAGGTCTGGTCGGATTCGACGTAGTCGGATCCGAGTCGACATAAGGTCCGAGTCGGACAGACCCAACTATGAGATGCAGCGATATGTCATCTGTGAGTCTCTAGTGCAACATATGTTCTATGTCCTAAGACCCGAGCTGGCGCATGTACTCGGGATGATGACAGACTTTCTTTGGGCCGACCAAACCCTACTCCGTGACTGGGTAATTACAAAGGTAGGTTTCAGGCTTGTCCAGACCCATGCTGCGAGACGTGGTCGAGCAAGATGGGATTTGCCCCTCCGATAAGGATATATATACTCTGGGGCCCTCGTGTGATCCGACCAGGATAAGCATGCCCATGCGACAAGGATTATGAGATAATCCGGATAGTGGTCGGTATCACTGGAACGAGAAAGAGGTCGGGCTAGCACAAGGATGACATACTCGCCTTGAGCTCGACAACATATATCGTGTGGAAAAAGGAATGGAAGTGTGATGTACAGGTTCGCTAACCAGCTTCATAGTCTGCTTGGTGTTCAGCATGCCTTGCTAGAGGCCGCTACCAACCGTGCAGTTCGGAGGTGATCCGAACTGCGACCAAGCCAACTTGAACCTAAGGGGTCGCGCTCTTAAGGGAAGGAACCTACGAGGTCCAATACGGGGACACTGGTCGGATGTGATCCGAGCTGTATCCGGATTGTGGCCGAGTAGACTTATGGGCTTTAGGGTCCGTGCGAGGCCCAAGTGTTGAGCCCGCGACGGACGCCTATATAAAGTGGGGTGTGATACATCCATTTTGCATCATGCTTTTATATCAATATTTATTGCATTATGGGCTGTTATTTCACATTATGTCACAACACTTATGGCTATTCTCTCTTATTTTACAAGGTTTACATGAAGAGGGAGAATGCCGGCAGCTGGAATTCTGGGCTGGAAAAGGAGCAAATATAGAAGGCCTATTCTGCGCAACTCCAAAAGTCCTGAAACTCCACGGAATACCTTAAAATAAATAAAGAAAAATCATCGCCAAAGATGAAGGCCAGGGGGCCCACACCCTGCTCACGGGGGTGGGGGGCGCGCCCTCCCCCCTGGGCGCGCCCCCCTACCTCGTGGGCCCCCTGGTGGCTCTCCGACGCCCATCTTCTCCTATATGAAGTCTTTTGATGAGAAAAAAAATAGAAGGCAACCTTTCGGGACGAGACTCCGCCGCCACGAGGCGGAACCTTGGCGGAACCAATCTAGGGCTCTGGCAGAGCTGTTCTGCCGGGGATACTTCCCTCCGGGAGGGGGAAATCATCACCATCTTCATCACCAACGCTCCTCTCATCGGGAGAGGGCATTCTCCATCAACATCTTCACCAGCACCATCTCATCTCCAAAACCTAGTTCATCTCTTGTATCCAATTCTTGTCTCCAAGTCCGGGATTAGTGCTAGTAGTGTTGATTACTCCTTGTAGTTGATGCTAGTTGGTTTATTTGGTGGAAGATCATATGTTCAGATCCTTTATGCACATTATTACCCCTCTGATTATGAACATGAATATGCTTTGTGAGTAATTACGTTTGTTCCTGAGGACAAGGGAGAAGTCTTGCTATTAGTAGTCATGTGAATTTGGTATTCGTTCGATATTTTGATAAGATGTATGTTGTCTAACCTCTGGTGGTGTTATGTGAACGTCGACTACATAACACTTCACCATTATTTGGGCCTAGAGGAAGGCATTGGGAAGTAATAAGTAGATGATGGGTTTCTAGAGTGACAGAAGCTTAAACCCTAGTTTATGCGTTGCTTCGTAAGGGGCTGATTTGGATCCATATGTTTCGTGCTATGGTTAGGTTTACCTTAATACTTTTGTTGTAGTTGCGGATGCTTGCAATAGAGGTTAATCATAAGTGGGATGCTTGTTCAAGTAAGAACAGCACCCAAGCACCGGTCCACCCACATATCAAATTATCAAAGTACCGAACGCGAATCATATGAGCGTGATGAAAACTAGCTTGACGATATTCCCATGTGTCCTCGGGAGCGCTTTTCCTATTATAAGAGTTTGTCCAGGCTTGTCCTTTGCTACAAAAAGGATTGGGCCACCTTGCTGCACTTTATTTACTTTTCTTACTTGTTGCTCGTTACAATTTATCTTATCACAAAACTATCTGTTATCACTTATTTCAGTACTTGCAGAGAATACCTTGCTGAAAACCGCTTATCATTTCCTTCTGCTGCTCGTTGGGTTCGACACTCTTACTTATCGAAAGGACTACGATAGATCCCCTATACTTGTGGGTCATCAAGACTCTTTTCTGACGCTGTTGCCGGGGAGTGAAGCGCCTTTGGTAGGTGGAATTTGGTAAGGAAAAATTTATTTAGTGTGCTGAAATTTTCTGTCACTTGTTACTATGGAAAGTAATTGTCTGAGGGGCTTGTTCGGGGTATCTTCACCCCGTCCAGTAGAGCAAAGAGTTGCTCCTCAACCTACTGAACCTATTCAAAATGAAACTCCTTTTGAATTTCCTGTGGGTATGATAGAAAAACTGCTAGCTAATCCTTTTACAGGAGATGGAACAAAGCATCCTGATGAGCACTTAATATATGTGGATGAAATTTGTGGATTATTTAAGCTTGCAGGTATACCCGATGATGTTGTTAAGAAGAAGGCTTTCCGTTTACCTTTGAAGGGGGACGCATTGACATGGTATAGGCTATGTGATGATATGAGATCATGGAACTATAAAGATTGAAATTGGAATTTCATCAAAGTATTACCCTATGCATCTTGTTCATCGTGATCGCAATTATATATATAATTTTTGGCCTCGCGAAGGAGAAAGCATCGCTCAAGCTTGGGGGAGGCTTAAATCAATGTTATATTCATGCCCCAATCATGATCTCGCAAGAGAAGTGATTATGCAAAGTTTTTATGCTCGGCTTTCTCATAATAATCAAACCATGCTCGATACTTCTTATGCTGGCTCTTTTATGATGAAGACTATTGAATTTAGATGGAATTTATTGGATAGAATTAAACGCAACTCTGAAGATTGGGACCTCAACGAAGGTAAGGAGTCAGGTATGACACCTAAGTTTGATTGTGTTAAATCTTTTATGGATACCGATATTTTCCGTAAGTTTAGCACTAAATATGGACTTGACTCTGGGATAGTAGCTTCTTTCTGTGAATCTTTTGCTACTTATGTTGATCTTTGTAGTGACCCGACCCGAATGGATCAAGTCTCTGTGCTTAAGTGTCATCCCTGGATCGGTATGCTGACACACACAGTACTCGAGGATTTATAACAGAGGTAAATCACATGTATAAAGTAACGTAAATACTATTACCTCAATCCATATAGCGGAAGTAACAAGGTTGTGGATTCCCATCAACACCAACGGCAAAGTTGAGTGTAGAAACCGTAACCCTAACGTATCACTTACTCGTCATAAGATCCCTGCAACATGAGACGTTGCAGCCCGAAGCGGGTCAGTACATTGAATGTACTGGCAAGATAACACAGGAGAGTAATGAACAGAATAAAAGCTATCACTACATGCATATTTGGCTGGTGGAAAGCTCTATGGTTATAATGTTTTTGCGAAAAGCCAATTTTTCCCTACTGCAAAGGAATAAATTTTATTTAACTATCATGGTGGTTGTTAAACATTGAGAATGGTTGACAGCATTCTCAATCCCAATTAAGTAACATCATTTAAACCCAACAAAATTAATTATAAGTAACATGATGAGATTCACATGATAATCCAGGTACTAGATACTCAAGATGTCCATAACCGGGGACACGGCTAACCATGATTAGTTTGTACACTCTGCAGAGGTTTGTGCACTTTTCCCCACAAGACTCAATCTCCTCCGTTTGATTTCTCGCACTACATGGTGTTTGAGAAACGGATGACCGAGACACAGTCTTTCAGAAGCGTTAACTCTCTACTCCGGGTAGACAGTACCACCTACATCCCCTACATCTGCTAGTCTACCTCTTCAAGAGCTCACACAACCTACTCAACTATGCTAGAGCCCATAATAGCTTGTGGCTGCACACGGAAGTTTCTAGCATGAATAATCTCATGATCCCTTTGAGCCTGGGTGGCGGACCGTAGGAGGATCACACGGTATATCCCCGGGATCTCCTAGGACAACACTGGTATATCCCCAGGTGCCCAAAACAAGCAATCCACCCAGATGTGTATTAAAGTTGCCACCTTAATTTGAACCATTAAACAACAATCTCACATATGTCATGCAAAACACTAAAACCCAATCCACGTCCACGAGCATAGCATAGCGGTGTAAGCAAAACGTAGAAGTAACTCCCAGGGTTTGATAAGTAACAGGGCATAGGTACTACCTCATCTACTTCCCAGATCCCACAATTTAATTAGATCCTAATCATGCAGTGTTTGAGGATTGATATAATGCAATAAAACTGGGTAGTAAAAAAGTATGATCAAAGTGTGAACTTGCCTGCAATGTTGATGAAGATGATTCGCACTCAAAACTCTTGATAGATCTACTTGTCATACTCCGGTCAATCTATCGTAAGCAAGCAATTTCATACATAAGCACTCACTAAAAAACGAAGAAAAGAACTCGGAAAACTTCAAAAACAAGCAATTAACTCTTGCAACAGAAAACAATTTCTAACAGTACCAAAATTGGGTGAATTTGGTCTTATCAGAAAGTTTAGGTCAAGAGCTTCGATTTGCAAAAAGAATCAACTCAAACGGAGTTATAAAACTCAAGTTGTGATCAAATGAAGTTCAAATACAAATCTGTTTGAAATTCACATTTTAAACTTTCAAAAATATGTTTAAGTTCTTTTACTGGAAAGAGGTGATCATAATGAAGAAGTGAGCGTTGGTTTTGTCAAAAACGGAGCTCCGGTTCAAAAGTTACGATCGAACGAAGGTTTGAACTAGATTTGAAGTTGAATAAATTTTATTTGCTCAATCTCCAAAATCCAGGGACTAATCTGTCATGGAAAGTATATGTCACATGGAGTATTTTGCAAAAAGAATCGCTTAAATCGGAGTTACGGATAAAGAGTTAGAGGGTTTTGAAGTTCAGGGGTTGTTCTGAAAAATCCAGGGACTAATTTATGAAATTTATATCTCCAACTGGGTCCCCGGACACGTGGCAGTATTCTATTGGCTGAGGACCGTTCGCTGCGGAAACTAAAACAGCGAACGTCCGTTAATTAAAAGATACCAGTTCGAAAGAAAAAAACAGATCTAATCCTAACCGTGGAAAAGAGATCGGACGGCCGGGGCGAAGCAGCTTACCGCGGCGGTTGACGGCGCCGGCGGTGAGGAAGACGGCGGCGGCGGCTTCGGGTGTGGGCAGTGTGGCGGCTCCGGTGATCCTCTGGCTTAGCGGAGTGGACGGAGAGGGGCGGCGCGACGAGGGGAAGACGGTGGCGGTGTAGGCGCTCGGCTGCAGAGCCGGAACGGCGCGCGGCGGCGGCGGAAGATCTCGTCGGAGCTCACAACTCCGGCGAGGTTTTGCGCGGGCGGTGGCGACAGCTCGGGGAGGAGAGGAACGGGGCCCGGGGCCTCGGGTATTTAAAGCAGGAGGGGCCGGGTCAGGCTTGGAGGAGGGGAAGGGGAGGCGGCGGCGGGAGGCCGGGCGGAGCACGGCGGCGGCGATGCGTGCGCGCTCGAGAGTCGGGGATGAAGGCGGTGGCGCGCTGGGCGCGCTGGGCCTTGGCCTGGCTTCGGCTGGGCCGGCCCAGTAGGTGGAGAGAAAGTTTTGTTTAACATTTATTTCTACAAAAGAAGAAATAAAACTAAATAAAATAAAATATACTATAGGCATATAATATATCAAAATTTTCAGAAAATTATTTCCTACATCATGGACATTTTTCCAAGGTCAAATAAAATCTAGAAAAATTCAAATAATTCGAAGAGTGCTACTGCCCTACTAAAATCCAATAAAAATCATTTTTAAAATACCAAAGTTAATTCAAATTTATTTCTCTCCAATTTTATGATGTAGGGAATCATGTTACCCTATTTTCCATATATTTTATTTTTGGAGAAAAATAATTTGAATAAAACCCAAATAACTCCAATTTAAAAATAATTTCCAAAAGAATTTTGAATTTGATCCTTGAAACTCCCAACTCATATTTCATAAAATTTGAAGAATTCATTTTATCTTCGCTCGTGAAAATCATTGAGTTGCATAAAGTTCTTGGGTTGAAAATATTTTTCAAATGAAATTCAAATATTTTCAACACCCCTTGTCATTTAAATAAATGGAAGAAGTCATGTCATCTTCTCTCCAGGGTTTTGTGATGAAAAGAATTTGAATTTACGGAGATCATGAATGCAAAATGAAAGTTTGGGAAAGTCCTTTTATTCCCTCTCATTTAACTTTCAAAGTTTCGAATTCACTCACTTTCAGTCAATCAATCACACAACAATCAAACAAACTAATTATTTAATATAACATTCCAAAATTTAGAATTTTGGGATGTTACAAACCTACCACCCTTAAAATGAATCTCGTCCTCGAGATTCGGAGAGGCTAGCAAGAAATAGGTTAGGGTAGGGGGTCTTCAAAATCCATCGATCATCTCAGGGGTCTGGGGTGCTGCCACCCTTAGAAGCAGTGTGACGGTTCCATCAAAACTCATATACTCCATCCTTATTCTTGACATTGTCGGTCTTCTCAGATCGTAAGGATAATTCCTTCTCTGGGCTCTTCCGGTAGTGGCATAACTGTTTCCTCAATTTTTCTGTCCTTTCCTCTTGGTAAGGTTATTCTGAGATTGGGTCTTCTTAGCTGACGGGTCTGGCGCCAATACTAATCAACTATCGATTGCTCATGGTGGTCAACCATTTATGGTTTCTCCTGCAGGAAATGGGTCTGGATTGAACCTCACCGTATATCCTACGATTGGCAACAACTGCCTTGTACAGGGGGAAATACTTATACCATTCTAAGGTTCAAACAAGGTTTAATATCGTCGTCTCTCAACTATAGGCAAGTCACTCAGATTTACCATCCCACATAGCAAGGCGAATAATAAGAGTAAGTCGGTATGGTGATCAATCCATCCCGCACCCAAATCATTACCTTGTATATGGTTTAGCGAATCTCGCATTCTAACACTCGGTCATCCTCACAAGCATTGCAGAATTTCTCTTGTCGACGAACCAAGTTCAGATAAATCCATGGATTCTGCAAGCCAAACAACCATCTATCGTTTCTTCACAAGTCTCAGGTTTTGCGTCACTCCTATAAGATCGTCTGTCGATAAAATCGTAACTCCTTCCAGGGTTTTTCCTTCAGCAAGAGTGTGCTTGCTCCTTGGCAGGTCCTGGGGCCTGTGGGTTATGGCCCATCTCATCACTTGCAAACCTTGAAATCATCCTCGGGGCAACCGATCATTATTCCAACATCTAGCTTCCTAGCATTCTTAATTCCATCCAATTGTACTGTCTCCCTTCCTTCTGTTGGCACCAAACTAAGACGTGATTACTCAGACTCATCATGGAATTTCCATTGATCCATATTTCCAACATCATACCTCCTTTATATCCAATAGTAATTCATCTCTTCATCCTCGTGGGATATCCCACATACCGAGGTAAAAACTTATACTTATGAGGTCCATACTCCACTTTGTGGAACATCATTATCCTTTCCAGGGTCAAGCGTCCTTATAGGGGAATATTGGCCATCTCTGCATGGCACTTCTTGAACTGGGAAACATGAAACACATCATGAACTCCTGACAGTCCTTCGGGTGACTCCAACTTGTTGAAATGGTTCATGAGTTTAGTAAAGATTGCGAAAAGAATGTTGTTACTGTTGGCTTGGATGATATGGTTCATGAGTTTATTTCTCTAAATTTAGTAAACAACATCGTGAAGAAAAATTGCCTAGTAAGGATGAAATTATTGGTCTTGCTTCTATTGCCGTACCTCCTAGTGATCCTTTAGAACACTATTTGCTAGACCATGAAAATGATATGTTCATGAATGAAAGAAGGGAAATAGATGAAGTATTCTTTAAACAGGAACCTATTCTGCAACACAATTTGCCTGTTGAAATCCTAGGGGATCCTCCTCCACCCAAGGGTGATCCCGTGTTTGAACTTAAACCATTGCCTGACAATCTTAAATATGCTTATCTTGATGAAAAGAAAATATATCCTGTTATTATTAGTGCTAACCTTTCAGAGCATGAAGAAGAAAGATTATTGAAAACTCTGAAGAATCACCGTGCTGCTATTGGATATACTCTGGATGATCTTAAGGGCATCAGTCCCACTCTATGTCAACATAAAATAAATTTGGAAGCTGATGCTAAACCAGTTTGTGATCCTCAACGACGTTTGAATCCTAAAATGAAAGAAGTGGTAAGAAAAGAAATACTCAAGCTTCTGGAGGCAGGTATAATTTATCCCGTTGCTGATAGTCAGTGGGTAAGTCCTGTCCATTGTGTCCCTAAGAAAGGAGGTATTACTGTTGTCCCTAATGATAAAGATGAATTGATTCCGCAAAGAATCATCACAGGTTATAGGATGGTAATTGATTTCCGCAAATTAAATAAAGCTACTAAGAAAGATAATTACCCCTTACCTTTTATTGATCAAATGCTAGAAAGATTATGCAAACATACACACTACTGCTTTCTAGATGGTTATTCTGGTTTCTCTCAAATACCTGTGTTGGCTAAAGATCAATCAAAGACTACTTTTACATGCCCTTTTGGTACTTTTGCTTATAGGCGTATGCCTTTTGGTTTATGTAATGCACCTACTACCTTTCAAAGATGCATGATGGCTATATTCTCTGACTTTTGTGAAAAGATTTGCGAGGTTTTCATGGACGACTTTTCCGTCTATGGTTCCTCTTTTGATGATTGCTTGAGCAATCTTGCTTGAGTTTTGCAGAGATGTGAAGAAACTAATCTTGTCTTGAATTGGGAAAATTGCCACTTTATGGTTAATGAAGGTATTGTCTTGGGGCACAAAGTTTCTGAAAGAGGTATTGAAGTTGATAAAGCCAAAGTAGATGCTATTGAAAAGATGCCGTGTCCCAAGGACATCAAAGGTATAAGAAGTTTCCTTGGTCACGCCGGATTTTATAGGAGGTTCATTAAGAACTTCTCAAAAATCTCTCGGCCTCTGACTAATTTATTACAAAAAGATGTACCCTTTATATTTGATGATGATTGTGTAGAAGCATTTGAAATACTTAAGAAAGCATTAGTCTCTGCACCTGTCGTTCAGCCACCTGATTGGAATTTACCTTTTGAAATTACGTGTGATGCTAGTGATTATGCTGTAGGTGTTGTTCTAGGGCAAAGAGTTGATAAGAAATTGAATGTTATCCATTATGCTAGTAAGACTCTAGACAATGCTCAAAGAAATTATGCTACTACCGAAAAGGAACTTTTAGCAGTTGTATTTGCTTGTGATAAATTCAGACCCTATATTGTCGATTCTAAGGTAACTATTCATACAGATCATGCTGCTATTAAATATCTTATGGAAAAGAAAGATGCAAAACCTAGACTTATTAGATGGGTTCTCCTGCTGCAAGAATTTGATTTACATATTGTTGATAGAAAAGGAGCTGAGAACCCTGTTGCAGACAACTTATCTAGGTTAGAGAATGTTCTTGATGACCCACTACCTATTGATGATAGCTTTCCTGATGAACAACTAAATGTCATAAGTACTTCTCATAGCACTCCATGGTATGCTGATTATGCTAATTATATTGTTGCTAAATTTATACCACCTAGCTTCACATACCAGCAAAAGAAAAAGTTTTTCTATGACTTGCGACATTACTTTTGGGATGACCCACATCTTTATAAAGAAGGAGTAGATGGTTTTATTAGACTTTGTGTACCTGAGCATGAACAGGAACAGATCCTAAGCAAGTGTCACTCCGAAGCTTATGGAGGACACCACGCTGGAGATAGAACCGCACATAAGGTATTGCAATCTGGTTTTTATTGGCCTACTCTTTTCAAGGATGCCCGTAAGTTTGTTTTGTCTTGTGATGAATGTCAAAGAATTGGTAATATTAGTAGACGTCAAGAAATGCCTATGAATTATTCACTTGTTATTGAACCATTTGATCTTTGGGGCTTTGACTATATGGGACCCTTTCCTGCTTCTAATGGATACACACATATTTTAGTTGTTGTTGATTACGTCACTAAGTGGGTAGAAGCTATTCCAACTAGTAGTGCTGATCATAACACTTCTATTAAAATGCTTAAGGAAGTTATTTTTCCGAGGTTTGGAGTCCCTAGATATTTAATGACTGATGGTGGTTCACACTTTATTCATGGTGCTTTCCGTAAAATGCTTGCTAAATATGACGTTAATCATAGAATTGCATCTCCATATCACCCACAGTCTAGTGGTCAGGTAGAATTGAGCAATAGAGAGCTCAAATTAATTTTGCAAAAGACTGTCAATAGGTCTAGAAAGAATTGGTCCAAAAAACTGAATGACGCATTATGGGCCTATAGAACTGCATATAAGAATCCTATGGGTATGTCTCCATATAAAATTGTTTACGAAAAAGCTTGTCACTTACCTCTCGAACTAGAACATAAGGCATATTGGGCTATTAAAGAGCTCAACTATGATTTCAAACTTGCCGGTGAGAAGAGGTTATTGGATATTAGCTCACTTGATGAATGGAGAACCCAAGCTTATGAAAATGCCAAGTTGTTTAAAGAAAAAGTTAAAAGATGGCATGACAAAAGGATACAAAAGCGTGAGTTTAATGTAGGTAATTATGTGTTTCTATACAACTCTCGTTTAAGATTTTTTACAGGAAAGCTTCTCTCTAAATGGGAAGGCCCCTACGTTATCGAGGAGGTCTATCGTTCCGGTGCCATAAAGATCAACAACTTCGAAGGCACAAAT
The DNA here is from genome assembly GCF_002575655.3 of Aegilops tauschii subsp. strangulata. Classification (NCBI taxonomy): domain Eukaryota; kingdom Viridiplantae; phylum Streptophyta; class Magnoliopsida; order Poales; family Poaceae; genus Aegilops; species Aegilops tauschii. The sequence goes on along the minus strand of NC_053041.3, from coordinate 633,918,002 downwards.
CCGAAGGTGGTAAACGGTCAAAGGATCAAACACTATATCTCAGGTAATCCTATAAATGTTGAAACTAATATTATTGAAACCGTAACCCCGGAGGAATACATAAGGGACACCTTCCAGAACGTTCCAGACTCCGAAAAGGAATGGGTATGTGATACGGTAAGTAAACCGACTCCAAAACAATTTTTAAGGCAATATTTCTCTGTTTTGGAATATTTAGAAAAATAGAAAAATAAGTAGCAGTCCGGGGAGGACACGAGGCCTCCACGAGGGTGGAGGGCGCACCCTACCCCCCTGGGCGCGCCCCCCTACCTCGTGAGCACCTCGTGTGCCCTCCGGACTCCGTTTCCTTGCACGATACGTATTTTGGTCGGTAAAACTTCATTATATATACTCCCGAAGGTTTTGACTCTTGTATCACGCAAATCTCCTCTGTTTTTGTTTCGAGCTGTTTCTTGGCAGGGTTTTTGAGGCTAGGCATCATGTCATCCCTCTCCTCCAACAATGGTGACAACGATGCTTGGCTAATGAAGATAGGTCTGAAGAGGGAAGAACCCATAAAGATCAACAAGGATGAAAGGATCAAGAAGGCCTTGAAGGATCAAGCCCTGGAAGCAGAAGACATCCTTCAACTTGATCATAATCTTCTTACCCCAACTGAGATCGAAGCTTTCAAGATGATTGAGTTAGCTCGTATACAGAACAAGTATCTCACAAGTGAAAATATTTTGTTGAAGGAGCATATTGTTGCACTCAAGGGCATTATCCGCAAGCTGGAGGACCTCTTACGCTCGATGTGTGACTATCCATCATCACCACCTTCTTCACCAACAACAAAGAAGGAGAAATAATCACATGGGTATGGGCACTCCCCTTGGCAACTGCCAAGCTTGGGGGAGGTGCCCCGGTATCGTATCACAACCACATCTCCTATCTTTACCGTTTTTCTTAGTTCGATCCTATTAGTAGTATCTTGATTTAGTAGAATAAAGTCATGGCATGATCTAGTTTGAGTTTTGCTTTATGATCCTTCTTTGTAATCGAGTCCGTGAGCTATATAATAAAGATTATTGTTGAGTCAAGGGCTTGAGTATTTTGCCATGATCTTGGGTGATTAGAAGAAAAAGAATAAAAAGAATCAAAGAGTTCATATTGATCTCAGTGAAAGTAATGACTCCACATAGAAAGAGTATGATGATTAAAAGTTGTTGGGAGTTGGCAAATATAGCTTTGGCCATTGTTGCAATTAATAGGAAGTAATAAGGAAAGAGAGGTTTCACATATAGATATATTATCATTGACATCTTTTATGATTGGGAGCACTCATTAAAATATGACATGCTAAAGAGTTAAGGTTGGACAAGGAAGACAACATAATGAGTTATGTTTTCTTACATCTGAGATAAAGTATGTTGTCATGGATCCTCTACCGTGTTGAGCTTGCCTTTCCCCCTCATGCTAGCCAAATTGTTAGCACCAAGTATAAATACTACTTGTGCTTCCGAATACCCTTAAACCAGTTTTGCCATGAGAGTCCACCATACCTACCTATGGATTGAGTAAGATCCTTCAAGTAAGTTGTCATCGGTGCAAGCAATAAAAATTGCTCTCTAAATATGCATGACTTATTAGTGCAGAGAAATAAGCTTTGTACAAACTTGTTGTGGACGCAATAAAAGCGACGGACTGCATAATAAAGGTTCACATACAAGGGCCAATATAAAGTGACGTTCTTTTGCATTAAGATTTTGTGCATCAACCCTAAAAGCGTATGACAACCTCTGCTTCCCTCTGCGAAGGGCCTATCTTTCATTATTATTCTCTACCTTATGCAAGAGTCATGGTGATCTTCACCTTTCCTTTTTCATTTTATCCTTTGGCAAGCTCAATATGTTGGAAAGAACATGATATATATATATATATCTAATTGGATGTGGGGAGCATGAATTATTATTGTTGACATTACCCTTGAGGTAAAAGGTTGTGGGGCAAAACTATAAGCCCCTATCTTTCTCTGTGTCCGATTAAAACTCCGTAACCACAAGTATTGTGTGAGTGCTAGCAATTATGAAGGACTAAGTGATAGTTGAGTATGTGGACTTGCTTTTAAGCTCTGACATAGACTCTTTCCGATGTTATGATAAATTGCAATTGCTTCAATGACTGAGATTATAATTGTTGATGCTCAATAAGGTTTCTGATTCATACTTTGGCTTTGTGAAAGGATCATTACTTGAACATGAGTAATCATAGGACAAAATCTATTTATGTTGCTGTTATGGAAATAATCGTGATGCCTTCATGTCCGTATTTTATTTTTATTGACGCCTCTACCTCTAAACATGAGGACATATTTATTGTTATCGGCTTTTCGCTTGAGGACAAGCGAGGTCTAAGCTTGGGGGAGTTGATACGTCCATTTTGCATCATGCTTTTATATCAATACTTATTGCATTATGGGCTATTATTTCACATTATGTCACAACACTTATGGCTATTCTCTCTTATTTTACAAGGTTTACATGAAGAGGGAGAATGCCGGTAGCTGGAATTCTGGGCTGGAAAAGGAGCAAATATAGAAGGCCTATTCTGCGCAACTCCAAAAGTCCTGAAACTCCATGGAATACCTTAAAACAAATAAAGAAAAATCGTCGCCAAAGATGAAGGCCAGGGGGCCCACACCCTGCTCACGAGGGTGGGGGCGCGCCCTCCCCCCCTGGGCGCGCCCCCTACTTCGTGGGCCCCCTGGTGGCTCTCCGACGCCCATCTTCTCCTATATGAAGTCTTTCGATGAGAAAAAAATAGAAGGCAACCTTTCGGGACGAGACTCCGCCGCCACGAGGTGGAACCTTGGCGGAACCAATCTAGGGCTCCGGTAGGGCTGTTCTGCCGGGGATACTTCCCTCCGGGAGGGGGAAATCATCACCATCGTCATCACCAACGCTCCTCTCATCGGGAGAGGGCAATCTCCATCAACATCTTCACCAGCACCATCTCATCTCCAAATCCTAGTTCATCTCTTGTATCCAATTCTTGTCTCCAAGTCCGGGATTAGTGCTAGTAGTGTTGATTACTCCTTGTAGTTGATGCTAGTTGGTTTATTTGGTGGAAGATCATATGTTCAGATCCTTTATGCACATTATTACCCCTCTGATTATGAACATGAATATGCTTTGTGAGTAATTACGTTTGTTCCTGAGGACAAGGGAGAAGTCTTGCTATTAGTAGTCATGTGAATTTGGTATTCGTTCGATATTTTGATAAGATGTATGTTGTCTAACCTCTGGTGGTGTTATGTGAACGTCGACTACATAACACTTCACCATTATTTGGGCCTAGAGGAAGGCATTGGGAAGTAATAAGTAGATGATGGGTTTCTAGAGTGACAGAAGCTTAAACCCTAGTTTATGCGTTGCTTCGTAAGGGGCTGATTTGGATCCATATGTTTCGTGCTATGGTTAGGTTTACCTTAATACTTTTGTTGTAGTTGCGGATGCTTGCAATAGAGGTTAATCATAAGTGGGATGCTTGTTCAAGTAAGAACAGCACCCAAGCACCGGTCCACCCACATATCAAATTATCAAAGTACCAAACGCGAATCATATGAGCGTGATGAAAACTAGCTTGACGATATTCCCATGTGTCCTCGGGAGCGCTTTTCCTATTATAAGAGTTTGTCCAGGCTTGTCCTTTGCTACAAAAAGGATTGGGCCACCTTGCTGCACTTTATTTACTTTTCTTACTTGTTGCTCGTTACAATTTATCTTATCACAAAACTATCTGTTATCACTTATTTCAGTACTTGCAGAGCATACCTTGCTGAAAACCACTTATCATTTCCTTCTGCTCCTCGTTGCGTTCGACACTCTTACTTATCGAAAGGACTACGATAGATCCCCTATACTTGTGGGTCATCAGCGTGCGGCACACTCATGCGGTTGATCGCTTCGGCGCCGTCGCTAGGGTTTGCATGTGTTGCGAATAGACACCTCCACTCGCCACCGACTATGTGATCGGACCTAGCAGTCCGCCGCATGGTGTTCCTCCTGCATGCGCGGATAACGTTAGAGGCGGTGCATCTGCGCCGCTCTGGTGAACTTGTACGTGGGATCGGACGACAGGCTGCTCGAGGGAGATCGGACAAGGAGGAGACGATCCATGCGGATGCGCTGCCCCAACTCTTCTCCCGATGCACGGCACTGCGCGTCTAGTGGTAACGAACTGTGATCCATCTCCCGTAGCATGTTCTTGGCTGTTCCGCGCGTAGGAATTTTTGTTTATTTGCAGTCGACGCACCCTACCGTAGAACCCAAAACTTAGCACTATGATCGTTTAGTTTATTGCTATTGCTTTCTTCATGACTTATACATGTTCCTATGACTATGAGATTTTGCAACTCCCGAATACCGGAGGAACACTTAGTGTCCTATCAAACGTCACAACGTAATTGGGTGATTATAAAGATGCTCTATAGTTGTCTCCGATGGAGTTTGTTGAGTTGGCATAGATCGACATTAGGATTTGTCAATCTGATTGTCAAGAGAGGTATCTCTAGGCCCTCTCGGTAATGCACATCACTATAAGCCTTGCAAGCAATGTGACTAATGAGTTAGTTACGGGATGATGCATTACGGAACGAGTAAAGAGACTTGCTGGTAACGAGATTGAACTAGGTATGGTGATACCGACGATCGAATCTCGGGCAAGTAACATACCATTGACAAAGGGAACAAAGTATGTTGTTGTGCAGTTTAACCGATAAAGATCTTCGTAGAATATGTAGGAGCCAATATGAGCATCCAGGTTCCGCTATTGGTTATTGACCGGATATGTGTCTCGGTCATGTCTACATAGTTCTCGAATTCGTAGGGTCCGCACGCTTAACGTTCGATGACGATTTTGTATTATGAGTTTATGTGATTTGATGACCGAAGGTTGTTCGGAGTCCTAGATAAGATCACGGACATGATGAGGAGTCTCGAAATGGTCGAGACATAAAGATTCATATATTGGAAGTCTACATTCGGACACCGGAATGGTTCGGGTCATTTCGGATAAGTTTGGGAGTACCGGGGGTTACCGGAACCCCCCTGGGAAGTTATTGGGCCTCATGGGTCTAGTGGTGAAAGAGAGGAGGCAGGCCATGGTGTGGCGCCCCCCCCCCCCTAGCCGAAACCGAATTGGACTAGCTCGTTAATCAAAGATGGTTAAGTTTCCTAACCATAGACATGTGTTGTCATTTGATGAACGAGATCACATCATTAGAGAATGATGTGATGGACAAGACCCATCCGTTAGCTTAGCACTATGATCGTTTAGTTTATTGCTATTGCTTTCTTCATGACTTATACATGTTCCTATGACAATGAGATTTTGCAACTCCCGAATACCGGAGGAACACTTAGTGTGCTATCAAATGTCACAACGTAATTGGGTGATTATAAAGATGCTCAACAGGTGTCTCCGATGGTGTTTGTTGAGTTGGCATAGTTCGAGATTAGGATTTGTCACTCCGATTGTCGGAGAGGTATCTCTAGGCCCTCTCGATAATGCACATCACCATAAGCCTTGCAAGCAATGTGACTAATGAGTTAGTTACGGGATGATGCATTACGGAACGAGTAAAGAGACTTGCCGGTAACGAGATTGAACTAGGTATGGTGATACCGACGATCGAATCTCAGGCAAGTAACATACCGATGACAAAGGGAACAACATATGTTGTTGTGCGGTTTGACCGATAAAGATCTTCGTAGAATATGTAGGAGCCAATATGAGCATCCAGGTTGCGCTATTGGTTATTGACCGGATATGTGTCTCGGTCATGTCTACATAGTTCTCGAACCCGTAGGGTCCGCACGCTTAACATTCGATGACGAATTGTATTATGAGTTTATGTGATTTGATGACCGAAGGTTGTTCGGAATCCCGGATGAGATCACGGACATGACGGGGAGTCTCGAAATGGTCGAGACACAAAGATTCATATATTGGGAGGCTACATTCGGACAACGGAATGGTTCGGGTCATTTCGGATAAGTTTCGGAGTACCGGGGGTTACCGGAACACCCCCACCCCCCCCCCCCCCCCCCCCCGCGGGAACTTATTGGGCCTCATGGTTCTAGTGGTGCAAGAGAGGAGGCAGGCCAAGGTGTGGCGCACTCCCCCCTAGCGCAAACCGAATTGGACTAGGGCTAGGGGCCAGCCCCCCCCCCTTTCCTTCTCTCCTCCCTCTCCCTCCCCCCTTCTCCTTGTGGAAGTAGGAAAGGGGGGGCGAATCCTACTTGGAGTAGGACTCCCCCCCCCCCCTTTGGGTGCACCTCCTCCTGGCCGGCCTCCTCCTCTTGGCCGTCCTCCTCCTCCCTCCCTCCTTTATATACGTGGGGAGGGGGCACCCAAAGGCACAACAGACAATCTCTTAGCCGTGTGCGGTGCCCCCCTCCACAGTTTTACACCTCGGTCATATCGTCGTAGTGCTTAGGCAAAGCCCTGCGCCGGTAACTTCATCATCACCGTCACCACGCCGTCGTGCGGACGGAACTCTCCCTCGGCCTCAGCCGGATCAAGCGTTCGAGGGACGTCACCGAGCTGAACGTGTGCGGATCGCGGAGGTGCGCTGCGTTGGGTACTTGATCGGTTGGATTGCGAAGACGTTCGACTACATCAACCGCGTTACTAAAAGCTTCAACTTTCGGTCTACGAGGGTACGTGGACACACTCTCCCCGCTTGTTGCTATGCTTCTCCTAGATAAATCTTGCGTGATCGTAGAAATTTTTTTGAGATACTACGTTCCCCAACAGCAAAGAATTTTTTTGAAATGTTGTGCCTATGTGAGATGTGGTTGACAGCTTGTTCGATATGGGGGCGAATGTATTTCCTTAGGTGACCCATATCTCATAGACGGGGGATCTTAGAGGAACTTTTGGGGTCTTGGTTGTATGGCTCAAATATCTGCATTGGATGAGGTTCAAGGGTGTCGGCAGTGTGAGGACGACGACCGCCTTGTGCCACTTTTTATTCTTTGGGTATATCCGGATCCGTGCAAGGTTGCCTCAGTGCGAAAGGGTGTCTTTGGCATGGTATGAAGACAATGGCTATTGGTCGTTCTTAAGAAACCGTCTTCTCCAAACAAGGAACGACCCTAGTTTGGCTTCTTTTGAGAGCAGGATTCTCCTTCGATGGTGGGAGTTTTAGTTGTTATGTGGTGTACGTGGAAGTCAGCATGACCGGTGTGTTAGAGGATCTCTAGCATGCATAGTCGTGAAAACGCATATGCACCGAATCACATGTGGGGCGTGCTCCGTAATATTTAGGAGGTCGGCAAGCTTGTGTGCAGAGCAATACCTTGGCACAAACACATATTCACTAAGAAATAGAGACCATAATTGTATTTCGTTATTTAGTCTTTTTAGCATTTATTTAAATTTCTGATTCAATTTTATCCATTCAAAATGTGAATAGAAAAAAATGAAAACCTGAACTTAATTCAAAATAGCTAGTTCTGATACTCAGGGAATATTCATTTGACGAGCAATATTTGCATTGCTAAAGATAGGCAATGTGTCTATTCGACATTGCTAGCGACTAGTTAGGCATCTTAGATTTGTCTAGTCCTCATCCTCCTCGTCTGAGGATATAGGAGCAGGGCTAAGGGCCCCACTAATGGGCTAGCAGTGAGCTGGTGATAAAGTTCCTCCAGCCGCTTCTCGTCCATGATGGACCAATGAGCAGGGACCTCGAGTTGATGATGCTTGTGGGTCTCATCCCTAGACATGACTCAACAATAGCAATGCTGATGCTCGAGCTAGACGACGATCTGGCAGGTCTTTTCCTCCTCCACAATGGCTTGGGATGCTAAGGGGGTCTGTCATGGATGGTGTCCGCTTCTTCGTCAAAGGAGTGCCACGTGTGGCGCCAGATCCAACATCTGTCTCCCTGCAGGTGGAGCTAGATTCGACCCAGGCGTCGACATGTGAGGACCCAGCCTTGTTGCCGCCACGGTGGAGGAAGTGCTGGCGGGGAGAGATAGCCCTAGGACCTGTAGAACAGCACGCACCAGCTAGTTCACCCAAAAGATCAAACTATGAGAGAGGGCTAGACATTATACTCCAACACCACCCCTCACGTGTATGCTCCTTTGGTGTTTATGACGTGGACAAAGAAAGTGGGGGCAGGCCGTAATTATTTATTGTGTTTACTGGTTTTGAACACTGAACCCCTTGGTTGCAAGTTTATGCACCTGGCCAGATCATCCATGTGCTCAAGCTGATGGGGGACGATGAGCTATGCATTTATACGTCAACATTGCCACTCACGTGTGGCTCCTTCGGGCCTAAACGTGGATCAAAAGTAGGCTGCAATTAAATTGCGCCAACTGGTTTTTGAACTCAAGTCCACTTACTTGACTCCGATACTAAATAGTACTGCACGCACCAGCCAGTTCACCGAAAAGCTCAAACTATGAGAGATGGTCGGATATTATACTCCAATAGCACCTAGGATCGCACATTCTTCTCTATAAGGCAATTAAGCTTGTACTAGGTGAAGCAACATGTCGATATGGTCAGAGCGGCGAGCGGGCAGAGGAGGCGGTAGTGGATATATGTTTAGAGTCGGTTATGCACGTCTTGTCGGCAAGCTGTCAGAGCAAGTACAATAGTGGGTTTATGGCCTGCTTACATGGCACTTTTGCCTATGTGGAGGAGAGAAATGTGAAAAAGTAAAGGGAGTGGACTCTCATGCAAGAGCATAGCTATATACGTGCTCCTAGACAAATGGAATAAATATAAAGAAAGAGAAAGAGAGAAGATAGGAAAAAGTACTAATGTAATAGCCAACCTTATAGCCGACACTATTTTATGAGTAACTATAAATGATGTCTATAGTTGACATGACGGTTTCATATAGCCATTAGCTGGCTATATTATTAACCATGCTCTTATAGCCGGAGATGGCGGGTGACGCGGTGAGAGTCTGAGGGGTGGCTTGCGGGAATATGAGATATTGCGGGTCATGTAGATGATGCCATTAATGTCTATTATATGGGTAGGTAAATGTAAAGTTGTTGGTGTTGTTATGTGCCTGTGTGAGCGGTACGGACATCAGCGCCATGAAAAACAGAAAACAGTTATGAGACTGAAAGGACAAGGTGAAAGTTGAGTGTCATCCATACAAACATGAGCCATGTGCTATGGTTGGTGTTCTGGTTGTCAAACGGATTCATGCCATTGGTAATCATGCCAATCACGATGTTCCTTGCATCATCTACGAAATATCCATATTCCGCGTTGAATGCTCCCCACTGGCTAGCATCCGCGAGGTGTCTCAGCTTTGGATCATCTCCGTTGTAGGGCTTCACCCTCTCCGTGTGCCAGCGCATGAGCTTTGCTTCCTTAGGGTCTACGAAATAACGTGGCAGATGGGGAGTGATTGGTAAGTACTATACAACTTTCTGAGCAGATTTCTTCCCGGCCTTGTTGTATCGAGAAGCATTGCACACCGGACAGCTGGGTTTTTTCCGCATGCTCCTTCCGATAAATGATGCAATCGTTGATACATGCATGGTATCTAATGTGGGGCAGATCAACAGGGCACACAATCTTCTTGTCCTCATCGACACTAGTAGGACACAAGTTCCCCGCGGAAAGAACTTTATTATGTAGATACTTCAAATGCTCATCGAGGCTTGCATCTGTCCATTTGTTTTTGGCCTTCATATTTAGAAGTTCGAGTGTGAAACTCAAGCGGGCCACGTCGTGATCGCAACCGTCATACAATGGAGTCCTCGAGTCTACCTCCAATTGGGCCAGCTTGCCCTCCTCTGTAGAAGCAACTCTGTCGCTAGTCGTGTTCTTCCGAAGTAGGTCTCGAACATGAGGGTCCTACACGACTGAACTTAGTCGCGTTGAAGACTACGGCGTATCTGCCTCTTCTCCGCCGTGTTCGGCCTCTTCTCCGCCGTGTACAGCACCCTCTTCCCCACCGTGTATGACCTCTTCTCCGCCACCATGTCCTGCGCCCTCGCCTCCAGGTCCATCATCGTCAGTAATCTCTTCATCTAGCCCCATGTCGTTATTGCCTGCCATGTGGACGTCCTCATCATCATCTTCAATTATCCACTGAGTATAGCCATCCACGAAACCATGCATGAGCAGGTGCGCCTTCAAACTGCCACGGTCAAAGGGGTCCAAGATGACGATTAGTTTGCATTTTCTACACGAACATATGATCCCAGTCCGGTTATTTGAATACTTGTCTTGCACCGCAGATCGTAACCATCTTTCCATCACCCTTCCAGTGACCTTCATGATTAATTGCCTGCGCGGTATAATAAGCAAACGAATTATTACCATGCATGCATATATATATATATATATATATATATATATATATATATATATATATATATATATATATATATATATATATATATATATATATATATCAAATGTTTCCTACAAGCAGTGGTAGTTACCACCACTTGCGTTTTGTATGTTGTATGTAGTATCTGTCGAAACCAAGAGTATGTACGTGTAGTATGTAGTATATATCAATGATTAGGTAGTATATATATACTATTTTTTGGGTAGTATGTACCATGTTTTGAGTATGCTCTTTTTTATGTATAAATATGTACGTATTTCACAAATATAACAAAAACTATGGACTCATATGCAATTTTTTCATGTAACTTGATTTGAAATATCTTAGATATAGTATATTAACATATTTAAAATAATAAAATAGTATATGTACTACCACATGGTAGTATATGAGATATGTGGGGTAACTACCACCGGGTGGTAGGATGGATTTTCCCTATATATCAAAATCATACAAAAATTCACCATGACCTTCCCTAAAAATAGGACATATAGAGTTTGCCCGAAATTCGCCGGAACGGAAATAAATCGACATTTTGGCAAAACATAAGCAACTCATGTCACGCAAGATCCGACAAATACACATAGGCGACAACTCATGCCACACACACATTCTCACCATCATAGTGCATACACTAATATTTTCATCCTTGAAAAGCATAACTTTTTACTCACCTATCGTCCCGAGGGAGGGATCGTGCACACATCTACGGTGCATGGCTGGTGCCGCTATCTAGGGATCGAAAGTACTAGGACAAAGATGCATGGTAGATCTAGTTGGAAGGAGATGCTATACCTTACTAGTGGAGAGGGAGGGAGAGCTAGCTAGTGGAGACAAAGGTGTGAGTGGGGAAGAGAAGGAGGGAGAGACAAATAAATTCAAGTGAGGAAGAAGAAGCCATTAATGGAGCTCATTAATGAAGGAGATGGTGGATGGGGGCATTAATGGAGAGAGAAGAGAGGCAGGAGAAGGAAGAACTAAGTGAGAGGGGGTAGAGGAGGGAGAGGGGAAAGCGGAGTGGGGAGGGGGCAAAGGTGGCTGCTACGCGTAGCCATAGCGCTGGATGGCAAAGGGCGCTACTGCTATGCTCCCTAACAGTAGCGCTTGTTGGCTGCCGAGCGCTACTTCTAAGTTGGACCCACCTGCTAGCACCATGCACACTTAGCGGTAGTGGTGGGCTGCCGACAAGCGCTAATGCTATGTTTTTTGTAGTAGCACTGATTTCTGCCAAGTGCTACTACTACGGGTAGCCCCTGTCAATGGTGATGGGACCACTTAGCAGTAGCGTTGCCTAGTGGCCCAGTGCTACTGCTACTTTACTACCTATAGCGTATGTTTCCTCCTCGCGCTGCCAGTGCTACTTCTAAGATTCTATCTATAAGCTTTCTTCTAGTAGTGATACTTGCAACTTTATTCCACAATCAAATCAAGTATAACAATGTCATAATGGTTCTTTCTTTTTGGTAAATTTTAAATGACGCTATTTTTGTTACTACTTTGTTGTACACATTGATTTGTTGTGGCAGTATACCATGGCAATGCAATGTTAGGCTATGCCACAAGGTAAATACCTATTTGGCATGTTCTAAATTTGTTTGATTTGAATCTGATTGTATTCATATGTATTATTCTTATTTATTTTTTAAGTTTTATTATAGTTGTATATATCTTTTTAAAAGTGTTAATCACATTTAGCAAATTTGTACAACGATTTTTCTTTTTAATTTATGAAAATCATAGTTTTGTATGTCCGGTTTGGTGGGGGGGGGGGGGGGGGGTGTAATATATTTGTTATAGTTTCCTACTTCTAATAATAATAATGAGTATTGAATGCAAATGTGTGCATGACTATATTTTTACCATCCATTAATTCAACAACATGCTATAAGTTACATGCTTTATGTTTGCTAAATAACTTTGCAACATTGCTAAATTCTCTTTCAATTGTACTGAAACATGGAGCATGTGAGAATAAGCATTTCGACGGTCACAATTGAATGGATAGAGATATTCAACTGGGCAGGTTACAAAGTGGTCAAATATGACGTCGCAACACCTAGCAATGACAAGTACTTCATCGTGATGCCCCTTGTCCAATATGTCAGATATGATCCATGTGAAAATCGAATTAATAGGTTAGTCCAAATAAAATATAAAATGGCATATAAAACATACAAAAGTGGTAATATAATAGCATTTAATAATAATAAATAATATATTAGTCTGAGAAGTATCAATGTCCTATTGAAGCTTGATCAACTTGTGCCTTTGTGAGTTGTATTAGTAGTGCCATGGAAAACAAATAATAAAAATGAGACTAAAGGGAGAACATGCAAGTTGAGTGTCACCATAATAATTGTGTTTAGAGTGCACCCCAAAACAACTAGCACCCTACAACCTACACTATATGGGATCAACCATGAAAAGTGCATGTGGTAGTTGGGCTACAAGGAACTCGATATTGTTTACAGCGAACATACATTTTCTTCATCTTAAAAAACATCTGAGAAAGCATACACTTAAGAATATTTGTGTAGTATATATACATACAAAATTTCATGAACATACATGTGTATATGTGATGTACATAAAAAAGACAAATATGTAAATTAAAATAGTTTTGTCCTTTGTTGTATTTGGGCCAGTTTTTTTATTTTTTTGTGGCCTACAAATAATATTATTATTTGACGGAAATTTACACATATTCTGAGAACAAGCATATGTACTTTAGGAAAAAATTGAAATTTTTTTAATCTTTATTTGTTGAAAAATGGATTGCCTGGAGCCCTACCTGAACACCATTCCCCACTAAACCGCTCTTTTTAATGCACGTACCCTCTAGAAATTGTGGAGTGGAAGGATGTGATGGCAATTTTTGTAGCTAGAGTGCGTTTTTTACTCTCTACCTTTCATATTGGCGGTTATTATAGAGAGTGGGGCATAAGGTGACACTGCTAGAGTTGGTATAAAGGTTATGTAGTTGTCATGTCTCCTCTCACGATAGGTTCTTGTTTTTTTAGAGAGAGAGAGAGAGAGAGAGAGAGAGAGAGAGAGAGACAAATGGTTGCAGGTGGTTATGGGTATTAATTTTAATGCACGACCATGATTCTAGGTCCCCGAAAATTGATGTTTCCAACCGTGGGAAAAGCATTGGTTGTTCAAACCCATGAAGTTGTATAAGCCCTAAACCGTGTGCTCTTCATACAAATTTTATCTCTCCTGATTGCTTTATTTTGCGTCCTGTATAGGTACTTCTCATGGAGTAATTATTTAGGAAGAAATTCGTCTGTTGGTAATTAACAGCTTGTTTCCACACATTTGATTCTCTTGATTCCTGAGGCTTGCCATTATAGTTTTCTAAAACAAGAGCTCTCTTTAAATCAGCAACGTTTTTTTTGCGTGTGCGCCAAAAGTCCTTAGTTGTTTCCCTCCCAAAATTCGAATCCGAATCAATAGTATCAAACTTGCCATTTTGGTTCAATCGGCTGACTTTATATAAACAACCATGAATGCCGTTTCGGCTCCACCAAAGTTCCTCACATCATAGCCTGAGAAGCAAGTGCCGTAGTGTAGTAGTGTGTATACACCCGACCGACGGCTACACCGATTTGATGATGGAGAAGGAACCTCATACCCGGCCAACCATGGTAGACTGCAACTCTTGGTGTCTTGTATGTTTCCATGCACGTAATAATGCTCGGTTTGATTTCAGGTTCTTAAAGTGCCATTCACATTTAACAAATTTATATGATGCATTTTGTACTTGATCATATGTAATTCACACTTTTGTATATCTCGTTTTTTGGGAGACTTCAGTACATTTGTAGCGCTTTCCTAATCTTAGAATTAATATGGATTGAATGTAAATGTGCACACTACATTAGTTTTCATCATCCATTCTGTCCACAATATATGATGTGAAAAAAGGCAACCACCGAGAATAAAAAGCAGAAAAAGTGGGTGTGATCTTTACTTTTTATTATCATACATCATAGAGATATTTGATCAAATTAAAGAGCCATGGGATTCGACGAAAATGGCTTAAGGTGGAGGACCGCAAGGAACTTCACGGAACAAATTGATTAAATACCTCATAGAGGCATATGCACCTAAGAAATTCACCGAGTTCTTAGGTGCATATACCTCAATGATGTATGATAATAAAAAGCAAAAGTTAAGAGGCGGGGATGAATGAATAGAGCTAAGGAACCAGGGGCAAAGATCTAAAAATCCCAAAGAATAACACTAGTAGAAAAAAGACCTTATGTGAGACACATTAGTCCCGGTTCGATTTTGGCCCGGTACTATTGGTACCATTAGACCCAGTTCGAACGGCTATGCATTAGTACCGGTTCTGTTGAACCTTTAGTACCGGTTCGTGCCACGAACCGGTACTAAAGGGGTGGTGGCTGGCTGGCGTCAGGCTGGGGCCCCACGAGCCCCTTTAGTCCCGGTTTGTGGCACAAACCGGTACTAAAGGGCTAACCTTTAGTACCGGTTCGTGCCACGAACCGGCACTAAAGGGGTGTAACCTATAGTCCCGGTTGGAGACACAAACCGGGACTATAAGGCAATTTTCAAACTCTACCACCCCCCCCCCCCCGCGCGTATCGCCATTTTAGTTGGAAAAACAAAACAAAATGATAAAAACTTCAAAAATTAAAATCCTTCGAGATGTAGTTATGTTACTACATCTACAAGTTAGGAAAATTTAAAAACTTAAATTTGGACATGTTTTGCAAAAAAAGTGTGATGAAAAAGTAAAACGACTATATCGATGTCGAAAAAAAACGTATAATATATCAAAATGTTCAGCACGAAAATCCGCATCCGATTTTGACACCGTAGGCCTGTTTGCAAATTTTTAGAATCCTCAAATTCTAAAAGGAAAAAAGATGTGCTCAAATTTCAGTTTTTTTGAATTTTGGTCAAACGGTGGTCAAACTACTTATTCAAGAAATATTAGTGTTACTAAATAATTATTTAGGAATATTAGTGTTACTAAATAATTATTTCAGTTTTTTGAATTTTGGTCAAATCTGGTCAAACTATGGTCAAACCATGGTCAAACTACTTATTCAATTAATATTAGTGTTACTAAATAATTATTGTTTTTTAGAATAATAGTTTCAAACTCAAACGGTGATACGTGTGACCTAATGCTCAAGCTAAACTCCTGAGGGCTAATAGGATTGACAGCTTACTATTGATGGGTGACCGGCCGGGAAGTTAGACGATTTGGAATGAGTGATCCACACTTGAGCAGTTAAGAGGGGTGATTAGAGACTAAATCATCAAATAATTCAGAAAATTGAAAATAAAAAAATCAAAAAAAATTCCCAAAATTTACAAAAGAATTTTCAAAAAAATACTTTAGTCACCCCTCTTAACTGGCACTAAAGACCCTTACGAACCGGTAATAAAGCTCAGTTTTCTACTAGTGTAATAAAATGGAACTAGACAACACACATAAACATGTGTGTTTAGACAATGGGTGTATATGCACCTAGGAGCCATTGCCAATTTGGTCGGTGAAGTTCCTTGCGGTTCTCCACCTTGATATCGCCCACACACGTAGTGTGCGCTCAACGTACACGCCGGTAGGGTAGAGCCTCTCCGGCACGGTGGGTGGGAAGCGGTAGGTTGGTCCGGTGTACTGCATGGCTGAGGGATTGATACGTCCATTTTGCATCATGCATTCCTACTGTTATTTATGATGTTTTTATCCATAATAATGCTTTTTGGAGTAATTCTAATGCCTTTTCTCTCATAATATGCAAGGTATACACAAAGAGGGAGAATTCCAGCAGCTGGAAATCTGGACCTGGAAAAGCTACACCAGGCCACCTATTCTGCACAAATCCAAACAAGCTAAAACTTCACGGAGATTTTTTATCAAATATATGACAAATATTGGAGCAAATAACTACCAGAGGGGCCCCACCAGGTGGGCACAACCCACCTGGGCGCGCCAGGGAGCCCAGGCGCGCCCTGGTGGGTTGTGCTCACCCAGGCCCACCTCCGTTGCCCATCTTCTGGTATATAAGTCATTTTGACCTAGAAAAAAAAGGAGAGGACTTTCGGGACGGAGCGCCGCCGTCTCGAGGCGGAACTTGGGCAGGAGCACTTTTGCCCTCCGGCGGAGTGATTCCGCCGGGGGAACTTCCCTCCTGGAGGGGGAAATCATCGTCATCATCATCACCAACAACTCTCCCATCTTGGGGAGAGCAATCTCCATCAACATCTTCAACAGCACCATCTCATCACAAACCCTAGTTCATCTCTTGTGTTCAATCTTGTTACCGGAACTATAGATTAGTGTTAATTACATCTTGTAGTTGATTACTATATGGTTTATTTGGTGTAAGATTATATGTTCAAATCCAATATGCTATTTAATACCCCTCTGATCTTGAGCATGATTATCATTTGTGAGTAGTTACTTTTGTACTTGAGGTCACGGAAGAAATCATGTTGCAAGTAATCATGTGAACTTGATATGTGTTCGATATTTTGATAGTATGCATGTTATGATTCCCTTAGTGGTGTCATGTGAACGTCGACTACATGACACTTCACCATATTTGGGCCTAAGGGAATGCATCGTGGGGTAGCAATTAGATGATGGGTTGCCAGAGTGACAGAAGCTTAAAACCCAGTTTATGCGCTATTCCATAAGGGACCGATCGGATCCAAAAGTTTAATGCTATGGTTAGAATTTATTCTTAATACTTTTCATGTAGTTGCGGAGGCTTGCAGGAGGGTTAATCATAAGTAGGAGGTTTGTTCAAGTAAGAACAGCACCTAAGCACCGGTCCACCCACATATCAAATTATCAAAGTACCGAACACGAATTAAACCAACATGGTGAAAGTGACTAGATGAAAGTCACGTGTACCCTCAAGAATGCTTTGCTTATCAGAAGATACCATTTTGGCCTGTCCTTTGCCTCAAAAGGATTGGGCTATACTGCTGCACTTTTGTTACTACTATCGTTACTTGCCCGTTAAAAATTACCTTGCTATCAAACTACTCAGTTACTTACAATTTCAACACTTGCAGACATTATCTTACTGAAAACTACATGTCATTTCCTTCTACTCCTCGTTGGGTTTGACACTCTTACTTATCGAGCTACAATTGATCCCCTATACTTGTGGGTCGTCAGGGATGTGCAGAAGAAGGAGAAGGGGTTGAAGAGCAAGAAGGGCAGATGGCAGAGGATGGGAGATGGATGAGGGATGGCACAGGCAGAGGGTGGCTTAAATAGCCCTAGTGCTACGTGTTATTTCGCCGTGGCAATAACGGGGTCAAATATGAAGTAGCCCGTTTTCACACCCACCGCGGCTTCGGGAGTGTACACACGTGGGAAACTGTGGTTTGAAAAGAAGAAGAAAAAGAAGCTAATTGCATGCATGGGAATCTGTGGTCATATATATTTTATATGAACAAAAAGAGACAATTTTTGAATAGTTTGTGGCCATTTTGCATGATAAAAATAAATTTGGCTCTTATAAATTTGGTCATTTTGCATTTGTATTGAACAAAAAGAACTACATTTTCTAGGCTATGTCAGTTGTTGTGTAATTTCAAACGATGCAAAAAAAACAGAGCTAGCACGTTCACGAAAAACAGAGCAAACGATGCAAAAAAATGACGCAATTCGACGGTCCAACCATAGCTTGGTTTCCTTTTGAGCCCAATAACTACGTTTTTTTTGCGGAGTCAGTGGTGGGCGAGCAGTCGAGCACAACCAACAGGATCGCCTCTCGCGGATCGCCCCACGATCCAACGATGCGGAGCCGTCCATGTGATCCAATGGCGTGGAACCTGCACGCAGCCTGCCCACCGAGTTCCTTCTAGAAGACCACATCTGAGGGCTGTCGTTTGGCGCCAGGGTATGATCGGATGGCTGATGTTCAGAGCTAGGGTTAGGCGAAACCCCACGGGGTTTAGATGGGTTTTGAGCTGGTCAACGGGGTTTCCAAGGCTTTGACCGACCATAACTAATTTAAAAAAATCGAAAAAATATGCAACCTTCGCCGTTCATCATTTTATAAGACACACTAACGAGGAAAAATACTAAACTTGGTCTCATTTTCATGAAAAAGACACCCTAGATGGCACGATCGAGGTCAAATGAGCACCATTAATTTAAAAAAATCCAAAAATATATAAAACCTGCGCAAAATGTTGCCTTATGTGACATGTTACCAACCAAAAATCATAAACTTGGTCTATGGTCATTTTCATGAAAAAATCTTCACACATATGAGCTATCACGTACAACATTTCATAGAGTTCAAGGATCTGAATAATAAGGATCACCAAAGCTTTATTTAAAAATGAATAATAAGGATCTGAACTTAGTTTTCATTTTCATATTTGAAACGTGTTTTTCATAGTTTTATATTAAAGCATATTTTTTCAAAAGAAAATGTAAAAATATGAAGATTAATTCAAAAAATAGTGAGACTTCGAATTTACACTATATAGATTGAATAGGTGTTAATAAAAAACATCTGGCTCATTTAGAGTAGGTCCAAAAAAACTTGATTACAAATGGGGTTGTTTACCCTAGCCTGGGAGCTCATTTGGAGCATATTTCTCAAATTCAAATTTCCTTGACCTCCTCTAAATCACCACAAATTTTGCACACATGATCTCCTACACAAACATAGATAGTTAGCCATGGTTTTATTTTTTTTGCATTTTTTGAATTTATACTGTCCTGTCGAATGTCAGTTTAAACCATCGGATAATCACACATGCTGGTGGGAAAAAGCATGCATTTGATTAATAAACATGAGACAAATAATTAGGATAATACTCCTTTATGATCAATGAAAAAGCAGCATGTCTGATCAGTGAAGCAACACTGTAACAACATGTGTGATCATGGCAGCACCTAAACTGGTGAGAAAAAGCAACATGTCTGATCAGTGAAGCAACACTGAAACAACATGTGTGATCATTGCAGCACCTAAACTCATAACTCACAACATCTAAACAGAACTAACCATACATCATAGGCAAATTTAAGGACAGACAAATATAGATAGCATAA
The DNA here is from genome assembly GCF_002575655.3 of Aegilops tauschii subsp. strangulata. Taxonomy (NCBI): domain Eukaryota; kingdom Viridiplantae; phylum Streptophyta; class Magnoliopsida; order Poales; family Poaceae; genus Aegilops; species Aegilops tauschii. Next base: position 633,898,554 of record NC_053041.3, on the reverse strand, counting down.
TACATTACTATCATAGATTCAGTTCATCACATCATAAACAGCCACATTCAGTTTACCAAAAGTAACTCAAAAGATAGAGATAAAACATGCTTCCACATTCAGTTCATCATATCATCACATCACACCGGAGTCAGGGCGTTCGTGAGGGCAGCATGCTGCCCCCTGATCATGTAGTCCTCCCCGCGAATCGCTACATCCTCTGCAGGAGACACAAGGTGATCGAAGCGGCCATCCTTTGGCTTTGGCTTGGTGGTGCAGTAGGGGTAGTGCCACTTGTTGATCTTGCGGTTGTAGAAGGAACTAACTCCCTTGGCCTTGATCTTCTCCACCTCCTTCGCTGTGAAGGACACGACATTGCCCTTGTACACATCTTCTCCAGAATCATACTGCACACATGAATGAATTACATTAATAGATTACTAGCAAAAATGCACGTGCATTGCAACGGGAGATAAAAAAAAGAGCATACACATTGAGCGTGTGATAAACATGGCCCAAGACCTCCCACATGTACATGCCATTTATTCCAACACATCATTTCAGCCGTATCGCCGCTTATCCTCCTTTCCAACACTCATCAATGCATGATGGCAATGAGACATCTGGCAGTGGTCAATTCCAAGGCAACAGACTTGGGCATCAGACATCCCGCTCATCTATGTTGACATCTCGGAGGCCGTCGCCATCGAACCAACAGACCGCTGAAGCACGACAACTCTAGAAGAGTCGCTTGATGAATGCATTGCCGCTGCCATGCTGCAACATACATAATTGGCACCTATATCAGATCATGGCAAAGCGAGAAAAAAATATTCTTGCACGATTGCGCCACTATTATACTAAAAGAACATAGCACATAGGAACATCAGTGCCACTGTTCTATATTTATTAAATTTTTACTTAGAGAAGAAGTGGTACAAAAGAAATAAAAATATGAGTAAATTGCACCTAATTCTTAAATAGCTCTCTGGCTTAGACAAAATGGGTTCTAACAACGAAAGCATGACAAGAAGAGTAGTTAAGTGCTAAAGTTCTACACTGCAGCTTTAACACAACACTACTTAAATCCATTATAAGCTAGCTCTGCTGGCATATGGGCACTTGCAAAACGATGTAATTTACCAAACAAATAAAATATACAACATGCAATGGAACTTGCATTGTTATCACATGCATTGGCAGTGTGCAGACATTCCTATGTGTCTGATCAAATTCAACAAAGAATATTATGAAGAAAATCAAATTAAATACCTGTGTAACATTCGTAGAAATATGCTTACTGGCTTCTAGCTAGCTGCCTCAAATAAGCCGGCCTATGTTTCATGTTTGCACAGTAAACGTGCAACCGTTTACTGAACAGGCTCCACGATACGCAGTCGGTACTGGCCGCCACACGCCAGTGTTGGTCCAGCGCGCCGCCGTGCTTTGGCTCCGCAGACTATCGTTCTTACTCGTGCCACCCTTGTTTTAGCCTCGTGGTCTGATGCTTCCGCGCACTACGTTGCCGGCTGTCGGTGGTTTGCCGAGCCCATACCGGCAGCTGCACATCGCCCACTCTCGCCTGCTGATATTCATCATGTGTGCGCTAACGCAAGCTTCACACCTATCAACGGGAGTCGCTGCACCACTCCTAGTCGGCTTAGCACGCCGCAAGCATCTACCACCATCACGACGTGCGAGCCACGTGTGCTAGCCATCGCCTGGTCGCAGACCTGCACCATCATGCCAGCATGCCACCGCGAGTCGTATTGTTGCAGACGTGCCTTGGCGGCCTGTTTTCAATTAACCCTACTCTTGTTGCCGTACCAAGGTAGACGAAGTAGTAGGCTAGTTATTTCTATCTGTTGTTGAACGCCTGGGCAACAAATGTTTAGTTTTCTGTTATTTCTGGACGAACCAAGTCGCTCTGTGTAACAACCTCAAACTCAGATCACGGGAGGGAGTTTATACTGGGGCTGGTGCGCATGACGCAACCCAACTCCCCCATGATCTGGCATGTGCGTCTCGCTCGCCCTGGCTGCCCGCCTACGACGCGTTCAGCGTGACTGGAGCAACAGATCGCCACGGCCACAGGGACTACGACTCGTAAGTGAGCGGGACTCATATGCGACAGAGACACACACTCGACGCACGCATGCCTATGGACATGGCACGACCACGTACCAGTGCCCGGCTTGACCAGCACGCAAGCACACTGATTATCGCCGTGGTGGCTTATTCCAACACCGCCAACTATGTTGCCGGCTGTTGCTGGTGTGCCGAGCCCCTATGCCGGTAGATGCACGTCGCTCACTCTCGTCCTCTGACCATCATACTGTGTACTGTCGCGAGCTTCACGCCTACCAGCAGGAGTCGCCGCACCACTCCTAGTTGTCGCCACCATGCCCTGCTAGCAACAGCGCGCCCGAGCGCCCACGGGCCTTGGCCCGGCAAGCCAAGAGCGTCACGTGCTACCACCATGAGGCGTAGTGTTTCGAACATGCATCGACTGCACCAGATGCACGAGCTGGTCCACCCAAGCCAGCGAGAGACGCTGCGAATGTCCCTCTGCCGAGTGTCGCATTTTAGTTGCGCTCGAGATGGGCTTAAGAGGCGAGTTCGACACCCCTAGTGTATCTAGTGCCTAACGTTGACAAAATATTCTCTTTTCTAAGAGAAAAAATTGGGCTGGACAAGCAAGATAACTATGATCGACAAGAAGAAAAACCAATATTTTTTTCTCACTTGTGGGTGGCATTGGTGGGTAATTTTCATCAACTGTAGACATACTTTAAATCTCATCCGTCAATCTTTATAGTTAACAGAAAAACAACGGATATAAAGGGGTGACGGATGACGAACTATGAAATCTTCCGTCCTTTAATATTAGGTGAAGATAGATTCATATACACCATGTCAAAGGAACTAAATGAACAATCTAAATTTCAAGTAGGGTTACCTCATATTCTTCGTCATCACTATACTCTGGATCGTACGGGTCAAACCCAGTAAGGGCCAGCTTCCTCTTTTTCCCCTAACCATCATCCTCATGAATGTACAATTACATCCATCACTAGTAAATACAGAAGCAAATTGAAAATTTATATATGCACATATGACACATTGATCATAGGGCTAATATACTAGGGAACCCAATATACTATGATCCTATTTGCATTTTCCATTGTCATGCACACACATTGAACAACAGAGCTAATATAACTACATATTGTGGACAAATTTATATACTAATGAATCAAATAACTTCCTAATCAATGGATTCCATTTGGGCATATGACATTCAAAACCCCAATCTGCGTAGCATTCAAAAACAAATCTAATAGGGACCCAATCTAAGAAGCATAAATGTCTGTAGAATTAAAAAACCCAATCTGTGTAGCATTAAAAACAAATCTAATAAGCATACATATGTGTAGCATTGAAGCACAGAGATCTCTATCTCTCATACAGATCTATGTAGCATTTTGCAACGAATGTAATCCAAAAAAACCCTAGTACAAAAACCCCCATCCCCCCATACAGAAAACCCGGCCCATCCGTCAAACCGACTACTTTAACCATCTGTACTACTGTACGAATCACAATCTAACCAATGCAACTAACTCTGCAAGCTAATATCCTAAATATTGCAACTAACAAGCAAGTGCAAGTACCTCCTGCTCCTCGCCAGATTGCGCATCAGGGGTATCAGGATGGACTGCGCCGCTCGACGCTGTCACCTTCTGCTCCGGCAGCACTGAGGCGGAGCCCGCCAGATCCTTCTCCACATCCATAGCGGTTGCGAGTTTCCCCGCACAGCCGTGGACACCGCCAACGTCCTTCACTTCATCCGCGGTTACCGCGCCCTGCAGCTCCACTACATCTCCAGCCGCTGCGCCGGCGTCGCCACGAGCTTCCGCCATCGGACGGATGGAGGCGATGAAGGTGAGGAAGAGGATGCGGTGGGGGAGAGTGAGACGGTGCGGTGGAGGCAGTGGAGGAGAGCGAAACGACGCTGGTGGGGGAGAGGAAGACGATGCGGTAGGGAGGGGATTTGGGGGAAAATGGTAGGGGCGATGGGCCGGGAGGTGGTCCCCCCTCTTTACACGATGGGACGTTTCAGGCATGTCCCATGGACATGTGCTACCCCACGACCGCGGTCAGTTGCATGCGCCCACGTATACGAAAACCACTGTACGGTCAGCATACGAAACCACTATACAGGTAAACGGTCAAAGGTGGACTCGGCCCTACGCGGCGTCACTCGCCAGAGTTAACGGTCAAAGGCATTGACCCGAGGGCAACGTCCGTTGTAACCTGTTCTGAGGGTTTCGGGCACGGGAGTGGGGAAAAGTGAGCAAAAGTTAAGAGCGTGGGGATGAATGAGTACAACTAACGAACCAGGGGCACAGAAATAAAAATCCCTTATTGTTTTATGTCAGTGGCTACATCTATAGCCACATAACAAGAGTGAAGGATGTTGTGATGTTATGCAAGAGGAAAATGATTTTCGATTCTAAGTTAGTGAGTCTCCACCTAGTGGAGGAGGTAGTTGCTGGTCGTTGAGGATGTTGCAATGGAAGTGGGTATCATTCCACTGGATAATTTTAGTGGAACGATTTCTTTGTTCAAAATAGGACCTTCAATTTAGTTTCAGTATAGATCTTGTGAGTTAATTAACTAAGATTGATACAATTACCAGGGTGATGAAATACATAGCTAGAACTTGACGAGTTAAAATATTTGTTTCGCAAGTTCTAAGGTTGCGTGATTTGAGTATAAATTTTCTACTATATATTATTCTTATTTTCTATCTATTTTCTTATGGTTGTATATATCTTTTCTAAGTGCTATTTGGTTTCTGATTATATCAAAATCATAGTTTTGTATATTTGGTTTTTGGGGATTTCAATACATATGTTATACTTTCCTACTCTTAGTAATAATATGGATTGAATGTAAATGTGTACATGACACTATTTTGTATCATCTATTGGTTAGACAAGATACTATATGTTCGATACTTCATGTTTGCTTCATAACTTTGCAAGATCGATTAATTCTCTTCTAATTCAAGTGCACACGTTGATCATGACAGAGTCACTTTGTCAATGGCCACCATTAAGCAGCCAGAGTGTTTAAGTTGAATGATCTTGAAGTTGATGTGGCAACACCTACCAATGACAAGTACTCAATCATGGTGCATGTTGTCCAGTGTCTCACAAATAAGACATTTTTTATTTTATTTGATGTATGTGGCGACATCTACATCGATCTGCTTAACGAAACAAGATATTGAGATGAAGGGGACAAATGATTTTTTTTACACAAGTTAGTCATTTTTCACCGAGTGGAGGAGGTGTAACAAAAGTGTTTTCACGCAAAATAGTTTTCGATGGATGAAGATGTGGCAATGAAAATGCGTATCATTACACTTGAGGACATCAGTGGAACAAAAGTGTTTTCACGCAAAATCATTTTCTGTTTGGTAAAAATAGGCTCTTTAATTTTGTTTTGAGAATATATCTTATGAGTTAATTAGCAAAGATTGATACTACTACATCACATAGATGCACACTTCCAACTCTATACAATTGTCAAATCAAGTATGGCAACATTCAGAATGTTTCTCTTCGATATAGTGATTGTCATACTTTACTCTTAATTATTTTATTTATTGAATGTAATTTTTGAAAATATTTTTTTTACTATTTGTTTGTTCAAGAAGATCGTGTAACTTATGTGCTCATGTTTGCTAAATAACTTTGCAATATTGCTAAATTGGATTCCAGTTGTAGTGCAAAAATGAAGCATGAGAGATTCACCTTGTCAATGGCACCTTGAGCATCTATTCTAAGTTTCCTGGGTTAAAAATGTTGTTAAACTTTATGTGGAAGTACCTGGAAATGACAGGTAGTTCATCGTGATGCATGTTGTGCACTATCATACAAATAATCTATTTTCATTCCCCTTTGATGTGAGTGTTGACATCTAAATCTGCTGAACTAGACTGGAGGATGCAGAGATGTTATCCATAGTAAAAAAAAGATATCTTATAATCAATGTTAGTGAGTTTCCACCGAGTGGAGGAGGTGATGTAGTTGTTGCTGGATGAGGAGGTTACAATTAAAGCGTGTATCATTTGCACATGAAAATTTTAGTGGAGCAAAAATTGTTTTCACACAAAAGTAGTTTATGCATTTTCAAATGTAGAACTTCAAGTTAGTTCCATAATAATTCCTATGATTTTATTAGCAAGAATTAACATTTCTCCATCACATAGATGCACACTTTCAACTTTATTCCACAATGAAATCAAGTGTAACAATTTTATAATGTTTCTTTATTTACGGTAAATTGTAAATAACGCTATTTTCCTACTACTTTGTTGTACACATCTGATTTATTGTGGCAATACCATGGCGATGCAATGTTGGGCTATGGCACAAGGTAGATATCTTTTCGGCATGTTCTAATTTTGTTTGATTTGAATTTGATTGTATTCTTATGTATTATTCTTATATATTTTAAATTTTATTATAGTGGTATATATCTATTTAAAAGTGAATCATAGTTTGGTATGTCTAGTTTTTTTTTTGTGTGTGTGTGTGTGTGGATGGGGGGGTGTTAATATATCTGTTATAATTTCCTACTTCTAATAATAATAATGAGTATTGAATGGAAATGTGCACATTACTTTATTTTTTATTATCCATTGGCTCAACAACACACTATTAGTTATGTACTTTATGTTTACTAAATAATTTTGGAACATTGCTAAATTATCTTTCAATTGTAGTGCACAAAAGGAGCATGTGGGAATTTCCTCTTCGGCGACTACCATTGAACGGATAGAGATATTCAGTTGGGCGGGGTTAGAAAGTGGTGAAATATGACATCCCAGCACCTACCAGTGACAAGTACTTTATCATGATGCATCTTGTCCAATATGTCAAATATAATCCACTAATAGGTTAGTCCAAAAAAAATTATAAAATTGCTTTTTAAGCATACAGATGTGATAATATAATACTTCCTCCGTCCCATAATGTAAGACGTTTTTTCTACACTACACTACACTAGAGTCAAAAAAATCCTGCATTATGAGATGGAGGGAGTAGCTTTTAAGAATAAAAAATTATAGATAAGTTTGAGATGTATCATTGCCCTATTGAAGCTTCATCTACTTGTAACCCCTACTGATGTTTTTATATGTGATGTTCCACGTGATGAAAAAAATATATTATTTTATCCTTGGAAGAGTTTCTTGATGATGAAGGTGCAACAGTACTTGAACGGAAGGGAAAGTTACTTTCAGATTTTACAACATAAAAATTATAAGGTAATTCCCGAAGAAGTGTGGAGAATCAGAAAAGTATCTCCCACCTCCCAACAAAGTTAATGTGGCATATGTTCGAAGAGGCGGGCGTTTAAGTGTCTGAATGCGTACGTAAGTTAAAAAGATTGATCTGACCAACCTTAAAACTAGCGCTTAATGTGAGGCAACCAACCATTGAGAAAAGTCAAAAGAAGAAAGAATAATTCCTCTGCTATTAGTTCATCTTTGAGATTTAAACAGAAAGATCTGTAAAACATGTTTGCAAGAGAAATGCCTTAGAAGATTATATGTAGGGTTATTTTTAGGAAGAAAGAAAAAGGACAAAACTTAAGGCAACAAACGAGAAGATAGCATATGGTACGAGCACTCGTACCAGTGGTCCTACCAAAAGGCCAGGTGCAAAGTATCGTCATCAGAAGAGAAGAAAGATGGTTGTACGACAAGAAGTACCCGTACTCCTGCTTGTACCGAACCAATGCCAAAGACTTAAAATGTCTAGAAGAGAAGACACCATGTGCTACGGCCGAAAGCGGTCATACTGCTACTCGGCTGCAATCTCCATCCACTCTAGGAGGACACGGTGTGGCATGAGCAGTCTTGGTCGTACCAGCCTTCGTACTTGGTACCTCGATACCCTAGATCAAGATTTATATGCAATACAATGCACAGTATGGGCATCCCACTCGTACTCATGATCATACCAGGTGAAGGGCCGATTCCAGGGCAAGGGCTCAAAATAGACATTACCCCAAGCCTCTCTCTATCTTTCTCTCCCAAACCTCATACCTAAATCATCCCAAACCTCCGATTCTTCACCAATTTCGTTCAATTGAGTTGGGAAATCTTTTCCTTGGTAAGTTTCTCTCTTGATTCATGTTCTATTTTCTCCCATCTAATGTTATTTCTCTATACTTTGGTTGGTGAATTTTGAAGGCAGCGTTCGACCCAGATGCCAAGACCATCTGTACTTGAAAAGGCTCATGAGATACAATCACTTGCCAAGGAACTCGACCACTTCAAGGGTATGTTACAGAACAAGTTTGCTGCCGGGGGTTTATTGCCCAAATTCGTCCTTCATGGAGCAATTTTGCCCCATGAGTATTCCACTGCCATTTTCATGTCGTCACGTTTCAACAAAAAAGGTGTTGCCACCAATTACCAAGGTATATCACCATGGGTGCCATGCAAGCAACAGACAAATAACATTGGTTCACATACCAGCAACAAACAGATACCATTGGTCGCCATGTAAGCAACAAACAGTTACCACAATAGCAACTAGCACTATAACCTCAACCATGTCGCTGTAACCTATCTAGAACATTATAAGCAAGTGACACCATGGCAATTACAGACAAAAACCCTGAAGGATTGTCAATCGGTATAATGGTTGGTCATAAAACATTTATAATGGTTGGTCATAAAACCCTTGTGGTCTCATACTACACACACATGTCCTTTTGAAAATGATGGTGCATGTTTTTTCTTTTCTTGAAAAGGGTCGCAACCCTGTCCTCTGGATCGAAAATGTTAAGTCTAACTTTTGTGAGAAATTTGACACCGTGTTCTTGTGGTACCATCTTAATGACAACTGCTTAAGGAGAAACAAATTCTTGCTTCGATTTCTTGTTGCCCCACGTCTTGATCAATAATAAAAAGATATAGTTTCACAAAATAAAGAGAAATTCTACGTTTCCAGACTGGCATATATAGCATCAAGTGGTCTTATTTCCAAAGCAAATTTTGAGTCTTCTAGCAATAATAGAGCACTCTTCCAGCAATAATAACGAACGTTTTATTTCTTCTTGAAACCACCTAGAAAACCCATCTTCTTGCTTACTGAAGATGCATGAGGGACCTGAAATTTCAGATGTATATAGCATGCTAATTAGAACAATCTGGAATGTGTACAATAAACTGCATGGTTATATAGATGTTCGTTGGGTTGTATATATCCCTGCTATGCTACACTTCTGGGAAATCCTTTCTTTTGCAAACCTTATATAGGCTATGCAGATTGTATGAATGTTACCAGGTCGCCTCTTAATTAAGAAATATTGTCATTCAACCTAATTAAAAATGGCTATAATGTGTTGCTTCACAGTTGCAAACTTGCAATAACAAAGGTCCATAGAAATACATTTGACATACATCTATTAAAAAGTATGCATGAAGATGACTGTAATTTTGGCAGTAAAAAACCTAGGACAGACTTATGAAATTGATCAGTCATTCGAACAAAAACTAAATTTAGTTCATTCTTTCCATTTTTGTGAAATCAAATCATTTGGGTAGAGAGCCTCTTTATCCCCTCTTATTTACCTCATTCGCCATTTCGTTTGCACGTAGTCCGTTGAGCGTGTCAACAATTTCTTCTATGGGAGGCCTGACTCGCCGATCAATCTCAGCACATTTTAGCCCAAGTTCAATGCATATTTTAACTTGATGGAGGCCTTCTGTATCTAAGGATGCATACTTGGATGCTATGTGCTCGAGTGTCCACTCTTCGCGTACCTAAAGAAATGGAATCACGGTCATTGGTTATAGTATGCAAACTAAATGAAAGATAGGGTTCAATTTCAATCTTCCAACAATCAAATAATATATCTCTTACTTTATCAATAAAGTTTCTTGCTGAGGGTTGGTTTTTGTCTTTGCAGTTCTGCTCTCCGATACTGATCTCGAGTATCAATAAGCCTAAACTATATATGTCTGACTGGGTCGAAATTTCACCTCTGTATAGATATTCTGGAGCCATGTACCCACTGGATGCCATTATCATCAAAAGTTTGTTAGGCAATACTGGAGATGCGAAAATGGAATTTGTTTTATAGTAAAGTCGCGCACTAATATTATCAAAGCTTGTAATGAGCTTACTATGATCCCACAACTGTTTGTGTGTACAATCGGGTTTGTTCTTGGCCAAAGACCCTCGAGAGTCCAAAATCAGCAATCTTTGGAACCATATTTTCATCCAATAATATATTTTCAGGCTTCAGATCCATATGAATAATGGGAATATCCAACTTGTGTAGAAATAGTAAACCCTGGCAAATTCCCTTGATTATCTTGAAGCGTGTGGACCAATCGATAGCAGGTTCAGCTGAAGGGACAGCCTCAGCTGTTTTTGTTACTGTATATGAATGCAAAAAAGCTAAAGGGTCTGGAAGATAAATAAATAATGTAAAAAAGCTAAAGGGTCTCGAAGATAAATAAATAATGTAAAAAAGCTAAAGGTGATGCCCAACATCCAAAGATGGAAATGTAAAGAGAAATGCAAGATATGTCAGATATGTTTATTGCATACCGAAAAGATTCTGTTGAAGGCTCCCATTAGGTAAATACTCATAGCAGAGTACACTTTCAGTGATGTCTGCCTGAATATACCTTCCATCGAACTGCACCAGTTTCTTCTGTGTTTCCCAGCAGAATCCAACCAACTCGACTACGTTTTCATGTTTGAGCGCCATAATGTTCTGAACCTCGTTATTGAATGTCTTGTCAGGCGGCATCGGCGCGTTCTCCTGAAGTTTCTTCACCGCAAGCAGTCTGCCATCATCTGGCACAACTCCCTGTTTAGTTTATCCCGCAGATATAGTACCACATGTTAGCCTATCTCACCAATCTCGATTGAAAGGGCAGAAGGTATTAAGGAAACAACGGTCAAACCTTATAAACGTTTCCAAATGGACCTCCACCAATCTTCCGCTCAGCGGAGAAATCGTTTGTAATCTTCTTCAGAAAGTCGAACGGCAGTTGCTTCGGTAGCTCGGGGCTCGGCCTAATCTCTTGGCTATTACTTCCAGTGGCCATTGCTGTTCATTCAAAAAAAATGATGAGTTAATAAGTGAGCTGCCACAAGTGTTTTCTTTCCAACAGGATCCTACTTGCGTTTTCATTGCAGAGGACCAATTCTCAATGATACGGAGAATTAATTGCAAATCCTGCATTTAACGCTGCCAATCCAAAAGCATGACGGGCTCAACACATAATACACCTCGAGGCGTTCAAAAGCTGGAGGTATGACCCCGCAAAAAAAAGAAAAAAAAAAGCTGGACAGTACGGCGCGGTAGCAGCAGCGCCGGCGCCGGCCACCGGCGAGCTTCAGAGCAGCAGCAGCATGAGTGCCTCCTGAATCAACAGCAACCAGTTTTGCCAGTGGACGGCCATCTTCCACCGGCAATGAAAGAAGCAGAGTACACCGTGAAGACTGAAGAGCATCGGAAGAAGCAGAGTAAAAGGCAGTGAGCAACCTAGGGTTAGGCCCTCGAGCGGTCAGATCTGGAGGGAGGAATGGCACGAACCGGTGTGGGGAAACTGCAGAGCAGAAGCAGGAGATTGTCGGAGAGCTTCGGACTGGCCAGCTCCTACGCTCCTGCAGCAGCGTCGCCGGCTCGAGGCGCGGCAGCAGGGAAGACCAGCAGCTCTAGATCTGGGGGAGACGCTCGACCTACTGGTTGCACCGGGACGACGGCCGGCGCGGCGCCCGTGCCGACGGCAGCGAGCGACCCTGCAAAGCGGCTACTCGGGACATACAGAGGAAGAGGAAAGCCGCCGGAGCCCCGCTCCCGTTCCTCTCTCCGGCCGGCGAAGCCAGCGGAGGCGACGGGAGCGACAGCGGCTAGTGAACTGGGGACTGAGCAGACGCAGATTGTGGACTGACGCTGCAACTTTCCACTTTACCAAACACGACACACGACAGATAGACAGTTGTCACGCTACCCTGATGCGGAGCTTAGAACGATGCTGCCATGGAGCACTTGAGAATGGAGATAACTAACCTTGGGAGAAGACGCTGGTGAGGTCCAAGAGCGAGACGGGATGAGTGAGTGGCGGCCTCCTTGCTTCCGAGGCGGAGTAGATACAAGCTGCAGGTGGGTGGAGCAGAGTATATCTGCAGAGCGAGCAGAGGAGCAACGGCAACAACGCAACGCAACGCGACGCGCTAACTGTAGAAATGGAAAAGAGATGCGCGTCGACGTCGATGTCCCCCGGGCAAACGCCGGCAAGTTGACTTGACTTGACTCACGACTTTTCTTTCAACAAAATGTTGAGTCATTTTCGGCGGTCACGATTTTAATAATGACTTATTCTTTTAGTTGGATTTTCACAATAACTTCTATTTATAACATACTGCCCCTGTCTCAAAATGTAAAATCTTTTTGCAGTTCGAATTTTAGGACGGTTATAGTGCTTTGCAAGGCAATGCAACAACTGTTGGGGATATTCCCCACGGGCGAGACCGGTGTAGTGAGACCCGGCCATGAGCCTGGTTTCTAGACATGCTCTCAGTCACACTACTTCCAGGTCACAAAGGAGCCAAGGCGGCAAGGACTGAAAGGGTCTGAGCGATACCCGGCCCGTAGTTGCCGGCTTTCACATGACTCATACGGGTTCACCCACGAGGAGGCCCAGGAGAAAGGCTTTCCTAACTTAGAGAGCAAGATCATTACGATCAAGAGTAGGATACGGGTTAAAGAGTACGACATGGAGTCTTCTGTACAACCAGTGACTCATCCTAATAATATATAAAGAGGAGTTCCTTGGACACAAAGGTTAGGCTAGAAACTCTCGAAAGCTAGGCGGCGAAAGCAAGTCCTTGTAATCGAGATCACCACAATCAATATCAATCAAGAGATTAGGCTTTTACCTCCATCGTGAGAGGCCGAACCTGGGTAAACTTGTGTCCTTCGTTTCCAATCAACCCCGTTCAAGCTACCACCTAGTTGTGATGACCTTACAACTTAGTTCTTTCACGAGGACATCTGCCTTAAGAAAACCACGACAACAATGTTGTTTGGAAGATGCGCAATCTTATTAGTCATCAGCAGTCCATTGGTGCGTTCATCACGATGATGCAGAGGGTGAATATTTCAACCTCCTTTTCGAGAAATAAAAACATTGGTAAAATTTTAAGTAGTTGATCCCTCATGAATATATGAAGCATTGTATTTTTTTCTACGCATGATCAAAATTCGAACTGAAGTGGGTTCTGGTCGGTTTTTTCTTCGTCCGCCGCGTTGGGGCAAGCTTGTTCAACTTCCTCAGAACTAAGTTCGCATGGAACCCAACTAAAATGTGAGTGGGGCGTTTAAACTTGACAGGTGGGGTGCCATAGCCTCAAACATGTGAGCCAACCAATGGCGTGTGGCGGTGGCAGGGTAGACGATGAATACGGTGAGGTCTACGAACGCGAGCAGGATGGAGGAGATGGTTGTATTGATGTCCGGCAAGGCAGCGATCAGGCACCGCACCCATGTCGAGAGAAGACGGCATCAAAGGCGGCCATGGCGTCCTCGGCGGGTGCAATCGGTGAGGGTGTGCGACAGGTCAGAGTGCAGCCCCTTCCTGCCCTGGCCACACCGGCGGTCCGACAAGTCGGCAGCAGCAACGGTAGGGGCCATGGGCTAGAGAAAAACCCTAATGGGCAATGTGGGTTTCGAGCCGCCTAGTTGCCATGGCGAGTATAATCTTCACAAGAGGGTGTTGCAGCTGGTGTCGGCCCACAATATTAGTGTCACACCACTAATCAAGAGGAATTGCACTCGGTTTATAAGCTAGGGTGGTCGACAATGTTAAGCACTAGATAGCCATGTGATGGAGCAGGCATAACTAGACCTAGAAAGTCCCCATGCCTCATGCGGAGCGATGCGACCATGGAGACATGATGAACGGCCCATGAACCTGATTCTCCCTGCTTTGGCCGAGAGGTAGATAAATGTGGTGCCCAGTTACATGGGGGCTCTTTCTGGGTCAATTGGCTAATCTCATAGTTATTCACTTGTCCGAAATGGACTAACCGTATGGGGCTTACGGCATCTCCGACGCCGAACCATAAAACCCTCCAGATTGATGTCATCCAACGCGGCATCCCATCGGTCTGCCAGCACATCTCGTTGTACGAATTCCCCCAAACGGTAAGCAAACAAGTTGGCTTTGCGGGAGTCCGCACCATTGCCACATAGGACTCCGACACACTAGGCCCATCAAAAATGGCTTCCCAGTCCATTTTTCTTTCACTCCGCCCCTGCTCCCCCTTGATTGGTATCCACAACCTTCTCGTCTGACGTTGTACCTCTCTGGCGCCCGCCCAGGCATCCTCAGACGCTTACACCCCTACTCGCCACTAGTAGAAAAAGGCCCATTTATCCCGGTTTATAAGGCCCATTTGTCCCGGTTCGGGAATCGGGACTAAAGGGTCGGTACTAAAGGGTCGTATAAGAACCGGGACTAAAAGTACTGGGCTTTAGTACCGACCCTTTAGTCCCGGTTCCCGAACCGGGACAGATGGGGCTCCACGTGGCCGCTGCGGCTTGCCCAGGCAGGGGGGCCTTTTGTCCCGGTTGGTAGCACCAACCGGGACCAATAAGCGTCCACGCGTCAGCAGTTCAGGGGCTAGGGTTTTTGGTTTTTTTCCTGAAGGGGGGGGGGGGGGGGTTGGGGGTTTTGGGGGGTTTTGTAAGGTTAATTTAGGAGTTTCATATATTGTGTTAGCTAGCTAATAGAGAGAAGTATCCTCTCTTATCTCCGTGCTTGGTCGATGCTACGTACTATACGTATAGAGAGGACTCGACACGCTAGCTAGTAAGCAAATGAAGGAAACCATTAAGTACAAAAGATCGTCATGAACATATACAGAGAGAAGTGATCGACCTCTCCTTCTCCGAGAGATTGGTCGAACAACAAGTTTTTATATATCTATCCGATGCTACTGACTACATATATATATACAATGTGTAAGATCTCTTACAATACCCTAACATCTGAACTCAAGTTCCACATGGTATTCTCCGGCTTTATTGATGACGTGGTCAAGAAAGAATCCCGCCAATTCCTCTTGAATTGCTCGCATGCGATCTTGCGGTAGGAGTTCATTCCATATCTGCCACATCTAATTTGAAGAAGGGGGTCAATACAAATATATGAATGAAACTCAACAGAAATGATGGTAATAAAATAAAATTGTGAATATTTTTACTTACGCACCTCATATTATCTTTTAGAGTAGCCCCGCCTATTCTTGGCCGTCGCGTTGTAGATGAACTCGCAGACGTAGTATCCACAGTAATTATTCTCGGCTTCTTGCCACAAGCACTTAACGAGAAATAGAGGTCAATCAAACTGATAATGAAGCATTATAAATGGCATTGATGAAAGTAGCTAGAATCAACCGGAGATGCGCGGAACTAGCTAGCTAGTAGTACTTACTTTCGGGTATTTCCATCGCAGATCCCGCGGCAGTCTCGGAACTTGTGCGGTGAATACTTTCCAAACCCTGCAAGACAAAGAAAACAATTACTTGATATCAGGAAGTGAACAAAGTTGCCGATATGGTGCGATAATGATCGATTGAACTTACTTGTCGAGCATTTTAGACATGTCCGCATAGTCCTCGGGATCTTTTCGTCTCGAGTTTAAGACGGTTACTAGTCCCTGCTCAAGCTTAATTCTCTAGGAGAATATAGTGGAACCTGCGCACGCATGCATAACTCATCAATTACATTACGATAACCTCAGTTAATAATTAAGGGAAACCGAATATGCACAAGACAGTAACACTCAGTTGAAGTTGTAAGGAAAGAGTATTGTATCTTTGTTTCGATTTATTACCAACGATTGTAGCAAGTCGGCCTCGGTTTCTTTGGCATGAAATGTAACCGTAAATTCATCTATGAGATTTGTGTTAATGAACCCAATGTCGGTGTCAAAACCGGCGGATCTCGGGTAGGGGGTCCCGAACTGCGCGTCTAAGGCGGATGGTAACAGGAGGCGGGGGACACAATGTTTACCCAGGTTCGGGCCCTCTCGATGGAGGTAATACCCTACTTCCTGCTTGATTGATCTTGATGATATGAGTATTACAAGAGTTGATCTACCACGAGATCGTAGAGGCTAAACCCTAGAAGCTAGCCTATGATTATGATTGTTGTTGTCCTACGGACTAAACCATCCGGCTTATATAGACATCGGAGGGGGCTAGGGTTACACAGAGTCGGTTACAAAGGGAGGAGATCTACATATCCGTATTGCCAAGCTTGCCTTCCACGCAAAAGAGAGTCCCATCCAGACATGGGACGAAGTCTTGAGTCTTGTATCTTCATAGTCCAACAGTCCGACAAAAGTATATAGTCCGGCTGTCCGAGGACCCCCTAATCCAGGACTCCCTCAGTAGCCCCTGAACCAGGCTTCAATGACGATGAGTCCGGCGCGGAGATTGTCTTCGGCATTGCAAGGCGGGTTCCTCCTACGAATACTCCATAGAAGATTTTGAACACAAGGATCGTGTCCGGCTCTGTAAAATAAATTCCACATACCACCGTAGAGAGTATAATATTCCACAAATCTAATCTGCTGACAAGTTTCATAGCGTGACATCACGCCACGGCCCGGTCATTATTCGAACCGTTTCTCCTAACCAGCTACTGCACATATTGCGAGGCGGTTTTCTTGGCACGTCTTGTCGAAGCAGAGATCGTGTCCCCCTATCACGGGATTCTCATCAATACGGGTGTGGGTAACCCAACCGCGCCATCAATTACGGCGCTTGGGGAATAAGCGAGTTTACCGGGTAGGTGAGGAGGCGCATAGTTTCTTCCGCCCTTATAAAGGGACAAGGATTCATCTTTTTCACCCACGCCTTCTTCTTCCTTGCTCATCCATTCTTGCGCACTCGAGCTCCAGCGCCCAAGTTCGCATTTTCTCCTCAAAACCACTCCAAGCATGTCCGGAGCGGGAGGCAATTGGATGGTCTCCTCCGTTACGGAGGAGGACATCACAAAGCTCCGAGGAGCCGGATACCTGGCCGCAGATATCGAGCACCGGCTACCAGATGCGGGGCAGATCGTCCCTACTCCAGAACCCCATGAGAGGGTGGTATTTCTTACCCACTTCGTCCGCGGATTGGGATTTCCCCTCCACCTGTTTGTCCGTGGGCTCATGTTCTACTACGGGCTGAACTTTCACGATCTGCCCCCCAATTTCATCCTCAACATCTCGGCGTTTATCGTCGTGTGCGAGGCCTTCCTCGGCATCAAGCCCCACTTCGGCCTGTGGCTGAAGACCTTCAACGTTAAACCAAAGGTGGTGGTCGGCCAGCAAGCGGAGTGCGGAGGCGCCATGGTGGGCAAAATGCCCAACGTCACCTGGCTCGAAGGCTCTTATGTGGAGACCGTAAAGGGGTGGCAATTGGGGTGGTTCTACATCACCGAGCCGCGGGACACCAACTGGGTGGCGGCCCCCGGATTTCGATCCGGAATACCCATGCGGCTCACCTCCTGGAAAGAGAGGGGCCTATCCTGGGGTTCACCGGTGGAGCTGACCGGACTCCAGACCTGCGTCAAAAACATGATAAGCAAGAAAATCAAGCTTGTCAACGTGGTCCAAGTCATGCTCTTCCGCCGGATCCTCCCGTGTCAAAGACGGGCATTCAATTTGTGGGAGTTCGACCCGCCTATGCACCAGACGCTGCGAGAGCTTTTCGAGACGACGCACAAGGACGTCTGGAAGGTGCTGTTCAAGGGCGCCGAGGTACCTCCTCCCCTTACCGAGGACCGCGGACTCAGCGCAAAGCGCCCTGCCAATCCGGTAAGTCTTTTATATCTCATAAGATGTTCTTTTCCCCAGTATAACCATGCGTGGGATCTAAGCCTCCACGCCATTTAACAGGACTTGGTAGCGACAGCGGAGCAGATCGATTGTCCAGCCCCCCTGCCCGAAGATCCAGCAGATGCTCTCTTAACGGAGATGCTGGTTCCGGCGCCTTATGAGGTGTCGGAGAAGAAGGCCAAGAAGAAGGCCACGGGGACCAGGAAGGGTCTCCGGCGCAAGGTTATATCGGACTCATCGTCCAAAAACACCGAGGCGCACTCCTCCCACGAAAACGAGGAGGAGGAAGAGGAAAGTTCCCCTCCCCCCATTATTATGAGTGCTGTAGTCAAGAAGGTTCAGTCTGCTAAGAACGGACTGACTGAAGCCTGTGCCAGCCTCCTAACAGGCTTTGAGGTAAGTAATCAAATTGTAATAAAATGTTACAGCATAGACAGTAGCCCCTGATGCACTGTTTGGCGTTCACGAAGAAAGGCCGAATAGAGGATCAAATAATAATCGCAGGAGTCTAATCAGAATGTGTCTATGTGAATAAGCAGGCTTCACTGCTGGCCACCGCCGCTCGTACTGCGGAGGTCGCCGCACTGAAGCGGGACCTTTAGCGGTCCAAGGAAGAGCTCGGCCTTACCAAGAGGCAGCTCGAAGAGAACAAAGGTAAGTGACACCCCGTATTAATATTGAAAAAGAAAAATTTTGGTTTTGGAATAATAGGATCGTCATGAATTTTGCTAGGGGCCACGACAGAAGTGGCGGCCCTGCAGAAGGTGCTATCCGAGGCCGAAGACAAAACGGCCAAGGAGCGCATCGAGCGAGAGAAGCAAGAGGCCCAAGTAGGCGAGGTGCAGCAAGAGCTCCAGGCTCTCGTCAAGAAACACGAGTCCTTGGAGCTTGACTCTAAGACGCAAGGGTCCGAGCTTGCGAAGGCCCTCGAAAACGAACAACATGCCAAGGCCGAAGCCCGAAAGGCCCTCCAGGAAATTGAGGCGGTTAAGAAGATAGCGGCGGGTCAGGCATTCATTATGCAAAGCAAGCATGTGAAGGAAACTTTCTTTTTACTTACCCGAGTTCGGAGCTCTCCAGGAGCGTTTGCAGATCTACCCCGCAGTGTGTAGGATGCCTCGGAGTTCTACCGGGCCGAGGAGGGGAGCTCGACGGAGAAGTTGTTCTGGTCTCAGTATACTGGGACCGAACACCCAATGCCCTTGAGCGACCAGTTGAAGCAACTGGTCGAGCTTCACAAGGCGGCCGAACAGGCCATGAAGGGTCTTATAGTCCGGATGTGGCCTGGCGAGCCCCTGCCTGGTAGCTACTTCGGTCTGGTGAGGCGGCTTGTGAATGCCTGCCCACGGTCTGAAGTCATAAAGCGGTCCATCTGCATTGAGGGTGCGCGCAGGGCTTTTGCCCGGGCGAAGGTGCACTGGGCAAAGCTGGACGCCAAAAAGCTGGTGAAGGAGGGGCCGCCGGAGGGCAAGGAGCATCGCCACCCCGAAAAGTATTATGACAGTGTCCTGAAGGGTGCTTGCCTTGTGGCGGAGGAATGTGCTAAGGATGTAATATTTGAATGAATGTACTCATGTGATCCTCTAATATGAAACGAGTTCATCTGCGCTATGCAACGCTTGTTAATTTAAAATATTACCTTCTGTGCGGCCATTTATAAAATCTGAGAGTTGGCCAGTCGTCGGCTTCTGCCCCCATGTAACTAGTACTGAGGTGTACGGGATAAACCTAAGCACTCTTTATCCAAATTGGGGGCCCTTCGAAGGAGGAGTTCAGCACAACGAACCAGGCAATCAGACTATAAAGCTTTATCACTCTCACATAGCCATAAAAGTCTACAATTTTAAATTTTGCCGAAGCCCCTAGTATTCGGAAGGCCGAATTTGGGGCGCTATATACGCCTAAGTCGGGCAAGGCCGACTCCTCGCCCGAAGCGGAAAAAGTCTTTAAGGGCTTGGGACCTCTCGAACAGCGACCAGCTCTCGCCTCATCATGACAGTCAGTTTTCGACTTTCTCTACTGAGGTGCTCGTCCGGCAGAACCGGGACACAATTGCAGTAGTTCTCCCAATGCTACCTTAGCCAATATAGCGGAACGTAAGGTACCAAAACATGGGAGCCGGGCAAACCCAACTATTGACCCAAGACATGATTCGGAGCTGATGCATATAATGCTATAAGTTCGGGGTGCCGCACTTTCGAAAGTGTTCGGACTTTTCACGCCGTGTTATGGGGTATACTGAAGCCCCTGGCGCACTGGTCATACCAGAATGTACGGGTGCAATTTGTCGTAAAATAAGCAGACAGGGAAAAAGGAAATGCAATAATAGACTAACGCTATGCATTGTTATTTAAATAATAAGTCAAAGCGTACCAATACAAGTAGTGCAATAAGCAAAAAATAGGACTATTTGACATGTCCTATCCAAGGGCAGGCTGCGCATTGGTATGTAAAACAGGTATTCGATCGTTATCAGAGATCACCTGGGGATTCCCTTGTACGTCAGAGCGTCTTGCTTCCTTGGTATTTCCTTTCCGCAATGAGTCAACAATCAGACTGCCGGAGAGGTCTTCGAGAGAGTAAGGTCCTGAAAGAGAAAAAATTATAAAGGTATACGTGCCCTGGGGCGGTTGAGCCGCATTGTGGGCCGTGCCATAGTCGTGCCTCCGCCTATGCCCATGGTATCTTGAGTGCATAGTTATGTACGCGCGTCACAAATTTTGCCGCTTGACTGGGACTATGGCGGAGGCCAAATTGCTATCCGAGCTCTAAAAGGTGCCTGGAGATCCTGTTGCAGGTTACTCCGGACTCGCTTGAAGGTGTCCGGGGGCCTTTTCGCTGAATTGGCGGTTGGCCTCAGAAGGCTGCTTTGTGCTTCCACTGCGAGGGCTGCAGTGTGCTCCTCCGTGCGGAGCGAGCGTTCTGTGTTTCCATTAACTATTATAACTCCGTGAGGTCCTGGCATTTTCAGTTTGAGGTACGCATAGTGCAGTACCGCATTGAATCTAGCAAATGCGGTTCGTCCGAGTAGTGCGTGATAGCCACTACGGAAGGGGACGATATCGAAGATTAGTTCCTCGCTTCGGAAGTTGTCCGGAGATCCGAAGACCACTTCCAGTGTGATTGAGCCCGTGCAATAGGCCTCTACACCTGGTATGACACCCTTGAAGGTGGTTTTTGTGGGTTTGATCCTCGAGGGGTCTATACCCATTTTGCGCACTGTATCCTGATAGAGCAGGTTCAGGCTGCTTCCACCGTCCATAAGGACTCGAGTGAGGTGAAATCCGTTGATGATGGGATCAAGAACCAATGCGGCAGAACCACCATGACGGATACTAGTGGGGTGGTCCCTATGATCGAAAGTGATCAGACAAGAAGACCATGGGTTGGACTTTGGGGCGACTGGCTCCATCGCATAGACGTCCCTTAGTGCACGCTTCCGTTCCCTCATGGGAATATGGTTGCGTATATCATGTTCACCGTTTTCACTTGGGGAGGAAATTTCTTCTGTTCTCCTGTGTTCAGCGGCCGGGGCTCCTCCTCATCGTCGCTATGCAGCCCCTTTTCCTTGTTTTCGGTATTCAACTTGCCGGCCTGCTTGAACACCCAGCATTCTCTGTTGGTGTGATTGGCTGGCTTATCGGGGGTGCCGACACGAGCGATCGAGTATGCGGTCCAATCTGGATGGGCCCGAATTGCTTCTTTTGAACGGCTTCTTCCGCTGACCGGATTTAGAGCCACTGAATCCGGCATTGACTGCCGTGTCTTCGGCGTTGTCGCCGTTGTTGCGGCGCTTGTGTCTGTTGCGACGTGGTATGCCGTTTCTATCTTGGGCATCTGAATTGCCATGATTTCTTGATGTGTTGTTGCTGCGAGCCAGCCAGCTGTCCTCGCCCACGCAAAAGTGGGTCATGAGTGTCGTGAGGGCTGCCATAGACTTCGGCTTCTCTTGGCCGAGGTGCCGG
Source organism: Aegilops tauschii subsp. strangulata (assembly GCF_002575655.3). Classification (NCBI taxonomy): domain Eukaryota; kingdom Viridiplantae; phylum Streptophyta; class Magnoliopsida; order Poales; family Poaceae; genus Aegilops; species Aegilops tauschii. The sequence continues at coordinate 633,876,666 of NC_053041.3, read as the reverse complement.
GCGAGCCACTCGTCACGGATGTTATGCTTAAATGACGCTAGGGCCTCTGCATCCGGACAGTCGACAATTTGGTTCTTTTTAGTTAGGAACCGGGTCCAGAATTTCCTGGCCGATTCCCCTGGCTGCTGAGTTATATGGCTCAAGTCATCAGGATCTGGTGGTCGCACATAAGTGCCCTGGAAGTTGTCAAGGAATGCATCTTCCAAATCCTCCCAACTGCCAACGGAGTTTGCTGGCAAGCTATTCAGCCAATGCCGAGCTGGTCCTTTGAGTTTTAGTGGGAGGTACTTGATGGCATGTAGATCGTGACCGCGGGCCATGTGGATGTGGAGGAGGAAATCATCGATCCATACCGCGGGGTCTGTTGTACCATCATACGACTCAATGTTCACGGGTTTAAATCCTTCTAGGAATTCGTGATCCATTACTTCATCAGTGAAGCATAGGGGGTGTGCGGCGCCTCTGTGTCGGGCTATGTCACGACGTAGTTCATACGAGTCTTGTCTGCTGTATTCGGCCCGGCCGGATTTGCTTTTAGTGTATCCGGCGTGACGATCATCGTCACGCGTTGGGGCGCGCCCCCGTGATCCGTAGATCAATCTTGTATGTCCTGCTTTGTTTTCCAATACGTCTCGCAGGTCCTGCGTGTTGCCCCGGGCCTTGGTGTTTTTGTTTGTCGCGCGACGGGGTGCGGGCTGGACTTCGGGCTGATATGCCCCTCTGTCTCGGCCACGAGGTGGCCGATCAGCCGCATCATGCGCTGGTAATGCAGGTTTTAATGCTTCCTCCTTGAGTTGGGGTAGCAACCTGCGCTTCGGGTAACTCTTGGTTGGGCGCTCGAGTTCGTATTCCTCGGCCGCCAGGACCTCAGTCCATCTATCCGCTAGCAGATCTTGATCAGCTCGAAGCTGTTGTTGCTTTTTCTTCAGGCTATTTGCTGTGGCTTTAAGCCGGCGCTTGAAGCGCTCCTGCTCGACGGGATCCTCAGGCATGATAAATTGTTCGTCGCCGAGGCTCACCTCGTCTTCGGAGAGAGGCATGTAATTGTCATCCTCTGATTCTCCGTCTGCTGCCTGTTCCTGAGGGCTAGCTTGTTCATCCTCCTGCTCAAGGCCTGGCTGGAGGGGATTGTCTTCGTCTTCGGCACTATCCGGAGCGTCATTGTCTATTGTGCCGGTATCGCTGCTTTTGCTATTGCGGGACATAGAGCAGCGCCGCTGACGCCGGTGCTTGGATTGCTTCTTGGAGGGATTATCCTCCGTTGCCTTATCGCCATCGCCTCACTACTAGGAAAAGGCCTACTAATGGTGCACCTAATTTGGCCATTAATGGCGCATTAGTGGTGCGCCATTAGTAGCACGCCATTAGTATATTTTACTAATGGCGCACCACTGGTGCGCCATTAGTATCTGGTATACTAATGGCGCACCCTAGATGCGCCATTAGTATATACAACAGTGCGCCATTAGTATGCCTCCCAGGGGGCCATGTATACCCAGGTCCTTTGGCATACTAATGGCGCACAACAGCAGGATGCGCCATTAGTAACTTCGGCATACTAATGGCGCACTATTTAGTGATGCGCCATTAGTATCCTTTGGCATACTAATGGCGCACTATGATGTGATGCGCCATTAGTATGAATATTAGGTTTTTTTTAATTTTCTGTTTTTTGCACAGGTTACAAAATGTATAATTGGACAAAATATAGACAGCACACATCAACAACAGATTCATCGAATACAATAGAAGATTAGTCTCTGAATACAATTCATCATTTTAGTCTCCGAATACAATTCATCATATTAGTCTCCGAATTGAAAAGACCGAACAAAGATAGAACATTATACTACAAGTCTCGAGACCGCGAGTTTGTCTTCACATTACAAGTCGATATCGATCATCTAAACTACCATCACATAGAAGAGAGCTGCGGTCATCACGATGAGCATCATCACGATGAAACTCGTCTTCATCCGGTTCCTCCAACGCTCCCTCCCCTCTCCTGCTAGATAGCGGGCGTATCTAGATTCGGCCTCGGCCCTAGTGGCGTACCCTTTGTAACTGTTACCGCTGAATCGGTGAACCTGTCTCCGACACTCCTCCCAGTCGTCGTAGACTCCGGGAACCTTACCCTTGTACACGACATACCACGGCATCGCTATGCAGTAGCCAAACGAAACGTTAGTACCAATTCACAGACAATACATAAGCAATATATAAGTATGCAACAGAACAATCGGAAGAGAAAAGCAAGACATTAATAGCATCGATTACATCTAAGTTGAAGGACTCTCGAAACCAAAGAGACATACTACAAGTTCATTAAAGTTTAATTACAACATGAGCCAATCGATGTTTCAGAACTAGACACAGCATCACTGCTTTCGACTCGACTCAAGGGACCGGAGCGTGGATGAAGCTGCCGTCTATCGTGGGAGTCATGAAACAACGGGCGTTGTCAGCCTGCATTTGTAGGATTATGTCGATGTCACTGTTGGACGGTTGATTTCTGAGGTAGAACTGCCCCGAGGTACGAAGGACATCTTGATGGATGATTTCCGCAAACTCCGACTGGATGCGAAAGAATTCTTGTCTGATGTCCGCGTCCTGGATTGCCGACACGCTCGCGGCCCAATCTTTGAGTCTACTCGGTAGCAGTAGTTGATGATGGTCCCGTACGATCGCCCGCATGTGATGGATGGCGTAGTAGGCACCCTTCTGACCGCCAGGCGGCTGCTTGACGCAGCAGAACGTCGTATTGTGGGAGAACACGTGCTTGCCGTACTTACGAATAGGCCTGGTGAAGGTGCCTCCAGATTTGACGTAGCCGGGGAGAACATCATCAAGAACCTTCTTGACATTTGTGTAGTCTACATTCGACTGACGGTCCGGGTCGAAATACGTGGCCATGGAATATTTGGGGCTTAGGAGGATGAGCGTGCAATGTGTGTCACTGCAGAAAACACGGAATGTTAAAAGAAAAACGATCGAAATCTAAGAATTCATATGTTACGGGGCGGTTGAGGGGAGGACTTACTCGGGAAAGTAAGGCACGAGGAAGTTGTCCTTATCTTGGTTTGCCAGAATGACGCCTTCGAGGTAAGAACTCGCGACTTGCCGGTCCCCAGCGCTGCCCAAGATCTTGGCACGCATGTAGAAGGGGTCGACTATCACGATGTCCGGGGTCTTGTCGCGAATGATCCGCATCTCCATACTCAGCGAAAATAGCCGAACGAAGGTGTAGTGCAGCGGATGAAGGTTCAACATAGCGTGGATGTCATCAAACCGCAGGACGATCGTACCCCCGATGGAGTTATCCACAAAGCCCTTGCCCTCTGGCACCTTGGCCGCGAAAACCGGGTATGCCACATCCTTCTCTCGGAGACGCCGCTTCTCCAAAGAAAGAACACTGTCATGCAGACTCCGCATAGCACCGGTTGCAGCATCGAGCATATTTCTCGGTAGCATCGGCCTACCCGCCACATGCACCCTCCTCGAGATATCCGCAGTTGAAGGTGGCCCGTCCTGAGCACGGATCGTACTCGGTGCCGGCTGGCCCGCACCCTTGTTAGTCTTTCTTTTGCGTGCCTTCTTCTTGATCTCCTGTAATGGGACCGAGTTCTGCTCACAGACCGCCTTCTTGAGTGTGTTGGGGCTGATCATATTTGGCACCTCGCCTATCTGAGGCTCGGTGAAGTCGGCAGCTGGAGGCGTCTCCTGAGAGCTGAACTGCAGACGACGCCTGTTGCAACTTGGCTTCTCCACGGTACCAGCTAGATCGCACACGTCTTTTGTTGGGTTGGGTTCTTGAGAAGGAGGCCCCATGAAGTCGCCACCGTCCCCATGATCAGCAAAGTACTGATCGACGTTGGCAAATGTATCGTCGTCGTCGTCGTTCTGATCCTGTGCCATATGCATGTTTGGATCCAGTGGCATAGGGATGTCCGGCACCGTTGCGGCGGTCTTGCCATGGGGCCGACTTGGCGCCGGCACGACTGGCGGTGTTGTCTTTGGGGTGGTGTCCCCCGCCCCCAAACGAATCTGGCTCTTCGGCCAAAGCAGGGGCCAGCTCAGGCAGGCGCTGAGGTTCATCACGTCATCATCGTCGGCCCCGATGGGTCGAATCGGAGGTAACACCTCGTCGCAGCCTGGCAGCACCCGAACCAGTTGAACCCTAAACAAGTTGGGTGGCATCTGGGTACCGTGGAACAAGGGGTTGCCCGGTTGAACGATTTTGCCCTTGGCGACATCGACCAACTCGTTGTTCACGAAGTGCAGGAGAGTGCACGGAACGTCGGCGGCGCCCTGCGAAAACATGTAGGGCGTTAGGGATGCCCAGTCAAAGGCAAGGAGATGAAGTCCTCGGCCGAGAGAGGCTTAATTAGTTACCGTGATGATGGCGTCGAGCTCGGCTAATGTCGAGGCACCGCCAACGGCGGGCGTGCAGTTGACGGAGGGGCCGCTTGCTGCAGAGGTGCCGGCCGGCGTACACCCGGGTGCATTAAGCTCCCGTGCCGGCGTCGGAGACACCAATGCCGCCTCCGCCGGAGACACCAATGGCCCCGCCATCGCGTTCTGCGAGTTGCTGGCCGTGAAGCTAGGAATCGGGGGCGGCCCCTGTTGGCCGCCCGCAATCCACGCACTAATCCCCTGGATCAAGGTAGGCACAATGGCGGTGATCGTCGCTCTGAGTTGTTGTTGCACCTGCTCTTGGACAATCTCCGAAATCCGCGCCACCTGTGCCCTGAGTTCTTGAACCTCGCGCGCCTGGCTTTCCGAGCTGGTCTTTTTCTCCTTTCGCCCAGCAGTGTCATAGTATGACGACCATTTTGTCGACAAGCCTTTGCCGGCCACACGACCAGCTGACGTCGGCTTACTGAGCTTATCCTTGTTCTTCATTACATTCAACGCCCTATTTAGAGTGGTGTCCCAAGGGTTGCTCTTAGTCGACCCCGCGCTACTGCTTTCAGTCGCCTGCGGAAGGAATGTGAACCATTTAGAAATTTGGCTTCATTAATTAGAATGCAACCATATGGAGCTAATTACGAGGGGGTGTATTCCTTACCAGAACAAGCTCAAGCGCCCTGGTCTTCGGATCCGTGGTAAGCTCCTTTGTTTTCGGGTCCTTCTTGTACCGGGCCCTGACAAAGTTCCTGGTCTGCTTGTCACCGTATTTATCGAAGAGAGGCGGTAGGCCTTGCTCGGCACGGTCCGCCTCCTCCTTGTCCCATATAGGCTCCGCCACTCTGTAACCACCGGGACCGAGTGTGTGTTCCCCTAAGTTCAGCTCCCGCATTTCTTTCCCCCACTTACTTGATTCGGAGTTTGCGGTGCTCGAGCAATTGATCTTGAAGTCGTTGTAGTCATCTTCGGTGATCGAAGGATTTTTCTCCTTGATCTTCTCATAACTCTCACCTTTCTCGATCATTCTCTTCACATTGCTTTTCCAAGTAGACAGGGCCTTGCTCATCTTCGTGAGGGCAGCATTGTTCACTTTATTCCCTTTGAGGCTTGTGTTTTCAAATTCAGCGGGGAACTTGTATCGTTCGTGCAGCTTCGTGAAGAGGAGGTTGCGCAAATTCCCTCGGTCAGGATGCCTCAGGTTCTCGGTGTTGATCGAGACGGTGCTCCGGAGAATGCACCCGAGCTGAAGCGAGTACCCCTTGACTATTCGTTCGGGCGCCGTTGGATTCCCGTCGGAGTCCACTTCAGTAACTTCCTCCTTGAGGGTGCGGAGCACGGTCGGGCGCCGGTCCTTCCGTTGCCTCTTCGGTTGGCTGCCATCTGTGCGTGCGCCGCCATCATTAGTGGTGGCATCCTCGGCGGCACCATCAGTGGTGGCATCCTCGGCGGCACCATCAGTGGTGGCATCAGTGGGGTCATCCTCGGCGGTACCATCAGTGGTCTCAGGATCGGTGGGGAAGGCGGCGTCCTCATACAAGTGAGGTTGTTCCTCCATCTCCTGGGACAGCTTCCAGAATGGCTTGATGCTCGAACCCCCGGCCTCATCGTTGTTGGCCATGTTTCTCTCTAAATAGGAACAAAGTTTGGTCAAAAAGTTGGTTATTGTCAAGGAACAAGATCATGGTCTCATCATTTAGGGTTTGTCGACACCGAGGCATCCTAAAAGCTAAGCTTTTATCATTGAGGGTTTTTCGACGCCGAGGCACCCTAAAAGCCTAAGCTTTCATCATTTCGGTTTTTATCGACACCGAGGCACCCTAAAAGCCATGCATTAGTCACAAGTACGCCGGGGCACTTGATCCTACTTAATTACCTACTAAGATACCCCGGCCCATGCATTAGTCACAAGCACCCCATATGTCCTATTTTTAGCAAAGTCATGCTAAAATTCACGGAAAATTTCAGCATGACCTTTGCTGAAAATAGGACATATGGAATACCCGAATTTGCCGGAACGGAAGTTAATCGACATTCCGGCAAACTCAAGGGCCTCTCGGGTGGACAAGGGCCTCTCGGGTGGACAAGTATACCATCATTTTTCTTTTCTATACATCTTCTTGACCATCTACTACAATTGATACATCCTATCAAGAATGGTACACATCACCATATATTGCAAAGATGTACTGGTCAGTAGCAATTTTAAAAAGATGTACTGGACAGCAGCAAATTGAGCAAAAAAATGTACTGGACAGCAGTATATACAGGGGGAGAGGAAGAGGGGTTGGTACCTTGGGAGAGGAGGGTGTGCTTGGCTCTGCCGCCGTGCCTGAGTAGCAAGCACCTACGGCCCTGCCTTGTTCCACTTGTATCCTACAGATCGAGAGAGGATGAGATGAATCAGATCAGTTGCTCATGCTTTTTACAAATTGTATCTACTGTTTTTTATACCTAAACAAAATTGCCCTAGCTATATTTGCTACTGTTTTTATACCTAATTTTTTGCTACTGTTTTTTTAATTTGCTACTGCTTTTTTTTATTTGCTACTGTTTTTATACCTAAACAAAATTTCCCTAGCTATATTTGCTACTCTTTTTTTATTTGCTACTGTTTTTATACCTAATTTTTTTGCTACTGTTTTTAAAATTGCTACTATTCTTTTAAAATTGCTACTGTTTTTTATACCTAAACAAAATTACCCTAGCTATATTTGCTAATATTTTTTATTTGCTACTGTTTTTATACCTAATTTTTTTGGTACTGTTTTTTTAAATTGCTACTGTTTTTGCTACTACCCTAATTTCCTAAAAGATTTCTAACTTTGCTAACTGTGCTAGATTTGCCCTAAAATTTATGCACAAAAACACAGAGAAGGCATTAGGCATTACACAAAAACACAGAGAACTGCTATAATTTACAACAGGCTTTTGGTTTCTGGAACCATTTCATGCCCAAGTGATCTGATCCTTGTACTTTTGCTACAATGATACTGTGATACAAGTAGAATATGAAGGCATTAGGCATTACAACAAAAGGAACAGAGCTGCTATATTTACAACATGCTTTGTATTACTTTATATGGGAAATTTTTTATATGATGTCATGCAGCCGTATACAAAACTTGTTATGAATTTGTTAAAAAGTATGAATTTGTCATCTAAAATTCTTGGCAGCTACCCTTCATGATTTTCCTCTTTAACATTCATATATATATACATATTCATAACCAGTTTCAGTCAGTGTCTTGCACAAAGTCATGATTATTTTTACCGGGAAAATGCATCCTACTACCGGGTGTAGCTACACCCATTTTCAGTCAGTGTCTTGCACAAAGTCATGATTATTTTTCTTCATGCAGTAAACGCCTAGACCACATAAAGTGGTCAGATGTTAGGTGAAGCATCAAAATTCAATATAACTAGTTCTGGACATGGACAAGGGCTTCATTTGATCTTTTGTTGCTCTGAAGCCATATTTTCCCTGTGTGTCTCTTTGTGCAGGTACTTGAAAAAAAATACACAACTTGATGATGTGCTCAATTTTGACTTAAGTAGAATAAAAGAGCTTGCTAACATATATAAGAGTGCAAAGAAGATTGGTTGTATTTTTTCACTATAGTAGCTACTACAGATTTTTATGATGGTTCATTTTCACCAATATCTAGCTGCACTTCAACAGTAGACTATGTGATAATTTGTAAGAGTTTACAGCAACTGGGCAACAGACGAATCCAAAAAAAGTGCACTACAGGGTTACTGAAACAAATTTATGCTGCATTATGGAAGTAATCTATGTGGGGAGCAATTGCAGGCGCGTTTGGATAAGGCATGATGCATCCAATTGACTGCCAGAATACAAAGCTTCAGAGTCAAACCCTACACCCTAAAATTTACAAAGGGGAAGGAGGAGGCCGGAGGGGGAGGGAGAGGTGGGGGCAGTACCTGAGGAGGCGGAGGAGGCCGGAGGGGACAAGGAGGAGGTCGGAGCGGCGCGGCGGTGGCGCGGACGAGGAGGAGGGCGAGGACGAGGACGACGGGGCGGCGGTGTCGGGAGAGGAGAGGGGAAGGGGATCGAGGGCGACGTCGAGGGGCGAGGAGGAGGTCGGGGCAGCGGCGTCGGGAGAGGAGAGGGGAAGGGGCAGCGGCGTCGGGGCGTCGGGGCGGAGACGAGGACGACGGGGCGGCGTCGAGGTGGCAGGGCAGCGGCGTCGGGAGAGGAGAGGGGAAGGGGATCGAGGGCGAGGGCGAGGGAGAGAGAGGGGATAGTTATCTTCCAACAGGTACATCCATACTAATGGCGCACCTCACCCTGGTGCGCCATAAGTACATCCATACTAATGGCGCACCTCATCCTGGTGCGCCATTAGTATTTTTTTTGATTTCTGCTCGAGCCAACAGGTTATCTTCCACCTGACCTGATCCACACCAAGTTCCCTCTACTAGCTCGACTGGTCAGCAGCCAGTTCTCACACCAGGAGGTCCTGGGTTCAATTCCCAGGCTCCACAATTTTTTTTATGCATTTAAAATGCTGTTTGATATTTATTTGTGTTTAAATATGTTCAAACTTGTTTAAATCATAACAGTAATATTTTTTTATAAGACAGTAATAATTTTTTAAAAAAATATCATCAAACAGTAATGCCAGTGGAGTGGGGGAGGGTGCGCGGGGTGGGGGGGGCCGGTGGACCGGGGGGTGCTCGGCGGCGAGGGGGACCGGATCTGGCGAGGTGGGATAGCGATCGAGATGGAGGGGGATCGAGATCGAGTGTCCATGAAATTTAAAAATATTCATGATAGTTCAAAAAGTGCCCATGAAATACAATCGAGAAATGAAGGCTAAGATTTAAATACAATCGATCTTAGCTAGCTATCTGTTCACAATCTTCTTGCCCTTCTTTTTCGCAAATGGAGTTCTTCTGTGGAACGGATGTCCTTTAGGTAGGGTGGTCCTGCTTCTTCTTGTGGTGTATGCTGCTACTTCATCATCGTCGTCATGTTCGATTCTCGGGTCACCGTACTTGTCGAAGTCTTGCTCATTGGCTACTCCATCCATTCCGATGATCTTCCTTTTGCCTCTCCTCACGACAACACGACTGGGCTTTGACGGGTCGGTAATGAAGAAGCATTGGTCCACTTGGGAAGCCAGTACCCATGGCTCATTTTTCGCGGTGATGTTTGCGCCTGCGGTCTTGGATTTGGCTTTGGGTATAACCATGGTGGTGAAATACCGGTCTTCTTTTAGGACGCTCTTGGCCCATCTGACACGGAACATCGGGACCTTCTCTCCAGCGTAGCTCAGCTCCCAGATCTCCTCGATCCTTCCGTAGTATCTGTCCTTGTCGTTACCGGTGTAGGATTCCATCGTTACCCCGGAGTTCTGATAACCATCGCTCTTCATGTCCTTGGCCTCGGTGTAGAATGTGTAGCCGTTGATATCGTACGCCTCATAGGTCATCAGGTTGTGCTCGGCGCCCTGTGACAAGGCGAATATGAGTTGTTCTTCCGCGGAACAATCCTCATGTAAAGGGTACGACAGAAGCTTCTGGTTGAACCAACGCGTGAAACATGAGTTGTGCTCTTTGAGTATATCTCCGTCCGTCCTCTGTTGGCCTCGGTCATTGTACGTCTTCTTAATAAAGGTTTTGTGCTCTACCACCCAAGGATCGACCACGTCTATGTGTTGTAGCGCGACTAGGTTTGCTCTTTCAAAGTCGGCGAGTCGACCCTCGAAGTCGACATGCATTTCGCGGCGACCCTCACGATGACCCCATCCAGCGAGCCTGCCGAGGTGCCTGTTGACGGGCAGACCAACGGGGTTCTCGATGCCTAGATAATTTGTGCAGTAGGAGATGCACTCTTCGGTCAGAAAGCCCCTGGCTATGCTTCCCTCTGGACGTGACATGTTGCGAACGTATTCTTTGATGACACCATTCATCCTTTCGAACGGCATCATGCTGTGCAGGAACGTCGGCCCGAGTTGGATGATATCGTCCATGATATGGACCAGCAGATGCACCATAATGTCGAAGAATGCGGGCGGGAAGTACATCTCAAGCTCGCATAGTATCACCACGATCTCTTCCTGTAGCCTTCTGAGTTGCCTCATGCCAACAGACTTCCGAGAGATGACGTCGAAAAAGTTGCATAGGCCAAATAGCGTTTCACGGACGTGCGCGTCCATGATCCCACGGATTGCAACTGGAAGTATCTGCGTCATCAGCACGTGACAGTCGTGAGACTTCATCCTGCTGAACTTCAGCTTCGCTAGGTCTAGGTATCTGCTTATCTTCCCCGCGTAACCGTAAGGAAGTTTTACTCCTACGAGGCAGGTGAAAAACTGCTCGATCTCCTCCTGACTTAGAGTGAAGCACGCGGGAGGGTAGTCATTTCCGGTCTTCTTGGCCTTTTTGCCTTTGCGACGACTTTCCGTGTCCTGCTTCGCCTCATCATCATCATCATCATCATCATCATATATAGCTTGAAGCTCTTGCCTGATGCCCATTGATTTCAAGTCTGCCCTTGCTTTCGGCCCATCTTTGGTCCTCTCTGGCATGTTGAGCAGGGTACCAAGCAGACTCTCGCACACGTTCTTCGTGATATGCATGACATCAAGGCTGTGAGGCACACGGTGGATCTTCTAGTACGGCAAGTCCCAGAAAACAGACCTCGTTTTCCATACCTTCAGCAGCGGCTCTGGCGCCTTTCGCTTCTTTCCCGGCTCTGGCGCCTTTTGCTTCTTTCCCGGCAGTGGGCAGTCTTTCCAATTTTTCAACAGCTCGTCTATTTCCTCGCCGCTCCTCGTACGCGGGCGTCCTCGGGGTTCGGTTTCACCATCGAATAGATCCTTGCGTTTTCTCCACGGGTCATCGTCGCGAAGCCACCTTCGATGTCCCATGAACACGGTTTTCGAAGACCCGGGATCTCTATCTAGCTGGCGATACGTTGTGTCATCCATGCACCTGACGCATCCAGAAAATCCGTGGACCACCTGCCCCGTGACATATCCGTAACCGAGATAGTCGTGCACCGTCGTGAGCAGCGCGGCTCTCATAGGGAAATATTCTTTCTCTGCGGCGTCCCACGTATTGGCTGGCGTTTTCCACAGCGTGTCAAGCTCCTCTTTCAGCAGCCCCAGATATAGATTGATGTCGTTCCCTGGTTGTTTCGGTCCTTCAATTAGCATACTCATGTGAATGTACTTCCTCTTCATGCACAACCAGGGGGGAAGGTTGTACATCCACACAAACACAGGCCAGGTGCTATGTGTGCTTCTCTGGCTGCCAAACGGATTGACTCCATCGGTGCTCGCGCCCAGCACGATGTTCCTTGGATCGTTCCCAAATTCTAGGTCTTCGAAGTTCAACGCTTGCCACTGGCTCGCATCCTTAGGGTGACTCAGCATCTTGTCTTTTTTATCTATCTCCGGATCATTTGCGTCATCTTCTCGCTTCTTCTCCTCCCTATCCGCGTGCCAACACAGGAGCTTTGCTACCTTAGGGTCCGCGAAATACCGCTGCAGACGAGGAGTGATTGGAAAGTACCACACCACTTTTCGAGGAGCTTTCTTCCTCTTCTTGTATCGAGTGACGCCGCACACCGGACATATGGTAGACTCCGCGTGCTCGTCCCGATAAATGATGCAATTGTTCATGCACACATGGTATTTCATGTGCGGTAAATCCAGAGGACACACGATTTTCTTCGCCTCCTCCAAACTGGTCGGGCACTTGTTCCCCTTGGGAAGACGTTCGTGCCAGAATGACATGTTCTCGTCGAAGCATGCGTCGGTCATTTTGTGTTTTACCTTCATCTCCAGAGCCATGAGCGTTACTTTCAGGCGGGTATCCTCGGGCCTGCATCCTTCATACAATGGAGTAACCGCGTCTAACTCAAGTTGATCCATCTTGGCTTTCTCTCGGGCGGCAGCTCTTGCGTTATCCGTCTGCTTGAGAAGCAGCTCTTGAATATGAGGGTCCTGCACCCAGCCCATCGATGGTCCAGCGTCGTCTGCTCCGCCGGCATCATCATCTTCATGATCATGCCCGTCGTCTGCTCCGGCATCTTCCTCATCATCATGTCCTGCATCTTCTACATGATGACTGTGTACAGCATCACCGTCGTGATCATCTCCTGGGGATTCTTCGTCTTCTCGCCCGCCCGAGCCGCGGTGGTTGTCTTGCTGCCCTTCCTCATTTCTTGCCCGACCCCCATGGACGACTTCGTAGTCATCTTCATCACCTTGCCACCGATAGCCATCCATGAAACCACGCAAGAGCAGGTGGTCCCGCACCTGCCAGGATTCCGGGTCCGCAATAAGGCTCTTCAGCTTGCATCTTCGACACGGACATCTTATCTCCGTCTCGTTCTTTTGAAGCATCTCGGTCTTCACGGACCTCAAAAACATATTCACGATGCCTTCGGTCATCATGCGGACCATGGTCGCCTGCGGGGTAGAGCAAAACGATATTTTAGAACCAAGAAAAAATTTGGCATGACTTTCCCTAAAAATAGGACCAAAAAGAATGCTTAATGCCAAAATTCTCGCCGAAACGGAAATGAATCAACATTCCGGCAAAATATTGGCAACTATCGCATTTCAAATACCGGTACACCTCCAAACACAAACACATATGCAACACCACAAACATATGCAACACCACGAACATACATAGATCTAGCTATACCATAAAAAGTGCATGTGCACATTGTTGTAGGGAGAACAACATAAATATAGCTTCCCCCCTTACTTACCTATCAAAACAAGGTAATTTAACCACTTAAATTGAATGAATCTATGGTGGAAATGAGGTGAAAAAGAGGAGGCACCAGAGACAAGGAGGAGGTGGAGAGAATGAAGTGGGGAGAAAGTGAGTGTGGGTAGGAGAGGCTGTCCAAAATATCTTGTTGCTGCCCACTTACTAATGGCGCACCAACTCTAAATGCGCCATTAGTAATCCAGGTTACTAATGGCGCACCTTCTGGTGGTGCGCCATTAGTATGTTTGGACAGGCGCACTAGTTAAAAAAAATAAAAAATTTGATACTAATGGCGCACCCTGGGCCAGGTGCGCCATTACTAGTTACAACTAGTAATGGCGCACTGTGTCTGGATGCGCCATTAGTATGTTTGGACAGGCGCACTAGTTAAACTTTTTTTATACTAATGGCGCACCCTTGGACAGGTGCGCCATTACTAGTTACAACTAGTAATGGCGCACTGTGTCTGGATGCGCCATTAGTATGTTTGGACAGGCGCACTAGTTAAAAAACAATAATTTTGATACTAATGGCGCACCCTGGGCCAGGTGCGCCATTACTAGTTACAACTAGTAATGGCGCACTGTGTCTGGATGCGCCATTAGTATGTTTGGACAGGCGCACTAGTTAAAAAAAATTGATACTAATGGCGCACCCTGGGACAGGTGCGCCATTACTAGTTACAACTAGTAATGGCGCGCTCTGTCTGGATGCGGCATTAGTATGTTTGGACAGGCGCACTAGTTAAATTTTTTTTTGATACTAATGGCGCACCCTGGGCCAGGTGCGCCATTACTAGTTACAATTAGTAATGGCGCACTGTGTCTGGATGCGCCATTAGTATGTTTGGACAGGCGCACTAGTTAATTTTTTTTTGATACTAATGGCGCACCCTGCGCCAGGTGCGCCATTAGTAGTTTCAACTCTAATGGCGTATCAGAAGGTGGTGCGCTATTAGTATATACTAATGGCGCACCGCTTGTCTGGTGCGCCATTAGTGTCAATCCCATCTATAGCCCTTTTTCTAGTAGTCTTCTTTGGGGGTGTCCACCATGTATATATCATATGATAAGGTGGCAGTCCAGCGCCCCGTGGGTAGTGGTTCCTGTTCGTCTCCTGCATTGCCGTCCATACCATCGATGTCTTCGGAGCCGAAATCGAGCATGTCGGTTAAATCGTCGACAGTGGCTACAACGTGGGTGGTGGGTGGGGAGCGAATTTCTTCGTCGTCCGCATCCCACTCTAGATGGACATAGTTCGGCCAAGGGTGTCCTGACAAGGAGAGAGACCTTAATGAGTTTAAAACGTCGCCCAGTGGTGAGTGCTGAAAGATATCCGCGGAGGAAAACACCATGATCGGTGCCCAATCAGATTCGATTGGCACGGACGCAGGCGGTTCGGAGCCCGTGGCCGAGGACGAATCCAAGTGTCCGGCAACACGGGTCTCATAAGAGGTGAAGTCAGTATTCGGCTCTATCGCCGCTGCGTGCACGGCCTCCGTGGCGGGGTCTATCCACCCGTCCTCGGACGACACGATCTGCTCCGGATTGAGGGTCGGAGTAGTTGTAGGTGTGATCTCCCGAACACTGTCCGACGGCAGAGCTAAGTCACGCTCGTCGTGACTGTGCGGCGCACCTGACATGGGCTCGAATCCGTTGAAGATCAAGTCTCCACGGATGTCGGTAGTATAGTTCAAATTTCCAAACCTGACCTGATGGCCAGGGGCGTAGCTCTCGATCTGCTCCAGATGGCCAAGCGAATTGGCCCGCAGTACGAAGCCGCCGAATACGAAGATCTGTCCGGGGAGGAAAGTCTCGCCCTGGATCGCATCGTTGTCGATGATCGAAGGAGCCATCAAGCCTTTATCGCGATGGCACAGTGGAACTCTCAATGAAAGCACCAATGTTGGTGTCAAAACCGGCGGATCTCGGGTAGGGGGTCCCGAACTGCGCGTCCAAGGCGGATGGTAACAGGAGGCGGGGGACACAATGTTTACCCTGGTTCAGGCCCTCTCGATGGAGGTAATACCCTACTTCCTGCTTGATTGATCTTGATGATATATATGAGTATTACAAGAGTTGATCTACCACGAGATCGTAGAGGCTAAACCCTAGAAGCTAGCCTATGATTATGTTTGTTGTTGTCCTACGGACTAAACCCTCCGGCTTGTATAGACACCGGAGGGGGCTAGGGTTACACAGAGTTGGTTACAAGGGAGGAGATCTACATATCCGTATTGCCAAGCCTGCCTTCCACGCAAAAGAGAGTCCCATCCGGACATGGGACGAAGTCTTGAGTCTTGTATCTTCATAGTCCAACAGTCTGGCAGAAGTATATAGTTCGGCTGTCCGAGGACCCCCTAATCCAGGACACCCTCACCCAATATCATAGATTTCAGTTTTTCTGCATTCGACGATCTTCAATCTGCATAATATAGTGAGGATAATTATATATACATGCAATGAAAGAGTTGCACTATATATAGAGAATTAATGACAGAAGTAGTACTTACAGACAGTAGCAAGTGACCGTTAATTTATCGAGGGCCTTTTGATTGAAAAACTGGAAGAACTCCTCAAATGGAACAGACAACAGTTCAATTCCAACGAGGTCGTGCTCCTCTTTAACTCTCAGCGTCAAAGTATCCTTCCCAGACTCTCTGCAGGTTTCCACGTACCAATCATGGAATCTTCGCATCATCGTTGTTAGAGTAGTTCCATCTCTGCCGAGAGGCTTCCCATACTTGTATCTGAATTCGTCCACCTCCATTATATCAAAATGTGCATCGTCGTCGTGCATGTAATCTGCAGGATTGGTACCGGGCAAGATCCCCGGATGATTAGCGACGATATCGCTAGACACCTTGAGCGGGGTGCACGATTGGTTCGCTTGTTCACCGAGCTGGGGAATTTTTTTCCCACTTCTTTGTTGTACTAACCTTCGGTCACTGCAAGTAGTTCCCGACCGCTCCGCTTCGATATATGACCTTTTAATAATGCGCTCATAGTTGGTTTGCGGCGGAGATGGTGGTGTTTCTTCAGGGCATCGATATTGCGCTTTGCTTTCACCGGATATATCTTCTCCTCCGGAGGTGGATTTTTCTTTGCAAAAAAGTCTTTCACATGGGCTTGACAGATCTCCCTGTTTTCCTGTTCGGTCATCTCGAATGGTAACTTCTCTAGAGGCTTGAGAGATGGACCGAATCTGTATTGCCTCCCGCCTCTGGCTGTACTGCTAGACACCGGAGCAGGCCGAACGGCTGCAGATGTCTTCTTTCGTTGCTTATGAGGCGGAGAAGGAGGCGGGGTGCTACGACGCGCCGGAGCGGTGGCAGATCTCTTCCGCCCTTGCTGATGAGGCGGAGGAGGAGGCGGGCTGCTCGGATGCGCCGGCGCAGGCGGAGAAGGAGGCGGAGTGCCGCCACGCGCCTGAGCAAGCGGAGAAGGAGGCGGAGTGCCCTGATCACTCGCCGGAGGAGGAGCCGGAGGAGGAGGCGGAGTTCCCTGATTCGCCGGAGGAGGAGGTGGCGGAGGCGTCCAGTTCGGAAGGTTGATGAGCTCCTTCCGCCATAGGCATGGAGTCTTCAGAGTAGAACCCAGCCGAGTCTCCCCTTCACAGGTAGGGTGGTCAAGCTCGAGCTCCTCAAATCCCTCCGTTATTTCATCCACCATCATCCTAGCATATCCTTCTGGAATCGGCCGATAGTGAAAAGTTGCGCCGGGTTCAGGAGGTGCAACAGAGCCGAAAACCGCCTTGACTTTGAATTTCTGCCATTGCGTCATAAGGTGGCAATGTTGAGACTCCGTGATAGCATCCACGGGGTAGCTAGCAGGATCCGTGAAGACATAGGCTCTTGAAGTAGCTCGGTGGAAGCCACGCTGCTTCTCCGCTGAGATGGCGGGGTAGCTTTGGGGGTAGCTTTGGCAGGTCGCTTGCTGTGAACTGCGTCTCGTTCCTCTAGCGCTTGTACCCTTGCGTGCAGCGCCTGCAGTTGGGTCTGCTCCACTTTCCTCTTCCTCTTCCGGCCTTTGTAACCGCCTGCGTCGGGAAACCCAGCCTTCCACGAAACGGAGCCTGGCGTGCCTCGTGTCCGTCCAGGGTGCTCAGGATTCCCGAGGGCCATTGTGAGCTCGTCGTTCTCTCTGCCGGGAATGAACGTCCCTTCCTGTGCTGCGGCGATATACTCCTGAAGCTTCGTGACGGGTATTCGCAGTTGCTCGTTCGTCCAAATGCACTTACCTGTTTTAGGGTCCAAGGTTCCCCCAACCCCGAAGAACCAAGTCCTTGAACGGTCTGGCCAGTTCAACGTCTCTGGTTCGACCCCTTTATCAAGCAGGTCATTCTCAGCCTTCTCCCACAACGGCCGGGCTTTGAGGTAGCCACCTGACCCCGTGCGATGGTGATGCTCCTTCTTCGCAGCATTTTTCTTGTTTGTCGCTGACATCTTCTTACTCTTGTCCGATGTCTTGTGGGCCACAAATGCGTCCCAGTGATCTCTGATCTTCCCAAACCGGCCGGTGAATTCTGGAGTCTTGTCTTTGTCGACAAACTTTGTTTTCAGCTCATTCTTCCACCTCCTGAATAGATCCGCCATCTTCTTAAGAGCATGATCCTTGACCAATGGCTCTATAACTGGCTTCTCCTGATCCTCCTCTGGCGGTAGGGTGAAATTTGCCTTCAGCTTGGTCCAAAGATCATCTTTCTGCCTATCGTTGACATAAGACACCTGAGGGTCTTCCTTCTTAGGCTTATACCATTGGTGGATGCTGATCGGGATGATGTCCCTAACAAGAACCCCGCACTGAGCAGAAAATTCTTCCTTGGTCCGGATGGGTTCAATCGGTTGGCCATCGCGCGCGATTGCTGTGATCGTGAACCTTTCATCCTGGCGCAACCTTTTCTTCAGGCTTCGTCTCGTTACTGAAGTTTGGCTTGATCCGGAGGGCTAGAAAAGAAGAAAGAAGAGAGTTAATATGTGTACATACCAAAACAATTAATGCATCAATTAGCTATAATCAGCACAGGCTTAATTAATATATATACCTGGCCGGACTCCGTTCGGTCACCGGAGCCATCGTCACGGTGTCCTTCTTCCACCGGCATTCTGTCACTGGAGCCATCATAATCATGTCCCTCCTCCTCCATTGTTCGATCACCGTAGCCTGCTTCTTCACCCTGTCCTTCCAGACCATCGCTGTCGTTGAGATACGACAAGACATCAGCTCCGGCTGCGATTATGTCCGCCAACACCTGTTCTGCTTCCTCATCTCGTCTGTGCTCCATAGTTTCTGCAAATATTACGACATGACAATTATTATACAAACATGACAGATGGATATATTAGTGGCAAACGTAGACCTAGCTAGCTAATCACAACAAGGAATCATATTAGTGGCCTCGACGCTTCTCTACGGTTTGGGGTGGCCTCGGCAACGCTTCAAGGGTTCGGGGTGGCCTCGACGACAACACTCTTTTAACTTGGTAAATTTGGGTGGCCTCGGCAGCGCTTCTAGGGTTTGGGCCGGACCGCCTCTCTCATAATTGTCCGACGTTTGTCTAGTGTCAAAGGATTCAACAAAACCATGTCTTCATCATTAGGCGAAAGTAACAGGCGCATGATGCTACGAAGCTCTCCAAAGTTGTTTTGGAACGAAGTCCCAGATAGGATAATTCGATTTTTGGTACAAAGTCCAGCAAGAGCCTTCCGAATATCGCTATTTGGAAGGCCTTTGCTGAAATTCGTACCAAAAGGCGGATTATCCTATCCAGGACTCCGTTACAGAACAACTTTGGAGATCTTCGTACCATCATGCCCCGGTTACTTCCGGCTAATGATGAAGCCATGGATTTCTTCAATACTTTGACACAAGGTAACCTCTCGACCCCTCGGCGATCCTCGACCCTCGACCCCTCGATGACCCTCGACTCTCCACCCTCGACCCTCGACCCTCTACCCTAGTTCACGACCCTCGACCGCTCGGCGATCCACGACCCTCTACCCTAGTTCTCGACCCTCGACCCCCTCATGTCACGTTTGTCTAGTGTCAAAGGATTCAACAAAAAAATGTCTTCATCATTAGGCAAAAGTAACGGGCGCATGATGGTACGAAGCTCTCCAAAGTTATTTTGGAACGGAATCCCAGATAGGATAATTCGCTTTTTGTAGAAAGTACAGCAAGAGCCTTCTGAATATCGCTATTTGGAAGGCCTTTGCTGAAATTTGTACCAAAAGGCGAATTATCCTATCCGGGACTCCTTTCCAAAATAACTTTGGATAACTTCGTACCATCATGCCCCGGTTACTTCCTGCTAATGACGAAGCCATGGATTTCTTCAATACTTTGACACTAGGCAACCTCTCGACCCCTCGACGATCCTCGACCCCTCGACGACCCTCGACCCTCGAACCCTCGGCCCCTCGATGACCCTCGAACCCTAGAACCCTCGAACCCTCGACCCTAGAACCCTCGAACCTCGAACCTCGAACCCTCCCCCTCCTCATGTCGAAGTTTTCAGGGAGGGGGTATATCGACCCCCCCTCTTGTCGAAGTTATCGGGGAGGTGGTATATCGACAACGACATACCCGATAAAAAATAAGAAGAGGAAGAATAAGAAAAAAAAGAGGAGAAGAAGAAAGGAATAGAGGAGAAGATCGAAGAAACAAATAAAAAAAGAGGAGAAGAAAAAAGGAATAGAGGAGAAGAAGAAAAAATAGAAAATATTTAGGAGGTGGGTCCCAAAATATAGATTTCTTCTTCCACATGGGTGCGTGTCCCTCGGCGTCATTCGGAACAGATAGTCCGCCGGGACCCTTTCCAAAGATTATGTGTAAATCATTGACCATAGCAAGTACATGATCACCGGTACACATGGCGGGCTTCTTCCGGTGATCTGCCTCGCCTTTGAAATGCTTGTCTTTCTTTCGACATTGATGGTTGGTCGAAAGAAATCGACGATGGCCCAGGTACACATTCTTCCTGCATTTGTCCAGATATATGCTTTCGGTGTCAGCTAAATAGTGCGTGCATGCGTGGTATCCCTTGTTTGTTTGTCCTGAAAGGTTACTGAGAGCAGGCCAATCGTTGATGGTTACAAACAGCAACGCATGCAGGTCAAATTGCTCCTGTTTGTGCTCATCCCACACACGTACACCTTTTCCAATCCACAACTGTAAAAGTTCTTTAACTAATGGCCTTAGGTACACATCAATGTCGTTGCCGGGTTGCTTAGGGCCTTGGATGAGAACTGGCATCATAATGAACTTCTGCTTCATGCACATCCAAGGAGGAAGGTTGTACATAATTAGAGTCACGGGCCAGGTGCTGTGATTGTTGGTCTGCTCCCCGAAAGGATTAATGCCATCTGCGCTTAAACCAAACCATACGTTCCTTGGGTCACCTGCAAACTCAGCCCGGTACTTTCTCTCGATTTTTCTCCACTACGACCCGTCAGCGGGTGCTCTCAACTTTCCGTCTTTCTTACAGTCCTCACTGTGCCATCGCATCAAGTTGGCATGCTCTTTGTTTCTGAACAGTCGTTTCAACCGTGGTAAGGAGCATACCACATCACCTTCGCAGGAACCCTCTTCCTGGGGGGCTCACCGTCAACATCACCAGGGTCATCTCGTCTGATCTTATACCGCAATGCACCGCATACCGCGCATGCGTTCAAATCCTCGTACACACCGCGGTAGAGGATGCAGTCATTAGGGCATGCATGTATCTTCTGCACCTCCAATCCTAGAGGGCATACGACCTTGTTTGCTGCGTACGTACTGTCGGGCAATTCGTTATCCTTTGGAAGCTTCTTCTTCAATATTTTCAGTAGCTTCTCAAATACTTTGCCAGGCACAACATTCTCTGCCTTCCACTGCAGCAATTCCAGTACGGTACCGAGCTTTGTGTTGCCATCTTCGCAATTGGGGTACAACCCTTTTTTGTGATCCTCTAACATGCGATCGAACTTCAGCTTCTCCTTTTGACTTTCGCACTGTCTCCTTGCATCAACAATGACCCGGCGGAGATCATCATCGGGCACAATATTGTCTGGTTCCTCTTGATCTTCAGCAGCTCCCCCCGTTGCAGCATCACCATATTCCGGGGGCACATAGTTGTCAACGTCCTCTTCTTCTTCGTTGTCTTCCATCATAACCCCTATTTCTCCGTGCTTGGTCCAAACATTATAGTGTGGCATGAAACCCTTATAAAGCAGGTGGGTGTGAAGGGTTTTCGGGTCAGAGTAAGACCTCGTATTCCCACAGCTAGGGCATGGACAGCACATAAAACCATTCTGCTTGTTTGCCTCAGCCACTTCTAGAAAATTATGCACGCCATTAACGTACTCGGAGGTGTGTCTGTTACTGTACATCCATTGCCGGTTCATCTGCGTGCATTATATATAATTAAGTGTGTCAAAACCATTACAGAACATTATAGATAGATAAGTGATCAAATTAATAGATGTTCATCATCACATTAAAACCAAAGTACATAAATAGTTCTCATTAAACAACATATAGCTCTCCAGAGGATCTAATTAAACCATACATTGAAACTATGTAAAACAGTTCAATGCAACAACAAATGCGATCATAATCGCAACCAAGGTAACAATTGATCCAACGGCATAATATACCAAGCCTCGGTATGAATGGCATACTTTCTAATCTTTCTAATCATCAAATGCATTGCATCCATCTTGATCTTGTGATTATCGATGACATCCGCAACATGCAACTCCAATATCATCTTCTCCTCCTCAATTTTTTTATTTTTTCCTTTAAGTAATTGTTTTCTTCTTCAACTAAATTTAACATCTTGACAATAGGGTCGGTTGGAATTTCCGGTTCACGTACCTCCTAGATAAATAAAATCTATGTCACGTTGGTCGGCATAATTGTCATAAACAATAAATGAACCAAATAGTTATAAAAAAATATATACCACATCCGAATCATAGACAGGACGAGGGCCGACGGCGGCGGATACCAGAACCATCGCACTATATAATAACAAGCAATAATGAAAGTAAGAAAATTAGACAAGTATCTATCTAAAGTAACAATTTTTTTCTTTCAGAAAGAAGATACGAACAAGAGGCTCACCACCGTGGTGCCAGCGACGAGATCGGCGCGGGCGATCGGTGGCGGTGAAGACGGGGACGGGACGTGACGGACCGCTAAACCTAGACAAATCTCGAAGAAAATGGAGCTTGGAGGTCGAGCTTCGAGAGGAGAAACCTTAACTAGTGTGGCTCGGGCATTTCGTCGAACACCTCATGTGCATAGGAGGTGAGCTAGAGCACCACCACTAGTAGAAAACAGGGCTTTCGTTCGGGCCAGGTAAGCCCAATAGTCCCGGTTCAGTCACGAACCGGGACTAATGTGAGCATTGGTCCCGGTTCGTGCGGCTAAAGGCATTAGTCCCGGTTCAAATGAGCCCTTTAGTCCCGGTTTGAGACACGAAACGGGACTAAAGGGTGCGATGCCCTTTAGTCCCAGTTCGTATCTCAAACCGGGACTAAAGATTAGACCTTTAGTCCCGGTTTGAGACACGAACCGGGACTAAAGGGTGCAATGCCCTTTAGTCCCGGTTCGTGTCTCAAACCGGGACTAAAGGTCCCATTTTCAAACTCTACCCCCCCCCCCACGGATCACCTTTTCAGTTTTTGTAAAAAGCAAAAGAAAATGATAAAAACTTCAAAAATTAAAATCCTTCGAGATGTAGTTATGTTACTACATCTACTAGCTAGGAAAATTTAAAAACTTAAATTTGGACATGTTTTGCAAAAAGTGTAGGGAAAATGTAAAACGGCTATAACTTTTGCATACGATGTCAGAAAAAACGTATAATATATCAAAATGTTCAGCACGAAAATCCGCATCCGATTTTGACTGCCTACGACTTGTTTGCAAATTTTTAGAATCCTCAAATTCTAAAAGGAAAAAAAGTTATGCTCAAATTTCAGTTTTTTTTAAATTTTCATTAAATTTGGTCAAAATATGGTCAAACTACTTATTCAAGAAGTATTAGTGTTACTAAATAATTATTCAAGAATATTAGTGTTACTAAATAATTATTTCTGTTTTTTTGAATTTTGTCAAATCTGGTGAAACTGTGGTCAAACTTTGGTCAAACAATGGTCAAACTACTTATTCAAGAAATATTAGTGTTACTAAATAATTATTTCAGTTTTTTTGAATTTTTGGTCAAATCTGGTCAAACTGTGGTCAAACTGTGGTCAAACAATGGTCAAACTACTTATTCAAGAAATATTAGTGTTACTAAATAATTATTGTTTTTTAGAACAATAGTTTCAAACTCAAACAGTGAAATGTGTGACTTAATGCTCAAGCTAAACTCCTGAGGGTTAATAGGATTGACATCTTACTATTGTCAGGAAAACAACAAGTGCAGACTTGGAAACGAGGGAGAATAGAACTCGGAAGTTAAGCGTGCTCAGGCTGGGGTAGTGAGAGGATGGGTGACCGTCCGAGAAGTTAGATGATTTGGAATGATGAGGGGTGATTAGAGATTAGAGGTTAAATTGAGCAGTGATGAGGGGTGATTAGAGATTAGAGGTTAAAATAATTCAGAAATTTGAAAATCGGAAAAAAATTCAAAAAAAATCATAAAATTTCCACCAACAGGGACTAAAGGTGGACCTCCAGGCAGCAGCCACGTGGAGGGCCTTTAGTCCCGGTTGGTGTAAGAACCGGGACTAAATGGGGGGCCTTTAGTACCGACCCTTTAGTCCCGGTTCCAGAACCGGGACTAAAGGCCCTTATGAACCGGGACAAAAGGCCCTTTTTCTACTAGTGCACAAAGCTCTCCCCTCCCCGGCCAGAAAAAACAGAGCAGTGTGGACTGCTCTGTTGCAGCGATGGCATAGGTATAGGCAATTCATTGGTCCCGGTTCGTGGCAGGAACCGGGACTAAAGGCTCCCCTTCTGTCCCGGTTCCAGCCACGAACCGGGACCACTGGCTGTGGGCCATGAGCGAGGACTATTGGTCCCAGTTCGTGCCAGGAACCGGGACAAATGGGTCCAGACGAACCAGGATAGATGCCCCACGAGGCCCGGCCGGCCCCCTGGGCGCACGAACCGGGACGTATCCCCCCATGGGTCCCGGTTTGTGACTGAACCGGGACTAATGGGCTGGCCAGGCCCCAACCAAAGCCTTGTTTTCTACTAGTGCGCATACCTACCCGCCTTGGAGTGTGCCTTCATCCACTCAAGATCTGTCAGCAGCCAGGTACCCTCCGGCCCCTGCCAATGCCATCCATGGTGGACACCACGTCTACTAGGTGTTCGGTCAAATGACATTGAAGTTTTTTTACCTTCTTGTTGTTTTTTACAGTAAAACAATCGTAGGTTACTCATTGATGGAGGATGAGTTGTTATGCGATGCGTTGAAGGTCGTATATGCAGACTTTGTAGGATGAGCAGAGGAGGCTCGATCTTTTGGCAAAACGTGCATGCTCCGTTCATGAGCAAAAGAACTTCATGCCCTATGACTTGCACATGATCCATGACCGCCAATGCAAAGTCACTAGCGCATCGGTGAGAACCATCTCCAACTTCGTCATGAAGTTTTGCGGTGTGATTGCAGGAGTGGAGACTATGTGGTCATCGGACTCGTCAACCATGAAGATGTAAGTTTTGCTTCTTGTTGTTCTACATGTTGGTCAATTCATTGCTTCACACATTGTTGCAACTTGATGTACCATGGACCAAGGGCAACGCCGTTTACGCTCATACATTGTAGGATGAAGCTCAAGGAATGCATGTGACAACATATGCTGATTCTGACTTGTGCATCGCTGAATTTGGAATCCATGATTTCAAAAACTTGTTCAGCATCCGGTTATCATGGATGTGATATTTACATTTGAACTATTGTTGTACTAGGTATATTTTGATGTTATTTATGTATGAATTGTGCTCTTTTATATAATTATTTGAACGGACGTTTAGGAGACATTGTTGAATGGCCGGCTTTCATATAAGTGTCTACGGACTGGTCTGGACCGGTTGGCGGACTAATAGTGTGTCCATTGTAGGGGTGGCGTTGGAGATGCCCTTACCCTTCCTGGCACCACTTTTTGTTTCGTCAAGTTAATATACTAATATGTAATACTTTAATGTGAGACAGTTTCAATTGATTCATTTTTTGTCACATTTTTAATAGCCATTGCACACATGTTTCCCCTTCTTCCTTCTTTTTCCCATGCAAATAATTAATCTATTAAAAATACTCCAAGTGTAATATGTCTTCAAATGCTTTATTACTGGCTTGGTCCATGCTGGCTTATTGTACTGGTAGTGGATGTGAGCATGGAGATGTCGGTGTGGCGGCGGAACCTGGCGACGGCACAGTCGGTGCCAAATATGTCGGAGGAGATGTAGTTGTGTCCACCACTCATGACCGGCATGTTGGTGCTTACTGTGAGCTTGTTGACGTAGTTGGATCGGTAGGTTTGGCTGAGCACGCCATGGAGACTACCAGTGAGGTTGTAGAATTTAAAACCAATGTCGAGGTGTGCAAGGTTGTCATCCTCCGCCACCCT
Source organism: Aegilops tauschii subsp. strangulata (assembly GCF_002575655.3). Classification (NCBI taxonomy): domain Eukaryota; kingdom Viridiplantae; phylum Streptophyta; class Magnoliopsida; order Poales; family Poaceae; genus Aegilops; species Aegilops tauschii. The sequence continues at coordinate 633,850,934 of NC_053041.3, read as the reverse complement.
ATATTTGTGGATACGTGAGTCGTGCTCTGTCATTGTCACCACAGTCGCCATGATGTCAAACACTCCATTGAGCTGCACTCTCAAACTATTGGTCGGGGCGATCCTTGTGGCCGTTACCCCTGTCATCACCGTGCACTCCCACCATGCACCGAGCACGGTTGGGATGTCAATGGGCTCGCCATCAAATGCCATCTCCAAGCGATCGACCATATTGCTCCACTTTGAGGTCTTCTTGGCGCCTATGAAGATGCGGTGCTCGGTGAAGCGGATGCCGAGGGCCTATATCCAGGTGAAGTCACGGCTCATGGTGGGTTTGTGCTTGCCAATGAAGTGTGCGGTTATGTGGAGGTTGGTGTCAGAGATGATGCAAAAGTCCCGGTCCTTCTTGCCATGGAAGTAGAAGGTGTTCCCGTCGCCACCAGTGAATCGCGGGTCACCACATGAGATGCCCGGATAGAAGTCACACACTTGAGGGAGCCAAAAAAAAAATCAGAATTAGTACAAACGTAAGTGTATGCAACATCATTTCCATTTGAGAAAGTACTTAATGCAGAAGGTCTTGCAGCTGGGGCACATGACGATGCAGCTGTCCGAGCACCGCTTGTCGCACTTGGACTTGCACCCCTTCTTCCCGGCTGTGTCCGGGCACGACAGCACCTGTTCCCCGGGAGTCACCACCTTAAAGTTCTTGGGCAGCCGCCGACTGGGTGGCAAAGTCGCCTGAGCAGCAGCACCGGCGAGGATGACTGCGCACACGGCTACCACCAGAGCACGGCTCTCGGATGGCGTGCGATGCACGGCTCGAGAGCGACACGCACTTCAGGTGCGAGTTCGTGCCAGATCTGGGGGGATCGCGACTGGATTTCCGGCCAGGAGCTCTCCTCCGGCTATCGCGCCGGCTGATCCTCCTCGCCCCCGACGGCGGGACGGTGGATGACCTGCGGTGGCGCGCCGACGACGACCTCGAGACAGGTCAGTTGGTCTGATTCCCGTCACACCTGGTCAGAATTGTTCCCTACGACGTGGAGAGTCTCCCGTTTGCGGGGCTTGACGGTGACGGGTTCGCCGGCGACCTGCCGGGGCCACCCTCGCCGGAGTAGAGAAGATGGCCTGCCTTGTACAGACCGCGGTTGTCGGTAGCATGCTTACTTCCGTACAGAAAGGGCGCCATTGTCGAGTTGGGGAGAAGGGCGCTGTTGTTGGACGACACCGAGCGGGTGGTGGACAGCCGTGGTCTCCGGCATGGCGAGAGGATTGCGGTACATCGTGTTCTCGATTTCCCGTGTCATGTGGCACATGTTGGGCACGACTTGGTGGTGGATGCGGTGGTACACGGGGGGGGGGGGGGGGGAATTCGAGGCGTGCGGCCGCCATGAATGCGGGGGGAAGGTGGAGAAATCCCCTCACCCCGGGGTTGGGCCGACGCACTTGAGACTTGCCTCCACAAACCACCCCACCCAAAATCACCAGATCCAGCGAAGCAAAAGGCGAGCAAGGTGAGAGATGGCGGATTGGAGATTGGGGATGGAGAGATCCATCGTCGAATTGGCCAACGGAGACGAGGAGAAGATGGAGAAGGCCAAGGAGATAGTATCCTGGTTCTCGTCTCGAAAGGAGATGCGCCGTGCAGCGAAGAAAGTGTTCAGGAACCTGACGGTAGAGGAGGACATGAGGCTCACCCCCAACGGCTTCACCACGCCGTAAAATGGTCCGGTGAGCTCACTGGTTGCGCTGGTGTGGGCGATGGAAGAGACAGAGGGCAAGGATCTGGAGCAGAAGGGGAAGTGGTGGGTGTTTCGCTCGTGCCACAGCTTCCCCACGGGCCCGGAAGAGATGGTGGTGGGCGGCGTCATGGCGATTCCGGCGTCGGGGAGTCGCTGGATTCCAATCCAGATCAAATCCAGTGAGGAGGAAGGGGAGCAGGAATCTGACGATGCAGATACAGGGGGGGGGGTCGAGGAACGGGAGATCCCGAAGCGCAGGGGAAAGATAGTTGTCACAGAGCTGCCACGCAGGTCTCCTCGCCTCCTCCGTCGATCCCTGCGCATCCGCGACCTCGCCTCCCGCCCGGCGGAGGACTAGGCTGCTCCCTTGCCGGCAACCGCTTCTGGTTGCTGGCTGGGGAGGAGTCTAATGAGGAATACGGGTGCTCATCAGATGAACCAGGTACGATTTGTGGGAATCCTGTTAAATATTTGCACGCCTTTTCTGAAGATGTCATTCAGACTAGTGTGGTGCACAGTGGAGAGGGGGGGAATCGAAGGAATGATGCTAAGAATACTATGAGAGACAAAACAAATAAAATCATAAATAGAAATAAACTTTATGTTGATGCTCTGGTGAGAAATGAAAAAAAGCCAATGAGGCTATGAATGACAGATATATACTATGAGGGGAGAAGAGGTTAAAGCTAGGATGAATTCGATAATACCCATCTCAGATTATTGGTCGGAGACTGGGTTGGATCTAGAATTTCTGGATAGATAATTGTATGGTTAAAGCTGATATACATAGCAATAAACCAGGGGGGAATGTGCGCTATTCAGGAAAAAAAGAAATTGGTGATGGGAAGGTTGAGGACTGGGCTCTTGACCCAGGCCCAACAGGGAGAGCTGAGAGTTCCTATTTTGGGGGAGATGCGGAGAGGCCCAGTGGGCCATCCAGCTCTTCTCAACATATATATACCAACCCACCCCTTCCAGAGGACGAGAAAGATAAGGAAGGACCAAAATTATGGTTTGTAGAGGTGCCGCCAGAGAGAGAACACCAAATGAACAGAGGGTTTGGTACATCTGGAGGGGGAGGGGGAGAGAGGGATGGTAGCTGAAGAAGCGAGAGGAAGGGGGAGAAATCTACACCCGCAAATCCTATGATAAGGAGAGAGCTGACCAAATTCTTGAGGCAAGCAACTCCAGAAATCCCATCAACAGGCAAGATTCTAAGGATTTGACAGATGCAGATAAGGAAAAGGCCAAGATGGCTAAAGATGAGGTGGCCAGATCTTATCCCAAAGAAAATCAGATGGAGGGGATGAACCAGCTGCCTGGTGGGGTGGATCTGGCTCAACAGCAGGTATGACTGACCACCCAGCTGGCTCAACTTGCTCAAAACTCTAGGGCCGTAGGTGGAGATGGAAAGAACAACGGTGAGGGGAATAGCTCTCACACCCGGATCGATGGTGGATTTCAATAGAGAAGAGTTGATCCAGTTGGGAGAGGAGAGGCTAATGTGGCTACAGGAGTGAGAGGTCACCAAAGCAATTTTACCAACAGAGGGGATAATTTTCAGAGAAGTGGGCAAGACAGAGATAATTTTGATCCAAGAAATGCTGTGGATAGAGGAAGAATGGCAGTGAGAGGAAATACAAACAACATATGCAACAAGTGCAAGAACACTGGCCATGCCACTAAGGATTGCATGCTGGGGCACTGTCTGATTTGTGGAAAAAAGAACCACATTACTGATGACTGTAATTGTCTAAAACAGATTAAACCAGTTCCTAAGTTTGTTGGCTATGCTGCAAAAGGGTTGGGGGTGCTGCTAGTTCAAAGTTCTAAGGAGGTGCTGGATGTTGAAAATCCCAACCCCATGGCACTAGTGATTGTGGTTTCAGGAGAGGTGAATGAGACTCGGTTAATTGACATAATGCACTACATGTTTAATTGGAATTGGCAATGGAGATACAGAAGACAGAGTGAGAATTCCTTTCTAGTTAGGTTTCCAAGCAAAGGGAGATTGGTGGAGCTAATCCAGTGCAAAGACTTCGATTTGTTAGGTTCTGGGGCTATCATCAATGTCAGTAACTGGGGCTTTGACACACAGGCCATAGGGAAGCTTCACACTGTGTGGGTCAAGTTTGATAAGGTACCTGAATGTTTCAGACACTTTTTTGGTATGTGTGAAGTTGCTGCTACCTTTGGATCAGTATTGGAGATTGACATGAATACCATAACTCAAGACAAGATCAGGGCAAAAGTGGGAGTGAGAGATCATGAGAAAATTCCAGCATACACTGAGATCACTGCCAAAAATCTGATGATATATAGGGTGAGACCAGAACTGGAAATGGTGGTTGAAATGGGATGGTATGGTGAGCAAAAGAAGCATGGTTTTGAAAATGAGGAAATGAGAAATTTGGAAGAGGAGATGAGGAAGAGACACAAAGGATCACACAACCAGTTGGATGGAACAAAAGAAATTATCAGCTTGGGCAGTTTGAATATCAGCGAATATGAGGAAATGAGGAAAAGTGCAGAGGAAATGAAAGCTATGCAGAGAGATCACATCAGAGAGATGGAAGTCAGGGAAATTTTTGAAGCTGATCTTGGAAAAGTCTTTCTAAAACTGGAGGAGATGGAAGAAGAGAGGGCTAGGCAGAATGCCTTAAGAGCTAAGGAAGAGGTGAAGATTGCTGAGTTGGAAAAAGAGAGAAAACACCTGCTGGAGGTGGTGAGCAAACAACAGGATATGCTAGATACTTGTGTAAGCAAGATTGAATTCTGGGAAGCTAGGGAGAGAGAATTGGAGGAGATCACTGGCAATGAGTTAAAAGGAACTGACAACAATAAGCAGGAAGAGGGCAATGATACTTATCTAGAACCTGTTGACTACAATGCCAGCCAAGAGTTAGTCTCCTTTGGGACCAAGCTGGGGATGAAATCTAGGGGAGAAGGTGAAGAAAAAGAAAATGATAACACTTCAGAAGAAGCCCTGAGGAGATGTGACAGGTTGGTGGACTAAAAAGATGCAAAGATTGAGGAGGTGACTAAAGAGAGAACTGCTGCAAAAGACAATTATGGTAACTCATTTGAAACCTTTCATGATAATTCTTCATTGTTGTTTATGGCTAATAAGGTGGGGTTTGATTTGGGATGTACTATTCAGAAACATGGAACAAAGTAGACAAGATTTTTATAATCAAAACGATGAACAAGGAGGTTGTTTCTAAAACTGATAATAATATAGAACTAATTGATGTTGGGGATAATGATCTTAAAGATTTATGTTTTGATGATGACCACTCTGATTATGCTTTGGAGATCGATTACGACACTCATCTAAAGAGCATATTTACAAGTGGTAAAAAAACAGCTCTGGCTCACCAGGATTATCCTGTGGGAAGTCAACTGTTAAAATAGGGGGACACAATAGGAGGAAGAAAAAGAAAGTTAATATCTAATTATATTCTGATTTCAACATGATTGGCATGTTTTGGAATGTGAGAGGAATAGGTCCTGATATTAAAAGAAGTTTTATTAGAGATCTTATTAGCAATAAGAAACTAGATTTTGTTGGTATTCAAGAAACTATTAATTCTCCAAAAATGAACTCCATAATCTATGTGGAGGGATAAATTTCATTTGGACATGGGCCCCACCTAGAGGAAGATCAGGGGGATCCTAGTGGGTGTCAATGGTGATACTTTTGATACTATAAATGAGGAAATTGGGGAATATTTTGTTAGTTTACTGGTTTTTGACAAGAAAGGTAAGTTTGATTGGAACTTGGTGGTAATATATGGAGATGCTCAAAAAACTGGGAAAGCTGCCTTCTTAGCAGAATTATCCAGAATGTACCAGAAGAATAACTCTATGCCTGTGTAATTCGGGGGTGATTTCAACATTATCAGAAATAGCAGTCAGAAAAATAAACCCAGTGGTGATAACCACTGGAGTTTTGTTTTTAATGCTATTATTGAGCATGCTGGATTGAGAGAACTTCCCTTAAATGGTAGACAATATACATGGGCCAATAATCTATATGGCCCTACTTATGAAAAACAAGGTAGAATCTTAATTTGCCAAGATTGGGAGGAACATTATCCTCTTAGTGTTGTTCAGTCTCTGGAGAGAGAGATTCCTGATCATACTCCTCTGATCTTAAATACTGGAGATGTAAGAAATAGTAATCCTCTTTTTAGATTTGAAAATGCATGGATGTTAAAAGAAGGTTTCAAAGATTATGTCATTTAGATTTGGAATGGACACTTTTATGTAGACTGTCTGGAAAGATGGCAACAAAAATTAAGAACCTTCAGAAAAAAGGTGAAGGGGTGGATTCTCAATTATGATTCTTGGTATAGAAAAACTAAAAAGCAAATCCTTAATGACCTAGATATGATTGACAAAAATGCTGAAAAATTTGGTCTACACTCTAATGATAGAGAGGAACAAAAAAGATTAAGGGCCCAACTTCAAAACCTGCTTAAACAAGAAGAGATGAAATGGCTACAGAGATAAAAGACAGGGAAATCAAAGATGGAGATAATAACCCCAACTATTATCATGCAAAGGCCAACGGCAGAAAAAGGAAGAACGTTATACTTTCATTAGAACGAGATGAAGGGATCATAGAAGGGAATGAAAACTTGGTTAAATACATTACATAATTTTACAAAAACCTCTTTGGGGAACCGGATGCCTCCACTATTAACTTGGGGATCCAGTATGCTCCAGGGATTAGTCAGGAGCAAGCTGATCAACTGATTGAGCCCTTCTCTATGAAGGAACTCCATGATGTGGTTTTTGGTATGGAAAAAAAATAAAAGTCCTGGGCCTGATGGCCTGCCTGCTGACTTCTACCCACACTTTTGGGATGTTGTCAAATGGGATCTCAAGAGTTAATTGGATGAATTTCATTCTGGTACACTGGACATAAAAAGACTAAACTATGGGATAATCACTTTAATCCCAAAAGTCAAAGATGCCAAACAAATCCAAAAGTATAGACCAATCTGTTTACTGAATGTGAGTTTCAAAATTGTAACCAAAGTACTGATGAATATATTGAGTAGAGTGGTTTCACCTATCATCTCACCCACTCAGACAGCCATTATCAAGGGGAGATACATTATGGAGGGGGTGGTAGTCCTACGTGAAGCTTTGAACACTATACATGAAAAGAAGCAGAGTGCTATACTCTTCAAAGTTGATTTTGAAAAAGCATATGATAAAATCAAGTGGCCCTATGTATATAAAATGATGGAACTTAATAATTTACCTGAGAAGTGGTTTGACCTAGTGATGCACACTATGATAAGGGGACATGTGTCTATTAAAGTCAATGACACATTTGGACCATATTTCAGAACTCACGAAGGCTTAAGGCAAGGGGACTCTCTTTCCCCATTACTGTTTGATATTGTTGTAGATGCCCTAGCCACTATTCTGGATAGAGCTAAGAATGAGGGATTTGTTAAAGGAGTGCTGCAGGAAATGGGGAATGGTGGTGTCAACATGCTACAATATGCAGATGACACCATATTCCTATTGCAAGATGATGAAAACAGTGCCAAAAAATTTTAATTCATCTTGACAGCTTTTGAACAAATGTCTGGGCTTAGTATTAATTTTCATAAAAGTGAACTGTTCTTACTCGGAGAAGCAGCCAAAAAAGCTGACAAATACCAAGGAATATTCACTTGTGAAATAGGGAAAATTCCTTTCAAATATTTGGGCTTTCCTGTGTCCAATATAAAACTGGGCAATAAAGCTTGGAAAGTTGTTACTGAGAAGAGTGAAAAAAGGTGTGCTTGTTGGCAAGGGAGATTACTGAATATGGCATGTAGAGTGACCCTGGTACAAGCATGCCTGACAAATATTCCATTGTTTATGATGTCATTCTACCCTCTTCCAGCTGGACCTAGAAAGAAAGTTGACTTTTATAGAGCCGGATTGGTCTGGCAGGAAAATGAAGATAAAAAATATCACCTAGTTAATTGGAAGACATTTTGCCTTCCAAAAGAACAAGGGGGGAGGGGGCTGGGGATTCTGAACCTTGAGATCGTGAACAAAGCACTTTTAGCCAAGTGGCTTTGGAAAATGGAAACTGAAAATGGTATGTGGGTTGATATCATTAAAAATCAATATGTAAAGGGCAAATGCTTGTCTGGTATTGAGAGAAAAACTGGAGATTCTCAATTCTGGGGGGCTCTGTTAGGAGTAAAGAAAATATACTTCCAACATGTGAAAAAAGATTAGGGGACGGTGAGAACACTAGATTGTGGGAAGATTGGTGGGTGGGCTCCAAACCTCTTAAAGAAGCCTATCCCAGACTATATAACATCAGCTTTGACCACAACATTTCTGTGGCTGAAGCCATCCAAAAAGGATGGGGAGGATTCAAATTTAGACGTACCCTCATGGGAGATTTTTTTGACCTATGGGGCAGTCTGAAAATGAGATGTGAGGAAGTTAGAATGTTTGGGGGCAAAGACCAACCAATGTGGATGTTAACTAAAGATAGAATTTTTTTGGTGAAATCTCTCTATGATTTTCTCATTAAAACTGATGTTGGTTTTCCACATAAATTCCTCTGGAAAATCAAAACCCCTGCCAAAATCAAAATGTTTCTTTGGCTTCTGGCTAGGAAAAGTATATTAACTAAGGATAACCTGGCCAGAAGAGGTTGGAAAGGAAGTAAAATCTGTGTCTTTTGTGGGAAAGATGAATCAATTGATCACTTGTTTTTCTCTTGTTCTGCAGGTAAATTGATGTGGAGCCTGGTTAAATGTTCTTTTGATCTTAGAAATATTCCACAGAACCTAAATAATTGTTTGACAACTTGGATCAAAACATTCCAGCAAACACAAAGACATCTAGTGATTGTGGGGATGTCTGCAATGTTTTGGTCCATCTGGAAGTGCAGGAATGATGTGATTTTTAGATCAAAAAAATCTAAATGACCCTATGACTATTGTCAGGAAGATATGCAACTGGATTATTGACTGGTCTATTTTGCAGAAAAATAAACCCAGGGGGAAAAATGCTGATGCTGGGAGCAAAAATAATAGAGCGGGTGGCAAGTAAAGTTTACAAAAGGCGTCGCAAGGGTGGAGGCCTGGGATGAGAAGACTGGGAGCTGCCGGCGACTAGGCAGCTTGTAGTGGTTTCTTTCCTTTGTGGCTTGTTTTGCCTTGCTGTCAGTTGCTTGTAATCTTTCGTTTTGCTGGCTTTTGGATTTATGTATGCCCTAGGAAGACTGATGATGCTGTGAACCTCTACTTTGCCGTTGGTTTCGTTAATGAAATCGGAGGGACAACCCCCTCTTTTAATAAAAAAAACACCAGAGCAATAACAAAGGCTACGAGCTGTCGTGCCATGGGGCGGGTAACTCGAACTCCGAGCTCTTGCCTGAGATATTGATCTGTGCACTGTGCTGCCTGTGGGCTATGGTGATGGTGATCGGGTAGGAATGGGATGGAGCTGGGTGAGAATTTGTAGGGCGGGGTGCTCACCTGGATGGATGCGTGGTGGTGGCTACTCTTAGTCTGAGGCAATCCTTCTCTAGTTAATGACGATTTAATTTGGATTAGTGAATTGTTGCGTGATTGCGTCCGCTAAGGAAGGAGAGCCGACTTAATAAAAAACTCTAGTAGCAGCCCTAGGTCAAGTCCTGTTCATGCTGATCTGTTATTGGTCCGATAGAGCATCTACAGAGGTGGCATTTATCTGAACGTACCCTTCCATCTACAGAGGAGTACCAAAATTACATCAGAGGCAAACAAAATACTAAAATCCTTGGCATCTCTACCTGGCCACTTCGTACTACCAAAATGCATGTATGTAATATGTTTTTTTACACATTTGACATGACTTGCACTTGGAAAAATTTATGTCTAATACTCCCTCCGTCCTATAATATAAGAGAGTTTTTAAAACTACACTAGTGTAAAAAATGCTCTTGTATTATGGGATAGAGGGTGTACATGTTAAATGTAGACCTGAAAGAAAGACAGGTGTGATGTGAGGCGTCGAAACAGAGCAATGAGTAGAGCCCCTAGGCTAGTGACAAGCTAGCAGAAAAAACTAGGAGAACAAGACCATCAAGGCGGTCTCCAAGTATAACCCTCCTTGCTGTGTTCGTCAATAAGATTCAGAATAGCTCTTGGGGAAACTCTTTGTCGCTTGAAATGTTCTTCTGTTCTGCTCACACCAAATGCGCCACCAAACGATCATGGCTGCTGCTAACCTCTTTTATTTGGACAGCCTGGTAGAGAAAGCAAGGTTGCCAGCTTGCCACCAGGATTTCAGACAAACCATGCTTATTTCAGGGCGAAGGGTTATTGGAATTGAAAATTTGGTGAGAGCGAGTGTACAAATCTCAGCAGAAAATGTGCAGTGAGCAAGCAGGCGAGGAGTGGTTTCCGGCTGAGTCATGCAGAGCGGACAAGAGGCGTTTCTTCGATCATACCTCGATGGGCCAGATGACGGGTGGTCATCCAGCGGCCCTGTACGGCGAATCATGCATTTAGCTCTAATTTAGAAGGGATTCTTGCACGCACGATTACCATGGGGAAGTCTGAACGTACCCTTCCATTGAACAGAGCATGGTAAGGGTAAGCAGTCGTTGCGCTGCAGTTTCCTGAGTTCAACCATTTTCATTTCATATCACCTCTACTTTCACTGAGTCTCACGTTCTGAATTTGATCCTCTCGTGACCCCCTCCCTCTCGCGACCCCCGCGTCGCCTCCCCCGGCGGCGGCGGGGGAACCCTAGCCGTGCCGCCTCGGCCCCCTTCCCACCTCGTCCCACCTCCTCGCCGCCGCCTGAGGCAGCCGCCGGGCAATCCCGGGGCGCCAAGGATGGTGGCGGCGGGGTCTCGGCTGCCCTGCCTCTGCGTGGGGAGTCCCGGATCTGGAGCGGCGGCTCCTTTTGGCGAGGCACGGCAGGCTCTGGTGAGCAGCCGTGCGGGTGGTGGATCTGGCGTCCTGGCCGCGCGGGCGGCGGGATCCCGGTGGTCGTTGCCGGCTGGCGGCGGATTCTGCGGCGGTCGGTGCGCGCGATCTAGCGCCTCACCTCCTCCCCTGTTTGGCGTGCGGGCCAGCCTGGTCGGGTCGCACTTCCCTTGGTCTCCGGTTCTGTACAGGCGGCGCTGCTTGTGGCTGGGATCTAGTTCGGACGAAATCACTGGCCGGCCATGGCCGGCCGTGCCGACGGCGACGCCTAGGGCGCTATTCCCCTCCTTGGAGGCGTCGGTATGGACTGATCTCATCACTTCCCCTTTCCCTAGGTCTCCCGGGCGAAAGCCCTAACTTTGTTGGGCGGCGGCGGCGCTCACGGCGCTGTTACCTTCTTGAACGCGCCGCTTTGAGAACCTTGGGGTTCGGTGGCGCTTGTGGGCGGTGGGCGACGGCGGTGGTGCGGACCTATCCTAGTATGGATCTATGTCCGTTGCTTGGAGATGGACTCGAGTAGGTGGAGGTCGTCGTTTGGCGTCGTGGTGGCGTCCATGGCGGAAGCGTAGGTGGACCTATCCTAGTAACTCAAAATTTTCCTACGATCATGCAAGATCTATCTAGGAGAAGCATAGCAACGAGCGGGCAGAGTGTGTCCACGTACCCTCGTAGACCGAAAGCGGAAGCGTTTAGTAACGTGGTTGATGTAGTCGAACGTCTTCATGATCCAACCGATCCAAGTACCGAATATACGGCACCTCCGTGTTCTGCAGACATTCAGCACGATGACGTCCCTCGATCTCTTGATCCAGTTGAAGACGAGGGATAGTTTTGTCGGCACGACGGCGTGGCGATGGTGATGATGAGTTTTACCGGCGCAGGGCTTCGCCTAAGCACTACGACGATATGACCGAGGTGTTAAACTGTGGAGGGGGGCACCGCACACGGCTAAGACAATTGATCTTGTGTTGTCTTTGGGGTGCCCCCTTCCCCCGTATATAAACGAGGGAGGGAGGAGGCGGCCGGCCTAGGGGGCGCACCAAGTGTGGGGAGTCCTAGTTCTAGTAGGATTCCCCTTTCCTTTCTGGAGTAGGAGAGAGGGAAAGAGGGAAACAAAAAGGGAATAGGCATTAGTGCAGAACATGCCTTTATCACCGGTTCGTAAGGGCCTTTAGTGCCGGTTTTGCAACCGGCACTATGAAGTGGAGACTAAAGGCCCCCCCCCCCTTTAGTACCGGTTCGGCACGAACCGGCGCTAAAGTGCCACCACGTGGCACGAGCCAGGCCCGGGTGCTGGTAGACCATTAGTACCGGTTGGTAGCACCAACCGGTACTAAATGTTTGGGTGGGTTTTGGTTTTAATTTTTATTTTTCCATTAATTTTGTGTTTTCCATTTAATTCTTTTTTGTTTGCTGGTATTTTACGATACTACATATTGTACACGTTATGCATATATATAAATAGATTTTCTCGTAGAACTGATCATATATACATAATCGAATGTCTCACAACCACCATTAATTATTCACACATACACATGTATATATATACAATTTCTCCTACATGTTGCCTTGGTGCCTTCGGAGCACGATGACAAGTGGTTCATGGGGGCGGTAGCGGGTAATAGTATTCTCCTTTGGGATCTATGACCTGGTCGAGCAAAAATCCCGCTATTTCCTCTTGAAGTGCTCGTATGCGCTCCTCTGATAGGAGCTTGTCCCGCACCTCTTTGAACTGTTAAGAAGGAGATCAATATGCATGTGTATTAGTTGTGTGACTAGATATCGACAATCATGTAAGATTTGTGAATAGTGTTCTGGCAAACGTACCCAGTCCTGTCTATCAGATCTGCTCCTTTCGGACGCCATCATGCGAATGTTCTCGCAAACGTAGTATGCACACACTTCTGTCCCTGGCGCCTGCTTCAGGGCCTTTACGACAATAGAATTTAATCAGATAATAATTAATCAAGCATGTTAATTAATTAATGGTATTGAAACAAGAATTAAAGAGATGGTAGCTAGCTAGCTAGTATTACTTAATTACTTACCTTGGGTCGATACCAACATAGCTATTGTCGCCATTTTCCTGGAGTCACCTTGATGTACTTTGCCCAAGCCCTACCCGCCGGCAAAGAAAATTAATAAAGGAGTTATTAAAGATAGTTCAGATCAGGAAATGACGAACTAAATAGGCCGAGATATAGTTAATAATGATTGAAATAACCTGTCGACTATCCCCTTCACGATGCTGTAGTCACTATTTTTTTAAGTAGTGAGTCCAGTACTTCAACTTTTCCTTCGTAAACTTTAATGTCTAACAAGATCCAGGGGAAGCTGCATGCGCATACGTTTGCATATATAAATTAAGCGGGCATGTGCATAACACTAATCAACTATAACCCTAAACCCTATACACTTATTAACATGTAGCTAGTAAACAAAAACAGAATTTGTAGTACAAGACAGTGTGGCTCACTCGAAGTTGTAAGGAAGTAGTATATCTTCATTGCTATTGAGGCGCTTCAAGAACTCTAGCATGCATTTCTCTACATCTTGTCTACACCATTCTAATTTCCATGTGTATTCATTAACGGTATTTGGGTCAATGAACCCAATGCCATAGCGTCCAGCTTTTTTCATTTCATACATCTTCATCTTGCATAATACCACGGAAAAGAATATATAGTGAGGATATATAATTACAGGTAATTAATGATCAATCAATGAGCACTAGATCTAGCTTGAGACTTAAATTACAGAAAGAAATCACTTACAGACAATAACAACTGACGATAGATTTGTCGAGTGCATCTTGATTGAATAACTGAAATAGTTCTGAATACTCAACGGCCAGAGCTTTCTTATGGAAGTAATGATCTTCCTCGACTTGCACCATGAGGGACTCTCGATTGGAAATCTTGGTAATTTTCATGTACCAATCATGCAATTCATACATTCTCGTTGGGAGGTTCTTGACCTCCTCGGGCTCGACCAAAGGTTCGCCGCGGACATATTTCCGTTTTGTTTCCTCCTCTCTAAGCGGAGGCATGGGCTCGATATCGAGGAGTTGTCCAACAGTGATCTTGAGCATTTCAGCCTGCATTATGTGCTCCTCGGTTATTACCACATCGCCCAGCTCGGGAACGTAAACGGTTTGCCCACAATAATATTGGGCGCGCGTACTCTCATGTGTTGTTGGCACAACAAGCGGGGGGTCGATTGCGCCGCCTGTTCTCCCAGCTGGGGAACGGTTTTCCCGCATTTTTTGACAGCTGCTTGTTGGCTGGAGCTCGAGCTCGCTTCTTTCTGTAGTCGTGCTCGATGTGCCTTCCTGATTTGGCGCTCATAGTGTGAGTCAACAGGCTTGGGAGCTGGTGGTCTAGCCATACGAATGAAGTGGTCAATCTTTTCCTCAGGCACTTTCTCCCTCGGCGGCGTTGCCGGTTTCGGTCGTAAATGAGCGTCCACTTCGGCCCGCACAATTGCATCGTTTTGCTCCTCGGTCATGCCGTAAGGCCTCTGAGGAAGAGGAGCGAGGCTGCTTGGACCATATTTATATCGCTTGTCTCCGCCTGTACTTTCTGTACTACCTCGACTCGTACCGCTACGCACCATAGCTGCGGCGTGTCTCTTGTGCGATTGCTTAGGCGGCGGAGACGGTTGACGTGGCTTAGTTTGAGCAGGAGGAGTGGCCTGACGCTGTGCCGGATTTGAAGCAGGAGGTGTGGCCTGACACGGTGTCGGACTTGAAGTAGGAGGTGTGGCCTGACGCTGTGCCGGACTTGAAGTAGGAGGTGTGGCCTGACACGGTGTCAGACTTGAAACAGGAGGAGTGGCCTGACGCTGTGCCGGACTTGAAGCAGGAGTCTGCTCACGCGTTCGTGGACTTGGAGGAGCGGGAGTCTACGGACACGGAGGCGGACTTCGAGGAGGAGTCGGCAGACGCGGTGTCGGTGGACTTCGAAAGATGATGCAATCCTTTTTCCATAGGATGAAACGATGTATGGCCTCTCCCAGTGTTTGCTCGTCGTCACCTCCATGAATGTCAAGCTCTAGCCCCGAATATGGGCCCACCACCTCATCAACCAAGACACGAGCATAGCCCGCTGGAATCGGGGCGCAATGGAAGGTTTCTTCGGGGGTAATTGTAAAAGCAACGGCGTTCGCCACCTTCATGGATATGTTCTTCATTTTGAAGTGTAGCTCACAGTTAGTGTTCTCTATGATGTCATCCACAGGGTATGTATCCAGCAGTGCGTCGCCCGGGGCGGAACCAACGCTGCTTCTCGGCATGGATGGGACGGTGCTATCCAATGCTGGATGATCATCCGCTTGCTGCTGCCGCTGCTGAGACCCCCTTTCCTGGCTAAGTGAGTCGATCTGCTGCTGCTGCTGCTAGAATTTGAGTGCCAAGTCCGCGTGCCTTGCTTCTAGGCCTTGAAGGTGTTCCGCGTCCTGCTTCCTCTGCTCCTCCTCCAGCTTCCTCTTCTTCTCCTCCTCCATCTTCTTTCTTGCACGGGTCCTGTAGTCGTCGTTCCATTCCGAAAAGCCCTCATACCAGGGAATAACGCCCTTGCCTCGTGTTCTTCCCGGTTGTTCAGGATTTCCCAGGGCGCGCGTAAGCTCGTCGTTCTCTCTGTTGGGCGTGAACACCCCCTTTCTTTCATCTTCTATTGCGTCAAGTAACTTTTGTTCTGCTCCTTTTAGACTTGCCTTCTTCGAAACCAGGCCTGTCTTCGGGTCCAACGCCCCCCATGCGCATAGAACCAAGTTCTGCACCTGGGGGGCCAGCTCCTAGTAACCGGAGTGACCCCTGCATCCTCCATCACTTGCTCAGACTTATCCCACTTAGGCATTGCCACCGCGTAGCCACCTGGACCCAGCCTATGGAACTGCGTCTTTTTTGCGGCATTGGCCTTGTTTTTCTCGACCGTTCCTTAGATAATTCTGATTCCTTGAATTTCACGAAAGCGGGCCAGTGTTCTCTTTGCTTCTCCAGTGTTCCCTTGAATTCTGGAGTCTTCCTTTCTGCAACGAGGTAGTGGGCCCATACAGTTTTCTTGTGGGTGTTGAATGCAATTGCCATCTTCTTAAGAGCAGCGTCCTTGACTTTCTGCACATCTGCATCAGTGAAATAATCTGGTAGGGTGAAATGTTCCATCAGAGATTCCCAAAGCTTTTGTTTTGCTCTGTCGTCGACCCAAGTAACATCTGGGCGTTTAGTTTTTGGCTCTTTCCATTCTTGAATGGAGATCGGGAGTTGGTCCTTCACAAGAACTCCGCACTTATGAATGAACTTGCTCGCAATGTTCTTAGGCATGAGGGGTTCGCCACTAGCTTTGATGGAATCGATGTTGTACTTTACACCCTCCTTCAACTTTTTGCTCGGGCCGCGCTTTGTCCTGCTGTCTGTAGAAGCAGATTTGCTCGATCCGGAGGGCTGAAAGAAGAAAGATCGATTCGTTAATATATCTTCAAATAAAAAACATGTGATTATCACTAGATGCCTGCTTATATAAATATACCTCGCCGGTAGTTTTTGTTATTTCAAGATCAACATTGTATTCGTCATCATAATCATTGTCTACGTCATCATAATCATAATCATAGTTCATGACTTCATCAGCTCGGTCGTCAAGATCGAATATCTTATCATCACCCTCCCCGGTATTGTTCAGATATTGGGAGCCGTCATTTGCTTCATTCAGATCATCTAGCCTGCTAGGGCTGCGTATGATCTCGAACAGGGCCTCTTCTCCCTCTCTGCCGGTATTGTCCGCCATAGCTTTTATTTAACTAATACAGAAGAAATATAAAACAATTTAGTATTCAAATTACAATGCATGGATGCAATCAATAAGGAAAAACTGAATCATATAGTACATAATATGCATCGTCTCGAATAATATATAATCTCGAATACATCGTCTCGAATAATATATAATATCGAATACATCGTCTCGAATAATATATAATCTCGAATACATCGTCTCAAATAATATATAATCTCGAATACATCACTGGCTAGGTAGCTAATAAAGATCGAATACTATAGAAGAATCTAGGCCACTCGCGGTTCCTGGGGCGCGGGCGGTGGACACCCAAAGACAAGGAACCATCACAGGATCATATCTCCGGTCATCTGCCCAAAGAACCTGCCAGGTATTGGAGAACCTGACATCCATAGCAGCCATGTAGCGATGGACGTGCTCGTCCTCCTCCCTGACACGACGACGCACCACCTTCGGCGGGGCCAGCTCCCTCTGCACTGAATGTGGCCCACGCGAACGCCACCAAAGGAGATAAGGGTTGACGACGGGACCCGAGGCCGGGTTCCTCACCAAGCGTCGCGCCCCTCCAGGTAGCACCTCCCAGTGCCAGCCCGGCGGAGCCCAATCCCGGACATGGGTCCTCTGAAGCAGGACGTCGTCGCGAACGGGTCGACGGCGAGGATGCAGGCCGGGCATCGTCGACAACAAATACTATATGCCGCAAAAGTAAAGTAACATTTTTTAAATGATTGGATTGTGATTTCTTATATGCAAATTCTAAATTTTATAACTAAAAATATAATAAACTAAAAAAACATCGACCATATCTAAAACTAACATTTCTAACATTTCTATAACTAAAATTGTATAACTAATTTTTCTTTGACATTTCTATATAACAAACATTTCTATAACATTAACACAGAAAAAACTAACATTTCTATATATAACTAACATTTCTATATAACTAACATTTCTATAACATTAATACAGAAAAAACTAAAAAAACTAAAAACTAATAACTAATAACAGAAAAACTAAAAACTAAAAACTAAAAACAGAAAAACTAGAAACTAAAAACAGAACAAAAATTGTGTATATGTGTGTATGGTGTGTGTGTGTATGTGTGTGTATGTGTTGTGTGTGCAGGCGACGGCGACAGCGAGCCAAGGCGACGGCGCCGGCGGCGCTCGCGGCGGCTTCGATTGGAGGGAGAGGAGAGGGGGGACAGAGGCTCACAGCGCGGGCGAGGTCGAGGCGACGGCGACGGCGACGGCGACGCGGGCCAGTGCGGGGACGGGGAAGCGGGCCGGTGCGGGGATGGGGACGGGCCGGCGACGCGGACGGTGCGACGAGGACGGGGGCGGCGCGGAGTCGACGGCGACGGCGCGGGACGGGGCGGCGGCGATGAAGCAGAGAGAAGTGGGAGGAAACTGACGAAATTTTCGTAAGTGTTTCTTACATAGGATGGTCCTTTAGTACCGGTTGGAGCCACCAACCGGTACTAAAGGTCGATTTTGGCCAGGCCAAGCGGCGGGAAGCGCCCACCTTTAGTACCGGGTGGTGGCACCAATTGGTACTAAAGGCCCACCCTTTAGTACCGGTTGGTGCCACCACCCGGTACTAAAGGGTGTGCGCTGCCAGGCGAGGGGCGCAGAAGTTTAGTCCCACCTCGCTAGTTGAGGAGGGCCAGGACCAGTTTATAAGCCCCGACGCGGGCACTGCATTGAGCTCCTCTCAATAGCAGGCCTTCTGGGCCTACCTCTCCTACTCTGCCTGTGGGCCTACTGGGCTTGCGGGCTTGCAGGCCGCTCTGGCCCAGTAGGTGGGCTTTTTTATTTTCTTATTTTTTTGCTTTACTTATTTTTGGTTTATTTATTTTTGAGTTGTTTTTTGCTGTATTTAGAGTTTCTTTGGGAATATTTTTGCTTTAGGTACAAAAAATTACAAACTTTCCGTTAGTGTCGGTAGTTTACAAATTTGAATAGTTTACATTTTGAATTATTTGAAATTTGTGGGAATCACTAGTTTGTGAATAACTTAACTTTGAAAATAGATTTTCAGTGATTCTTTTTTCTTATGTTTAATATTAGTGTGTTTTATCATTATATTCAATTTGGTAATGCTTAGGTGTGGCACCCCGGCTCAGAGCGACCGGTTTACCCTACATTGCCAGCCCAGAGATCATGTCTTCTGGCAACACACAGCATATTGGTACAGGAAACAACCGCTTTATTGATGCTAGCGAAACAGAGTTCATATTACAACAGTGGTTGAGGCCAAGCGGCACACTCGGTGCGGCGGAACAATATGTACATTATTTAGTGAACATAAAGGGGCCTCGACTCGAACAACTACGTGGCAGTGGAATAACGTCGTAGCGGAAGCTCCATATCACAGGGACACTGATGTGGACACGATCTAGACTCGAACAGTGCTCCTTTCCAACGAGACTTTCCTAAAATATGGCATGATACGCCAGGTCAGTACATTGAATGTACTTGCAAGCTCACAACAAGCATAATCATAATGACAAACAATATCATGATATTTAACCAATTATTAATAATGCAACATTATATGTCAACATGCTGTGATCAAGCCCGAACGTCCCTCAGGACAGCTTACCAACTGTGATCATCTCTGGACCACAAACACACCACCA
Source organism: Aegilops tauschii subsp. strangulata (assembly GCF_002575655.3). Lineage (NCBI taxonomy): Eukaryota > Viridiplantae > Streptophyta > Magnoliopsida > Poales > Poaceae > Aegilops > Aegilops tauschii. The sequence goes on along the minus strand of NC_053041.3, from coordinate 633,831,820 downwards.
TAGTGGTTTTTCTCAAGAACAACTCGTGATCCTTACGGCGATCACAACCATGACCATCATTTGGTCCCAAATACCTCGATGGCCTTTCTGCCATCCATTGACAATGCAAAGTTCATAGCTTAGTGTGCAATTTTTATTAAACGTTGACTCATGGTGGGACCTAGTACGAGGTGTCCGTGACCGTGGACTCGGCTATCGATAGATTATACACTCTGCAGAGGTAGCACACTGTACCCACACCACGGAACCCATGGCCTCGCATTCCCATTCGGGTGGACCAACGGCATTCCGACAAAACCCCTCCATTGCCACAGCACTCTCCCGGCCACTCCGACCCAAATGCCCAACGGGCTGGTCCTGGGTGGCCCCGTGTCTACCAAAGACACCCCGACCACCATCGTGGTCAAAACACTCTCACTCGGGGACTCGGTACCATAAACTCATCAACGAGCACACAAGATTATGTGTGCTTACCGGGCTAGGGCAAGCACGACATAATCTTCCCTAGATGGAGGCACCGACCAGAGGCCGTGTCAATTGACCGAATCAAGGCCTTCCCACAAGGCAAATGTGGTTGCACTGGAAAGAAACTCGATTCAGCGGCACCATGACCCAGTCAACGGTATATTCAAGTTGAGTTATATTCAGGATTACCTTTAAACTAAAAAATGACCGGTGTCATAGCATGCCATGAAATGCACAACAACACATGCATCACATATTGATAAAAATGACCGACATCATCCATATGCACACCAAGTATAAAGGTCAACAACTCATATTACTCTACTTGCTCAAAAATCACTCACAACTTAACCAAAATATTTTGCAACAAGTTTTATTAATTTCCTACGCAAGAAAGTAACTCCAATAAATCTTTCATATGCTTGACCAAAAGATATCATTATCAACCACCCTTAATTTCTTCATCACTAAGTTGGGTTCAAACATTCTTTAAGACAAGTAATATGATTAAACAAGTATTTAACAGAATATTTTCTAACAAACTTTATTAATTTAAGAATGCAAACACAAAGCTTTTAAATAATTACTAACATGCATAACAAAATTATTTCTAACATCACCTCAAATAAATTTTAACTTGCTTTACCCACTTAAACTAGTTTCAACTATTCTGTAAATCAAGCATAACAACTGACCAATACTTAACAGAATACAAATCAATCAATAATTATTTAAATACATGGGTTAATCATTTCATTTAAGTGAGAAAATCACAAATATTGAAATGGCATCATAAAAATGTTGTTGTGGCTTGCCTTAGTACAGATGAGGTTCACAAGCCCCCTGGTGATCCTCAAGACAAGCCTCACCTTCTGAAAATAATTTTAAACACAGAAAGAGAATATCAAGAACACTTCTGAAATTCACCAGAAATTCTAAACAGCTCAGATAAATCTCATCTTTGGTGAGCTGTTAGATTTCCTTTCAAAGAACACAATGCAAAAAGAATCATCTCATTTGGACTTATGGTTAAAAGGTTAAAATTGTTTGAAGCTCTCTGGAATATAAATGAATTTGAATAAAAAGAACAGTTGGGGGGTGACGTCGAAGGCGTAAAGCCCAGGGGCGCCACCACTCGTACCGCTTCGCACGTGTACTGAGTGGCTGACTAGTGGGCACCGCTAGTCAGGTGGAGGAAGAGGGAGAGAGAAACAGAGAGGGTCGCGGCCTCGCCGGAGCTCTCGTCGGCGACGAGGGCTCTTTGGCCAAAACGAGAGGGAGGGATGGCAAGAGGAGGTCGAAGCGCACATACCTGTACCTGTAGCGTGGCTAGGGGTGGTCGGACGGCGTTGGAATCTAGCTCGCGAGCGGAGGCAGAACAAGGAGGTCGTCGGAGTTGAGGAAGACGGCGAGCAGAGGCCGCTCCAGGGGTTCCAAGCGGCCGAGACGGCCTCACCGGAGAGAGGCGGAGGCCCTGGAGGGGTCGCCCAGGCCTGGGAGGGGCTGGAGCTGCCGCGGCGACCAGAGGGGATCGCCGGCGTGCTCGAGCTCAGGCACGGCGGCCCGAGGCCTGCCCGGCCGGGCTACGGCTTCCTACTCGACCGTAGAGTGTGTGTGAGTGCTGGAGGATGCTCAAGAAGGTTGGGGAGGGGCTCTATATATAGGCGAGCGGCGAGGGTGCTTCGGGCTCCGCCAGCGGACACCTGTCCACGGCGCCCGGCGACGAGCGGCGTCAATGAGAGGGGGAGAAGGCGACGGAGGTCACGCGGCCACTGTGGGCGAGCGGAGACGAGCACAGGATCAAGGGGGTGACGACGAGCATAGTGCGCCCGCACTGTTGGCCTGGCCGGACCTTGCCCGTGCTCGCTGCGGCGAGCTCCGGCATCGGCGAGTGCCAGGGTGGAGTTAAGGACGTCGAGACAATGATGGTGGCGAGGTTTGGCATGGTTGGGCAGGCGGGGGAAGCAAGCACGCGCAAACAGAGCGTTCGGCGGCACCCAGAGCGCGTCGACACGCATGCCTGGCATCGTGGACACGCGTGGTCACCGCGCGAACTCTCTCCTCAGGCCAGCCTTCATCCAAAAATCATGTCTGGCATGTTGTTCGTGGTAGTTTTGAAGTTTACCACGGTTTGGTTTGGATCCAGGTGCAGTAGAGTAGATTTTACAAGCCAGGTAAGTTTCTGGTCAGTAACTTTGTGATGTTACTATGGTCAAATGGCTAGGAGTTTGGGGCTGTGCTTTGGAGGCTAGTTATAAGTTACTAAGGTAAAGATGCACAAGAAAGTTCAGGTCAAATGGAGCAAGTAAAATGGTAGTTGTTGTAGAAACCACCATTTCTGTCCAGAACAGAAAATATTTTCTGTAGCAAAAATATTCCAAAAAGTGATGAAATATTTTTGCTCAGGGAGGTGCCCTAGGGTCCCTAGAATATTTGTGAATTATCTTAGAATTTTCTGAGCCATAAAAATTAGGGTTGCCTTGAAGCAAACAGATCTGGCTTAGGGTTTTTGAGAGAAAATGAATATTTTTCATTTAAGAAAAATATTCCAAAGGTTATTTTGTGGTGGATCAGAAGTGAAGTGATGGTTTGGGAGAGAAGTGAACACTTGGGTGAAAGCCAAGGATGCCCAAGTGTTTAAGTCCAAATGAAAAGATTCAGAAACTCCAAGTTTCAAAAACTTTCAAATGAAATTTCAAGCAAATAAGAAAGGGCAAAAACCAGGCTGTCACAAACCTCCCCCACTTAGAATGAATCTCGTCCTCGAGATTTGGTTGCTTGGGAAAACCACTCTGGATACTGACTCTTAAGGAACTCTTCCTGCTCCCAAGTTGCTTCTGACTCGGTGTGATGCTCCCACTGAACTTTGAAAAATTTTCTGACTTTGCTGCGAGTGACCCTTTCCACTTGATCCAAAATTTTGGACGGTCTTTCTTCATAAGTTAAATCCTTTGCCAATTCTATCTCAGCCATTGCAGTCCTTTTCTCAGGCGGGGATATGCATCGTCTCAATTGCGAAACATGGAACACATTGTGTATTTATGACAACTCCGGGGGTAGTTCCAGTCGGTATGCAACCGTACCCACTCGAGACATAATTGAGAATGGAACAATGAATCTAGGTGCCACCTTTCCACGAGTCTGAAATCGCCTAACTCCTTTCATAGGAGTGACTCGGAGGTACACATGTTCTCCGGGTTCAAAACTGACATGCCGGTGCTTTGCATCATAATAACTCTTCTGACGGGATTTGGCCAATTGTAGTCGGGCTCTGATTTCCCTGACTTGTTTCTCGGTTTCCATCATGAGATCGGTTCCGAAGATATGGCTATCTCCAGCTTGAGACCAATTTAGAGTGCGGCACTTACGACCATATAGAGCTTCATAGGGTGACATCTTTAGACTGGTCTGGAAACTGTTGTTATACGAGAACTCGGCGTATGGCAAGCAATCTTCCCAGTTCGCCCCGTTGGCTAGCACACAGGCTCGCAACATATCTTCGAGTATTTGATTTACTCGCTCTGTCTAACCGTCCGTCTGGGGGTGATAAGCAATACTATATTTTAGTGCTGTCCCCGAGGCTTGATGGAGGCGGGACCAGAAAGCGGAGGTAAACAAAGAACCTCGGTCGGAAGTGATATTCCGGGGTACCCCATGCAGACTGACGATTCTGGATACATACAGTTGTGCCAGTTCATTTGCTCTGTATCTGGTGCTGACCGGGATGAAATGAGCAACCTTGGTTAGGGTGTCCACTATAACCCAGATTGCGTCTTTGCCTCGCTGAGTCCTAGGCAATCCGGCGATGAAGTCCATGCAAACATCATCCCATTTCCATTGTGAAACTGGCAGTGGTTGGAGAAGTCCGGCTGGCTTCTGATGCTCTGCATTCACCTTGTTGCATATGTCGCAACAGGCTACAAAAAAGGCAATGTCTTTCTTCATCCCATTCCACCAGAATATTTGTTTAAGGTCTTCATACATTTTCGTACTTCCCGGATGAATGGAATACGAGGATTCGTGTGCTTCTGACAAGATTTTCCTCTTCAAGTCCGGTTGATTTGGTACACAAATTCGTCCATGGAATCTGAGGGTACCGAAGTTGTCCTTGAAGAAATATGGGGGCTGCCTTGCATATTTTTGTAGCTTGGCGTCATCTGGGTGGGCCTTGCGGATTTCCCTCTCAAGTGTGGGGGTAACTTCCAAAATATTAGTGAGGCCGGCATCCACGATGACCAAGTTGAGCTGAGTGATCTCCTCCTGAAGTTTGGTAGGCAATGATTTTAACATGACATTTAAGCTGACGGGCTTTTGACTGAGCGCATCGGCAACGACGTTGGCCTTGCCTGGATGGTAATTTACTCCAAGGTCATAATCCTTGACCAACTCCAACCATCTTCGCTGACGGAGATTTAAATCTGGCGGAGTGAAGATGTACTTGAGGCTTTTGTGGTCGGTAAAAATTTGGCACCTTTTTCCAATGAGATAGTGTCTCCAAATTTTTAATGCATGAACCACTGCAGCCAATTCCAAATCATGAGTAGGATAATTTTCCTCCCATTGTCGTAGTTGTCGTGATGCATAGGCTACTACCTTGCCGTCTTGCATCAACACACAACCAATACCTTGTCTGGAGGCATCGCAGTACACGTCGAAGCTGCGATAAATGTCTGGAAGAGTCAATACGGGTGCGGTTGTCAGACGCGTCTTTAGCTCATAAAAACTCTTCTCACAGTCCTTGGTCCACTCAAACTTTGTATCCTTTTTGAGCAGTTCCGTCATAGGTTTAGCAATTTTGGAAAACCCTTCAATGAAACGACGATAGTATCCAGCTAATCCAAGGAAACTCCGGATCTGTGTTACAGTCGTGGGCGGTACCCAATCGACCACATCCTTTACTTTGCTCGGGTCCACGGCTATGCCTTCGGCGGATAGTACACGCCCGAGAAACCCAACTTGCTTGAGCCAAAATTCGCACTTACTGAACTTGGCATATAGCTGATGGTTGCGGAGCCGTTGTAGCACTGCCCGGAGGTGATCCTTATGCTCTTCTTCACTCTTGGAGTAAATGAGGATGTCGTCGATAAAGACTACCACAAATTTGTCGAGGAAGTCCATGAACACCTTCTTCATCATATGCATGAAGAAGGCAGGGGCATTGGTGAGACCAAAGGACATCACAGTATATTCGTAAAGACCGTATCGTGTAGTGAATGCGGTCTTAGGAATATCTTCCCTTTTAATCTTGAGCTGATGATACCCGGTCTGTAAATTGATTTTTGAGAATACTTTAGCCCCACTGAGCTGATCGAACAGATCATCAATCCTTGGCAGTGGGTATTTATTTTTGATGGTGACCTCATTCAGCTGGCGATAATCTATGCACATACGGAGACTGCCATCCTTTTTACCCACGAAGATTGTAGGTGACCCCCATGGTGAAGAGCTGGGACGAATATAACCTTTCCGGAGTAATTCGTCAAGTTGTTTCTTTAGTTCCACTAATTCTGATGAGGGCATCCGGTAATACTTCTTGTATAATGGTGCGGTTCCGGGCACAAGATCCATGGCAAATTCCAGTTCCCGATCTGGTGGCATGCCTGGCAGTTCTTCTGGAAACACATCAGGGTACTCACTGACCACAGGAATAAATTCCAATTTGACCACAGTAGTGCACACTAGTTCTGGCTTGGGTATATGCTTGCGAGCATAGAATTTGGTGAGCTGCCCATTCAGACTGGTTAAATTGACTTCTCGGGTTGCGCAGTTTATACAAACTTGATATTTGGTCAGCCAATTCATTCCCAATATAATATCCAACTGTTCAGACTCAATGATTATCAGAGATGTTGGAAAGTGGACCCCATTGATATTGACCTCCAGATCGCGGCAGACTAGATTGCTCTTGATTATAGATCCCGGGGTTTGTACCAGCATATTTTTGCCCAAAATTGTGCAAGGAAAATTGTTTTGGGCGGCAAAACTCCGAGAAATAAAAGAATGGGAAGCCCCAGACTCAAATAAAATTACTGCAGGTATGTCATTAACAGAAAACATACCAATGACGACTTCTGGCTTCTCTTGGGATTCATCGGCGGAGATATGATTCACGTGCCCAGTGAAGTTTTGCTGGGTTGGCCCTGACTCCATAAAGTTGACTTGTGGCCTGCTCAGCGCATTCACTTTGTGGTTCTTGGGGCACTGTTTGGCATAATGTCCGGGCTGCCCGCAAGTGAAACAAGAATTATTGCGCTGCCGCTCCTCATGCATTGGATTGGCCACAACATTCTTGACTTGAGTGGTGGTCTTGTTAACATTCTGCTGCCAATTTGGCCGGTATTCCACCTGAGTCTGCTGCCAGGTACGAGCCTTTTGCATAGGTTGCCCATCCTTCTTTGGCTCAAACTTGCGCTTGTTGTCGTTACCAGGCCTATTATCTGATATAAGCTTGTGTTCCCGTTCAGCAATGAATGCCTTGTCTACCAGAGTTTGGAAATCCGTGAAATCAAACATACTGAGAGCACACCGAAGTTGCGGATTTAAACCTCCAAGAAATATGTCCATCTTCCTTTCTTCGGTGGCTACGTCATACAGAGAGCAACGGGCCAGATGATTGAATTTTTGCAGATACTCAGCCACAGATTGATTTCCTTGGACAAGCGCAAGAAATTCACGTTGCTTGTCCTTCATAACTCCAGTAGGGATGTGATATTTGCGGAACTTATCCTTGAATTTTTTCCAGGTGACTTCCTCATCAATCGGCCACATGGCTTTTGTATTTTCCCACCATATGGCAGCTGCGCCTTCAAGGTAATGGGTTGCAAATGGGACTTTATCATTTCCTTCAGTACGGGCGATCTCAAACTTTTTCTCCATGGTGCGCAACCAATCGTCTGCATCCAATGGGTCAACAACCTGACTGAAATTGGGTGGATTGGTCCTCTGAAAATCTGACAGCTTTGATTGATGACCATTCTGATTTCTATTTTGTCCAACTATAGCTTGCACACTTCTCAATATTTCAATCAGATCATTGTTCCTTTTTTCTTCAAACATACGCAGAACTTGCTCGGTGGAGGGAGGATCAGGCGGAGGAGGTGGTGGCTGAACGTACGGCTCGGGAGAATATCCTGCCTGTCGTGCGGAACGACGAACAGGAGTTCCCTCACGAACGTTGCTACTGCCGCCTCCCCGCGTCATCCTATTGAGTATTTTTTCCAAGGCAACGAAATCGAGATGAGAAACATCCAAGAATAAAATTGGGGAAAAGCCAGCAACAATTCTCGAAAAAGACAAAAGAGCAAAGAGAATACGGCGATTAAAGTCCCATCATAATTATACATAGACTCATACATGAAAATTTAACAACCTGACTGGTTCCACTACTCTCATACATGAAGCATCATGACTCGTACAACTACATCCTTACACCATCTAGACGACTGCGAATACTCAAAGACACTACTGCTCTGTTGGTGCTGCGGTGTCCTCCCCTGAAGCGGTCTCAGATCCCGAACTGACGTGGTTAACGGAAACCTCCGGGTTAAAGGTAACACGACGACGCTGCCTCGAGGGCTCTCCCCCAGGGGCGGGGGTAAGATGAAGCATCGGGGCTGCATGAGTAGCAAGAAGTGAGACCCACTCGGCAGGAGTACTGAGAGGGTTCACGGCCGGAACGCCTGTGCTACTTGGGGGAGTAACCGGCGAAATAGGGGAGCTAGAGCTAACTGGGACATAAGGGGTAAATCCCAGTGAGGATGGAGTAATGGTGGATCTAGTAGTGATCAAGGTAGCGGCTAAAGCAGTACGGGCACGAGTCAGCTCTCGAGCCAGCTCGTGGATCATCAAATAGCTAGCAGTGATATAGCGAGCAAGATGGCTAGCAACACTATCAGACTCCTGGTTAACGAGAGGAAAACGGACACGACCGTTGTTGTGCAGAGATGGGTAGTAATAGAATCCTGGGTGATGCTGCATTTGAACCTCGGTATAACGAAGCTCGACAAGCACCTCAAATGCGGCAAACTGGACAGCCTGAGAAGCGGTGGAGGCGTAACCGCTCCGAGAAGTGCGAGTGTAAGAGCCGGAATCAAAACTGGTGCGCAGAGTAACCACTGCGTGATACTCATACACTGAGTCTGCTAGACGCTCCCGGTACACACGGTAGACTGGTTCGTCTCCGTGAGGGTACAACCGACGCCATACATTGCGGAGAAGGTGCGGCGACGTGTACGGCATCAACTGCAACTGGCACGGATACGACACCGGAGCCATCTACACTCACAACCATTAACAGGTTAGCATAAAAATAATAATCAAATGACTACAATGCAACAACCAGCTATAACTGCTACCGACACTCACATTTACTCGTGTCTAGCGTCCAGTTAACACGTCGTAGTCTAGCGTGGCCTATAGTCAGCGCGGCTCTGATGCCAACTGTTGGGGCACCCCGGCTCAGAGCGACCGGTTTACCCTGCATTGCCAGCCCAGAGATCATGTCTTCTGGCAACACACAACATATTGGTACAGAAAACAACCGCTTTATTGATGCTAGCGGAACATAATTCATATTACAACAGTGGTCGAGGCCAAGCGGCACACTCGGTGCGGCGAAACAATATGTACATTATTTAGTGAACATAAAGGGGCCTCGACTCGAACAACTACATGGCAGCGGAATAACGTCGTAGCGGAAGCTCCATATCACAGGGACACTGATGTGGACACGATCTAGACTCGAACAACACTCCTTTCCAACGAGACTTTCCTGAAATCTGGCATGACACGCCAGGTCAGTACATTGAATGTACTTGCAAGCTCACAACAAGCATAATCATAATGACAAACAATATCATGATATTTAACCAATTATTAATAATGCAACATTATATGTCAACATGCTGTGATCAAGCCCGAACGTCCCTCAGGACAGCTTACCAACTGTGATCATCTCTGGACCACAAACACACCACCATAGTGGTTTTTCTCAAGAACAACTCGTGATCCTTACGGCGATCACAACCATGACCATCATTTGGTCCCAAATACCTCGATGGCCTTTCTGCCATCCATTGACAATGCAAAGTTCATAGCTTAGTGTGCAATTTTTATTAAACGTTGACTCATGGTGGGACCTAGTACGAGGTGTCCGTGACCGTGGACTCGGCTATCGATAGATTATACACTCTGCAGAGGTAGCACACTGTACCCACACCACGGAACCCATGGCCTCGCATTCCCATTCGGGTGGACCAACGGCATTCCGACAAAACCCCTCCATTGCCACAGCACTCTCCCGGCCACTCCGACCCAAATCCCCAACGGGCTGGTGCTGGGTGGCCCTGTGTCTACCAAAGACACCCCGACCACCGTCGTGGTCAAAACACACCCACTCGGGGACTCGGTACCATAAACTCATCAACGAGCACACAAGATTATGTGTGCTTACCGGGCCAGGGCAAGCACGACATAATCTTCCCTAGATGGAGGCACCTACCAGAGGCCGTGTCAATGGACCGAATCAAGGCCTTCCCACAAGGCAAATGTGGTTGCATTGGAAAGAAACTCGATTTAGCGGCAGCATGACCCAGTCAACGGTATATTCAAGTTGAGTTATATTCAGGATTAACTTTAAACTAAAAAAAAGACCGGTGTCATAGCATGCCATGAAATGCAAAACAACACATGCATCACATATTGATAAAAATGACCGACATCATCCATATGCACACCAAGTATAAACGTCAACAACTCATATTAATCTACTTGCTCAAAAATGACTCACAACTTAACCAAAATATTTTGCAACAAGTTTTATTAATTTCCTATGCAAGAAAGTAACTCCGATAAATCTTTCATATGCTTGACCAAAAGATATCATTATCAACCACCCTTAATTTCTTTATCACTAAGTTGGGTTCAAACATTCTGTAAGACAAGTAATATGATTAAACAAGTATTTAACAGAATATTTTCTTACAAATTTTTATCAATTTAAGAATGCAAACACAAAGCTTTTAAACAATTACTAACATACATAACAAAATTATTTCTAACATCACCTCAAATAAATTTTAACTTGCTTTACCCACTTAAACTAGTTTCAATAATTATTTAAATGCATGGGTTAATCATTTCATTTAAGTGAGAAAATCACAAATATTGAAATGGCATCATAAAAATGTTGTTGTGGCTTGCCATAGTACATATGAGGTTCACAAGCCCCCTGGTGATCCTCAAGACAAGCCTCAAGAAAGAGAATATCAACAACACTTCTGAAATTCACCAGAAATTCTAAACAGCTCAGAAAAATCTCATCTTTGGTGAGCTGTTAGATTTCCTTTCAAAAAACACAATGCAAGAACAATCATCTCATTTGGACTTATGGTTAAAAAGTTAAAATTGTTTGAAGCTCTCTGGAATATAAATGAATTTGAATAAAAAGAACAGCTGGGGGTGACGTCGAAGGCCTAAAGCCCAAGGGTGCCACCACTCGTACCGCTTCGCACGTGTACTGAGTGGCTGACTAGCGGGCCCCGCTAGTCAGGTGGAGGAAGAGGGAGAGAGAAATAGAGAAGGCCGCGGCTTCGCCGGAGCTCTCGTCGGCGACGAGGGCTCGTTGGCCAAAACGAGAGGGAGGGATGGCAAGAGGAGGTCGAGGCGCACCTGCCCGTACCCGTAGTGTGGCTAGGGGTGGTCGGACGGCGCCGGAATCTAGCTCGCGAGCGGAGGCAGAACAAGGAGGTCGTCGGAGTTGAGGAAGACGACGAGCAGAGGCCGCTCCAGGGGTTCCAAGCGGGCGAGACGGCCTAACGGAGAGTGGCGGAGGCCCTGGAGGGGTCGCCCAGGCCTGGGAGGGGCTGGAGCTGCCGCGGCGACCAGACGGGATCGCCGGCGAGCTCGAGCTCGGGCACGGCGGCCCGAGGCCTGCCCGGCCGGGCTACGGCTTCCTACTCGACCGTGGAGTGTGTGTGAGTGCTGGAGGATGCTCAAGAAGGTTGGGGAGGGGCTCTATATATAGGCGAGCGGCGAGGATGCTTCGGGCTCCGCCGCTGGACACCTGTCCACGGCGCCCGGCGACGAGCAGCGTCAGTGAGAGGGGGAGAAGGCGACGGAGGTCACGCGGCCACTGTGGGCGAGCGGAGACGAGCACAGGATCAAGGGGGGTGACGGCGAGCACAGTGCGCCCGCACTGTTGGGCTGGCCGGGCCTTGCCTATGCTCGCTGCGGCGAGCTCCGGCGTCGGCGAGTGCTAGGGTGGAGTTAAGGACGTCGAGACAATGATGGTGGCGAGTTTAGGCATGGTTGGGCAGGCGGGGGAAGCAAGCACGCGCGAACGAAGCGTTCGGCGGCACCCAGAGCGCGTCGACACGCATGCCTGGCATCGTGGACACGCGTGGTCACCGCGCGAACTCTCTCCTCAGGCCAGCCTTCGTCCAAAAATCATGCCTGGCATGTTGTTCATGGTAGTTTTGAAGTTTACCACGGTTTGGTTTGGATCCAGGTGCAGTAGAGAAGATTTTACAAGCCAGGTAAGTTTCTGGTCAGTAATTTTGTGATGTTACTGTGGTCAAATGGCTGGGAGTTTGGGGCTGTGCTTTGGAGGCTAGTTATAAGTTACTAAGGTAAAGATGCATAAGAAAGTTCAGGTCAAATGGAGCAAGTAAAATGGTAGTTGCTGTAGAAACCACCATTTCTGTCCAAAACAAAAAAGATTTTCTGTAGCAAAAATATTCCAAAAAGTGATGAAATATTTTTGCTTAGGGAGGTGCCCTAGGATCCCTAGAATATTTGTGAATTATCTTAGAATTTTCTGAGCCATAAAAATTAGGGTTGCCTTGAAGCAAACAGATCTGGCTTAGGGTTTTTGAGAGAAAATGAATATTTTTCATTTAAGAAAAATATTCCAAAGGTTATTTTGTGGTGGATCAGAAGTGAAGTGATGGTTTGGGAGACAAGTGAACACTTGGGTGAAAGCCAAGGATGCCCAAGTGTTTAAGTCCAAATGAAAAGATTCAGAAACTCCAAGTTTCAAAAACTTTCAAATGAAATTTCAAGCAAATAAGAAAGGGCAAAAACCAGGCTGCCACATTAGGTTATTTAAAAAATGAAATCCCTTTGTAACGGATGAGTTTTCGTCTGAAACCCTGATACTTCGAAAGAGATTGTTCATTTTATACACGAAGTGCATCCAGTTTTTGCGGTAACCCTCTCTACTTTTTTGCACATGCTATGTGGGTGAAATTATGATACCATGCCAACTTTCAACCTTTTCTGAGTTCATTTGAAATGCTTTTCTATTTCAGGGTCATTTAGCTGAAAAAATCAGTAAATGCATGAAAGAATTTGTTTGCACATAAAATTTCTTCGCGTTTCAAATGCCAAAACACATAACTACCCTAACTATTACAGAGATTCCCTCCTGGGTGTGAAACACAGAAGAAAGTGATGATAGTGAAGCCGATCACATCCCAGATCTTTGGGTGTGAAACTTTTTCTTCGCGTATGTCCCTTTGCGCCGTAGCCATGGAAAATCTTCATCATTTAACTGGATGCTCGGGTCAATATTCACTGTGAATGGAGCAATTTCATCAAACTTTCATAATCTTCTGACATGTCTGTCTTGTCATCCACTCCCACGATGTTTCTCTTCCCAGAAAGAACTATGTGGCGCTTTGCCTCATCGTATGATGCATTCGCTTCCTTATCTTTTCTTTTTCTCGGGTTGGTAGACATATCCTTCACATAGAAAACCTGTGCCACATCATTAGCTAGGACGAATGGTTCGTCTGCATACGCAAGATTGTTGAGATCCACTGTTGTCATTCCATACTGCGGGTCTTCCGTTACCCCATATCGTGTCATATTGACCCATTTGCACCGAAACAAAGGGACCTTCAAATCACGTCCATAGTCAAGTTCCCATATCTCCTCTATGTAACCATAATATGTTTCCTTTCCCGTCTTGGTTGTTGCATCAAAGCGGACACCACTGTTTTGGTTGGTGCTCTTCTTATCTTGGGCGATCGTGTAAAATGTATTACCATTTATCTCGTACCCTTTGAAAGTCATTATATTCGAAGATGGTAACTAGGACAGCGAGTATAGGTCATCTTCAATAGAGGCGTGATGCATGGTACGTGTCTGCAACCAGCAGGTGAAACTCCTGGTTTGTTCACGTGTAATCCAGTCATCAAACCGCTCCGGGTGTTTGGAGCGTAGAAAATTCTTGTGTTCGTCCATATACGGAGCCACCAAGGCGGAATTCTGTATAACTGTGTAGTGTGCTTCAGTGAGAGAATGTCCGTCCATACATATTTTTTGATTCCCTCCAAGCGTGCCTTTTCCATCCAGTCTGCCCTTATGCCGTGATTCAGGAACACCGATCGGCTTAAGGTCAGGAATTAAGTCAATACAAAACTCGATGACCTCCTCATTTTCATGGACCTTGGAGATGCTTCCTTCTGGCCTAGCACGGTTATGAACATATTTCTTTAAGACTCCCATGAACCTCTCAAAGGGGAACATATTGTGTAGAAATACAGGACCCAAAACGCTAATCTCTTCGCATAGGTGAACTAGGACGTGCGTCATGATGTTGAAGAAGGATGGTGGGAACACCAACTCGAAACTGACAAGACATTGCACCAAATCATTCTCTAACCTTGGTATGATTTCTAGATCGATTACCTTCTGAGAGATTGCATTGAGGAATGCACATAGCTTCACAATGGCTAATCGAACGTTATCCGGTAGAAGCCCCCTCAATGCAACCGGAAGCAGTTGCGTCATAATCACGTGGCAGTCATGAGACTTTAGGTTCCGGAACTTTTTCTCTGCCATGTTTATTATTCCCTTTATATTCGACGAGAAGCCAGACGGTACCTTAATACTGAGCAGGCATTCAAAGAAGATTTCCTTCTCTTCTTTGGTAAGAGCGTAGCTGGCATGACCCTGATGTATGTCGTCTTTTCCATGCATATGTTGCTGGTCCTCCTGTGCCTCGGGTGTATCTTTTGTCTTCCCATACACGCCCAAGAAGCCAAAGGGTCACGCAAAGATTCTTCGTCACGTGCATCACGTCGATTGCAGAGCGGACCTCTAGATCTTTCCAATAGGGCAGGTCCCAAAATATAGATTTCTTCTTCCACATGGGTGCGCGTCCGTCAGCGTCATTCGGAATAGGTTGTCCGCCAGGACCCTTTCCAAAGACTACCTTCAAATCCTTGACCATATCATGTACATAAGCACCAGTACGGTGGCGAGGCTTCGTCCGGTGATCCGCCTCACCTTTGAAATGCTTGCCTTTCTTTCTTACGGGATGCCTGCTCGGAAGAAATCGACGATGTCCCAGGTACACATTCTTCCTACAATTGTCCAAATATATACTGTCGGTATCATCCAAACAGTGCGTGCATGCACGGTATCCCTTGTTTGTCTGTCCTGAAAGGTTACTGAGAGCAGGCTAATCATTGATGGTCACGAACAGCAAGGCCTTTAGGTCAAATTCTTCCCCCATGTGCTCATCCCACGCACGTACACCTGTTCCATTCCACAGCTGTAAAAGTTCTTCAACTAATGGCCTTAGGTACACATCAATGTCGTTGCCGGGTTGCTTAGGGCCTTGGATGAGCACTGGCATCACAATGAACTTCCGCTTCATGCACAACCAAGGAGGAAGGTTATACAAACATAGAGTCACAGGCCAGGTGCTATGGTTGCTGCTCTGCTCCCCAAAAGGATTAATGCCATTTACGCTTAGACCAAACCATACGTTCCTTGCGTCATCTGCAAACTCCTTCCCGTACTTTCTCTCAATTTTTCTCCACTGCGACCCGTCAGCGGGTACTCTCAACTTTCCGTCTTTCTTACGGTCTTCTCTGTGCCATCGCATCGCCTTGGCATGCTCTTTGTTTTGGAACAAACGTTTCAACCGTGGTATTATAGGAGCATACCACATCACCTTGGCAGGAATCTTCTTCCTGGGGCGCTCGCCCTCGACATCACCAGGGTCATCGCGCCTGATCTTATAGCGCAATGCACCGCATACCGGGCAAGCGTTCAAATCCTCGTACTCACCGCGGTAGAGGATGCAGTCATTAGGGCATGATGTATCTTCTGCACCTCTAACCCTAGAGGGCAGATAGCCTTCTTTGCTTCGTACGTACTCTCGGGCAATTCGTTGTCCTTTGGAAGCATATTCTTTATCATTACCAGCAACTTTCCAAATCCCTTGTCAGATACACCATTCTCTGCCTTCCATTGCAGCAATTCCAGTGTGGTGCCCAACTTTTTCTTGTCAGCTTCGCAATTCGGGTACAACAATTTCTTGTGATCCTCTAACATGCGCTGCAACTTCTTCTTCTCCAAATCACTTGCGCAGTTTCTCTTTGCATCGGCAATGGCCCGACCTAGATCATCAGCGGGCTCATCTGATGCCTCTTCTTCAGCTTCTTCCCGCATTGCCGGCTCAGCTTCTTCCCCCATTGTTGTATCATCGTATTAAGGGAACCCATGGCCAGGATAGTTGTCGTCGTCCTCTTCTTCTTCATTGTCTTCCATCATAACCCCTCTTTCTCCGTGCTTGGTCCAAACATTATAGTGGGGCATGAAACCGGACTTAAACAGGTGGACGTGAATGGTTCTTGACGTAGAGTAATTGTGATCATTCTTACAGACTAAACATGGACAAGGCATAAAACCATCCGCGGACAAGGCATAAAACTATATATCCAAATCACACAAACATCAATTTGGTAATGTAAAACATTCATGAACAAGAGGCTCACCACAAGGTGGTGCCGGCGACGGAACGGTGCGGGCGATCGACTGTGGTTACGACGGAGATTTAGAAGGCACTAAGTAAATCACACCTACATATGCAAACTAAGTGTTAGTTTTGACCACAAGTTGCATATAAATCAAATACTAGCACATATATTTTCTACCAAATTACTAAACTCATAAATTAATCACTATAGAAAGCATTGCAAGAGCTAATCTAGCAATGAGAGATGAAAGGACAAAGTTGCTAACCTTTGTGACCATTTGAATGGATGGGGGCCTTCAAATCTTGACAAATTTTGGACAAAATGTGTGATGAGCTCGAGAGGACGAGGGGAAGAACAGAGAGGAGAGGGGAAAGGGGAAGAACAGAGCGAGCTCGGGTGCACGAAGGGCTTATGTAGGACGACCTTTAGCACCGGTTCGTGCCATGAACCGGTACTAAAGGTGCTGGAGGGGCCCCGGACTTACAACATCCTGCCACCACTCACTTTAGTACCGGTCCATGGCACGAACCGGTGCTAAAGGTCGGCCACGAACTGGTACTAATGAAAGCGGCTGGCTAGCCGTTGGAACCGGCACTAATGCACACATTAGTGCCGGCTCAAAAGCAAACCGACACTAATGTGCTTGACGTTTGACCCTTTTTCTACTAGTGAGGAAAGGGCAAGGGGGGCGCCGCCCCCTCCCCTAGTCCAATTCGGACTCCATGGGGGGCACGCCACCTCCCCTTGGCCTGCCTCCTCTTCTCTCTTATGGCTCAATAAGGCCCATTACTTCCCCAGGGGTTTCCGGTAACCTCCCGGTACTCAGAAAAATATCTGAATCACTGCGGAACCATTCCGCTGTCCGAACATAACCTTCCAATATATCAATCTTCATGTCTCGACCATTTCGAGACAACTCGTCATGTCCGTGATCTCATCCGGGACTTCGAACAATCTTCGGTCATCAAGTCACATAACTCATAATACAAATCCACTACTTCGGAAATGCTTATACACAGGAGCTCACTAGTAGCGCTTTTATAACAAAGCGCTGCTGGTAAAGAACTGTAGCGCTTGTGCCTGAAGAGCGTTGCTACTATGCAATAGCAGTAGCACTTTTCTTACAATAAACGCTACTACTATAATTGCCAAACCGTTGCAGGCAGTGTAGGTATACTAGTAGCGCTCGTAAGTAAAAAGCGCTACTACTATTGAATATAGCAATAGCGCTCTCCTCTCTAACCGGCGCTACTGCTAAAAAGCAGTAGTGGTTATTGCTTAACAGCGCAACTACTACGCTTGCCTTATTCACACCCCATGCGCATCCCTCACTCTCCCCTCACACACTCTCACTCGCCCACTACTCCGTCGCGCCGTCGCCTGCCGTCGCTGCCATCGCCCGCCGTCGCCCCCAAGGTTTCTGCCTCCCTCCCTCTCTCCTCCTCTCGCCGCCCTCCTCTCTCCCTCCTCCCACGGCCCTCCTCTCCCCTCCCCCTCGCGTCGGCGGCCCTTGCTCCTCCCTCCTCTACCTTGTCCGACCGCCGCCCTGCTCTCTGCTACCTTTTGAACATGCATGCGTTGGTTTTCCCTTGAAGAGGAAAGGATGATGCAGCAAAGTAGCGTAAGTATTTCCCTCAGTTTTTGAGAACCAAGGTATCAATCTAGTAGGAGGTTACACGCAAGTCGCCTAGTACCTGCACAAACAATCAAGAACCTGGCAACCAACGCGATAAAGGGGTTGTCAATCCCTTCACGGCCACTTGCAAAAGTGACATCTGATAAAGATAATAAGATAAATACTTTTGGTATTTTTGTTGTACAGATTGAAAAGTAAAGATTGAAAAATAGTAAACGAGATGCGATGTAAATAAAAGAGATATAATATGATAGAAAAGAGGCCTGAGGGCCATAGGTTTCACTAGTGGCTTCTCTCAAGATAGCATATTTTACGGTCGGTGAACAAATTACTGCTGAGCAATTGATAGAAAAGCGCATTGTTATGAGAATCTCTAGGCATGATCATGTATATAGGCATCACGCGCGTGACAAGTAGACTAAAACGATTCTGCATCTACTACTATTACTCCACACATCGACCGCTATCCAGCATGCATCTAGAGTATTACGTTCATAAGAACAGAGTAACGCATTAAGCAAGATGACATGATGTAGAGGGATAAACTCAAGCAATATGATATGAACCCCATCTTTTTATCCTTGATGGCAACAATACAATACGTGCCTTGCTGCCCTTGCTGTCACTGGGAAAGGACACCGCAAGATTGAACCCAAAGCTAAGCACTTCTCCCATTGCAAGAAAGATCAATCTAGTAGGCCAAACCAAACTGATAATTCGAAGAGACTTGCAAAGATATTAAATCATGCATATAAGAATTCGGAGAAGAACCAAATATTGTTCATAGATAATCTTGATCATAAAACCACAATTCATCGGATCTCGACAAACACACCACAAAAAGTATTACATCGAATAGATCTCCAAGAAGATCGAGGAGAACTTTGTATAGAGATCCAAAGAGAGAGAAGAAGCCATCTAGCTAATAACTATGGACCCGAAGGTCTGTGGTAAACTACTCACACATCATCGGAGAGGCTATGGTGTTGATGTAGAAGCCCTCCGTGATCGATTCCCCCTCCGACGGAGCACCGGAAAAGGCCCCAAGATGGGATCTCACGGGTACAGAAGGTTGCGACGGTGGAAATAGGGTTTCGTCGTGCTCCTGGATATTTTCGGGGTATATGAGTATATATAGGCGAAAGAAGTGGGTCAGTGGAGCTGCGAGGGGCCCACGAGGATGGGGGCGCGCCTACCCCCCTGGGCGCGCCCTCCTGCCTTATGGCCGCCTCGTGGCTTCCTTGATGCCCACTCCAAGTCTCCTGGATTGCGTTTGTTCTAAAAATGATCCTCGCGAAGGTTTCATTCCGTTTGGATTCTGTTTGATATTCCTTTTCTGCGAAACACTGAAATAGGCAAAAAAACAGCAATTTGCACTGGGCCTCCGGTTAGTAGGTTAGTCCCAAAAATAATATAAAAGTGCATATTAAAGCCCATTAAACATCCAAAACAGATAATATAATAGCATGGAACAATCAAAAATTATAGATACGTTGGAGACGTATCAAGCATCCCCAAGCTTAATTCCTGCTCGTCCTCGAGTAGGTAAATGATAAAAACAGAATTTTTGATGTGGAATGCTACCTAACATAATTTTCAATGTAATTTTCTTTATTGTGGCATGAATGTTCAGATCCGAAAGATTCAAGACAAAAGTTTAATATGGACATAAGAATAATAATACTTCAAGCATACTAACAAAGCAATTATGTCTTCTCAAAATAACATGGCCAAAGAAAGTTCATCCCTACAAAATCATATAGTTTGGCTATGCTCCATCTTCGTCACACAAAAGACTCAAATCATGCACAACCCCGGTTTCAGCCAAGCAATTGTTTCATACTTTAGCCTTTTCAAACTTTTTTAACTTTCACGCAATACATGAGCGTGAGCCATGGACATAGCACTATGGGTGGAATAGAATACGATAATGGGGATTGTGTGGAGAAGACAAAAAAGGAGAAAGTCTCACATTGACGCGGCTAATCAATGGGCTAGGGAGATGCCCATCAATTGATGTCAATCTAAGGAGTAGGGATTGCCATGCAACAGATGCACTAGAGGTACAAATGTATGAAAGCACAACAAAAGAAACTAAGTGGGTGTGCATCCAACTTGCTTGCTCATGAAGACCTAGGGCATTTTGAGGAAGCCCATTGTTGGAATATACAAGCCAAGTTCTATACTGAAAAATTTCCACTAGTATATGAAAGTGACAAAATAAGAGACTCTCTATTATAAAGATCATGGTGCTACTTTGAAGCATGAGTGTGGAAAAAAAAAGATAGTAGCATTGTCCCCTTTTTTCTCTTTTTTTTCCCTTTTTTTATTTGGGCTTTTTTTATTTGGCATTTCTCTTTTTTTTTGGGGACAATGCTCTAATAATGATGATGATCACACTTCTATTCATTTACAACTCAATGATTACAACTCAATACTAGAACAAAATATGACTCTATATGAATGCCTGCGGCGGTGTACCGAAATAGGCAATGAATCAAGAGTGATATGTATGAATTATGCATGGTGGCTTTGCCACAAGTACGATGTCAACTACATGATCATGCAAGGCAATATGAAAATGATTAAGCGTGTCATAATAAATGAAACGGTGGAAAGTTGCATGGCAATATATCTCGGAATGGCTATGGAAATGCCATAATAGGTAGGTATCGTGGCTGTTTTGAGGAAGATATAAGGAGGTTTATGTGTGATAGAGCGTATCATATCACGGGGTTTGGATGCACCGGCGATGTTTGCACCAACTCTCGAGGTGAGAAAGGGCAATGCACGGTACCGAAGAGGCTAGCAATGATGGAAGGGTGAGAGTGCGTATAGTCCGTAGACTAAATATTAGTCATAATGAACTCACATACTTATTGCAAAAATCTACAATTCATCAAAACAAAGTACTACACGCATGCCCCTAGGGGAAGGGTTGGTAGGAGCTAACCATCGCGCGATCCCGACCTCCACACAAAGGATGACAATCAAAGAAATACCTCATGCTTCAAATTTGTCACACAACGGTTACCATACGTGCATGCTACGGGACTTGCAAACCTCAGCACAAGTATTTCTCAAATTCACAACTACTCTACTAGCATGAATCTAATATCACCATCCTCATATCTCAAAACGATCATCAAGCATCAAACTTCTCATAGTATTCAATGCACTCTATATGAAAGTTTTTATTATACCCATCTTGGATGCCTATCATATTAGGACTAATTTTATAACCAAAGCAAATTACCATGCTGTTCTAAAGGACTCTCAAAATAATATAAGTGAAGCATGAGAGATCAATACTTTCTATAAAATAAAACCACCACCGTGCTCTAAAAAGATATAAGTGAAGCACTAGAGCAAAATTAACTAGCTCAAAAGATATAAGTGAAGCACATAGAGTATTCTAATAAATTCCGATTCATGTGTCTCTCTCCAAAAGGTGTGTACAGCAAGGATGATTGTGGTAAACTAAAAGGAAAAGAATCAAATCATACAAGACGCTCCAAGCAAAACACATATCATGTGGTGAATAAAAATATAGTCTCAAGTAAAGTTACCGATAGACAAAGACGAAAGAGGGGATGCCTTCCGGGGCATCCCCAAGCTTAGGCTTTTGGTTGTACTTTAATTTTACCTTGGGGTGCCTTGGGCATCCCCAAGCTTAGGCTCTTGCCACTCCTTATTCCAAAATCCATCAAATCTTTACCCAAAAACTTGAAAACTTCACAACACAAAACTCAACAGAAAATCTCGTGAGATCCCTTAGTATAAGAAAACAAACCACCACTTTAAGGTACTGTAATGAACTCATTCTTCATTTATATTGGTGTTAAACCTACTATATTCCAATTTCTCTATGGTTCATACCCCCGATACTAGCCATAGATTCATCAAAATAAGCAAACAACACACAAAAAGCAGAATCTGTCAAAAACAGAACAGTCTGTAGCAATCTGAAACTTTAGAATACTTCTATCACTCCAAAAATTCTACCAAATTAGTAAGTGCTGAGTAATTTGTCTATTAATCTTCTTCAAAAAGAATCAACTTAAAAGCACGTTTCTGTGATTTATGAAAACTAATCTCGTGCGCGCAAAAGTTTCTGTTTTTCAGCAAGATCCAATTAACTATCACCATAGGTTGTCCTAAAGGTTCTACTTGGCACAAACACTAACTAAAACACAAAACCAGATCTAACCAGAGGCTAGATGAATTATTTATTACTAAACATGAAAAAAAAGTAAAGAACAAAAATAAAATTGGGTTGCCTCCCAACAAGAGCTATCGTTTAACGCCCCAAGCTAGGCATAAAAACAAGAATAGATCTAGGTATTATGATAGTGATAAGGCAAATCACGAAAACTCATCTCATATTCCCAACGTTCAGCAGCAAGTTTTCTTTGTGGCAAGCAAAAGTAATCGAAAGGGCTAAATTTCATGGGACAAAAGTCCCCAAGATCAAGCTCGGGAGGTATGGGTTCCTCCTTTGGCCCCTCATATTGCACAACCAATTCATCATTATAAGCATTCTTTTGGCAAAAAGTCATGAGTCTTTGCTCAAGAGAAAAACCTAACCCATTGTTTTGAATAGCAAATCATCATTAAGTTCAGAGATTCTATCAACGAGAACATCAGTAGGAACCTTTTTTTCTAAGGTTTTCATTATAAGCAATATGATCTAAAGATTGTAAACACATTATGTCTTCTTGATTAAAAAGGATAGCTTCTATGGGAGGACGACCAGCGTCCACCCTATAATGCCCAAAAATTTCTTTTCCCTCTTTCATTATAAATCTGAACTCATGTGCCAAAAAGATAGTAGCTACTCGCTTAACAGAAGAATGCTCAATATTGGAAAATTCTAGAAAAATCCTTTGTATGCAAGGATGCAAATGAATAAACTGTCTTTCAAGATCAACTATGAGCAAGGATATTGCATCCGCAAGACTACTAGTTCTATGAGGAATAGACCCACCCATATTGGGCAAGGCACCGGCACAAGTAAAGAAATATTGAATAACCCCTTTTCAAATAATATTACCACTACCTATCTGCAACTTTTTAGTGTGTAAAATAGTAGGTTTTTCAAGAGGATCATCAAAAGCATCAATGTTTCCCACGTTATTACTATTATCCTTATCAATGATAACTTCCTCTATTTAAGACATGATGGCAACAAATCACACAAAAAGCGAGCTCACAAAAAGGTAGGCAACAGAGACAGACGGAAAAGGGCGAATAAAATAGCAAGGGTGAAGTGGGGGAGAGGAAAATGAGAGGCAAATGGCAAATAATGTAATGCGAGGGATAAGAGTTAGTGATGGGTACTTGGTATGTCTTGACTTGAGCGTAGATCTCCCCGGCAACAGCGCGAGAAATCCGCACGTTGGCGGGAGATCAAATCTTGACTTGGCTTGGTGTAAACCTCCCCGGCAACGGCGCTAGAAATCCTTCTTGCTACCTCTTGAGCATGCGTTGGTTTTCCCTTGAGGAGGAAAGGGTGATGCAGCAAAGTAGCATAAGAATTTCCCTCAGTTTTTGAGAACCAAGGTATCAATCCAGTAGGAGGTTACACGCAAGTCGCCTAGTACCTGCACAAACAATCAAGAACCTTGCAACCAACACGATAAAGGGGTTGTCAATCCCTTCACGGCCACTTGCAAAAGTGACATCTGATAAAGATAATAAGATAAATACTTTTGGTATTTTTGTTGTATAGATTGAAAAGTAAAGATTGCAAAATAGTAAACGAGATGCGATGTAAATAAAAGAGATATAATATGATAGAAAAGAGACCCGGGGGCCATAGGTTTCACTAGTGGCTTCTCTCAAGATAGCATATTTTACGGTGGGTAAACAAATTACTGCCGAGCAATTGATAGAAAAGCACATAGTTATGAGAATATCTAGGCATGATCAAGTATATAGGCATCACATCCGTGATAAGTAGACCGAAACGATTCTGCATCTACTACTATTACTCCACACATCGACCGCTATCCAGCATGCATCTAGAGTATTAAGTTCATAAGAACAGAGTAATGCATTAAGCAAGATGACGTGATGTAGAGGGACAAACTCAAGGAATATGATATAAACCCCATCTTTTTATCCTCGATGGCAACAATACAATACGTGCCTTGCTGCCCCTGCTGTCACTGGGAAAGGACACCGCAAGATTGAACCCAAAGCTAAGCACTTCTCCCATTGCAAGAAAGATCAATCTAGTAGGCCAAACCAAACTGATAATTCGAAGAGACTTGCAAAGATATTAAATCATGCATATAAGAATTCGGAGAAGAACCAAATATTGTTCATAGATAATCTTGATCATAAACCCACAATTCATCGGATCTCGACAAACACACCGCAAAAAGTATTACATCGAATAGATCTCCAAGAAGATCGAGGAGAACTTTGTATAGAGATCCAAAGAGAGAGAAGAAGCCATCTAGCTAATAACTATGGACCCGAAGGTCTGTGGTAAACTACTCACACATCATCGGAGAGGCCATGTGTTGATGTAGAAGCCCCCGTGATCGATTCCCCCTCTGGCGGAGCACTGGAAAAGGCCCCAAGATGGGATGTCACGGGTACAGAAGGTTGCGGCGGTGGAAATAGGGTTTCGTCGTGCTCCTGGATGTTTTAGGGGTATATGAGTATATATAGGCGAAAGAAGTAGGTCGGTGGAGCTGCGAGGGGCCCATGAGGGTGGGGGGCGCGCCTACCCCCCTGCGCGCGCCCTCCTGCCTCGTGGCCGCCTCGTGGCTTCCTTGACGTCCACTCCAAGTCTCCTGGATTGCGTTTGTTCAAAAAACGATCCTCGCGAAGGTTTCATTCCGTTTGGATTCCGTTTGATATTCCTTTTCTGCGAAACACTGAAATAGGCAAAAAAACAGCAATTTGCACTGGGCCTCCGGTTAGTAGGTTAGTCCCAAAAATAATATAAAAGTGCATATTGAAGCCCATTAAACATCCAAAACAGATAATATAATAGCATGGAACAATCAAAAATTATAGATGCGTTGGAGACGTATCACTCCCTGCTCCCTCCTCCCACTGCCCTCCTCTCTCAGCCCTTCCCCAGCCGCCCAAAGCCCTCACTCCTCCCTCCTCCTCCTCCTCCGAATGCCCTCCTCTCTTTGTATAAAAAAATTAGGTATAAATTATTTTAGTAAAAGAATTTAGTAATAGAAATTGTTAGGTAGAGAAATATATTATGCTATGTGAGATTATTTTAGTAAATATACGTTTTATGAATAGAATTGAAAAAATAAGTAAATGTAGGTCTTTTGAATAGAATAGGATATTTCCTAAGTTATGTGAAATTAGGGCATTTTTCTATGGTTCAAGAAGTAGACAATAGGTAAAAATGATGATTATAATGTTCTTAGGGTTTAGGAAACGAATTCGGACAATTGAAAATTGTATTTGGAATCAAATTGGATATTTACTTGATAGCTTATGGAGTTTCACTAAGTCATAAGATGACGATAATAATGTTTTTGTTTATATTTTGTTTTTGCAGAAATCAAGGAGCCCCTACATCATCCCCGCCGTCATCCCCGTCACCGACCCCCTCCGACCTCGAGGTGAGACCAGCCACCCATGTAGTTAATTTAGTTTAGGTATTTTGGGTGTTTAATCTTAGAATAATTTAGTATGAACCCTAGTTATGATCGAACCATGTTCAAAATGTAGGTTTTTAACTAGGTGTAGTTAATAGAATTTAGGTGTTTTAGGTGTATTTAACAGAATTCTAGGTTGATTCGTTTTGAAGTGGACATGTCATATTTTGAACATGTCACATTTGTTCTTATTTTTTTAGGTAAAGCAATTATTCCCGCATCGACGTCGACGATGCCTATCCCGCATCCTCGTCGTCAACTCGGTGGAGGAGGCCTGCTTGATCAGAGGGGCCATGTCCGGGACTGGGCTCTGCCGGGCTGATACTAGGAGGTGCTACCTTCCGGGGGGCGCAGCTTGGTGAGGAGCCAGCCCATCGTAGACCCGAACCTTCTTTGGTGGCGGTCGCGTGGGCCGGTGACGGTGCGGAGGCTAGAGGACCCCGCGGAGGTGGTACGTCACCGTGTCAGCGAGGAGGACGAGCATGTCCGTCGCTACATGGTTGCGTTGGAGGGAAGGTTCTCCAATACCTGGCAGGTTCTTCAGGGGTCTCACTGGAGGTATGATCCTGTGATGGTTCCTTCTCTTTGGGTGTCCACCGCTACGCCGATACCCGTCATTCGCTAGGGTTTTAGCAGTATTAGTGATGTTATATGTATGAGTCCTATAAGATCAAGTTATATTTTGAACCATTGAAATGCAATGACCATCAAGTTTGAATGCTCATATGATGTAGATATAACCATGTATATCTTGCTTTGCTCAAATATGATATGTGCTTGCCCAAGTGGCCGGCCATGTTTGTAGGTTACACCTCCGAGTGGCCTATGTTTTGCTGGAGTGTTGATTAATTTCCGTTCCGGCAAATTTCAGGTGCTCGATATGTCCATTTTTGGCAAAGGTCATGCCGGATTTTTCTGTGAATTCTGGCATGACTTGTGCTAGAACATGTTGAAAATATCGAGTGGCCTGGATTTTCTAGAAAAATAATTAAACGACATTTCTGGTTGACTTTATGTCTGTCGAGCCTCCATACATTAAAGTCAACAAATGAGTGAGGGAGAAATTCTGCACCATATATATATGAGAGAAGAAGAAGCATGACTGTTGTCATGGGGGTCATTCCTCCGCTTCTTTCTCGTGATAGACCTTTTGGTAATGCACGGGAAGGAAGGGAGGAATGACCATCACCGACGGTCGCAAATGTCAGAGAGGAATCAGTGAGGGAGTGTGTCCACCATATATGAGAGAGGACGAAGAATCCCGACAGTTGTCGTGGGGGTCTTTTCTCCTTCTTCTCCTTGTGCTAGACCTTTGTTATGCACTAGGGGAAGGAGGAGTAACGACCATCACCGACGGTCGCAAATGTCAGAGAGGAATGTGTGAGTGAGAGTCTCCACCACATATGAGAGGACGAAAAATCCCTACTGTTGTCGTGGGGGTCGCTTCTCCTTCGTTCCTGTGTGCTAGACATTTTGGTGTAATGCACTCGGGGACGAAGGGAGGAGCGACCATCACCGACGGTCAAATATATACACCACGCGAGATGAGAGTTTTCAAGAAAAGACTCGGCAGACCGATAGTCAACCCGTGATGAATAATAATGATTTAATTTAGTTTTTGTAGTACATATTTTTAATTGTACATATTTTTAATTTAATCACTTTGCAAGATGTATGGTTTTTATGAGGGTATGCTTGTCACCATGGATCTTGGTGATCCTGACATCGCCGAAGACAATTTGGACATTTGGGCCCTTGTTGATACGCTTCCAATTCTACAGCTATGTGAGTTTCTCAAACATAGTTATTAAGTAATATATATTGTTTATTTCAAAATAGTTGACAGCTTATTTCCATTGACAGCTTATTTTCATTCTTCAAAAAATGTGTGGAAGATGGTAGACAGAACCTACTACACCGATGGCTCAGAATTAACTTATCAGGAGAAAATCATCTGATCGTATTTTGTACTGATCTTGAGAATTACAATATCTATTATCAAACTCCTGCACATTATGGTCAATACGTGCCACTAGTGCACGTGTTGAACTATGGTAATATCCATGGAGATGCCATGGTAATATTTTTTACTATTACGACATCCGTGCATGTTTTGCATAAATTCTTCTAAAGCTGAACTACATTGCTAACTACGAAGTCATTACTATGTTTTTCAACAGAAAATCCCGAAGGATTGTGTGCCTCATCTGATGTTTCAGAATGGTCGCCTTGATGTTTTGAACATACCGCCAGGTCATCCTACAAATCACACCTGCCCATATCGGATTTCTAAAAACGGTGAAGACTTGACAATCAAAGAATGGAAAAATGTATGGTCAGTCGTAGGGAGCTACTTGGAAGCAACATTGTACGAAAGGCAAGAATTGGAGACAGGATAATCTCCATTCTCCATAATGGAGAGTTAGGGCCTATCTTGTTTTATGCTATTTTACCTAAGAGAAGGTAGTAGGTCCTAGCTAATACTCATAATCATGTGCTAAGAACAACTAAGTAGGATTGGTTAGATGACTATGATGATGATGAGTATGACTTGTTATTATGGTATCGAGTAGAAGTTGTATGATCGACGATGATGAGTATGACTTGTTATAATATCACCATAATGTTAAGTTATTTATTATTATGATCAATGATGCATGATGCTAAGTTGTTATATGAGCATGATGAGTTACTATATATATCAGTAGGTGAAATGAACATGGATTAGATTCAAGTGGAGGCAACATGTAGTGCACCTCGAAAGTACTACTAATCCAAACTAGATCAAGTTTGGATTAGTAGTACTTTCGACATGCACCACATTTTGCCTCCACTTGAATCTACTCCAGGTTCATTTCACCCACTGTTATATTTGATAACTAATCATGGTCATAAAATCATATGATGAAAGTATTGTATATAAAACCACAACGAAAATAAGCTATATTTTTAAAAATACAGGAAAAGTTGGCAGCAGCGCTTTTATAAAGAAACGCTACTGCTACTTACTATTAGCAGTAGCGCTTTCCAAGCAAAGCGCTACTGCTAACTACGTATAGCAGTAGCGCTGGCTTTCCAGCGCTACTGATAACAGTTACCTGCAGCGCCTTAGTGGTAGCCCTAGTAGTGATCGTCATTGAACGTTAAGCGTGCGGACCCTACGGGTTTGAGAACTACGTAGACATGACTGGGACACATCTCCGGTCAATAACCAATAGCGGAACCTGGATGCTCATATTGGCTCCTACATATTCTACAAAGATCTTTATTGGTCAAACCGCATAACAACATACATTGTTCCCTTTGTCATCGGTATGTTACTTTGCCCGAGATTCGATCGTCGGTATCATCATACCTAGTTCAATCTCGTTACCGGCAAGTCTCTTTACTCGTTCCGTAATGCATCATCCCGCAACTAACTCATTAGTCACATTGCTTGCAAGGCTTATAGTGATGTGCATTACCGAGAGGGCCCAGAGATACCTCTCCGATACACGGAGTGACAAATCCTAATCTTGATCTATGCCCACCCAACAAACACCTTCGGAGACACCTGTAGAGCATCTTTATAATCACTCAGTTACGTTGTGACGTTTGATAGCACACACGGTGTTCCTTCGGTATTCGGGAGTTGCATAATCTCATAGTCAGAGGAACATGTATAAGTCATGAAGAAAGCAATAGCAATAAGACTAAACGATCATTATGCCAAGCTAACGGATGGGTCTTGTCCATCACATCATTCTCTAATGATGTGATCCCGTTCATCAAATGACAACACATGTCTATGGCTAGGAAACTTAACCATCTTTGATTAACGAGCTAGTCAAGTAGAGGCATACTAGGGACACTCTGTTTTTCTATGTATTCACACATGTACTAAGTTTCCGGTTAGTACAATTCTAGCATGAATAATAAACATTATCATGATATAAGGAAATATAAATTACAACTTTATTATTGCCTCTAGGGCATATTTCTTTCGGTCTCCCACTTGCACTAGAGTCAATAATCTAGATTACATAGTAATGATTCTAACACCCATGGAGTCTTGGTGTTGATCATGTTTTGCTCGTGGAAGAGGATAATCAACGGGTCTGGAACATTCAGATCCGTATGTATTTTGCAAACTTCTATGTCTCCCTCCTTGACTAGATCGCGGATGGAATTGAAGCGTCTCTTGATGTGCTTGGTTCTCTTATGAAATCTGGATTCCTTCGCCAAGGCAATTGCTCCAGTATTGTCACAAAAGATTTTCATTGGACCCGATGCTCTAGGTATTACACGTAGATCGGATATGAACTCCTTCATCCAGATTCCTTCATTTGCTGCTTTCGAAGCAGCTATGTACTCCACTTCACACGTAGATCCTGCCACGACGCTCTGCTTGGAACTGCACCAACTGACAGCTCCACCATTCAATATAAATACGTATCCGGTTTGCGACTTAGAGTCATTCGGATCAGAGTCAAAGCTTGCATCGACGTAACCATTTACGACGAGCTCTTTGTCACCTCCATAATGGAGAAACA
The DNA here is from genome assembly GCF_002575655.3 of Aegilops tauschii subsp. strangulata. NCBI lineage: Eukaryota > Viridiplantae > Streptophyta > Magnoliopsida > Poales > Poaceae > Aegilops > Aegilops tauschii. The sequence continues at coordinate 633,801,774 of NC_053041.3, read as the reverse complement.
TATCCTTAGTCCTTTTCAGGTATTTCAGGACGTTCTTGACCGTTGTCCAGTGATTCACTCCTGGATTACTTTTGTACCTCCCTACTATACTTATAGCAAGGCACACATCAGGTCTGGTACACAGCATTGCATACATGATAAAACCTATGGCTGAGGCATAGGGAATGACTTTCATTTTCTCTCTATCTTCTGCAGTGGTCGGGCATTGAGTCTCACTCAACTTCACACCTTGTAACACAGGCAAGAACCCTTTCTTTGACTGATCCAATGTGAACTTTTTCAAAAATTTATCAAGGTATGTGCTTTGTGAAAGTCCAATTAAGCGTCTTGATCTATCTCTATAGATCTTGATGCCCAATATGTAAGCAGCTTCACCGAGGTCTTTCATTGAAAAATTCTTATTCAAGTATCATTTTATGCTATCCAGAAATTATGTATCATTTCCAATCAACAATATCTCATCCACATATAATATTAGAAATGCTACAGAGCTCCCACTCACTTTCTTGTAAATACAGGCTTCTCCAAAAGTCTGTATAAAACCATATGCTTTGATCACACTATCAAAGCCTATATTCCAACTCCGAGAGGCTTGCACCAGTCCATAAATGGATCGCTGGAGCTTGCACACTTTGTTAGCACCTTTAGGATCGACAAAACCTTCTGGTTGCATCATATACAAGTCTTCTTTAAGATATCCATTAAGGAATGCAGTTTTGACATCCATTTGCCAGATTTCATAATCATAAAATGCGGCAATTGCTAACATGATTCGGACAGACTTAAGCATCGCTATGGGTGAGAAGTCCTCATCATAGTCAGCTCCTTGAACTTGTCGGAAACCTTTCGCAACAAGTCAAGCTTTGTAGACAGTAACATTACCGTCAGCGTCAGTCTTCTTCTTGAAGATCCATTTATTCTCTATGGCTTGCCGATCATCGGGCAAGTCAACCAAACTCCACACTTTGTTCTCATTCCCATCTCAGATTTCATGGCCTCAAGCCATTTTGTGGAATCTGGGCTCATCATCACTTCCTCATAGTTCCTAGGTTCGTCATGGTCTAGTAACATGACGTCTAGAAGAGGATTACCGTACCACTCTGGTGCGGATCATACTCTGGTTGACCTACGAGGTTTGGTAGTAACTTGATCTGAAGTTTCATGATCATCATCATTAGCTTCTTCACTAATTGGTGTAGGCATCACCGGAACTGATTTCTCTGATGAACCACTTTCTAATTCGGGAGAAGGTACAATTACCTCATCAAGTTCTACTTTCCTCCCACTCACTTCTTTCAAGAGAAAGTCCTTCTCTAGAAAGGATCCATCCTTAGCAACGAATATCTTGTCTTCGGATCTATGATAGAAGGTGTACCCAACAATTTCCTTTGGGTATCCTATGAAGACGCACTTCTCCTATTTGGGTTCGAGCTTATCAGGTTGAAGCTTTTTCACATAAGCATCGCAGCCCCAAACTTTAAGAAATGACAACTTGGGTTTCTTGCCGAACCACAGTTCATATGGTGTCGTCTGAACGGATTTAGATGGTGCCCTATTTAACGTGAATGCAGCTGTCTCTAAAGCATAACCCCAAAACTATAGCGGTAAATCAGTAAGAGACATCATAGATCGCACCATATCTAATAAAGTACGGTTACGATGTTCGGACACACCATTATGCTGTGGTGTTCCAGGTGGCGTGAGTTGCGAAACTATTCCGCATTGTTTCAAATGAATACCAAACTCATAAATCAAATATTCTCCTCCACGATCAGATCGTAGAAACTTTATTTTCTTGTTAAGATGATTTTCCACTTCACTCTGAAATTCTTTGAACTTTTCAAATGTTTCAGACTTATGTTTCATCAAGTAGATATACCCATATATGCTGAAACCATCTGTGAAGGTCAGAAAATAACGATACCCGCCACGAGCCTCAACACTCATCCGACCGCATACATCAGTACGTATTATTTCCAATAAGTCAGTTGCTCGCTCCATTGTTCTGGAGAACGGAGTCTTAGTCATCTTGCCCATGAGGCATGGTTCGCAAGTATCAAGTGATTCCAAAAGCCCATGAGCATGGAGATTCTTCATGCGCTTTACACCAATATGACCTAAACGGCAGTGCCACAAATAAGTTGCACTATCATTATTAACTTTGCATCTTTTGGCTTCAGTATTATGAATATGTGTATCACTACAATCAAGATTCAATAGAAATAGACTGCTCATCAAGGGTGCATGACCATAAAATATATTACTCATATAAATAGAACAACCATTATTCTCTGATTTAAATGAATAACCGTCTCGCATCAAATTAGATCCAGATATAATGTTTATGCTCAACGCTGGCACCAAATAAAAATTATTTAGGTCTAAAACTAATCCCAATGGTAGATGTAGAGGTAGCGTGCCGACGGCGATCACATCGACTTTGGAACCATTTCCCACACGCATCATCACCTCGTCCTTAGACAATCTTCGTTTAATCCGTAGCCCCTGTTTCGAGTTGCAAATATGAGCAACAGAACCAGTATCAAATACCCAGGCGCTACTACGAGCATTAGTAAGGTACACATAAATAACATGTATATCAAATATACCTTTCACTTTGCCATCCTTTTTATCCGCCAAATACTTGGGGCAGTTCCGCTTCTAGCAACCATTCCCTTTGCAATAGAAGCACTCAGTCTCAAGCTTAGGTCCAGACTTGGGCTTCTTCACTTGAGCAGCAACTTGCTAGCCGTTCTTCTTGAAGTTCCCCTTCTTCCCTTTGCCCTTTTTCTTGAAACTAGTGGTCTTGTTAACCATCAACACTTGATGCTCCTTCTTGATTTCTACCTCCGCAGCCTTTAGCATTGCAAAGAGCTCGAGAATTTTCTTTTCCATCCCTTGCATATTATAGTTCATCACGAAGCCTTTATAGCTTGATGGCAGTGATTGCAGAACTCTGTCAATGACACTATCATCAGGAAGATTAACTCCCTGCTGAGTCAAGTTGTTATGGTACCTAGACATTCTGAGTATGTGTTCATTGACAGAACTATTCTCCTCCATCTTGCAGCTATAGAACTTGTTGGAGACTTCATATCTCTCAACTCGGGCATTTGCTTGAAATATTAACTTCAACTCCTGGAACATCTCATATGCTCCATGGCGTTCAAAACGTCTTTGAAGTCCCCACTCTAAGACGTAAAGCATGGCACACTAAATTATCGAGTAGTCATCAACACATGACTACCAGGCATTCATAATGTCTGCAGTCGCTGGCGCAGGTGGTACACCTAGCGGTGCTTCCAGAATGTAATTCTTCTGTGTAGCAATGAGGATAATCCTTAAGTTACGGACCCAGTCCGTGTAGTTGCTACCATCATCTTTCAACTTAGCTTTCTCTAGGAACGCATTAAAATTCAAGGGAACGGTAGCACGGGCCATTGATCTACAACAACATAGACATGCAAAAACTATCAGGTACTAAGTTCATGATAAATTAAAGTTCAATTAATCATATTACTTAAGAACTCCCACTTAGATAGACATCCCCCTCTAGTCATCTAAATGATCATGTGATCCATATCAACTAAACCATGTCCGATCATCACGTGAGATGGAGTAGTTTTGAATGGTGAATATCTCTATGTTGATCATATCTACTATATGATTCACGTTCGACCTTTCAGTCTCAGTGTTCCGAGGCCATATCTGCATATGCTAGGCTCGTCAAGTTTAACCCGAGTATTCTGCGTGTGCAAAACTGGCTTGCACCCGTTGTATGTGAACGTAGAGCTTATCACACCCGATCATCATGTGGTGTCTCGGCACGACGAACTGTAGCAACGGTGCATACTCAGGGAGAACACTTATACCTTGAAATTTAGTGAGGGGTCATCTTATAATGCTACCGCCGTACTAAGCAAAATAAGATGCATAAAAGATAAATATCACATGCAATCAAAATATGTGACATGATATGGCCATCATCATCTTGTGCCTTTGATCTCCATCTCCAAAGCACCGTCATGATCTCCATCGTCACCGGCTTGACACGTTGATCTCCATCGTAGCATCGTTGTCGTCTCGCCAACTATTGCTTCTACAACTATCGCTACCGCTTAGTGATAAAGTAAAGCAATTACATGGCGATTGCATTTCATACAATAAATCGACAACCATAAGGCTCCTGCCAGTTGCCGATAACTTTTACAAAACACGATCATCTCATACAACGATTTATATCTCATCACGTCTTGACCATATCATATCACAACATGCCCTGCAAAAACAAGTTAGACGTCCTCTACTTTCTTGTTGCAAGTTTTACGTGGCTGCTGCGGGCTTCTAGCAAGAACCGTTCTTACCTACGCATCAAAACCACAACGATTTTTCGTCAAGTGTGTTGTTTTAACCTTCAACAAGGACTGGCCGTAGTCAAATTCGATTCAACTAAAGTTGGAGAAACAGACACCCGCTAGCCACCTGTGTGCGAAGCACGTTGGTAGAACCAGTCTCATGAACGCGGTCATGTAATGTCGGTCCGGGCCGCTTCATCCAACAATACCGTTGAATCAAAATAAGACGTTGGTGGTAAGCAGTATGACTATTATCGCCCATAACTCATTATGCTCTACTCGTGCATATAACATCTACGCGTAGACCTGGCTCTGATGCCACTGTTGGGGAATGTAGTAATTCAAAATTTTCCTACGATAACGCAAGATCTATCTAGTAGAAGAGAAGCATAGCAACGAGCGGGGAGAGTGTGTCCACGTACCCTCGTAGACCGAAAGCGGAAGCGTTTAGTAACATGGTTGATGTAGTCGAACGTCTTCACGATCCAACCGGTCCAATTACCGAACGTACGGCACCTCCGTGTTTTGCACACGTTCAGCACGATGACGTCCCTCGATCTCTTGATCCAGTTGAGGACAAGGGAGAGTTTTCTCGGCACGATGGCGTGGCGACGGTGATGATGAAGTTACCGGCGCAGGGCTTCGCCTAAGCATTACGACGATATGACCGAGGTGTTAAACTGTGGAGGGGGGCACCGCACACGGCTAAGACAATTGATCATGTGTTGTCTTTGGGGTGCCCCCTTCCCCCATATATAAAGGAGGGAGGGAGGAGGAGGCCTGCCTAGGGGGCACGCCAAGTGTGGGGAGTCCTACTAGGACTCCCAAGTCCTATTAGGATTCCCCTTTCCTTTCCGGAGTAGGAGAGAGGGAAAGAGAGAGGGAGTTGGAAAGGGCAAGGATGGCGCCGCCCCCTCCCCTAGTCCAATTCGGACTCCATGGGGGGGCGCCACCTCCCCTTGGCCTGCCTCCTCTTCTCTCTTATGGCCCAATAAGGCCCATTACTTCCCCAGGGGGTTCCGGTAATCTCCCGGTACTCCGAAAAATACCCGAATCACTCCGGAACCATTCCGGTGTCCGAATATAACCTTCCAATATATCAATCTTCATGTCTCGACCATTTCGAGACACCTCGTCATGTCCTTGATCTCATCCGGGACTCCGAACAATCTTCGGTCATCAAATCACATAACTCATAATACAAATCGTCATCGAACGTTAAGCGTGCGGATCCTACGGGTTCGAGAACTATGTAGACATGACCGAGACACATCTCCGGTCAATAACCAATAGCGGAACCTGGATGCTCATATTGGCTCCTACATATTCTACGAAGATCTTTATCTGTCAAACCGCATAACAATATATGTTGTTCCCTTTGTCTCGGTATGTTACTTTGCCTGAGATTCGATCGTCGGTATCATCATACCTAGTTCAATCTCGTTACCGGCAAGTCTCTTTACTCGTTCTGTAATGCATCATCTCGCAACTAACTCATTAGTCACATTGCTTGCAAGGCTTATAGTGATGTGCATTACAGACAGGGCCTAGAGATACCTCTCCGATACACGGAGTGACAAATCCTAATCTTGATCTATGCCAACCCAACAAACACCTTCGGAGACAACTGTAGAGCATCTTTATAATCACCCAGTTACGTTGTGACGTTTGATAGCACACAAGGTGTTCCTTCGGTATTCGGGAGTTGCATAATCTCATAGTCAGAGGAACATGTATAAGTCATGAAGAAAGCAATAGCAATAAAACTAAACGATCATTATGCCAAGCTGACGGATGGGTCTTGTCCATCACATCATTCTCTAATGATGTGATCCCGTTCATCAAATGACAACACATGTCTATGGCTAAGAAACTTAACCATCTTTGATTAACGAGCTAGTCAAGTAGAGGCATACTAGGGACACTCTGTTTGTCTATGTATTCACACATGTACTAAGTTTCCGGTTAATACAATTCTAGCATGAATAATAAACATTTATCATGGTATAAGGAAATATAAATAACAACTTTATTATTGCCTCTAGGGCATATTTCCTTCAGGAAGACTTTTCAAGGCTCGCGTAGATGGTGGTCGTCGTTTGGCGTCGTGGTGGCGTCGATGGCGGAGGACCTGCTAAGGTTGACACCTCAATCTGCTCTGAAGATGGACCAGTGGAAGATGGCGGAGACGACACATGTGAGTGCGTCAGACCGGTTTGTTCCCTGGACCAGGTAGATGGCTCGGTCGGGGCCTCCGGCTTTAGATGTTAGGTTTAGGTGAGAGGCCTGGGTTGTGACCCGGCTTGCACCCCTTCATCATATGGATAGGAGTAGCGGCAGATGTTGCCAAGATGGCGGATTCAGGCATATTGTTGTTCTACTTTGTAAGGTCCTCGAGAATAATCAATAAAATGGCCGCATGCATCTGGGCATCTCCCAGATGCAGAGGCCGGGGTCGTCCTCCATTTCTAAAAAAAAAAAGTGTCGAGCTTGATGTAAAGTACGTGCTCATCAGGCAAAGGTTTTATACTGTTGATCCAGTGATTGTTAAGCAGTCGAGCAGTTCCATTTCTTACTCTGTTTGAAAAGGGCCAGTAATGACACCTTCAACTAGACGTTTTCATGCCACTGATCTTAATTCCAGAATTGGATGCCCTATGAAGGGATTCAGTGTGCCTGTCAGCAGGGAGTTGCAGGTCACACCATGGCCCTGCCCTGCACAGTTATGTCCAGGGTCCCGGTGCCACCAAATCCTTTTGGCTAGAAAATTCACTTCCAGCAGCGCAGCTATCGGTGCTATCCCAGTGGAAAGATCTTTGCAGCTTGACGATGGCCTTCTCCAGATTAAAGATCTTTGGTGTTGGGGTGCAGCCCCGTGGCGAGACCAGATAACTTCAGAAGCTCAGCCGTGGCATGCATATCTGATGTGCCCGGGTGGATGAGAATTGTTGCATCATCAGCGAAAAGGGAGGAGCGATGTCGGACAGCTTGGTGGCCAAGCGAGGAAAGTATACCTTCCCTGACTGCCAGAATCAAAGTGGCGGGCAAGGCAATCCATGACAAGGACAAACAGAAGGCGGGGCAGGGCCGTCCCTTGGCGCAAATAAAAGTTGTAACTGCCTCCGCTGAATTTTCTGCACAAGATGACCACGGACTGATGGACACCACAGAGCTCTGCATTTTACTCTGTTTAGCCAGAAAAACAGGGAACACACATACACAGCCGACGGAAAAAGAGCAACCAGCCTAGCTATACAGATGATGGCCGAGGCGCTGGTGAGCGTTTCCACAGGGGTGATGAACTCTGTCTTGGAGAAGCTGGCCGCTTTGATGGGGGACGAGTACACGAAGCACAGGAGCATGCATCAGACCAGAGAGTGGAAGAACCAGGTGATGGATATGGCGTTTCACATCGAGGACTGCATCGACGACTTCATGCATGAATCTGGTGAGGATTCTAGCAGACCAGATGTCGGATTTGTTGGCAAGATCGCTCACTACATTAACATGTTGAGAGCGCGTCACCAGTTTGCCAACCAAATCCAGCAGCTGAAGGCATGGGTCAAAGATGTGAGGGAGCGTCGGAAAAGGTATAAGCTCGATGAGTGTGCCTCTAGTTCTACCTATGTATCTGTAGATCCTCGGGTGCCTGCGCTCTATGTCGAGGCGGCCAAAAGAGGATCTTATCAACTTGTTGGCTGACGACAAGGCTGCATCTGTCCAGCCTCTTAGAATGGTGTCTATTGTTGGGTCTGGGGGTCTAGGAAAAACCACACTTAATTAGCAGTAGCGCCTCTCCCTGACCCGCGCTGCTGCTAAGATTCTGTGTATAAGGTTTTCCCTAGTAGTGTGCTCGGGCGGTGGTGGCCGGCGGCGATGCCCTTCGGCCGGTGTTAGTGTGGCCCGGCGGCGGTGGTGCCACGTGCCATGGTGGTTCCAAACGCGACAGTGCGGCCGTTGGCCGTGGGGCGGCGCTGGTGGCTCGCGGCGCCCGCCCAACCCTGATCTGTGGGCCCAATCTGGTTTGGGGCAGGCCAGTGGCTCGGCATTCGGCGGCGACGCTCCCTGGTGGTGGCGAGGTGGCGGCGGTTTGCATGTGGTGAGGACTTCGTCGGTCGGCGAGCTGCAGCGTGGTGAGAGGACTGTCCGGGTCCAAGTGGGCCCGGCCCGGCCGGCGGGGCTCGACAAGTCGTCGTCGCCGCTTCCAGTCGGCTCCGCTGCGGTAGTGGAGGCTGTCCCCTCCTTCAGGTCGCTTTGTGGTCTCTCCCGTGGCTGGTGTCTCCTTTCCCTCTCCAGGCCTCGTGTTGGCAGCTCCAGAGAGGCGGCGAGGGTGTTCCGGTAACCGTGGTGGCACAGGCTGGTGGGGTGGTGCATTTGAAAGTGTCTGGGGTGGTGGCGGTGGTTGTGGATCGGGAGAAATCCCTGTCAGCTTGTCCGATACTGACGCGGTGACGCATGGAGGCTCCATCTGTCCTTCCCGAGGGGCGTCGGGTATATCCCTTCCCCACTATCCCCCGCATACTGGGGGAATCCCTAGAACTTGCTGGGGCAGCAGCGGCGTCGTCGTCGAATCCCTTCTTAAAAGTGTTGCTTGGTGCGTGACGCTTCGGGATGCTGGGAGCGTCGTGGTACTTCTTCGGAGGGTGCAACAGTTGCAGGTGTTCCTTTCTTCGTTGATCTGCCAGTGTCGGCATTTATTTCTCTTTTCTTCTACTTGTTTTTTCTTTTGGACTTTTTTGTGCTGCAGTTCCAGCGAGCTGGTTGTATCGGATGTTTACTTTATAATATAAAGCGAGGACCCTTTATCATCAATAGTGTTCTAGTTAAAAGCAAGGAAATTAGTTCACGTGCCATCTATCAGTCAATTATTGTTGTAGTACGAAAGGGCATCGCATCTTTTCGTCATGTTGGATTCATGGGAGATTTGGATCGAGTAGAATGCAAGAGTGTTTAGGAAGGTGTCCATGCCAAATGTAATCACGTCTACAATCAAGATAGAGGTCAGACTTGGTCATGTTGGTTTCATGGAAGATTTGGAACGAGTAGAATGCAAGAGTGTTTAGGAAGGTGTCCACGCCAAATGTAATCACGTCTAGAATCAAGACAGAGGTCAGACTTTGGGGGCTGGCTACGGCCAAACGTTTGAGTTCTCCTATGCCGCGATAGTAGGCTTGTCGGTTTGGTGCCATCTACGGACGGTCGGTCATGTAATTCAAAAATCTTCTTAATTAATGAGATGAAACAAATCTTTTGCCACCTTTTCGAAAACAAATATATTGTAGTATGAATGAATAAATCTATGGCAATGAGATTGTTAATTTACACGTCTATATGCGCTTCAGTCACCAGTCATGACGTACGCACAGACGGAAGTGCAATTTACTCGCAGACAACAAACATTAATCTTCGTCAAATCATCATCTTCTGCACATAAGCTGTTGCCACCCGCTTCCCCATAGCGAGAGAGTTGACTAGTTCTGCTTCGACAGGTACTCTTCATCTCCAATCAGTCGTTCAAATTTTTCAGATCTGGGAATTCATTATGCCCGTGTGCATACACGATGGTCAACTGCGTAGACGTGGTATCCATACTATCGTAATAAAAAAATGCACTATAACGAAGAACGTACTAGCAGTCCTCTCGATTGGCGTTGGGTTCCTAATAATCTATAGCTGATATGGAATTCTCGTTGCTGCCTTCACCACCACCTTGTCCTTCTTCATCACGAATTGCCATCACCCACACTCCAACAGTCGTTGCAACTGCGACCCTGATAGATGAAAGAGCACACGCTTTACTAGTCTGGAATCTTAGGAAACGAAATCAATGTAAAGGACTACAACATCAAATAACTTTTTTTTGAGGAAATAACTAAGCAGACAAAAACAGGGCAATACAGAAATTAAAAAAAAAACTGGAAACACCGATTACCTTTCTGACCCCATCAAACATGCCAAACCTCTAACCAGCAAACGGACCCCAAGTTTTGTCTTCAGCCTGGGAAATATGGAGCACTCACTATTTTAGGATATATAGAGAGAGGGGTTAACCAGCATTTGTTTTTTGAAACGTTGTCAAAATATTTGCCCCATTAATTAATTAAGCAGAAGAGAATTGCCCGGTTAATTAATGAAAAAGAGAGAAAAAACCCAACACAAACCAACCATATACGGACTACTCATAGAGCATGTAACCCCGGAAGTGCACGATCAGCCCTGCCATCATATCCAACACACAACGACCACCAATCCCCACACTAGTACACCACAAGGAAACCCCTAACAAAAGTGCCTGGGCTGAAGACCACAAACATAGCCAAATTCACGGAGACAAGTCAGGCCATAAGGATCGCCCAAGAGACTGATGGCCATCCATCAAGCAGCTACGGACGCCTTTGCTATGGCGTCATGCCATCCTTCTTGCTTTTTCTCCTGAGTGCTTTCTCCACAATCGTCTTGCCAGATCCAGGGCTGGCCACCTTCTAACGTGTGAGCAACCTGCCAAGCTGAATCTCAAAGAGAATGGCATCAACCTTGTCCTTCACTGACACTACTGCAACAACATCCTTAGCCGCGGGTACCACCGACACGACGGACCCAGGCACCTCCAGTTGCTCGCTTTGCAAAGGCGAACCTAGCAGTTGCGCCTCAGAATTAGGTGCCAATGTACCTACCTCGTCAACCTCATCACCCACCAACACCACCTTCTCCATCTCCATCGGAAGCACCAATGAAAGAGGTGAAGTGGGCTCCCCACAACGCTCCTGCAGCTCAGCCATAATAGGCAGCACTGGAGCCACGACCTCGTCGATGACTACACACCCAGAGGCAGTCAACAACACAGACATCAATGACGGACATGATGTAGCATGAGGGGAGAAATGTCTATAAAGGCTTGCCTCCTCCCCAACTGAAGATCCAATCGGAAGCTCAAGCAGCGAAGGCATAACAGGCACAACCTTTAGTTTGGCGAGAGCGGCTCCGCTCTCCGCAAACAGTCCCAACTCGTGCAAGGCAGTTGTGAAGCGGCTCAATCTCCTCCGCTAGGACGGGCTACAATTGCACATCCATCGGTGTTGTGACAACCTCCAGTGCAGGCAGTAGATTAGGCGATGAGGCATCATGACACGGCTTCGAATATAGATTGAAGCGGTGCTGAGCACAGCAGAAACCACACTTTGTGGCCGAAACAAAGGCACCCCGTGCACCGGATTGGATCCCTACAAGAATGTGCATGATGACCTTTGGAGAGACACTGAAAGCATCGATCCCTGAGCCACGCCGGAAGAGTAGGCCGGGCAATGGAAGCGGGCTGACGGAAGGCCTTTGTAGATGGCGAACGGCGACGCCCGGTGACGAGGTGCCAATCTCCCAACATTTCCCCACAAGCTGGTGGCGTGCAACACATGGGATCAGCGGGCGTCATCTTCCTGCTGACGCATCCAAGCCAGTCCCCATGCAGGACGAACAGGAGCGGACGCGGACGATGAACCAGTGCGCAAGACGGACGGAGTGGCAAATGCAGCCGCTGCCGACTCGGAGGCAAGCCGGGGGCACGGACAAAGGATGGGCGATGTCGGAGCAGCCGGCACGGGGAGCCTCGCGGACGTGGGCGCAGGCTTGGCCAGGGGCTCCTCCAGCACCTGCATGTACCCTCTACCCATCTGGGCAGGGTGGCCCAGCGCCGGCTGCAGCCGGGCGGACAGGAGCTCCCGATCCGGATCGGACCAAGCAGCGGACGACGGGGCGACCGGCAGGACGGCGCACACCCTGCAGCCAGCAGGCAGGTCAGCGGGGCGGTGGCAGCGAGCTGGCTGGGACGCGGGGCGGCGGCAGGGTGGCCGACGGGGTTGCTGGCGGTGAGGATGGGACGGACGTCGCAAGTTTCCGATGGCTCATATTCCACTCCTGCTTTTTCTTGCGGGAGGGAGGGAGAGAGCAGATGGCGCGCCGGCGGACGGAGGGGTGGCCGGAGCAGGGAGTTCCGGCCGTGGTTGTATCGAGACATGGCGAGACGTGGTTGTATCGTGCTTACCTGAAATCAGTGGAGCTCCACATACGAACAGCACCATCATCACCACCTGTCATTAGAACTGGAAGACTGGGATGGGCAAAGACGGAATAGACCTCACAATCATGTTCGAGTGTATGAACACACTCCTTCTGCTGCAAGTCCCATATCTGTTTTGAAAAGAAAAAAAACAAGGTACACATATATTAGAAATGCTAGATGCATGTTGTATTAATGTACTTTCCAACATAATAGCCGACCTTGGCAGTATTGTCACAAGAGCCACTAATCAAATACTGCTGACCATCACGCTTGAAGAAATCCACTCTGTACACCCAATGCGAATGTCGAGACAGAGTATACTTGGATTTGGGAGAATCAAGACTCCAAACCTGAACACCAACCATAAGAGCTTCCGGTCAAGGTATAGTAGAAAATGAAACGTACCCCATCTTCATCATTGCATAAAAGTTTGCTTAGCAAAGAAAATATGAGAGAGAAAGCTAAACCTTTACTGTATTATCATGTGAAGCACTTGCAAAACTGTTGGTGTCCTCTGGGTTAAATTTCAGTTCATAAATATCATTTGTGTGTTCTTCAAATGTGTGTATGCAGTTCCAGTCCTGGTCCCAGTCCCAAAGCCTTATTTCCCTATTACATCCACAGCACATACGGCCGGGTTGGATGAACGTCTAATGAACACCTGCCAAAGTCATGATCCTGAACTTTCAAGCTCGTAACCTCTTCGGGTTCCTTTTCATACTTGTACACATGGACGAAACAATCAATTGACCCAACCACAAGCCACCGCTTTCATGCAATAAATTTAACAGTGCATAATGCAGTGAGGGCAATCATGGACAAAGAAATATAAGATAACAACTTTATTATTGCCTCTAGGGCATATTTCCTTCACATGTTTCGTCAAATAGTTAAATCAGTCATTAAAAAGGACGATTGAAATTTGTTGAAACACCAAGAGATGACCAGTCTATTCTGATTGGTCTTGATGGCAAAAAAAGTTTGCATCGGCTGCTTGAAGCGGATCCATTTAAAAAGAAGGATAAACCTGCATATGATGGGATCAAGCTTTCAAGTAAAGAAGTTTTTGAAGAGCATAATGAACATAATCTTGAAGGCGAGAATTCCATTGAGGCTACAATGTATACGCCAAGGATTGGGGGGCAACAAGCAAATCCAATGATCGATGAAAGCAAACCAAAAGAATACAAAGGCCGAAATAAGCGCAAGAGTAAGAGATTAAAAATCACCTTCGCTGAACTATTGGATAAATATCAAAAGAAGAGTGGAGAGAAGAATGCTTATTGGCCAAATCATGCAAATAAACCAAGATCACCCACAAGGCGCAAATATGAAGATCGGTATTGGCAAAGTGAGAATTTTAATGCAACATATATTCATATCCTTATTTTGGGCCGCCAATGCCAATGCCATGGATGCCTCCCTATGCTCATGTAGATCCATATCCATCATGTGACAGCTATGATACAAGGGCACATTCTCCATCTTATTTTAGACCATCTCACCAATATTATGTAGCTCCGAGAATTAACATTTGAACAATCACATGTTAAAGACCGTTTCAATCATAAGGAATCGGTCCGGAGCTCAAGGAAGAACAAAGAGGTGGTCAAACAAGTTTACCGCATTAAAAAAGATGGCCGTAAGAGTGCTACTTTAAATTTGATCCCAAGTGAAAAAGAGCCAATGAAAGTGTTGACATTGGCTACTAAAGGCAATGAGATGAAGCAATCAATAGTTGAGAGTCAAAATGCCAGATCTTAAGAAAAGAAGTTGAGGGTGCATAAGGCCAAAAAAGAGTTTCCATTGGTTGAAACGGAATCACAGCTGAGGTGCCCACTCGGCTTACCATATTGGCAGAAGAAGGAATCACAAAAGCTTAGTGCACAAGAGCTGAAAAAGAAGAACATGGCATGGGTTCCCAAGAGGAGCAGTCAAAATAAAAATGATGTGCAACCTTCTATTGCAACAAGTGTTACAAAATTGAAGAAAGAGAAGGATGGAAGCCAAAAACAATTAAGCCGAAGGTTTGCATCACCCCATCAAAATCTTCAGTTAGCACATTATTCATAGTTGCCAAACATGCCATTGATGTCTTTGCCATGGAATTCATCCCCAAGTATGATCGGTCACCCTCCATGGGCTTCTATAGATCCGTGGATGCAATATAATTTCTTATATCATGAAAGGGTATTACCAAATAAATATATATTTGATTACTACAAGTTTACTGCTGATCCAAAGGGCCGAAATATTTGATTTGTCATTTCATTTGTTTATTTTGGCTATACTTGCTTTGGTGGATGATGTTTACATGGACCTTATGTTAATGGCTGATATTTATCTATCATCCTAAGAGTATGTCAAAGCATGGCCGGTGTGAAGGAAATATGCCCTAGAGGCAATAATAAAGTTGCTATTTATATTTCCTTATACCATGATAAATGTTTATTATTCATACTAGAATTGTATTAATCCGAAACTTAGTACATCTGTGAATACATAGACAAACAGAGTGTACCTAGTATGCCTCTACTTGACTAACTCGTTATTCAAAGATGGTTAAGTTTCCTAGCCATAGACATGTGCTGTCATTTGATGAACGGGATCACATCATTAGAGGATGATGTGATGGACAAGACACATCCGTTAGCTTAGCACTATGATCGTTTAGTTTATTGCTATTGCTTTCTTCATGACTTATACATGTTCCTACGACTATGAGATTATGCAAACTCCCGAATACCAGAGGAACACTTAGTGTGCTATCAAACATCACAATGTAACTGGGTGATTATAAAGATTCTCTACAGGTGTCTCCGATGGTGTTTGTTGAGTTGGCATAGATCGAGATTAGGATTTGTCACTCCGAGTATCAGAGAGGTATCTCTGGGCCTCTCGGCAATGCACATCACTATAAGCCTTGCCAGCAATGTGAATAATGAGTTAGTTATGGGATGATGCATTACGGAACGAGTAAAGAGACTTGCCGGTAACGAGATTGAACTAGGTATGAGGATACCGACGATCGAATCTCGGGCAAGTAACATACCGATGACAAAGGGAACAATGTATGTTGTTGTGCGGTTTGACCGATAAAGATCTTCATAGAATATGTAGGAGCCAATATGAGCATCCAAGTTCCGCTATTGGTTATTGACCGGAGATGTGTCTCGGTCATGTCTACATAGTTCTCGAACACGTAGGGTCCGCACGATTAACGTTCGATGACGATTTGTGTTATGAGTTATGTGATTCGATGACCAAAATTTGTTCGGAGTCCCAGATGAGATGACGGACATGAAGAGGAGTCTCGAAATGTTCGAGAGGTAAAGATTCATATATTGGAAGGTCACATTCGGACACCGGAATCGTTCGGGATGTTTCAGATGAGTTTCGGAGTACCAGGAGTTACCGGAACCCCCCCCCCCCCCTCGAAAGTTAATGGGCCATCATGGGCCTTAGTGGAGAAGAGGGAGGGCCGGCCAGGACATGGCGTGCGCCCCCCCCCCATGCCAGTCCGAATTGGACAAGGGGTGGGGGCGGCACCCCGCCCCCCTTTCCCTCTCCTTCCCACTTTGCTACTCCGAAAAAGGAAAGAGGAGGGGAATCCTACTTGGACTAGGGAGTCCTAGTAGGACTCCCCACACCTGGCGCGCCCCTTGGGCCGGCCACCTCTTCCCCCCTCCTTTATATACGTGGGAGCGGGCACCCCAAAGGCACACCAAGTCTTATCTTAGCCGTGTGCGGTGCCCCCCTCCACAGTTACACACCTCGGTCATATCGTCGTAGTGCTTAGGAGATGCCCTGCGCCGGTAACTTCATCATCACCGTCGCCACACCGTCGTGCTGACGGAACTCTCCCTCAGCCTCAACTGGATCAAGAGTACGAGGGACGTCATCGAGCTGAACTTGTGTGGAACACGGAGGTGCCGTATGTTCGGTGCTTGGATCGGTTGAATCGTGAATACGTTCGACTACATCAACCATGTTACTAAACGCTTCTGCTTTCGGTCTATGAGGGTACGTGGACACACTCTCCCCGCTCGTTGCTATGCTTCTCCTAGATAGATCTTGCGTGATCGTAGGAATTGTTTTGAAATACTACGTTCCCCAACAGTGGCATCCGAGCCGGGTCTATGCGTAGATGTTATATGCACGAGTAGAACACAAAGTGTTGTGGGCGATAATAGTCATACTTCTTACCAGCAACGTCTTACTTTGATTCAGCGGTATTGTTGGATGAAGCGGCCTGGACCGACATTACATGACCGCGTTCATGAGACTGGTTCCACCGACGTGCTTCGCACACAGGTGGCTAGCGGGTGTCAGTTTCTCCAACTTCAGTTGAATCGAGTTTGACTACGCCTGGTCCTTGTTGAAGGTTAAAACATCACACTTGACGAAAAATCGTTGTTGTTTTGTTGCGTAGGTAAGAACGGTTCTTGCTAGAAGCCCATAGTAGCCACGTAAAACTTGCAACAACAAAGTAGAGGACGTCTAACTTGTTTTTGCAGGGCATGTTGTGATGTGATATGGTCAAGACGTAATGAGATATAAATTGTTGTATGAGATGATCATGTTTTGTAAAAGTTATCGGCAACTGACAGGAGCCTTATGGTTGTCGCTTTATTGTATGAAATGCAATCGCCATGTAATTGCTTTACTTTATCACTAAGCGGTAGCGATAGTCGTAGAAGCAATAGTTGGCGACACGACAACGATGCTACGATGGAGATCAAGGTGTCAAGCCGGTGACGATGGAGATCATGACGGTGCTTTGGAGATGGAGCAAAGGCACAAGATGATCATGGCCATATCATGTCACATATTTTGATTGCATTTGATGTTTATCTTTTATGCATCTTATTTTGCTTAGTACGGTGGTAGCATTATAAGATGATCACTAAATTTGAAGGTATAAGTGTTCTCCCTGAGTATGCACTGTTGCTACAGTTCGTCGTGCCGATACACCACGTGATGATCGGGTGTAAGCTCTACGTTCACATACAACGGGTGCAAGCCAGTTTTGCACACGCAGAATACTCGGGTTAAACTTGACGAGCCTAGCATATGCAGATATGGCCTCGGAGCACTGAGATCGAACATGAATCATATAGTAGATATGATCAACATAGTGATGTTCACCATTGAAAACTACTCCATCTCACATGATGATCGGACATGGTTTAGTTGATATGGATCACGTGATCATTTAGATGACTAGGGGGATATCTATCTAAGTGGGAGTTCTTCAGTAATATGATTAATTGAACTTTAATTTATCATGAACTAAGTACCTGATAGTATTTTGCATGTCTATGTTGTTCTAGATCAATGGCCTGTGCTACTGTTCCTTTGAATTTTAATGCGTTCCTAGAGAAAGCTAAGTTGAAAGATGATGGTAGCAACTACACGGACTGGGTCCGTAACTTGAGGATTATCCTCATTGCTGCACAGAAGAATTACCTCCTGGAAGCACCGCTAGGTGCAAGACCCGCTGCAGGAGCAACACTGGATGTTATGAACGTCTGGCAGAGCAAAGCTGATGACTACTCGATAGTTTAGTGTGCCATGCTTTACGGCTTAGAATCGGGACTTCAACAACGTTTTGAACGTCATGGAGCATGTGAGATGTTCCATGAGTTGAAGTTAATATTCCAAGCAAATGCCCAAAATGAGAGATATGAAGTCTCCAATAAGTTCTATAGCTGCAAGATGGAGGAGAATAGTTCTGTCAGTGAACATATACTCAGAATGGCTGGGTACCACAACCACTTGACTCAACTGGGAGTTAATCTTCCTGATGATAGTGCATTGACAGAGTTCTTCAATCACTACCACCAAGCTACAAAAGCTTCGTGACGAACTATAATATGCTAGGGATGGATAAGACAATTCCCGAGCTCTTCGCGATGCTAAAGGCTGCGGAGGTAGAAATCAAGAAGGAGCTTCAAGTGTTGATGGTTAACAAGACCACTAGTTTCAAGAAAAAGGGCAAAGGGAAGAAGGGGAACTTCAAAAAGAACGGCAAGCAAGTTGCTCTGGACCTAAGCCTGAGACTGAGTGCTTCTACTGCAAAGGGACTGGTCACTGGAACTGGAACTGCCCCAAGTATTTGGCGGATAAGAAGGATGGAAAAGTGAAAGGTATATTTGATATACATGTTATTGATGTGTACCTTACTAATGCTCGTAGTAGCGCCTGGGTATTTGATACTAGTTCTGTTGCTCATATTTGCAACTCGAAACAGGGGTCACGGATTAAACGAAGATTGGCAAAGGACGAGGTGACGATGCGCGTGGGAAATGGTTCCAAAGTCGATGTGATCGCCGTCGGCATGTTACCTCTACATCTACCGTCGGGATTAGTTTTATACCTGAATAATTGTTATTTGGTGCCAGCGTTAAGCATGAACATTATATATGGATCTTGTTTGATGCGAGACGGTTATTCATTTAAATAAGAGAATAATAGTTGTTCTATTTATATGAGTAATATCTTTTATGGTCATGCACCCTTGATGAGTGGTCTATTTTTGATGAATCTCGATTGTAGTAATACACATATTCATAATATTGAAGCCAAAAGATGCAAGGTTAATAATGATAGTGCAACTTATTTGTGGCACTGCCGTTTAGGTCATATTGGCATAAAGCGCATGAAGAAACTCCATGTTGATTGGCTTTTGGAATCACTTGATGCTTGTGAACCATGCCTCATGGGCAAGATGACTAAGACTCCGTTCACCGGAACAATGGAGCGAGCAACAAACTTGTTGGAAATAATACATACTGATGTATGCGGTCCGATGAGTGTTGAGGATCGCGGCGGGTATCGTTATTTTCTGACAATCACAGATGATTTGAGCAGATATGGGTATATCTACTTGATGAAACATAAGTCTGAAACATTTAAAAAATTCAAAGAATTTCAGAGTGAAGTGGAAAATCATGGTAACAAGAAAATAAAGTTTCTACGATCTGATCGTGGAGGTGAATATTTGAGTTATGAATTTGGCCTTCATTTGAAACAATGTGGAATAGTTTCGCAACTCACGCCACCTGAAACACCACAGCATAATGGTGTGTCCGAACGTCGTAACTGTACTTTATTAGATATAGTGCGATCTATGATGTCTCTTACCGATTTACCACTATCGTTTTGGGGTTATGCTTTAGAGACGGCTGCATTCACGTTAAATAGGGCACCATCTAAATCCGTTGAGACGACACCATATGAACTGTGGTTTGGCAAGAAACCTAAGCTGTCATTTCTTAAAGTTTGGGGCTGCGATGCTTATGTGAAAAAAGCTTCAACCTGATAAGCTCGAACCCAAATCGGAGAAATGTGTCTTCATAGGATACCCAAAGGAGACTCCTTCTATCACAGATCCGAAGGAAATATTTTCGTTGCTAAGAATGGATCCTTTCTAGAGAAGGAGTTTCTTTTGAAATAAGTGAGTGGGAGGAAAGTAGAACTTGATGAGGTAATTGTACCTGCTCCCGAATTGGAAAGTAGTTCATCACAGAAATCAGTTCCAGTGATTCCTACACCAATTAGTGAGGAAGGAAATGATGATGATCATGAAACTTCAGATCAAGTTATTACTAAACCTCGTAGCTCAACCAGAGTAAGGTCCGCACCAAAGTGGTACGGTAATCCTGTTCTGGAGGTCATGTTACTTGACCATGACGAACCTACAAACTATGAGGAAGCGATGATGAGCCCAGATTCTACGAAATGGCTTGAGGCCATGAAATCTGAGATGGGATCCATGTCTGGGAACAAAGTGTGGACTTTGGTTGACTTGTCGGTTGATCAGCAAGCCATAGAGAATAAATGGATCTTCAAGAAGAAGACTGACGCTGAAGGTAATGTTATTGTCTACAAAGCTCGACTTGTTGCGAAAGGTTTTCGACAAGTTCAAGGAGTTGACTACGATGAGACCTTCTCACCCGTAGCGATGCTTAAGTATGTCTGAATCGTGTTAGCAATTGCCGCATTTTATGATTATGAAATTTGGCAAATGGATGTCAAAACTGCATTCCTTAATGGATATCTTAAAGAAGAGTTATATATGATGCAACCAGAAGGTTTTGTCGATCCTAAAGGTGCTATATATTGGGCTGGTGCAAGCCTCTCGGAGTTGGAATATACGCTTTGATAGGGTGATCAAAGCATATGGTTTTATACAGACTTTTGGAGAAGCCTGTATTTACAAGAAAGTGAGTGGGAGCTCTATAGCATTTTTGATATTATATGTGGATGACATATTGTTGATCAGAAATGATACAGAATTTCTGAATAGCATAAAAGGATACTTGAATAAGAATTTTTCAATAAAAGACCTCGGTGAAGTTGCTTATATATTGGGCATCAAGATCTATAGAGATAGATCAAGGCGCTTAATTGGACTTTCACAAAGCACATACCTTGATAAAGTTTGAAGAAGTTCAAAATGGATCAAGCAAAGAAAGGGTTCTTGCCTGTGTTATAAGGTGTGAAGTTGAGTCAGAATCAATGCCCGACCACTGCAGAAGATAGAGAGAAAATGAAAGTCATTCCCTATGCTTCAGCCATAGGTTCTATCATGTACGCAATGTTGTGTACCAGACCTTATGTGTGCCTTTCTATTAGTTTAGCAGGGAGGTACCAAAGTAATCCAGGAGTGGATCATTGGACGGCGGCCAAGAACATCCTAAAATACCTGAAAAAGACTAAGGATATGTTTCTCGTTTATGGAGGTGACAAAGAGCTCGTCGTAAATGGTTACGTCGATGCAAGCTTTGACACTGATCCGGATGACTCTAAGTCACAAACTGGATATGTATTTATATTGAATGGTGGAGCTGTCAGTTGGTGCAATTCCAAGCAAAGCGTCGTGGTGGGATCTACGTGTGAAGCGGAGTACATAGCTACTTCGGAAACAGCAAATGAAGGAGTCTGGATGAAGGAGTTCATATCCGATCTAGGTGTCATACCTAGTGCATCGGGTCCAATGAAAATCTTTTGTGACAATACTGGAGCAATAGCCTTGGCGAAGGAATCCAGATTTCACAAGAGAACCAAACACATCAAGAGACGCTTCAATTCCATCCGTGATCAAATCAAGGAGGGAGACATAGCGATTTGCAGAATACATATGGATCTGAATGTTGTAGACCCGTTGACTAAGCCTCTCTCGCGAGCAAAACATGATCAGCACCAAGACTCCATGGGTGTTAGAATCATTACTATGTAATCTAGATTATTGACTCTAGTGCAAGTGGGAGATTGAAGGAAATATGCCCTTGAGGCAATAATAAAGTTGTTATTTATATTTCCTTATATTATGATAAATGTTTATTATTCATGCCAGAATTGTATTAACCGGAAACTTAGTACATGTGTGAATACATAGACAAACAGAGTGTCCCTAGTATGCCTCTACTTGACTAGCTTGTTAATCAAAGATGGTTAAGTTTCCTAGCCATAGACATGTGTTGTCATTTGATGAACGGGATCACATCATTAGAGAATAATGTGATGGACAAGACGCATCCGTTAGCTTAGCATTATGATCGTTTTGTTTATTTCTATTGCTTTCTTCATGACTTATACATGTTCCTATGACTATGAGATTATGCAAACTCCCGAATACTGGAGGAATCCTTAGTGTGCTATCAAATGTCACAACGTAACTGGGTGATTATAAAGATGCTCTACAGGTGTCTCCGATGGTGTTTGTTGAGTTGGCATACATCAAGATTAGGATTTATCACTCCGAGTATCGGAGAGATATCTCTGGGCCCTCTCGGTAATGCAAATCACTATAAGCCTTGCAAGCATTGTGACTAATGAGTTAGTTACGGGATGATGCATTACAGAACGAGTAAAGAGACTTGCCGGTAACGAGATTGAACTAGGTATGAGGATACAGACGATCGAATCTCGGGCAAGTAACATACCGATGACAAAGGGAACAACGTAAGTTGTTGTGCGGTTTGACTGATAATGATCTTCAGAGAATATGTAGGATCCAATATGAGCATCCAGGTTCCTGTATTGGTTATTGACCGGAGATGTGTCTCGGTCATGTCTACATAGTTCTCGAACCCGTAGGGTCCGCACGCTTAACGTTCGATGACGATTTGTATTATGAGTTATGTGATTCGATGACCGAAGTTTCTTCGGAATCCCGGATGAGATCATGGACATGACGAGGAGTCTCGAAATGTTTGAGAGGTAAAGATTCATATTTTGGAAGGTCACATTCGGACACCGGAATAGTTCTGGATGTTTCGGATGAGTTTCGGAGTACCGGGGGTTACCGGACCACCCCCCCTCGGGAAGTTAATGGCCCATCATGGGCCTTAGTGGAGAAGAAAGAGGGCCGACCAGGAGGTGGCGTCCCCCCCCTTGCCAGTCCGAATTGGACAAGGGGTGGGGGCGGCGCCCCCCTTTCCCTCTCCTACTCTCCCTCTCCTTCCCCCTTTGCTACTCTGAAAAAGGAAAGAGGAGGGGAATCCTACTTGGACTAGGGAGTCCTGGTTGGACTCCCCAAACCTGGTGCGCCCCCCTTGGGCTGGCCACCTCTTTCCCCCTTCCTTTTTATGCGTGGGAGGGTGGCACCCCAAAGGCACACCAAGTCTTATCTTAGCCGTGTGCGGTGCCCCCTCCACAGTTACACACCTCGGTCATATCGTCGTAGTGCTTTGGCGAAGCCCTGCGCCGGTAACTTCATCATCACCGTCGCCACGCCGTCATGCTGACGGAAATCTCCCTCGGCCTCAACTGGATCAAGAGTACGAGGGACGTCATCGAGCTGAACGTGTGCTGAACACGAAGCTGCTGTACGTTCGGTGCTTGGATCGGTTGAATCATGGAGACGTTCGACTACATCAACCGCGTTACTAAACGCTTTCGCTTTCGGTCTACGAGGGTACGTGGACACACTCTCCCCGCTCGTTGCTATGCTTCTCCTAGATAGATCTTGCGTGATCGTAGGATATTTTTTGAAATACTACGTTCCCCAACACGGTGTAGTATCTGAACATTGTCCTTCGTTCGATTGGAAAGCGAGACAAGCCTTTGGTTGCCATAGGTGCTAAACATATTGATGCATTCGGTATTCGTTATGAGAAGTGCAACAAATATCCAAGGATTATCAACGTTTTGACGAATCACTTATAATTTATTTTGAGGTATGTCTAGATGTAAAATTTGCCTTGGATTGCTTTAATACTTCTCATATATCTAGACATGACAATTGAAGAGAAGACGAGTTGGCACAGCAAGCATCCAACTACTATGCTGATCATGGTGTATTGCATATATCTATCAATAGCCGATGCTTATTCTAACCAATGTAGGTAAGGCTGAAGTGGCCGAATTGGAGCTCATCACTTCAGCCACTAATGCAATTTTTATACAGGCGAAAGAAAGCTCATTATTGATTATCTGTAAGATCCTAGCGACGGGGTGGACACGATGGTTCGGCGAAAGACTTTGCGATGCACATTGGTATATACAATTTTATTGCCGGACTATTGATGCAATTCTTTTCGAGTGTTTTAAAACTAAGCAATGAGTTGGGGAAATTCCACCCAAGTTCGCATCAACAAAGTTCAAGTAAGCAATGGGAAATGGCCGATATATAATTATCGCGCTAAGCATATAGATGGCTGATATATACTTATCGCCCTAAGCACATACAAATGGCCGATGGACTGTTGCCATCGTCCTTAGAACAAACTTCGTGCAAGTTATTTTTCGGCACACAACTTTTGCCAAAAAAAACAGAGGGGCATGTGTTCACACTAGATTTTGGCATGGTTAAGAACTTAATTAAGATGGCCTCAAATGGAGAAGTGATCTACATGAAAAAGTTATGTCTTGTCTATATGAACATCTTTGAAGTTTGGGCCATCGCCATCCGATCTCAGCTCAAAGATCAAAGTTGTGTTCGCAATACTAAGATTTTGTATCCAGAGCACTGCTTGGCCGATTATGCCTCAAGGAGGGCCTCAAATGAGAAAACTTTCTACACAAATTGTCTTCGTCTTGTCGAAATGGTCGGTTTTGATATAACAATCGTCTCAATCCGAAGTCGTATGTAAAAGTTAGAGTCATTCCAGTGCAGCCCTCCCACGAGGCAAAAAGTCGCCTGCCCAATAAGACATATATCTCATAGGTAACGCCACCAATTGTTTATATTGCGCGAGCGTTTCAGCCCACAAGACGACTTTGAATCGAAAAATGTTCAACACGACAGTTGTTCATCTCGTCGAAACTGCGAAATTGTCTTTTGGGTACATCTTCATCCGAGGTCGTATTTGGCATGTGAAACACAAAAACCAAACTACTGTCTCAGACGTACCTAATCCGAGTTCGGCTAATTTTGGAAGGATTTGAACGAGATTTTGAGTCCTTTTCTTGTATGGGAAGTCCGGCCGCCTCATAAATAGATGAGAGGTGATGGCCGATTGAACAACACTCAATCGAACAAATCAATCTATCATCTTTTACCTTTACTTTTATCTTCTCCCTTGTTCTTCTCCTTCCTCGTTCTTCGTTCGTTCTTCTTCATTGCAGGGCGGCGAACCTTGAGTCCCTAGAGGCGATCAGGTCGACCTAGGGCAGCCCATAGCCGCCGCGCACCCTGACGGGTCCCGCCCAGGCGTGTGGGGTTTTGGGTCCTGAAAAGCGCATGCCAGATTGCTTGCGTACCGCACTTCCGGACGGGTCTACTTCGACGTAAGCTGCGGTGCATCACCCTCGGCGTTGGAGGTACACGGTGACGTGTTCGTGTACAAATAGTGCCGCACCGAGCCTCCTGCTGCCCGCTCTTAACTCTTCTGTGTTCGTATTAATGGAGCAGTACAGGTACAAACTGTTTCTTTCTACGCGTGGATTGTGTATTCACACGTAACAAAACATTTCGTTAAAAGTGGCACTAATCCCGAGCGAGTAGCGGGCAGGATTTTAGGGTGCTGCGCTGCCGAGTGCTCCTAGTCCGCTTCCGCCGCCTGGTAATAAACCAAGTCCTGTGTAGCGAATTGTAAAAAAAAAGGAATCGTTTTCCCACTTACCGGTTGCATGGGGGTTATTGTTGGCAATTTTGGGGGCAAATCTTATGAAGTACCACTAGAAGCATTATTTGCTTTATTATTAGGGGTAAATAGGTAGAAACCCTATAGCTGCTAGGGACGCTCATTATTCTTTGGGTGACATGGGACTCGAAAATTGCAACAATAGAAAAAAAAAACTGTACTGAGTAACACAATGAAACTTTACTCTTCGGAACATCGTTCTAGATTTTACACTTTGGATTCATAGGTTTAAAGAACCTGGTCAAACAGAAAACACTGTCCTGGCATCAATATACCTCTTCTCACACATCATCGTAACCTTGTAATTCCCAACTTCTTCTAGAATAACTCCAGGAAATGACAACATAGCACCTATCGTTATTTGATTTCTACAAGCAAGCTGCAGTAGAAGTTCGTCATACACTTGTCAGAAGACCGAATATAATACAAAACTATTATCCCTAGAAAGACACAAGAGGAAGCTTCTCAATGAAGGAAATCTCCACTTTTGAGCTCATCATTTCTTACCCTCTCTGAGGACGACATATTTGTAGCCATTAGTCTTCCGTATCGTCGCAATTTTCTTCAGAATTCCAGCAAAGGCGTTCTTGTACTGCGATGCAAGACAAAAAGAGATCAAGAAACAAATTGGGTTGTCAACTCAACAACTGGTAGAAAGAGCATGATAGACACTTTTGGTTACAGAGAAGGACTAAACATTTAGCGAGTGCAAAACACAACCCAATTTTGAGGTTTACATGATTTCTTCTATGAATTTTAAAGCTTTGCCTAGCAAGTTACATCAAAGAAACATGTTTTCTTTCCACTAGAACTATTCCCACAACTGTTTTTTTAACAACATGAGATTTTTTTAACAATATAAATAGTACTACCAAAATTAGATGTGATAAAGTTGGGATCGAAATTAGCAAATAGCACAGGCGCTGATGTAGACTATGGAGGGACTTCTCCATCCAGGCACCCAGCCAATCATAGCATCACCAGAAGGCGGTGGATGGGGAGCCGGATAGCGTCCATGCCCCAATGCACGACACACTTGCAGACGGTGTAACTGACTGTATCCAAGTCTGGATGCCAAGTCACTAACAGCAATAACTTCGTTCCTACTCCCTCCGTCCCAAAATAACTGTCTTAACCTTAGTACAACTTTGTACTAACACTAGAGACACTTATCTTGGGACGGAGGGAGTATTTTTCAAATTGCCAACCGACAATTCCCACTTCAGTAATGACACTTTGTGATTATCAAAAATAAGAAATTCTGACTATCCCATGAGGCACACCATCAACGAGGTCCAAGAAACTGGAGGTGTCTTCATGCGTGACAATTAACAAACCATAACTAAATCCTTCAAAAAATATTCTGAGTTAATGCAAAACAGGACTGCCTGCAATTCTTAATATACGTGGTTAGAACAAATGCTGCATCATTATTAGTAATTAGTGAAAAAGAATGCAACAGCCTTAAAAGTTGCAACAATAATGCTGAAGAATCCTACCTCTGGACCTCGTAGTCTAGACTTAAATATGGACACTAAATCTTGTGTGGTGACACAAGCCCCTCCAAGAAGAACAGTCCTGATCTCATCCTCTGTCACAGGAGATACATCCTACTGAAGTAAGGGAAGAATGAAATCCATATCAATAAAATAAAAATAAATATTAACTCTCTGTGAATGGATTATTACATCATTATCATCATCATCGGCATCATCATCATCATCATCATCATCATCATCATCATCATCGGCATCCGACTTATTTTGTCCAGAAGAACGACCAAGTACCTTCTTTAATTCCTTTCCTGACTTGCTCAGGCTACCTTCTTCATTTTCTTGGTCATCCTGAATGTATCAAAATCAGAATACCAGTAGTTTGTTCTTGAACAATGGAAATTGTAGGCAGTATATTTGCTTCGAATAATTTTACACAATAGCATTCATAGACAGTTAATACTTTTTTAAAACTTTAGACAGGTAATACTTGCATCTTATACCATGGCATTCATAGGCAGGTATACTTGCAGCTCTAGCACATATTTGCTAGAGGTGTTTTCCCATAATTCTAGGGACCCAAGCAGATTTAATCAGTGTCCCATAAGCAATAGGGACCACTAGCCTACTACATGATCAACTAGTATTCGAAAATTGGTAGTAGTTATAAATGCCAGTCTTGGACAGACGTTTACTAGCACTGCGTCGAACACCACCCAGCCCGTGTTGCCAGCCCTGTTCGGCCCATGATGGCCACCAGCTATCCAAGCGGCCCCTCGCATGTCATGCAACTCGGCAGTAGTCACTCCCCTCTTCCTCCTCCCTGGCCACCCACAAGAATGGCAACACTCCCACGCTGTGTGCCAGAAGAACATAAGACAAAGCCCTCAGCTTCACCGTACAAGCAAATCACTGCAGTACAGCTGACATGCCTTCTCATCTTTAGGTACGACGACAATAACTAGGGCCTCCCCACCACATGGACATGCTGTTCCTATTAAGAACGACATGGCCATGTCGTTTTTGTTCGGGAAAATAGGCTGCGCGCCATCTGCCGCGGGGAAGACAACCATGTAACCAAGGACGATGGGATGCTAAGTTTGGACTCTTATGGAAATCATATCATTACTGCATTTTTAATAGTTTAAAAATATTCCTCGATGTGTGAGATTTCTTGAATAAAGAATTTAGTAACAGTATATTGTGATTCACACTAGTAAAATTTTGCCGCTCCCCGCTTCCTCCTCCTCATCCTCCCTTGCCACCCACAAGAACGGCAACACTAGTTGCAAGGGATGAAGCGGTCTCTGGTAAGCAGTGTTTGTAAACTTGCAATGGTTAGATCTCTTTCACGAAACTATTCCTTTAGAAAAATGGAACTCCAGTTCGCTTTTACAACTAAGTGGAGAGCTGCACCATTGATCTTACAAGCATCTCAAATAAAAGCAAAGTAAAAACATATGTATCTAAGTTTATGTTTTCCATCAACATCACATATCATAAAATAGAAGTTGTTTTCTCGATAATTCATCTCTGAACCCAGGGTCATCTACTCCTGCCGAACAGTAAAATAGTTAAAAATAGCAAAAAAATCCATATTTTTTTGTGGTGCAAGATGCTTGTGCGTGATGTCGGTGCCAAATTTGATGAAAGTGTTGGGTTTCATTTCTAAAATAAAAAAAGATCACGCTACACACCTTTTAATCAATTAAATTGATACACAGCAATGTTTTTTTGTGAAAAAGTTAAATTAAATTCAAGATGCTGCCCATGCATTTTGAGCGGGCAAGTATCCTAGTTTTCTATAATAATATGATCTGAGTTAGTCCAACCAGTGGATACTTGTATCTGATAGAACTTCATGTGGAAGATCAGTAAGTGAACTACTTGGTCCAATTTTTCTCATGGCTCAGTAATTATTCATGTGCCATTGAACCATAACCACCACTTCACCTATCAAAGTTTATATATACTCCACACCTTCTCCAAGATTGCGGTTCTTTACGAAAAACTGAATGTAAGATATCATATTCTGTAGCATCCTAGATCCTAATCACTTCTTTTGGTCATAGTAGCCGATGTGACAAACAAGTGCTGGAGTCATAGACTTACAATAATAGTTAATTCAATGCTGAGCAGGGCTAACTAGCCGTTACACACCAGGAAGCGGGGGTACTATCAATTCCGACATACAAAAAAGGGAAGTTTATATTTTTGGCACTTTCCTGATTTTACACTACCGACTTTCGGAAGCTATTGCCCCAAATTCTAAAATTAATTTGTTTTCAAGTGTTAATTTCAACAAATATGAAAAATTGGTATCTATGAGCTTTTGGAGCTTCACAGAAAAACCGAAAAAAATGGGAGCGCACAAAGGTATGGACCCCACGAAGAGAGGAAAGGGAAGATGAGAGAGAAGGGGGAGTCACATGGATGGGACCAACACGTTGACCGCGTCCCAACAAACACTAAAACCATGTTGCCGTTCACACCCACGCTGGTGCAATGCACACGCGCACGGGCCCCTGCTTGGGAGTCAGGTGCATTAGTGTTATGTATAGTTTTGGTCAAAAAAGCATGAGACACCCTCGTAACCAATAGTTCACTTATCTCAACTATACCTTGAATGTCTTAGATTTTTGTCTTGCACGCTTTTTTCTTCCATACATCACTCTTGCTTGCACCATTATTCATTGCACACAAGTTACATTTGGACTTACCTATAATTAACTGGACATAGCTTCACAAAATGTTCTCTTTCTTAATTTCCAACTCACCTCATTCTATTGCGAGTATCACGCACCGATGCACACACACAACTAGCGAGACTTATGAACAAAAAAAATTCTGACTCATGAACAGTTAAATAATTTGTTGAATTAATACTTCATGAAAGAAAAGACAAGGAAGCATAAGACAATCTAATCTACATACAATAGGACAACTGATTATATTGTGGTATCAAATAGTTAAAAATCAGATTGAGCTGGATATTTATCAATTTGGCACTCTAACTACAATCAAAGATCATTTGCACTAGACACAAACAAAATAGACGAGACTTTGCAATTTAGTATTCTTAGAGAGCTGACCTCATTGCTTTTGTCACTTGATTCCTGTGGCTCATTGTCGTAAAAAACAACATCCAAATTCACCTCATCAACAACTCTGACCGCATCATTAATGAACATTCCCATAGTTATATCCTCAACTGCAATGCAATCATTCACTTTGGTGCTCCACACAATAAGTTCATTTGCACGATGCATATATCCTGGTGCCTTTCCCTGCAGCTGCATTGTTATTTCAACATTGCACTTGGACTGTGGTGGCATAATGCCTTTCTGCGGCTGTGTGTGGTATGACAGGGGGCTTGTATTTTCGATATTGAAGGCATGTAAGAGTTTGTATCATTGGTTAGCTGAATTTCACATGACATCTGGTTGTTGAGCTCAAAAGGAAAATGTAGTTGGAGTGGCTCAATTCCAAGCATATCATCTTCCAAGTAAGGGCTTATCTGCAATAAAGGAGCAGGAGTACATATGTATGTTCATAGGCATTGCTGATTTTTTAATTAGCACCTTCAACTTCTCTTATAACATGTATCAGATGCCATATATAAGGCCGTTTGGATGGGTCAATTTCCTTGCAGAGTAACCCAATTTCGAGGCATTTTGCTACTTGTTGGTAAACAAATGGTGTTTCATTCCCAGTTTTCTTCCATCTGTGCCTCCATCTCCTAAGTACCTGTCATCCCGCAAAATGTGACATAGAATAAGTTGAAATGTTCAACAAAAAAAACTCAAGCATCGGGGTGATGACATGTAAACCAGCTTAGACAAGCCTCTCTGATCTACACAAAATTAGGCAAGGCGACGGATGCTTAGGATCGATGCAAAAAGAGAGGGATAAGGTTTTAATTCCCAATATCATCAATTACGTAAGATCCCAATATCTCTCTCACTCACTCCAAAGATCTTTTGCCATACCGAGCATCCCATGTTCTTTGTTTTTCCTCTGTGTGTGTGTGTGTGTGTGTGTGTGTGTGTGTGTGTGTGTGAGAGAGAGAGAGAGAGAGAGAGAGAGAGAGAGAGAGAGACGTGAGAAGGGTTCATACATACATAGAGGCGCTAGAGACCATACAGATGGGTTTTCTCCCGGCATGCACGTAGTGAAGTTGTCGCTACTAATTCGATATTCTGAATATTGTTGATTTATATTAAAAAAAATGGTTTCTAGTTTTGTAAGTTTTTCAAGTGGTTCTTCAAGCTTTCCCTATATAACGCATCCAAACTATGTTCTTTAACATGTGCAAATCTGGTTGTTGTAGTCTTTCCATGCAGAGCTGGAAAGTTCTCCCTTTATTTAGAGAAATGGTGAAGCAAAAAATCATAGCATCTCAATTCTCAACAGAGTATTTTAGTTTCTGAAGGAACAAAGGAAGAGGCTCCCTCACGTCACTTCCTCTAGGAGGACCGAGGGAGTAAACCCTGGTCTCCCCCGCCGCCGCAGCTCCCTCCTCCCTCCCCTCTCTCCCCTCGTCATCCCCAGAGGCGGACGCCGGGAAAGCCTGCGTGCCGCTGGTGAAGGGGGCGGCGGGGATCTGGCAACTCGCGGCTATCTAAAGGGGCAGTGCACGGTGGTGCGAGATCCTCCTCCTGCGGTTGTTCCTCCTGACGGAACGACGTTGCTCCGATGGCATCACGAGGACGGCAGACTTGGCAATGGTGTGACCGGTTTGAGGCACAAGGACCTCAAAGCATTGGCTATGAAAACGCTGGCGGCAGCGCCCCTCTGCCGGGGATGACTGGCGAGAAGGTGGCTCCATGTGGCGGTGCCTCTGGGGCGGCGATTCACGGGATCCCGTGCCCAGTTTCGTCGTAGGAGGCGCGTGGCGGCTGGAGCTATATCTGAAGTCGACGACGCTAGATGCGGGAGAACCACAACACTTTGGGTTCACGGATCGAAAGCTAGGGAAATGGCTCCAGATGATGGTGGCGGCACTGACCTCGTGGTTGGTGGCGATCTAGCCGGCTACGGCTTCGGGGATGTGCGGCTGCCGGTGAAAAACGGGCCGACTTTGGTCATGGCGGGCGATGGCGGTGTATTTGTGTCGTTACCTTGTTGAAGGCATCGCTGCTATAGCTCTCGTCTTCCAGCCAGGGCTACTCTAGGGAAACCCTTAATCGGGGAGACCTGGATCAGACGACGGCAGCGCGTGGTGCCGTTCTCCCTCCCGAGGGCATTGTTTTTTAGGGCAAGTGCTGGCTGAAGGGGTGCTGAGGTGGAGCGGCATGCTTTCTTCCTAGTCAAAGACGGCGAGTCTCGACGGCTTGGTGTAACGGGGTCTCGGCGGCGGTCTCATGATGATGCACCCATGCAGGGCGGTGGCGTTGTCTAGCATCCTTATGGCGTTGATGGCAAGTCTGCCAAGGTCTATGCATTGACCCCCGTCCTGAAGATGGGTTCGCGAAAGAAGGCTACAACGACTTTTGGAGCGTGCGCATGCGGTGCGCGTTAAGGATCTGCTAAACCGGTGCTCCGGTTTTAGGTGATGTGCGTAGGTGTAAGGTCAGGGCGCCCAGATCATGACCACCCCCATCATTAAGGTTGTAGGTGTGGCGACACTTGTCTCCTAGAGTGTGGCTTCGAATAGATCAATGTTTTATCTTGTAAGGCTTTGTTGCATAATTTAATAAAATTGGCCTAATGTTTTATCTTATAAGGCTTTGTTGAATAATTTCATGAAAATGGTTAAGGCCAGGGGTTCAACCTTCTTTTTCAAAAGAAAAAAATCTGTTTGCGAAAGCTGAGTGTAGAATAGTTCTACACGCCTAGTAACGCTATGTAAAAAATCTAGTAAACACTGTATAAAATTTAGTAATTATGAAAAAATATTACTGTCCAAGTTTTTAATTTACTACATTGTGAAACAAATTACTATATTTTGTATGATACACTACTATATTTTGAATAGAGCGTTACTAGGGGTGTATAATAAGCTATTCTACAGTCACGCTTAGTTACCGTTATTATACATATAGTAATACTATTCATCATCTAGGGTATAGAAATAAGTTATTTTTCACCCGAGGTAATCTTACGATCGTTTCACAAAAAATTACATTTGAAATACAAATAGGTACATTCATATTATTCACTACTAAAATTTGGCATAAGAAAACAAAAATATAGGTCACAAGATTCAAAAATTGCATTTTATGTATAGTTTACACTGTATTTTTATATTAATAATTTTACATAACATAAAATATTTTTATGGCGATTATACATTTTCCTACGTTCTCATTTTACGTCTAGAATAAGGCAAAATTGATGAAACGTAAATTACGGTGCTTTGATGTTAAAATAGAGGGGGTGAAGAATAACTATTCCTCATCTAGGGTGACGAATAGTCAATCTATACACAACACAAAAGCTTCATGGTGCTATGCTTCCAAGGTGTAAGAATGGGAGTTCCAGAGTAGACTAAACGTCAGGCATGCACCGTAGCTTTTGGAACCTTGATGTCTCATGTCTGATGCAGAACAAGGACGTTAACTTTGCATGGGATGCGCCTGAAGCTTGCGACGGTTTCATCATGTCATGATCGCTTGTTCTCAATCACCAGTTTGTCCTTCTGCAGCACCCATCTCCTACTTGCTACTCCTCTATGTCACTTCTATACAGGGACGCTGTGAAATGTTGCTGATCATTGTTGGATAATGAGCAACTAACATTCACAGGGGACCAAAGGCCAATACATGTACATGTGTGGTAAAGTGCAGAAAGCCCCTTATATAATGGGGATATACAGAAAAGGGGACTATACACATCTAACACCCCCAAACTCATGGTGGGTTAACAACACTAAGTTTGGAGGGAAAGAACCAATGCTGCACTCGAGTCTGTGCCTTTGGGAAGAAGTTCAAACTTTTTTATGTTTGACCGTATTTATACAATAATAGACCAACATCTGTGCCATCAAATTAGTAGCATTAGCTTCATGACAAAATATATTTTCGTCATATACCTATTTGGTTTCACAAGCATTGACATATTTTTGCACAAACTCGGCCAAACTTTGAGATAGATTGACCCTCCAACAAAATTGGAAGTACACTCTTTTAAGGACGGAGGGAGTAGTGAAGAGCAAGAATTTGATCCTGCACAGCAGCACGCACAAAGGAGGCATCCACACCGATGTGCTTGGTGAGCTCATGCGTCACCGCGTCACGCGCAATCCTGATAGCACATGTACTGTCTAATAATAAGTGACTCGATGTACTAGCAGACACACCAAAGTCCTCAAGTAACCATCATAACCAGATCACCTCACCCGACAACATAGCACTCGCTCGAAACTCAGCCTCTGTACTCGAGCGAGGAACTGCAGTCTGTTTCCTTGTCTTCCAGGCAATGAGAGAGCCGCCAAGAAAGACACAGTAAGTTGACAGCGGGCGTCGATCAGAAGGATCACTAGCCGACGTAGCATCAGAGTAGGCCTGGAACTGGAGAGAGCTAGAGCATGGAAAGAAAAGGCGGTGATAGATCGTGCCACGAAGATATCGTAGAACACGGAGGAGGTGACTATAGTGGACAAAGGTGGGGGCTGAAACGAACTGACTGAGAATGTGGATAGGATAGGATATGTCAGGATGACTAACAGCTAGATAGACAAGCCTCCCAACGAGGTGGCGATAGAGAGTAGGATTAGGAAGAGGATCACAGTCAGAACACGAAGTTGAACGTTGAGCTCCATAGGAGTCACAGCAGTGCGCTCATCACATAGGGCGGCTCGAGCAAGAAGATCTGGAATATATTTTTTCCTGGGAGATGAAGAGGCCAGCAGAGGTCGAAGAAACCTCAATCCCAAGAAAATAGCGAAGGCGACCAAGATCAGACATTAGGAATTGGTCGCGAAGGCGGGGCTTAACAAAGGCATCAGAGTTGTCGATTGTGCTGATCATGTCATCTATACGTATAGAAGGAGAAAAGTCCGACCACGAGGAGGTGTGTGAAGAAACAAAGTGGGATCATGATCACTGGGCGAGAAGACAACGACAGTCACGGCAGAGGCAAACCACTCGAACCAGGCGCGAGGGGCCTGTTTGAGACCATAGAGGGAGCGTCAAAGGAGGCAGACCATACCATCAGGAACACAGTACCCCGGTGGTGGCTGCATATAAACCTCCTCACGCAACTCACCATTGAGAAAGGCGTTCTGAACGTCAAGTTGGGACATAGACCAATGACGAACCGAAGCCACAACAAGGAGAGTGCGGACAGTGGTCATGTGGGCCACAGAAGCGAATGTCTCATCATAATCGCGTCCCTGCTCCTGCTAAAAGTAACGAGCCACAAGAGGAGCTTTGTAACGCTCAAGAGAACCATTGGAGCGAGTCTTAATTGTATAGACCCACTTGCACGTGATGGGGCGAACACCGAGAGGAAGGGAAACCAGATCCCACGTGCTAGAGCGCTCAAGGGAAGCAATCTCCTCGGCCATCGCAAGCTGCCATTCAGCCTGAGTCATGGCAGCCCGATAGGAAGTGGGCTCAGCAATAGTAGAGAGACCATACCGGTCAGGAGAATAGTGATCTAGTGGGGGCGAGGCAGAGCACGGAGATTATGAACCGGTGGAGGCGTGAAAGGAGGTGCTCCGGAAGTGGAATGTGCGTCAGTAGAATCATCCTCAACATGAGGGCAGCGAGTGTAGTGGAGAGGAAACCGAGAGAGAGGCCGACATATCGGCGAGGATGGTGTGGAGGAGGATGGAGGGGAAGGTGGTGTCGCCGGTGTATGAGGAAGAGTGAGACGTGCCGGAGGATGAGGCAATACATGAGGCACACAGGAGGGTGTATCAAGGAGAAGGAAAGAAATATCGTCCACAGAAAAGCTCAAGGAGGAAGGACGCGGGTAGTAAGAATGAGACTCATCGAAAGTCACATCACGCAAAATGCGCAGCCGACGACCAACATGATCCCAACATCGATAGCCCTTCTACTCATCTCTGTAGCCAAGAAAAACATACTCAATCGACTGAGCAATCAATTTGGTGCGTTCTCGCGGGGCGAGAAGAACATGGTACACACATCCAAACATACGAAGAGCTAGGTAGTCAGGAGAATGGCCGGTGAGACACTCCTTATGATTACCACCCTACAAGGCAGCTGAAGGCTGAATGTTGATGAGATAAGTGGACGCGGAAACGGCCTCGGCCCAAAAGTTGGGTGGAAGAGAGGCGGCGATCATCAGCGCACGAGTCTCAAGCAGATGACAATGCTTACGTTCTGCAACGCCATTCTGAGCATGGGCACCAGGACATGAGAAATGGGCAAGAGTGCCCTGTTCCACAAGAAAACCACGCCACATTTAGGAGATACACTCTCCAGCGGAATCAGCATGAAAATTATGAATAGGCATCGAAAACTGGGTGTGTACCATGGCAGCAAATCGCTTGTATATAGAGAGAACCTCGCTACGAGATTTCATAAAGTAAAGCCAAGTATAGCGAGACAAATCATCAATAAACAGAACATAGTAGCGATGACCACCTTTCGAATCAATGGGAGCACGACCCCAAACATCAGAATGAACTAAGTCAAAAGGACGATGAGATACCGACTCACTAGTAGGATAAGGTAATTGGGCCTGTTTGCTAAGTCTACAACCATCACAATGTAAAGAAACATCTCCAGAGACAGACCCTAATTAAGATGCCCTGACGCACCAACGATGACAAGCAGGAGCCACTGATGTGACAAAGTCGACAATGCCACTGCTAGAAGGACGCGGAAGAGGAGGCAGCAAGAGCATGAGAACAGGCAGAAGTGGTGGTAGCGGAAGGAACACGAAGCTAGTCGACCTCCCAAAGGCCCTCTAACTCACGGCGCCGAGGGCCATCACCAACCCGAGCCTTGGTGCGACGATCCTAAACAGAGCGAGATTCGGTATCAAGAATAACACGAGAACCAGAATCAGTAAGTTCGGCAGCGGAAAAGAGATTCATCGTAACACGGGGGAACATGAGAAACACTAGAAACAGAAAAAGACGGAGTAGAAAGAGTGTCACGACTAGCAACCAGAATGGGTGTGCCATTGGTAGTGAGAACATTAATAGGAGAATCAAGAGGTCAGAGAGAAGACAACGGGGAAGAATCAGAAGACATATGAAAAGAAGCTCCAGAATACAGAACCCACGAAGATGTATGTGACTGTGTATGTGCCAGAGTGATGGAGAGGTGGAAGCAGTTACAGTAGCAGCGGAATCCGTCGATGAAGATTCGGAGGAAGCCAGTATGTGCTTGAGTCGCACAATGTCCTGTTCAGTGAGTGACGGAGTCACGGAAGACACATCAGTCACACTAGAAGAAGAGCGTCTCGGGTCTCGCTACTTCTGGCGACAATCAAACTCTGGGTGACCTGACCTGGAGCAATAGCCACAGGAGGTGTCATGGCGTTACCGACCCTTCTCTGCATAAGGAGGGAGACCCACCCCCTGAAGGTGTGGGCAGGAACGGTGGAGCCGTTAGGCAAGCGGACGACACAGGAGCTCGAGCAGCCAACACAGAGGGAACGACAAGCCACCCAACAGAACAAAGATGGGTCTCCTCAGCACAAAGCTCAGTACGCACCTCCGAGATAGGAACACGGCCACGAGCATGCAAGTGAGCACGGCGAGGCTCAAACTCGGAATGGAGGCGAGATAAGAACTCATGGACATGCTGAAACTCCAAGTCGGACCGCATGGTCTGGCAGCAACGTCAAGCACCACAAACAACTGTCCGGAGAGAGTCAAGCTGGCGCCAAATGGCAGAGCTCTATGTGTAGAACTCATCAACAGAAGAGTCGCCTTGCTGAAGAGCGTGCACCTGACACACCACAGATAAGTAGAGAGTATCACCAGAGGGCTGATAGCGCTGACAGAGATAAAACCACATCGCTGCAAATGGTGCCAAGGCCCATGAACTCCGAAGCAAGCTGAGGGATGACACTCGCAGTGAGAACAGCAGCAGCTCGAGCATCATCATTGCACCACTGAGTGTAAGGAGACAGATCATCTCGGTAGACAGAAAGATTATTTGAATAAGCCGATACCTGCTGATCATAAGCATCAACCGCAGCGTCATCGAGAGCCTTGGTTGCATCCCAATCAGCCTAAGAAGCATCAACAGCAAGAACAGTCGGCACCAGCAGGTAGGAGCCACGGGAGCAATAGGGCATAGTGGAGAGGGGATCTGGCCAGAACGCCCCACAGGAGAAGACCGCGCATATGGATACGCATGAAACCTACAAACTCGGCATAGTTGGTGCCGTCGAAGATCATCGAGCACCGAGGAACATCAACATGGCCTGAAGAAGACATGACGAGCTCTCTGATTTTTTATATTTTTTGGAAGTCAACTGTCACAGGAGACGGGATCTGGATCGGGCAAAGGCACAACCAAAGCCAAAACGCGAGCGGGGAGCCGAGGATCCAGATCGACCTGGACGTCAGCGGCCGGGCGACGGACAGCACCCAACCAGCTGGACAAGGGCGTAGGCAGCCGGACGAGGCAGGAGGCGACGACGGCCGGAGTAGGAGGTGGCCGCGGCCGGACGAGGAGGGGGCGACCGGCGTCAAGAGGAGGTTGTCGGGGGCGGATCCGGCAGAGCAGGGGCGGCGACCGAGCAGTGGCGGCGGATCCGGGTGGAGCCGAGCAGGAGATGGCCGGCGGCGGGCACAGAGGACCAGCGGCAGGCGGATCCGAGTAGAGGGGGCCGGAGATGAAGCAAACGGCTGACTAGGGACGGGGCATAGCAGCAGCGGCGGCTGGGGTGTAGCACCCACGGAGTTGCATCTTGCGGGAGAGAGGCTAACCTGGCAACTAATATCATGTTGGATAATGAGCAACTAACATTCACAGGGGGCCAAAGGCCAATACATGTATATGTGTGGTAAAGTGCATGAAGCCCATTATACAATGAGGATATACAAAAAAGGGACCATATATACACATATAAGGACCATAACTTCCGGTGGAGGCCAGAGCCAAAACTGTTGCGGTGGGGGTGGTGCTGGCCGTCAACATAGGTTGAACTTCATGGTGGTTGTGGTGGTTGTTGGATTTCCTCAAATCTGGTTGGTTCGGTTCAGTCATGCGTGCGTCGTGTCCGTCCAGGGTGCTCAGGATTCCCGAGGGCCATTGTGAGCTCGTCGTTCTCTCTGTCTGGAACGAACATCCCTTGGTGCGCTGCATCGATATAGTGCTGAAGCCTCTTGACTGGTATTCTCATTTGCTCGTCCGTCCAAACGCACTTCCCTGATACAGGGTCCAAGGTTCCGCCAGCCCCGAAGAACCAAGTCCGGCAACGGTCTGGCCGGTTCATTGTCTCTGGTTCGATCCCTTTATCAAGCAGATCATTCTCAGCCTTGGCCCACTTAGGCCGGGCTTTGAGGTAGCCACCTGACCCAGTGCGATGGTGAAGCTTCTTCTTCGCAGCATTTTTCTTATTTGTCACTGACAACTTCTTACTCTTTTCCGATGTCTTGTGGGCCACAAATGCGGGCCAGTGATATGTGATCTTCTCATATTTGCCGATGAATTCTGGTGTCTCTTCTTTGTCGACAAACATTTTCAGCTCATTCTTCCACCTCCTGAATAGGTCTGCCATCTTCTTAAGAGCATGAGACTTGATTAATTGCTCTTTAACTGGCTTCTCCGGATCCTCCTCTGGCGGTAGGGTGAAATTTTCCTTCAGCTCAGTCCAAAGATCATCTTTCTGCATATCATTGACATAAGACACCTCAGGGTCTTCCTTCTTAGGCTTATACCATTGGTGGATGCTAATCGGGATCTTGTCCCTAACAGGAACCCCGCACTGAGCAGCAAATGCTTCCTTTGTCCGGATGGGTTCCATCGGTTGGTCGTCGCGCGCGATTGCTGTGATCTCAAACCTTTCATCCGAGCGCAACTTTCTCTTCGGGCCTCGTCTCTTTACCGAAGTTGTGCTCGATCCGGAGGGCTAGAAAAAAGAAGAAAGACGAGAGTTAATTAATATGTGTACATACCAAAATAATGAATGCATCAATTAGCTAGTCAGCACATGCTTAACTAATATATTTACCTGGCCGGACTCTGTTCGGTCACCGGAGCCGTTACCACGGGCTCCTTCTTGCACCAGCATTGGGTCACCGGAGCCATCATAATCATGTCTTTCCTCCTCCACTCTTCGATCACCGTAGCCTGCTTCTTCACCCTGTTCTTCCAAACCATCATTGTCGTTAAGATACGACAAGACATCACCTCCGGCTAAGATTATGTCCCCCAACACCTCTTCTGCTTCCTCGTCTCGTCCATGCTCCATTGTTTCTGCAAATATTACAACATGGCAATTATTACACAAACATGACAGCAGGTGGATATATTAGTGCAAACTTAGACCTAGATTATTCCGTGTTTGGGGTGGCCTCAGCAACGCTTCAAGGGTAGGGGCGCGGCGGGAGCGGGTAGGAGACCGAAAACGTTTTTTCTCTAGGGTTTGGGTGTCCTCGAGAGTTTTGGTCGAGCGAGAGGGCCGGGGGGTGCTCCCGTGGTATAAGTTATCACGGTCGAAGTTATCCGGGAGGGGGTTATATCGACAACGACGACATACATACATGGGAAAATAATGTTATCGGGGAGGGGGTAGGTCGAACCCCCCCCCCCCCTCGTGTTGAAGTTATCGGGACACGGTGTATATCGACAACGACATATCCGATAAAAAATAAGAAGACGAAGAAGATATTAAAAGAGGAGAAGAAGATATTAAAAGAGGAGAAGTTTGAAGAAAAAAAGAAGAAAAAAAAGAGGAGAAGAAGAAAGGAATAGAGGAGAAGAAGAGAAAAAAATAGAATATTCTATTTTCTCTTCTTCTCCGCTTCTTTTTCTTCTTTTTTCTTCTTCTTATTTTCCTTTTTCCTCTCCTTATTTTTCTTCTTCTTCATTATCTTCCTAGCTAGATATATAATACTTTTGTAAAAATGTAACTTTTGCATATATAAAACTTTTTCTTCTTCTTCCTTCTTCCTTCTCTTCCTTCTTTTCCTAAATATATAAAACTTTTCTAATAATGAAACTAACCTAAAATGTACCCAAATGTACTAAAAATCTAACTTTTATATGCACAGAGAACATACATACATATATACATTTTTATAAAAATGCAAAAAACAAATCATCATATATATGAACAAAAAATCTGAAAAAAAAATCATATATATGAAAAAAACAGAGAGGAAGGCCGGCGGCCAGACCGAACGTGGCGGCGGCGTGTGGTCGGGGCAGGCCGGGGGCATGGGGCGGCGTCGGGGCAGGGGCTCGGGCCGGGGCGGCGCGTCGGGGCAGGGGCGCGCGGGCCGGGGCGGCGCGTCGGGGCAGGGACACGGGCCGGGGCGGCGCGTCGGGGCAGGGCAACGGCGCGGGGCGACGACGACGAGGAGCGGGCGGCGGGCGGCAAGGGCGCGGGGCGGCGACGGCGAGCACGGGCAGCCTGGCGGCGTCGATGAGTTCGGCGTCGTCGGGGGGCAAATGTTCGATGGAACTGGAAAATTTACATGTCCTGCTTATATACGGAGAGCATTGGTACCGGTTCATGGCAGCAACCGAGGCCAATGCCCCTTTTAGTCCCGGTTGGTGCCACCAACAGGACCAAAGGTCTCTTTTCAGCAGCCCAAAGGGCGGGAAGCGGCGGCCTTTGGTCCCGGTTGGTGGCACCAACCGGGACTAAAGGGGGGGTATTGGTACCGGTTGGTGCCATGAACCGGTACCAATGCACCCCTTTAGTCCTGGTTGGTGCCACAAACCGGGACCAAAGGCCTTGTGCTGCTGCGCCCGCGTCGAAAGTTTAGTCCCACCTCGCTAGTTGAGAGGGGCGCGCAGTGATTTATAAGCCCCACTGCCGCTCCCCTCTCGAGCTCCTCTCCATTGCAGGCTTACGGGCCTAATTGTCACTGCTATGCCTGATGGGCCTACTGGGCCTTCTGCGGGCCTTAATCCTGGCCCATCGATGGGTTTCTAGTCGTATTCAGGCCGTGGTGGCCCAGTAGGTGGCATATTTTTTATTTTTTGCCTGTTTTTTGTTTTCTTTTTTGCTTTATTTATTTTGTTTTGTTTCTACTTACAACAAAAAACTTATTTATTTTGTTTCTAATTACTTATTTATTTTACTTTATGATAATTTTTTTTGCTATTAAAGTTTCTAACAAAAAAAGTTCTTTATGAAAATTCTTTTTGCTTTCAATGATTTTGAACAGAAAATACTTCGATAATTTTAGTTGCATCAATTTTATATAATTTTAGTTTCAATAATAGTAGAGGTTGCTTATAATGTTTTGAACAGAAAATACTTTGATAATTTTAGTTTCATAAATTTTATTTATGTTATTAAAGTTTATTTTATTTTGTTTGTACTTTTATATTTTATTAAATTTTATATTATTTTGTTTCTAATTACTTATTTATTTTATTTGTTATTTTTCATGCACCATTTTTCATGCATTTACTGATTATTTTGAGCCATAAGACCCTAAAATTGAAAATTATTTCAAATGAACTCTGAAAAGGTTGAAAGTTGGCATGGTATCATCATTTCATCCATATAGCATGTGCAAAAAAGTTGAGAGGGTTACGGCAAAAACTGGATGCACTTCGTGTACAAAACGGACAATCTCTTTTGAAGTATCAGGAATT
The DNA here is from genome assembly GCF_002575655.3 of Aegilops tauschii subsp. strangulata. Classification (NCBI taxonomy): domain Eukaryota; kingdom Viridiplantae; phylum Streptophyta; class Magnoliopsida; order Poales; family Poaceae; genus Aegilops; species Aegilops tauschii. Next base: position 633,759,066 of record NC_053041.3, on the reverse strand, counting down.
CATACGGAAACTCGTGTGTTACAAAGGGATTTTATTTTTTTTAAACTTATTTGAACTCCTGACTTTTTGTGTGTTCAAAATGCACCATTCAAAGCCACATCATCAATTTTCACCCCTTTCTGACTTCATTTCTTATTTTTCATGCATTTATTGATTATTTTATGCTATAAGACCCTGAAATTGAAAAGCATTTCAAATGAACTCTGAAAAGGTTGAAAGTTGGCATGGTATCATCATTTCATCCACATTGCATGTGCAAGAAAGTTGAGAGGGTTACGGCAAAAACTGGATGCACTTCGTGTACAAAACGGACAATGGTATCATACTCGTCTGTTACAAAGTTGGCATGGTATCATCATAATAGTTGCGGGAGAAAGTCTTCACTTTTTCTTCGCCTGTGTCATTTGCTTATTGCGCCGTAACCATGGATAATCTTCATCGTTTATCAGGATGCTTGGGTCAGCCTTGACTTTGAAGGGAGGAATTTCATGAAACTTTTCATAATCTTCAGACATGTCTGTCTTGCCCTCCACTCCCACGATGTCCCTTTTTCCTGAAAGAACTATGTGGCGCTTTGGCTCATCGTATGATGTATTCGCTTCCTTATCTTTTCTTTTTCTCGGTTTGGTAGACATGTCCTTCACATAGATAACCTGTGCCACATCATTGGCTAGGACGAACGGTTCGTCAGTGTACCCAAGATTTTTCAGATCCACTGTTGTCATTCCGTACTGTGGGTCTACCTGTACCCCGCCTCCTGACAGATTGACCCATTTGCACTTAAACAAAGGGACCTTCAAATCATGTCCGTAGTCAAGTTCCCATATGTCCACTATGTAACCATAATATGTGTCCTTTCCCCTCTCGGTTGCCGCATCAAAGCGGACACCGCTGTTTTGGTTGGTGCTCTTTTGATCTTGGGCGATCGTGTAAAATGTATTCCCATTTATCTCGTATTCTTTGTAAGTCAATACAGTCAAAGATGGTCCCCTGGACAACGAGTACAGCTCATCATAAACAGTGTTGTCACCTCTGAGACGTGTTTCCAACCAACTGCTGAATGTCCAGATGTGTTCACATGTAATCCAGTCGTCGCACTACTCCGGGTGTTTGGAGCGCAGACTGTTCTTGTGTTCATCGACATACGGGGTCACCAAGGTAGAGTTCTGTAGAACTGTGTAGTGTGCTTGAGACCAAGAATGCCCGTCCCTGCATATTACTGAGTCCGCTCCTAGCGTGCCTTTTCCAATCAGTCTCCCCTCATACCGTGATTTAGGGAGACCTATCTTCTTAAGGCCAGGAATGAAGTCAACACAAAACCCAATGACATCCTCTGATTGATGGCCCATGGATATGCTTCCTTCTGGCCTAGCGCGGTTACGGACATATTTCTTTAGGACTCCCATGAACCTCTCAAAGGGGAACATATTGTGTAGAAATACGGGCCCCAGAATGACAATCTCGTCGACTAGATGAACTAGGACGTGCGTCATGATATTGAAGAAGGATGGTGGGAACACAAGCTCGAAACTGACAAGACATTGTGCCGCATCACTCCTTAGCATTGGTATGATTTCTGGATCGATCACCTTCTGAGAGGTTGCATTGAGGAATGCACATAACTTCACAATGGCTAATGGGACGTTTTCCGGTAGAAGCCCCCTCAATGCAACCGGAAGCAGTTGCGTCATAATCACGTGGTAGTCATGAGACTTTAGGTTCTGGAACTTTTTCTCTGGCATATTTATTATTCCCTTTATATTCGACGAGAAGCCAGTCGGGACCTTCATACTGAGCAGGCATTCAAAGAAGATTTATTTCTCTTCTTTCGTAAGAGCGTAGCTGGCTGGACCTTCATACTACTTCGGAGGCATGCCGTCTTTTTCGTGCAAACGTTGCAGGTCCTCCCGTGCCTCAGGTGTATCTTTTGTCTTCCCATACACGCCCAAGAAGCCTAGCAGGTTCACGCAAAGGTTCTTCGTCACGTGCATCACGTCGATTGAAGAGCGGACCTCTAGGTCTTTCCAGCAGGGTAGGTCCCAAAATATAGATTTCTTCTTCCACATGGGTGTGTGTCCCTCAGCGTCATTCGGAACAGCTAGTCCGCCGGGACCCTTTCCAAAGATTACGTGTAAATCATTGACCATAGCAAGTACGTGATCACCGGTACGCATGGCAGGCTTCTTCCGGTGATCTGCCTCGCCTTTGAAATGCTTGCCTTTCTTTCGACATTGATGGTTGGTCGGAAGAAATCGACGATGGCCCAGGTACACATTCTTCCTGCATTTGTCCAGGTATATACTTTCAGTGTCATCTAAACAGTGCGTGCATGCGTGGTATCCCTTGTTTGTCTGTCCTGGAAGGTTACTGAGAGCGGGCTAATCGTTGATGGTTACAAACAGCAACGCGTGCAGGTTAAATTCCTCCTGTTTGTGCTCATCCCACATACGTACACCGTTTCCATTCCACAGCTGTAAAGTTCTTCAACTAATGGCCTTAGGTACACATCAATGTCGTTGCCGGGTTGCTTAGGGCCTTGGATGAGAACTGGCATCATAATGAACTTCCGCTTCATGCAGATCCAAGGAGGAAGGTTATACATACATAGAGTCATGGGCCAGGTGCTGTGATTGCTGCTCTGCTCCCCGGAAGGATTAATGCCATCCGCGCTTAAACCAAACCATACGTTCCTTGGGTCAGCTGCAAACTCAGTCCAGTACTTTCTCTCAATTTTTCTCCACTGCGACCCGTCAGCGGGTGAACTCAACTTCCCGTCTTTCTTACGGTCCTCACTGTGCCATCGCATCAACTTGGCATGCTCTTCGTTTCTGAACAGACGTTTCAACCGTGGTATTATAGGAGCATACCACATCACCTTCGCAGGAAACCCTCTTCCTGGGGGGCTCGCCGTCAACATCACCAGGGTCATCTCGTCTGATCTTATACCGCAATGCACCGCATACCGGGCATGCGTTCAGATCCTTGTATGCACCGCGCTAGAGGATGCAGTCATTAGGGCATGCATGTATCTTCTGCACCTCCAATCCTAGAGGGCATATGACCTTCTTTACTGCGTATGTACTGTCGGGCAATTCGTTATCCTTTGGAAGCTTCTTCTTCAATATTTTCAATAGCTTCTCAAATCCTTTGTCAGGCATAGCATTCTCTGCCTTCCACTACAGCAATTCCAGTACGGTACCGAGCTTTGTGTTGCCATCTTCGCAATTGGGGTACAACCCTTTTTTGTGATCCTCTAACATGCGATCGAACTTCAGCTTCTCCTTTTGACTTTCGCATTGCGTCCTTGCATCGACAATGACCCGGCGGAGATCATCATCATCAGGCACTGGTTCCTCTTGATCTTCAGCAGCTTCCCCCGTTGCAGCATCAATGGGCACATCGTCAGGTTCCTCTTGATCTTCAGAAGCTTCCCCCGTTGCAGCATCGCCGTATTCAGGGGGCACATAGTTGTCATCGTCCTCTTCTTCTTCGTCGTCTTCCATCATAACCCCTATTTCTCCGTGCCTCGTCCAAACATTATAGTGTGGCATGAAACCCTTGTAAAGCAGGTGGGTGTAAAGGATTTTCCAGTCAGAGTAAGACTTCGTATTCCCACATTTAGAGCATGGACAATACATAAAACCATTCTGCTTGTTTGCCTCAGCCACTTCGAGAAAATCATGCACGCCCTTAATGTACTCGGAGGTTTGTCTGTCACCGTACATCCATTGCCGGTTCATCTGCGTGCATTATATATAATTAAGTGTGTCAAAAACCATTACAGAACATCATGAATAGATAATTAAGTGACCAAATTAATAGAACTTCATCATCACACTAAAACCAAAGTACATACATAGTACTCATCTAACAACATATAGCTCTCCAGAGCATCTAATTAATTAAACCATACATTGAAACTATGTAAAACATTTCAATGCGAAAACAAATGCGATCATAATCGCAACCAAGGTAACAATTGATCCAACGGCATAATGATACCAAGCCTCGGTATGAATGGCATATTTTCTAATCTTTCTAATCTTCAAGCGCATTGCATCCATCTTGATCTTGTGATCATCGACGACATCCGCAACATGCAACTCCAATATCATCTTCTCCTCCTCAATTTTTTTTTATTTTTTCCTTCAAGAAATTGTTTTCTTCTTCAACTAAATTTAACCTCTCGACTATAGGGTCGGTTGGAATTTCTGGTTCACATACCTCCTAGATAAATAAAATCTATGTCACGTTTGCCGGCATAATTTTCATAAATAATAAATGAACCAATAGTTATAAAGATAATATATACGACATCCGAATCATAGACAGGACGAGGGCCGATGGGGGCGGATACCAAAACCATCGCACTATATAATAACAAGCAATAAAATAGTTAGAAAATTAGACAAGTGCCTATCTAAAGTAAGAATTTTTTTCTTTCAGAAAGAAGATAAGAACAAGAGGCTCACCACGGTGGTGCCGGCGACGAGATCAGCGCGGGCGATCGACGGCGGTGAAGACGGGAATGGGACGTGACGGGCCGCTAAACCTAGACAAATCTCGAGGAAAATGGAGCTTTGAGGTCGAGCTTCGAGAGGAGAAAGCTTAACTAGTGTGGCTCGGGCATTTCATCGAACACCTCATGTGCATAGGAGGTGAGCTAGAGCACCACAAAGCCCTCCCCTCGCCGGCCAGAGAAAAACAGAGCACTGGAGTGCTCTGCTCGCGGGCGAGGGGTATATATAGGCACCTCATTGGTCCCGGTTCATGGCATGAACCGTGACTAAAGGGCAGCCTGTGGTCCCAGTTCAAGCCACCAACCGGGACCAATGGTGGTGGGCCAGGAGCGAGGCCCATTGGTCCCGGTTCGTCCCACCAACAGGGACCAAAGGGGGCAGACGAACCGGGACCAATGCCCCCCACGAGGCCCGGCAGGCCCCTGGCCTCACGAACCGGGACCAGTGCCCCCATTGGTCCCAGTTCTGGACTGAACCGGGACTAATGGGCTGACCAGGCCTGAACCAAATCCCTCTTTTCTACTAGTGTGCTGCAGATTAGAGCAACGTGTCGTCCCAGGATTCTGAAGGAGAAAGCTATGTGGCTGATTACCTTGCAAATCCCAAGGTCTATGGAGATGTGGAGCATTGTGGTTGGACTACAGAAGAAAAAGAGGACTATGAGCCCAAGAGAAAGGAGGAGACGAGCTCAGATGAAGATGAAGTCCCATTACCTCAACCTGGGGACATGCATGTGGAGTTCAAAAAGTCAAGCCTCCCGGATAGAGCAAAGAAATTTAAGATCGAGTTTATCCCTTTTCGTCTCTTGCAGGAAAACAAGCAGGAATTATGCAAAAAGATATTAAGCCTGGAGCAGGAGATTGATGACTTGAGGGATCAAAATTCTGTCCTCAAGCGCAAATTAAGGAAGAAGACTACACCATCAACTAAACCATCATCTTCTTCACCAGCAAAGGAGACATAATCATATGGGTATGGGCACTCCCCTTGGCAACTGCCAAGCTTGGGGGAGATGCCCCGGTATCGTATCACCATCACACTCCTATCTTTACCGTTTTTCTTAGTTCGATCCTATTAGTAGTATCTTGATCTAGTAGAGTAATGTTTTGGTATGATCTAGTTTTGAGTTTTGCTTTATGATCCCTCTATGTAATCGAGTCCGTGAGCTATATATAATAAAGATTAGTGTTGAGTCAAGGGCTTGATTATTTTGCCATGATCTTGAGTGAATAAAAGAAAAGAGAAAAGAATAAAAAGAAACATAGAGATCATATTGAATTTATGGATAGTAATGACTTCACATAGAAAGAGTATGATGATTAAAAATTGTTGAGAGTTGACAAACATAGCTTTGATCATCGTTTCAATTAATAGGAAGTAATAAAGAAAGAGATGTTTTACATATAAATATACTATCTTGGACATCTTTTATGATTGGGAGCACTCATTAAAATATGACATGCTAAAGAGTTGATGTTGGACAAGGAAGACAACGTAATGGGTTATGTTTTCTTATATCTAAGATAAAGTATATTGTCATGGATCATCCAACATGTTGAGCTTGCCTTTCCCCCTCATGCTAGCCAAATTCTTTGCACCAAGTAGAGATACTACTTGTGCTTCCGAACACCCTTAAACTAGTTTTGCCATGAGAGTCCACCATACCTACCTATGGATTGAGTAAGATCCTTCAAGTAAGTTGTCATCAGTGCAAGCAATAAAAATTGCTCTCTAAATATGTATGATTGATTGGTGTGGAGGAAATAAGCTTTATACGATCTTGTGATGTGGAAGAAATAAAAGCGATGGACTGCATATAATAAAGGTTCATATCACAAGTGGCAATATAAAGTGACGTTCTTTCGCATTAAGATTTTGTGCATCCAACCCTGAAAGCGCATGGCAACCTCTGCTTCCCTCTGCGAAGGGCCTATCTTTTACTATTATCTTCTACCTTATGCAAGAGTCATGGTGATCTTCACCTTTCCTTTTTATATTTTATCCTTTGGCAAGCACAGGGTGTTGGAAAGATCCTGATAGATATATCTAATTGGATGTAGGTTAGCATGAACTATTATTGTTGACATTACCCCTGAGGTAAAAGGTTGGGAGGCGAAGCTATAAGCCCCTATCTTTCTCTGTGTCCGATTAAAACTCCGTAACCACAAGTATTGTGTGAGTGTTAGCAATTATGAAAGACTAAATGATAGTTGAGTATGTGGACTTGCTAGAAAGCTCTGACATAGACTCTTTCTGATGTTATGATACATTTGTAATTGCTTCAATGACTGAGATTATAGTTTGTTGGTTCTCAATAAAGTTTCTGATTCATACTTTGCATTGTGAATAGATTATTACTTGAGCATAAGAAATCATATGACAATATCCATATATGTTGCTGTTATGAGAATAATCATGATGCCCTCATGTCCGTATTTTATTTTATCGACACCTCTACCTCTAAACATGTGGACATATTTATCGTTATCGGCTTTCGCTTGAGGACAAGCGAGGTCTAAGCTTGGGGGAGTTGATACGTCCATTTTGCATCATGCTTTTATATCAATATTTATTGCATTATGGGCTGTTATTATATATTATGTCACAATACTTATGCCTATTCTCTATTATTTTACAAGGTTTACATAAGGAGGGAGAATGCCGGCAGCTGGAATTCTGGGCTAGAAAAGGAGCAAATATTAGAGACCTATTCTGCACAACTCCCAAAGTCCTGAAACTCCAAGAAAGTTATTTTTTGAAATAATAAAAAATATTGAGCGGAAGAAGTACGTCAGGGGGCCCCCACCTGGCCACGAGGGTGGGGGGCGCGCCCTTCCCCCCTGGGCGCGCCCCCCTGCCTCGTGGGCCCCCTGTTGGGCCTCCGGTGCCCATCTTCTGGTATATGAAGTCCTTCGTCCAAAGAAAAATCATAAGAGAGCTGTTCTGCCGGGGACACTTCCCTCCGGGAGGGGGAAATCATCCATCGTCATCACCAACGCTCCACTCATTGGGAGAGGGCAATCTCCATCAACATCTTCACCAGCACCATCTCCTCTCAAACCCTAGTTCATCTCTTGTATCCAATTCATGTCTCCAAGTCTGGGATTGGTACCTGTAGGTTGCTAGTAGTGTTGATTACTCCTTGTAGTTGGTGCTAGTTGGTTTATTTGGTGGAAGATCATATGTTCAGATCCTATATGCATATTAATACTCCTCTGATTATGAACATGAATATGCTTTGTGAGTAGTTACGTTTGTTCCTGAGGACATGGGAGAAGTCTCGCTATTAGTAGTCATGTGAATTTGGTATTCGTTCGATATTTTGATGAGATGTATGTTGTCTATCCTCTAGTGGTGTTATGTGAACGTCGACTACATAACACTTCACCATTATTTGGGCCTAGAGGAAGGCATTGAGAAGTAATAAGTAGATGATGGGTTGCTAGAGTGACAGAAGCTTAAACCCTAGTTTATGCGTTGCTTCGTAAGGGGCTGATTTGGATCCATATGTTTCATGCTATGGTTAGGTTTACCTTAATACTTTTGTTGTAGTTGCGGATTCTTGCAATAGAGGTTAATCATAAGTGGGATGCTTGTCCAAGTAAGGGCAGCACCCAAGCACCGGTCCACCCACATATCAAATTATCAAAGTACCGAACGCGAATCATATGAACGTGATGAAAACTAGCTTGACGATAATTCCCATGTGTCCTCGGGAGCGCTTTTCTCTATATAAGAGTTTGTCCAGGCTTGTCCTTTTCTACAAAAAGGATTGGGACACCTTGCTGCACTTTATTTACTTTTTTTACTTGTTGCTCGTTACAAATTATCCTATCACAAAACTATCTGTTACCTATTATTTCAGTGCTTGCAAAGAATACCTTGCTGAAAACCGCTTATCATTTCCTTCTGCTCCTCGTTGGGTTCGACACTCTTACTTATTGAAAGGACTAGATAGATCCCCTATACTTGTGGGTCATCTGGGGGGAGGCCATAGTGGATGAAGCACAAGGGGGAGAACCTCTCCTCCTCTCTCTCGGTGGCGCCGAAGTGCCATTGGGAGGGGAATCATCGCCGCGGTGATCGTCTTCATCAACATCAGCATCATCATCACCATCCTCATCTCTTTTATGCGGTCCACTCTCCCACACCCCTCTGTAATCCCTACTTGAACATGGCGCTTTATGCCACATGTTATGATCCAATGATGTGTTGCCATCCTATGATGTTTTGAGTAGATATCCTTTGTCTTATGGGTTGATTGATGATCTAGATTGGTATGAGTTGTTTGTTTTATTTTGGTGCTGTCCTATTGTGCCCTCCGTGTCGCGCAAGCGTGAGGGATTCCCGTTGTAGGGTGTTGCAATACGTTCATGATTAGCTTATAGTGGGTTGCTAGAGTGACAGAAGCTTAAACCCGAGTAAGGGGGTTGTTGCGTATGGGATAAAGGGGACTTGATGCTTTAATGCTATGGTTGGGTTTTACCTTAATGATCTTTAGTAGTTGCGGATGCTTGCTAGAGTTCCAATCATAAGTGCATATGATCCAAGATGAGAAAGTATGTTAGCTTATGCCTCTCCCATATATGAAATTGCAATGACGACCACCGGTCTTGTTAACAAACCTAGGATAATTCCGCACACCGACCAATCATTATTCCACACTCGCTATTTATAATATTTAGTAATATATTCTAACTTTATGATAACAGCACCTACTTTTATATTTTAGCTCTCCGATATCATGCAAAGTTATCCTCTTCATACCCACAACGTAGTTTTATTTCTCGTTTCTAGTTGGAAGCAAACGCTCGGTGTACATAGAGTCGTATCAGTGGCAGATAGGACTTGAGAGAATATTGATCTTACATTTAGCTCCTTGTGGGTTCGACACTCCATACTTATCACTTCCACCTTTGGGAATTGGTACGATGATTCCCTGCACTTGGGGATTATCATTCGTCTACGGGACACCAAATCGAGCGTCATTTCTTGCGTTCGAACGAGGAGAGTGCCCCGCGTCTATCTACGGCATCAGAACGCGCGGGGGTGGCCGGAAACAATGCCGGTGACGACCGCGGGGGACGGCAGTTCAGGCGCGGGCGGGGATCGCGCTACGGGGCTCCGTTCGATGCGTGTTTGGGTCCGCATAGACGAGCGCATCGAGGCACGTTGAACAGTGGGGGGGCTTGGCCGGAGACAGCGGTGGCGAGCGGCGGAGCGGACGCCGGAGTTCGGGCGTCGACGGATCCAGCGCTAGGGGGTATGGGGAAGCACGGGCTCGTGCTCGTTAGGCTACTGGGAGCACCAGGAGCACGACCTTGGCCTCAGGCGGCGGTGACGTCAACCACGGCGACGGTCATAAGCTATGCGGCGGAGATACGTTCGGGCGGCGGTGGTAGCGGTGGCTACGGCGACGGAAACACGTGGGAGAGGGAGGGGAACGTCGCGCGGGCTTACAGTGAGCCTGCAGATGTGCTTAAGCGCGCTCGGGGAAGATCGACGGCGACGAATCGGCGACGAAGGCGAAGACGGCCGTTGGGGAAGAAGAGGTTGTCGGGCTCGCTGCGGTGGCTCCCTTCCAGCTCCGGTTGGTGCAGAGGGAGTAGCCGAGGATGGCGCGTCGTTGTGGCACGGTGAGGCGGCAGAGAGGTGCCAATGGCCGCGGGATCGAGCGGGGGACGGCGCTGAGCGCTTCGGCCTCCTCTCCAAAATGAAGGAGAGGGTGAGGGAGAGCCAAGGGGAAGGAGAAGCGGGAGTGGCGGTAGGTGAGGGGGAGGACTCGAGGCGTCCGGGGACGGCGACCTTATCGTCTCGGTGACGGAAACGGCAAGCTGGTCCGGCGGCGACGCACGGGCGCGCGCCCTCGGTCTATTGAACATGGGGAGGGGAACCGGGGAAAGGTAGGTGGGCCGGCCTGCTGGGATGGGCTGAAGCCCACGGGGAGGCCAGCGGCTCTCCCACCCCTTCTTCTTTCCTTTTCTTTTTTTAACTTTTGCCTTTTCTATTAAAAACTTTATGTTTTAGCTTTTTAGGACATTTAGACACTTTGCAAAAATGTTGGTTCGCCACCAATATTACTAGAAGAATATTTTCCACATGATGAACATTTTAGTTTTCATGTTTGAGCATTTTGAATTTCCCTCATAATTTGAAATTGAATTCAACTGGAATTTGAAAGAGAGAGGAGACAATGATGATCAAACAATTGTTTAGCAAAATAATTAACTTAACCCCAGGGGTTACTGTAGCATCATTACACCGGGGTGTTACAACTCTCCTCCTCTAAAAGAAATTCTCGTCCCGAGAATTAAGAGGTAGAAGGGAATAGGTCGGGGTATTCAGCCCGGAGGTTATCTTGACGCTCCCAAGTGGCTTCATCTTTAGTATGATTCGATCATTGCACCTTGAGGAACTTGGTAACCTTCTGGCGGGTTCGACGTTCAGCTTCTTCAAGAATGCGGATCGGATGCTCTTTGTATGTGAGATCATCTTGAACTTCAATCAATTCCGGATCCACTTCACGTTCCGGATCCTTGAAGCATCGACGAAGTTGCGACACGTGGAAGACGTCATGAACGTGAGAGAACTGAGGTGGCAACTCCAATTGATAAGCCACCAGTCCACGACGGGAGAGAATGCGGAAAGGACCAATGTAGCGCGGAGCTAGCTTGCCCTTGACTCCGAACCGATGAGTGCCTCTCAAAGGAGTGACACGCAAATAAGCTTGTTCACCAGGTTGATAAGTTGAACCCCAGTGTTTCCGGTCATAGTTGCTCTTCTGGCGGAACTGGGCCGCCTTGAGATTATCCCGGACAATGCGAACCTGCTCTTCAGCTTGTTGAATAATGTCTAGACCAATGAGCGTCTGGTCCCAAGTTTCTGACCAATTCAGAGGGGTTCGACACTTACGTCCATATAGCACTTCAAAGGGTGCCATCTTGAAGTTGGCTTGATAGCTATTGTTATAAGAGAACTCCGCATAAGGGAGAGATTCTTCCCACTTCTTGCCGAAAGAAATAACACAAGCTCGAAGCATGTCTTCAAGAATTTGATTGACTCGCTCGACTTGGCTTTGGGATTGGGGATGATAAGCAGTGCTCCAGGTAATATGAGTTCCCATTGCCTCTTGGAAACTATCCCAGAACTTCGAAGTGAAAATACTTCCGCGGTCTGAACTGATCTCCTTCGGAATGGCGTGGAGTGACACAATTCTGGAGCTATACAAGTTTGCTAATTGACTAGCAGTGATTGTCTCTTTGACTGGCAGAAAGTGAGCAACCTTCGAAAATTGGACGATGACGAAAAAGATAGCATCGTTACCTTTCTGAAACTTGGGAAGGCCAGTGATGAAGTCCATTTGGATCTGATCCCACTTCCGTTCAGGAATCGGAAGCGATTGTAGAAGTCCAGCCGGTTTTTGATGTTCTGCTTTGACGCGACAACAAACGTCACATTCTTCAATATATCGAGCAATGTCTTGCTTCATATTAGACCACCAGTACTTCTGACGGATGTCTAGATACATCTTATTACTTCCCGGATGAATAGAAAGGGGTGTCATGTGCTTCTTTCATCACCTTCTCTGTCATAAGCTCGAGCCGGGGTACTACAATACGATCTCTGAAGTATAAGGTTCCATCTTCACCAAGTGAGAAATCTCTGGATTTCTCTAAGGCAAGATCCTTTTTCATCAAATCAACGTGAGCATCTTTGGCTTGTGCAGACTTAATAGCTTTGAGAAGAGTTGGTTCCAGGACAAGGTTATTCAGAGAACCCTGTGGAACTAGTTGAAGGTTCAGCTTGCAAAGCTCTTCATAAAGGCTGGTTGAGCTTTGAAGACCATGTGATTGTTGCAATAAGACTTGCGGCTTAGGGCATCGGCCATTACATTAGCCTTACCAGGGGTAGAGGATATACCGCAGTTGTAGTCAGCAATAGCTTCCATCCATCGTTGCTGACGGAGGTTCAGATCTGGCTGAGTAAACAGGTACTTCAGACTCTGATGATCGGTGAAGATCTCACAAAGATTACTGAGAAGGTACTATCGCCATAGCTTTAGTGCAAAGATAACCGCAGCGAGCTCGAGGTCATGAACTGGGTAGTTTTCTTCGTGAGGACATACTTGACGGGAGGCATAAGCAATCACCCTACGCTCTTGCATTAGGACACAGCCTAATCCCTGTCGTGAAGCGTCGCAATATATGACAAAGTCCTTGCGAGAATCAGGGGAGCAAGCGCTGGGGCAGAAGTTAGCTTGTCCTTGAGTGTCTGGAAACTTTCCTGACATTTGTCTGTCCAATCGAACTTAGTCAAGGGCTTGGCGATCCTGGAGAAGTTCTCGACGAAACGGCGGCAATAGCTGGCGAGTCCGAGAAAGATTCTGACTTGCTTGACAGTCTTCGGAGGTGTCCAGTCAAGAATAGCCTGAACGCGCTCTGGGTTGACGGCAATACCATCCTTGGAGATGACATGCCCAAGGTAGGTTACTTCAGGAAGCCAGAATTCGCACTTGGAATACTTGGCATAAAGTTGATGCTCTCGAAGCTTTTCCAGAACAAGACGAAGATGTTCAGCATGTTCTTCTTTATTCCTGAAATATACCAGAATATCATCCAGATAGACTACGACGAACTTGTCGAGGTAATCCATGAATATGTAGTTCATCAGACGAGAGAATGTAGCTGGAGCATTGGTTAAGCCGAAAGACATAACTGTGTACTTATAAGAACCATAACGAGTCACGAATGCGGTCTTTGGAATATCGTCTTCACGAACACGGATCTGGTGGTAACCCAACCTCAAGTCGAGTTTAGAGAACATCGATGAACCAGCCAGTTGATCATACAGATCATTGATCCAAGGAAGGGGATATTTGTTCTGAATTGTAGCTTGGTTGATAGGACGATAGTCTTGGACCAAACGGTTTGTTCCGTCCTTCTTCTTGACGAAGAGAGAAGGTGATCCCCAAGCAAAGGAACTTGGACGAATGAAACCCTTGCGAAGAGATTTGTCGATTTCATCCTTAAGTTAAAGGAGCTCATGAGGCGGCATCTTGTAGGGTCGTTTAGCAATAGGAACGGTGCCTCGTTTCAAGTCGATGATGAACTCGACAGCCTGGGGTATTCCTGGAAGTTCTTCTGGAAAGACATCTAGGAAGTAGCGAACAACTGGAATCTTTTCAATTCCCTCAAGAGGTGTTGCGTTCAACGCATTCAAGACATAAAGTCGTGCTTCAGCGTTTTGAACCAGACGAGCATTATAGCTTACTATCTCATCGAAAGGGTGCAGAAGGTGGACGGTTTTAGTGGCGCAAACGATAGAAGCCGTATGTGCTTTCAACCAATCCATTTCCAGAATGAGGTCAATATTGGAAGACTTCAGAATAATGGGAGAGGCATGGAACTCTAATCCTTCAATCTCAATGACGACGTTGTGGCTAACCATGCTGGTTTGACATTGGCCCGCGGGGGTGTTTACCACTAATGGAATGTGCATCTCTTCGTATTTAATGCCATGCATGAATGCAAAATCTTCTAATATGAAAGAATGTGATGCTCCTCTATCAAATAAAACAGCAATTGGTACTGAATTAACAAGGAGAGTACCCATCACAGTAGCAGGCTGGTCTTGAGCTTCATTCAGATCAACATGTTGTTAGCCTGCCCACGACCATAAGGTCGGGCATTGTTGTTGCGGGGTTGATTGTTACCACGACCCGCAGCAGGAAGAGCCAGTTGGTTGTGATTCTGAGGACATTTCCTGGAGTGGTGACCTGGAAGGCCACACTTGAAGCATAGACCATCATTGGGGCTGGGATCAGGAGCTTGGGGTGGTACAGCTCGAAGAGGCTGCCTCTGCGGTGGAGGGGGAAGACGAAGTGCAGCATAAAACTGTCTTGGTGCAGGTGCAGTTGGACTATACCTGCTGTGGGGGATCCATATCCGACGCTTCTGCGCTGACGGGCCCGAAGATGAGCCAGCGTCACGGCTGCGCCTGAGGGATCCCTGGTGTTCCTGAAGACCAATCTCAACCTGAATAGCCTTGTTCACCAAGGTGGCGAAGTCGGCAAAGTCATGAACGAGCAGTGCTAGCTTAATATCAGGGTGAAGTCTGTCATGGAACTTCTCTTGCTTACGAGCTTCAGTAGCAATGTCTTCTTCAGCGTAACGGGACAAGTCCAAGAATTCCCGCTGATAAGTATCTACAGACTTGTTTCCTTGGGTGAGGTTGCGGAACTCGCGCTTCTTCTTGTCCATGATCCCTTGAGGAATGAAGCGGGCACGGAAAGCGGCTTGGAAATCCGGCCAAGTGATGACCGTTCCAGCAGGTAGGGTACGCCTGTGGCTGTCCCACCATTGAGCAGCGGGACCCTTCAGAAAGAATGATGCAAAGGTGACATAGCTAGCAAGGGCCACACTAGTAGACTCCATTTCATACGTGATGTCGCGGAGCCAGTCATCAGCATCAAGGGGCTGAGTTGAGCTGCGGTAAATAGTTGGGTTGAGGCGCATGAAGTCCTGCAGAGTTACTGGGGTTGGCTGTTGATTCATGTTTGGACGAGGAAACTGAGCCATGATAACCCACAAGTATAGGGGATCAATTGTAGCCTCTTTCTATAAGTAAGAGTGTCGAACCCAACGAGCAGCTAAAGGTAGAACAAATATTCCCTCAAGTTCTATCGACCACCGATACAACTCTACGCACGCTTGACGTTCGCTTTACCTAAAACAAGTATGAAACTAGAAGTACTTTGTAGGTGTTTTTGGATAAATTTGCAAGAAAATAAAGAGCGCGTAAATAAAAATAGGGGCTGTTTAGATGAAGACACAACTAAATTAGTTTTAGTAGAGAGCATTTTGTTACGGAAAGTTATTTGTCCCTAGGCAATCGATAACTAGACCGGTAATCAGTATTGCAATTTTATTTGAGGGAGAGGCATAAGCTAACATACTTTCTCTACTTGGATCATATGCACTTATGATTGGAACTCTAGCAAGCATCCGCAACTACTAAAGATCATTAAGGTAAAACCCAACCATAGCATTAAAGCATCAAGTCCTCTTTATCCCATACGCAACAACCCCCTTACTCGGGTTTGTGTTTCAGTCACTCACGCAACCCACTATAAGCGAATCATGAACGTATTGCAACACCCTACAACGGGAATCCCTCACGCTTGTGTGACACGGAGAGCACCATAGGACAGCACCAATAATAAAACATGCAACTCAAACCAATCACGATCATCAATTAGCCCATAGGACAAAACGGATCTACTCAAACATCATAGGATAGCCATACATCATTGGGAAATAATATATAGCGTTGAGCACCATGTTTAAGTAGAGATTACAGCAGGTAAGAGAGAGGTTACTCCACTGCATAGAGGGGGGAAGAGTTGGTGATGATGGCGGTGAAGTTGTTGGTGAAGATTGCGGTGATGATCATGGCCACGGCAGCGTTCCGGCGCCACTGGAAGAGAAGGGGAGAGGGGGGCCCTTCGTCTTCTTCTTCCTTGACCTCCTCCCTAGATGGGAGAAGGGTTTCCCCTCTGGTCCTTGGCCTCCATGGTGTAGGAGGGGCGAGAGCCCCTCCAAGATTGGATCTATCTCTCTATCTCTCTCTGTTTCTGCGTTCTCCTCTGCTGCCCTTTCACCGTTTCATATATATATGGAGATCCGTAACTCCGATTGGACTGAAACCTTCGCCGTGATTTTTTACCAAAAATTAGCTTTCTTGCGGGCGAAGAAGGGCATCAATCGCCATACGGGTGGCCCACGAGGGTCAGGGGCGCGCCCTGGGGGGCAGGAGCGCCCCCCTGCCTCGTGGCCACCTAGGGCACCGTCTCGCATGGATTTTTTTTCCGGAATTTTTCAAATATTCCAAAAATAAGCTCCGTCCGTTTTTATCCCGTTTGGATTTCATTTGATATGGATATTCTGCGAAACATAAAACATGCAACAAATAGGAACTGGCACTGGGCACTGGATCAATATGTTAGTCCCAAAAATAATATAAAAAGTTGCCAAAAGTAAATGAAAGTTGAATAATATTGGCATGGAACAATCAAAAATTATAGATACGATGGAGACGTATCAGCATCCCCAAGCTTAATTCCTGCTCGTCCTCGAGTAGGTAAATGATAAAAAAGATATTTTTTATGTGGAATGCTACCTCGCATAATCTTGATCATATGTCTAATCGTGGCATGAATATTAAGACACGAGTGATTCAAAGCAATAGTCTATCCTTTGACATAGAAACAATAATACTTCAAGCCTACTAATAAAGCAATCATGTCTTTTCAAAATAACATGGCCAAAGAAAGTTATCCCTACAAAATCATATAGTCTGGCTATGCTCTATCTTCACCACACAAAATATTCAAATCATGCACAACCCCGATGACAAGCCAAGCAATTGTTTCATAGTTTTGACGTTCTCAAACCTTTTCAACTTTCACGCAATACATGAGCGTGAGCCATGGACATAGCACTATAGGTGGAATAGAATATGATGGTGGGGGTTATGTGGAGAAGACAAAAAGGAGAAAGTCTCACATCAACTAGGCGTATCAACGGGCTATGGAGATGCCCATTAATAGATATCAATGTGAGTGAGTAGGGATTGCCATGCAACGGATGCACTAAGAGCTATAAGTGTATGAAAGCTCAAACTGGAAACTAAGTGGGTGTGCATCCAACTTGCTTGCTCATGAAGACGTCGGGCATTTGAGGAAGCCCATCATCAGAATATACAAGCCAAGTTCTATAATGAAATTCCCACTAGTATATGAAAGTGATAACTCAAGAGACTCTCTATATGAACAACATGGTGCTACTCTGAAGCACAAGTCTGGTAAAATGATAGTAACATTGCCCCTTCTCTCTTTTTCTCTCATTTATATATATATATATATATATATATATATATATATATATATATATATATATATATATATATATATATATATATATATATATATATTATATTTTTTTGATGGGCTTCTTTGGCCTCTTTTATTTTTTTGTAAAGTCCGGAGTCTCATCCCGACTTGTGGGGGAATCATAGTCTCCATCATTCTTTCTCACTGGGGCAATGCTCTAATAATGATGATCATCACACTTTTATTTACTTACAACTCAATATTACAACTCGATACTAGAACAAAGATATGACTCTATATGAATGCCTCTGGCGGTGTACTAGGATGTGCAATGATCTAGCATAGCAATGACATCAAAAAACGGACAAGCCATGAAAACATCATGCTAGCTATCTTACGATCATGCAAAGCAATATGACAATAAATGCTCAAGCCATGTATATGATGATGATGGAAGTTGCATGGCAATATATCTCGGAATGGCTATGGAAATGCCATGATAGGTAGGTATGGTGGCTGTTTTGAGGAAGGTATATGGTGGGTTTATGGTACCGGCGAAAGTTGCGCGCTACTAGAGAGGCTAGCAATGGTGGAAGGGTGAGAGTGCGTGTAATCCATGGACTCAACATTAGTCATAAAGAACTCACATACTTATTGCAAAAATCTATTAGTTATCGAAACAAAGTACTACGCGCATGCTCCTAGGGGGATAGATTGGTAGGAAAATACCATCGGTCGTCCCCGACCGCCACTCATAAGGAAGACAATCAATAAATAAATCATGCTCCGACTTCATCACATAACGGTTCACCATACGTGCATGCTACGGGAATCAAAAACCACAACACAAGTATTTCTACAATACACAACTACCCACTAGCATGACTCTAATATCACCATCTTTATATCGCAAAACTATTGCAAGGAATCAAACATATCATATTCAGTGATCTACAAGTTTTATGTAGGATTTTATGACTAACCATGTGAATGACCAGTTCCTGTCATCTCTCTAAATAGATATAAGTGAAGCAAGAGAGTTTAATTCTTTCTACAAAAGATATGCCCACGCTCTAACAAATATAAGTGAAGCAAAAGAGCATTCTACAAATGGCGGTTGTCTATGTGAAGAGAAACAGGCAATCCAAACTTCAAATGATATAAGTGAAGCACATGAAGCATTCTATAAAGCCATACTCAAAAGATATAAGTGAAGTGCAATGAGAATTCTATAAATCAACCAAGAACTATCTCATACCAGCATGGTGCATAAAAGGAAAAGTGAAAACTAAATGCAAAAGACGCTCCAAGATTTGCACATATCACATGAATGAAACGAATCCGAAAACATACCAATATTTGTTGAAGAAAGAGGGGATGCCTTCCGGGGAATCCCCAAGCTTAGACGCTTGAGTCTCCTTGAATATTTACTTGGGGTGCCTCGGGCATCCCCAAGCATGAGCTCTTGCCTCTCTTTCTTCTTCTTACATCGAGACCTTCTCGATCATCGAACACTTCATCCACACAAAACATCAACAGAAAACTCGGAGATCCGTTAGTATAATAAAGCAAATCACTACTATAAGTACTGTTGCAAACCAATTCACATTTTTTTTTGCATTGTGTCTACTGTAATATAACTTTTTCATGGCTTAATCCACTGATATAAATTGATATTTTCATCAAAACAAGGAAACTATGCATCAAAAACAGAATCTGTCTAAAACAGAACAGTCTG
Source organism: Aegilops tauschii subsp. strangulata (assembly GCF_002575655.3). NCBI lineage: Eukaryota > Viridiplantae > Streptophyta > Magnoliopsida > Poales > Poaceae > Aegilops > Aegilops tauschii. The sequence goes on along the minus strand of NC_053041.3, from coordinate 633,739,919 downwards.
TAATAATATGAACATTCACCATACTTCTGATACTTGAACATTTCTGAAAAAATTCGGAAAAATAAACAATTTGTATAGAAAGACAGTGCAAAACGAATCAGAACCATTTGACGTTCCAGTAAAAAATTAAAAATCGCGCACTACAGCCAAAGTTTCTGTCCTGCACCGTACAAACCAACAAGTATTGTAAACATCCTAAAGGCAAACCTTGGCACATTATTTTTATAATACAATTGAATTGTACAAGGGGATAATTATTTTTGTTGAAAAGTTTCTGTAATCAAGATTCACAAAGTTGCCGTGAGCATGAACAAAGTTCAAGGAGCTCTCCCACTTCAACAATGCTTGTCATTCTCACTTTCACTTTCCTTTTGAAAAGTTTTGGGTTCCCCTCTTTATTTTTCTTGTTTTTAAACTATAAGAAAGCACTCAACAGAAATAAATGACTCTCTAAAACTTCCGGGTTGTCTCCCTGGCAGCGCTTTCTTTAAAGCCATTAAGCTAGGCATATAGTGCTCAAGTAGTGAATCCACCCGGATCCCAAGGTATATCAAAGCCAATTTTAATTAGCAATGATTTGTAATTTAGTAGTGAGCACAAAGTAACATATATCATGCAAAAACGAAGTCTAACTCTCTTCCTATGCATCGGTATGTCATAAAAGAACAATTCATGCACACCTAGTAAAGGCCAATGCATAGTATAAACAGTTTCTTGCAATTTTATCATGTTGGAAACATAGAGAGGTGGAGATATAGTTCCTCTCTCATAATAATTGCAAGTAGGAGCAGCCAGCACATGCATATTATATCTATCAAAATCATCATGTGCAACGGTATAAGGCAACCCATCAATATAATTCTTAATAAGGCCAAACTTCTCCGATATAGTGTCGTCGGGAGAATTCAAAAAGATAATAGGACTATCTTGTGTGGGTGCAATAGCAACAATTTCATGTTTAACATAAGGAACTATAGCAAGTTCATCTCCATAAGCATAATTCATATTGGCATCTTGGCCACAAGCATAGCAAGCATCATCAAAAAGGGATATTTCAAGAGAATCAACGGGATCATAATAGTCATCATAGCAATCATCCTTTGGTAAGCACGAAGGGGAATTAAACAATGTATGAGTTGAAGAGTTACTCTCATTAGAAGGTGGGCACGGGTGATCAATCTGCGCTTCCTCCTTTTGTTCTTCGCTCTCCTACTCTTCTTTTTCATCCAATGAGCTCACAGTTTCATCAATTTCTTCTTCAATAGATTCCTGCAAAATATTAGTCTCTTCTTGGACAGCGGAGACTTTCTCAATAAGCGCATTAATATCGGAATTGTATTCATAATTCTCATAGCAATATTTGAGGATAGCTAAATTTTCAGGTCTATAACCAGCATCATCAAAATCTTCAAACTCTTTAAACATAGATTCAATTTCATAAGCACCCATAAAAGAAACAAATTCTTCTATTTGTTCCACATCATAGTAATCATATATACCATTAGCATAAGCTAAGGTTTTATTATCGTTAAATTTGCATGAAAAGGGAAGGTGTGGAGCCTTCATCCTAGAGCAACAAGAATAATCATAACTCAAGCATAGTTGCCTAGCATACCACTTCAATATATGAATTTGATCCCATAATAGTTTCCCTTTTTTAGTCAAGCGATAATCCCTGAAGTATTCACGTTGATCCAACGTTACTCCCATTACATAGTTGAATGGGGTTTTCTCAGGATTATCAAAGTAGTACATAATATCTTTCACATAACCAGCATCGAGGGTTTTAGGAGGTTGCTCATCTCCATGAGCAGCAAGTACACCTAATTTTTTTGGTATTTCGTGTTCCATATCCATAACTAAAGATAAAGAACAACTAACAACAGCAAATAAAAATTACTTAGTGATAAAGGAAACAAGCACACACGGGAATATTCACCCGACGTTATGACTCCCCGGCAACGGCGCCAGAAAAAGGTCATGATAACCCACAAGTATAGGGGATCAATTGTAGCCTCTTTCGATAAGTAAGAGTGTCGAACCCAACGAGGAGCTAAAGGTAGAACAAATATTCCCTCAAGTTCTATCGACCACCGATACAACTCTACGCACACTTGACGTTCGCTTTACCTAAAATAAGTATGAAACTAGAAGTACTTTGTAGGTGTTTTTGGATAGGTTTGCAAGAAAATAAAGAGCGCGTAAATAAAAAGTAGGGGCTGTTTAGATGAAGACATAACTAAATTAGTTTTAGTAGAGAGCTTTTTGTTACGAGAAAGTTATTTGTCCCTAGGCAATCGATAACTAGACCGGTAATCACTATTGCAATTTTATTTGAGGGAGAGGCATAAGCTAACATACTTTCTCTACTTGTATCATATGCACTTATGATTGGAACTCTAGCAAGCATCCGCAAATACTAAAGATCATTAAGGTAAAACCCAACCATAGCATTAAAGCATCAAGTCCTCTTTATCCCATACGCAACAACCCCCTTACTCGGGTTTGTGTTTCAGTCACTCACGCAACCCACTATAAGCGAATCATGAACGTATTGCAACACCCTACAGCGGGAATCCCTCACGCTTGCGCGACATGGAGAGCACCATAGGGCATCACCAATAATAAAACATGCAACTCAAACCATTCACGATCATCAATTAGCCCATAGGACAAAACGGATCTACTCAAACCTCATAGGATAGCCATACATCATTGGGAAATAATAGATAGAGTTGAGCACCATGTTTAAGTAAAGATTACAGCGGGTAAGAGAGAGGTTACACCACTGCATAGAGGGGGGAAGAGTTGGTGATGATGGCGGTGAAGTTGTTTGTGAAGATTGCGGTGATGATGATGGCCACGGTAGCGTTCTGGCGCCACCGGAAGAGAAGGGGAGAGGGGGCCCCTTCGTGTTCTTCTTCCTTGACCTCCTCCCTAGATGGGAGAAGGGTTTCCCCTCTGGTCCTTGGCCTCCATGGCGTGGGAGGGGCGAGAGCCCCTCCAAGATTGGATCTATCTCTCTGTCTCTCTCTGTTTCTGCGTTCTCCTCTGCTGCCCTTTCACCGTTTCATATATATATGGAGATCCGTAACTCCGATTGGACTGAAACATCCGCCGTGATTTTTTTACCAAAAATTAGCTTTCTTGCGGCCGAAGAAGGGCATCAACTGCCTTACGGGTGGCCCACGAGGGTCAGGGGCGCGCCCCCCTGCCTCGTGGCCACCTCGGGCACCGTCTCGCGTGGATTTTCCTTCCGGAATTTTCCAAATATTCCAAAAATAAGCTCCATCCGTTTTTATCCCGTTTGGATTCCGTTTGATATGGATATTCTGCGAAACATAAAACATGCAACAAACAGGAACTGGCACTGGGCACTGGATCAATATGTTAGTCCCAAAAATAATATAAAAAGTTGCCAAAAGTATATGAAAGTTGAATAATATTGGCATGGAACAATCAAAAATTATAGATACAATGGAGACGTATCAAGCCATCATTCCTTCCATGAACTAGCGGTTCAGCTCAAATTGTTGCATCATTCCGGCAAAGAATTCGGGCGGTGGGGGATCGTTGGCACCACGGCCACGACCAGCGGGTCTAACCATCCTGCTAACATGTAACAGGGGGTAGTTGAGCATTGAGCATTTGCAACGACAAGGATCATTCATGATGAAACATGCATAATGAAAGAGGTACGACGGATACCACTTCGTAGTCAACACGACAGTGTGTGTACTATTCAGAATACTACTCTAAGAATTATGGCTTATCCAACTTTGGGGTGAATGTGGTCACGGGATCCTAATATTAGAGTTAGTAAATTTGTTTAACCCGAATGGAAGAGAGATGAGAGTCCCAGAGTATAGACGAGGAGTAAAAGATCCTAATACCAACCAATGGCAACGTGGGCCCGTAAGACACACAGCCAATGTTAGTAAAAGTCTTTTAGTGACTAGACTCAACTTTGTCCAAGGAGTTGGAAAGGGGGCTACCTACAGGCAGTCGGCTCTGATACCAACTTGTGACGCCCTCGATTAAATCGTACACTAATCATACACGCAAATGTGTACGATCAAGATCAAGGACTCACGGGAAGATATCACAACACAACTCTAGACACAAATTAAAATAATACTATCTTTATATTACAAGCCAGGGGCCTCGAGGGCTCGAATACATAAGCTTGAATACACAAGAGTTAGTGGAAGCATCAATATGTGAGTACAGATATAAGTCAGACAAGTTTGCCTTAAGAAGGCTAGCACAAAAGCAACATCCATAGAAAAGGCAAGGCCTCCTGCCTGGGAGCCTCCTAACTACTCCTAGTCGTCGGCGGCCTCCACTAGTAGTAGGCACCCTCAGTGTAGTAGTAGTCGTCGTCGAAGGTGGCGTTTGGATCCTGCTCCACCATCTGGTTGCAGCATCCGGGAAGAATGGAAAGAGGTGGAAAAAGGGGAGCAAAGCAACCGTGAGTACTCATCCAAAGTACTCAGCAAGCAAGGATCTATACTACATATGCATCGGTGTCAATGAAATGGGTAGTGTATGTGGACTGGACTGCAGACTTCCAGAAGAGAAGGGGAAATCCTAGCCTATCAAAGACTAGCATCTTCAAGCGTCTTGCAGCATCAGAAGAGATAAGAGTAGCATAAAGTAAAGTAGTAGTAGTGTTATCAACCTCGGCCAGAGATCCTTTCTCGACTCCCTGCGAGAAAGCAATCCCAGAGCCATACTATCCAGTTGTCACCTCAAGTATGCAGTTCTAGTTGTATCGATCGGGATACAACTCCAAGTGTCCATTACTGTAGGATAGGCTATCGATAGATGTTTTCTTCCCTGCAGGGGTGCACCAACTTACCCACCACGCTCGATTAACTCCGGCCAGACACACTTTCTTGGGTCATGCCCGGCCTCGGCCAAACAACACGCCACAACCCGACCTAGGCTTAATAGAGAGGTCAGCATGCCGGACTAAACCTATGCACCCAGGGGTCATGGGCCATCGCCCCGAGAACTCCTGCACGTTGCGTACGCGGTCGGTGAGCAGACCTAGCTACCTCCTTCAAAATGGCAGGTGCTTACCAGTCCAACCCGGCGTGCCCCGCTCAGTCGCTGACATCTATTAAGCTTCGGCTGATGCATACGACGCAGAACGCCCATACTATGCCCACGTGATGGTTAGTGCTATCAGGCCAGAGGCCCCTCGGATCAAATATCCAAATCGTAGTGGATTAGGAACGCGCGGTAACGAGCAGAGACTCACAAAAGATGTGACCCCGTTGCCCCGTCTCGAGGACTTGCGGCAAGGGCTAGGAATGCCCGGCCACGCCTCGTAATTATCTCGCGGGCACCCTCCAGGTCAACCCGTCTCCACATCACTCGCAGGTACCCCTCAGGGTCGACCCGCCTTTCCAAGTAACAGTTGTAAAGCCCAAGTATCTGTGTGTCCAAACATCAAGGGGAAAACCTGAGGAATCACCCCCGGTGAATTCCACTCGATGTAATCATCAAGGTGAACGTAAGAGGATCCACCCTCGAGGTTCACACTTGAGGGGTTGCACGACAGAGCCCTATCAGAAGTGGTTAAGGAGGAAATCACCCTCGATGACCACGACCGAATAGCTACCCTACAAAGATCTCATCAGGAGTGATGTATGAGGTTCCACCCTCGGCACTCGATGGTAACTCTGCAGAGTCGAGCAACAAAAGGGGCGTGATGTGATGTGAGGTGTCAGGCTCTGGTCGTCGATCACGTTGATCGAGTCATCGATGATGAAGCAGGGGCAACAAGGACAAGGTGGGGGTCACTGATGGATCACTAACCAACCTATACTAAGCAGTTTAGGACAAGCAGGTCAGTAACAATGAGCAGGTTACAAAAGCAAGCTATGCATCAAAATAGGAGCAAATAGTAATAGTAGCAAAATCGAATGCAAGCATGAGAGAATGGAATGGGCGATATCGGGATGATCAAAGGGAGGCTTGCCTGGAAGCTCTTCTGGAAGGGAAGAAGGGTCGTCGTCGACGTAGTCGATCACGGGGGCATCATCGGTCTCGAGGTCTACGGAGAGAAGAGGGGGAAGAAACAGTAAATACAGAGCAAACAGAGGTACCACTAAGCATGACAAGACGATAAGCAGAACTAGGGTCGACCTAACGTAGTACTACACGATATAGGTGAAGGGGGAATTCAACCGGGAATGTATTCCCGGTTCCAGACCTGTTCCGATAGTTAGAGGCATCTGACAGGTATGTTGGCAGCGTATTCGGGTTCGCCTCGTTTTTCTAAGCAACTTTCATGTAGAAAACAGTTTCATCGGAGCTACGGTTTAATTTCTAAGAATTTTCAAAGTTCTAAACATTTTCTGAAATTAAATAAATTAACAGAAAGGTTTATTGCGTTAGCATGACGTCACAGTGACAACAGCAGTCAGCAGAGCGGCTGACCAGGTCAAACCTGGCATGTGGGTCCAGTGGGACCCACATGTCAGCCCCTGATAGTCTAACAGTGTATTAAACTAATTAATCTAGGTTAATTAGCTATTGGACCCCACCTGTCATAGGTAAAAGACTAAACTAATTAAGTTTTAATTATAAGTATGTTTTAGTTAACCTAATATGTGGTGGGGCCCGCATGTCTGTGGCTGGGGCTTCCCAGTCAGCACAGTTGACCAGGTCAACTGGGGGCCAGGGGCCCCACTGGCAGTGACCCAGGGGGTGGCCCCAGGTGTGCCACCACAGCGGATCCGCCTGACTAGCTCTAGCGAGCTCGCGCGCAGCGGCAGAACGCCGGCGAGCGTCGGGATTCGTCTACGGGACACCAAATCGAGCATCGTTTCTCGCGTTCGAACAAGGAGAGTGCCCCGCGTCTATCTACGGCGTCGGAACGCACGGGGGTGGCCGGAAACAACGCCGGTGACGAGCGCGGCGGACGGCAGTTCGGGCGCGGGCAGGGATCGCGCTACGGGGCTCCGTTCGATGCGTGTTTGGGTCCGCACAGATGAGCGCGTCGAGGCGCATTGAACGGTGGGGGGGCTTGGCCGGAGACAGCAGTGGCGAGCGGCGGAGCGGACGCCGGGGTTCGGGCGTCGACGGATCCAGCGCTAGGGGGTACGGGGAAGCACGGGCTCGTGCTCGTTTGGCTCCTGGGAGCACCAGGAGCACGACCGTGGCCTCAGGCGGCGGTGACGTCAACCACATCGACGACCATAAGCTATGCGGCGGAGCTACGTTCGGGCGGCGATGGCAGCGGTGGCTACGGCGACGGAAACGCATGGGAGATGGAGGGGAACGTCGCACGGGCTTACAGTGAGCCTGCAATTGTGCTTAAGCGCGCTCGGGGAAGATCGACGGCGACGAATCGGCGACGAAGGTAAAGACAGCGTAGGGGAAGAAGACGTTGTCGGGCTCGCTGCGGTGGCTCCCTTCTCGCTCCGGTTGGTGCAGAGGGAGTAGCCGTGGACGGCGCGTGGACGGCGAGTCATTGTGGCACGATGAGGCGGCGGAGAGGTGATGGTGGCCGCAGGATGGAGTGGGGGACGGCGGCGAGCGCTTCGGCCTCCTCTCCAAAACGAAGGAGAGGGAGAGGGAGAGCCAGGGGGAAGGAGAAGCGGGAGTGGCGATAGGTGAGGGGGAAGACTCGAGGCGTCCGGGGGTGGCGACCTTATCATCTCGGCGACGGGAACGACAAGCTGGTCCGGCGGCGACGCGCGAGCGCGCGCCCTCGGTCGATTGAACAGGGGGAGGGGAACAGGACCGGGGAAAGGTAGGTGGGCCGGCCTGCTGGGATGGGCCGAAGCCCAAGGGGAGGCCAGGGGCTCTCCCACCCCTTCGCCACCAATATTATCAGAAGAATATTTTCCACATGATGAACATTTTAGTTTTCATGTTTGAGCATTTTGAATTTCACTTATAATTTGAAATTGAATTTCACTTATAATTTGAAATTGAATTCAATTGGAATTTGAAAGAGAGAGGAGACAATGATGATCAAACACTTGTTTAGCAAAATGATTAATTTAACCCCAGGGGTTACTGTAGCATCATTACACCGGGGTGTTATACTAATGAAGTCGTCTCTTTCAGCATTCTAACAACCATCAGGTATGTGCTGCATGATAACAGACCAACACGCAGTAATACAAAGAGGACCCGTGGACGCACCTGTGCCCTGACATGTATGTTCCCTCATAGCATAGATCCCATTGGCTGCATGTAACTGAAGTTACCGCAAGGAGATAGAAGACAATGGTGCATATGGTTATTGCCTCATACGTGGCCGAGATTTAGATAACATAACAGGGAATTGCAAAGATGTATATAAGGGCTACCCATCACAGGGAAGTGGCCGCAGCTACCTTGTACGGTTGGATGCTTCAGGCCTCAGGGGAGAGCTGCTCTGCAGAATCCCTCAAAGCTCTCACCGAGTAGGACACCCATGCTGCTTCTTCCGCCGCCCTCACGTCCCCTCAGCCCACTTCTTCCGCGCTCCTCGACCAACCAGACATACTGACGAACTTTGCGGCAACGTACGCCGAGGTCGATGGCGTGGGCGTGCATGATGTGGTCGGCGACCTTGGCGGTTGCATGATCAGAGCACGCCTTGTGCAGGTGGCGGCTGGGAGATGGCACAGAAGGGGCAGGCAAGCGCGGGTGTGAGGTTGAGGGAGGGGCGCAGGGTGCATACCGAGATTGCGATGTCGATGCCGCCACAACCCTAGAGAGAGCGACGAGAGGGAGAGGGGCAAAGAGGTCGTGGGATGGTGACGGCGGCGGCGGGTGAAACCCTAGCCAGGGGGTCGAGAGAAGGATTTGGAGGGGATGAGACGGGGGAGGGCGTGTCTTGGGCGGGCAGAAGGGGTTCGTTCGTGGAAAAACCGGTGGGAAGGGGTCAAGCGGTGATGAGGCAAGGACGAAAAAAAACCCAGCGAAAATGGTGGGATGAAAAAACCATGAAAACTATTCACCAACTCTGACATTAGGAATAGAGACGATTACGAGCACACAGCGTGTGCATGCATGTTGCTTACTTTTACCTAACTGCGCACTAATTAACGGCAAGGAAATTAGTTCACGTGCCATCTTACCAGTCAATTCCTATTGTACGAACTAGCACAGTGGCCCGCTCGATGCGCGGGCTAGTAATTTATTAGCTTTAATAGTGAGAAGATATTATTCAATTTACCTAAATAAATTTCAGAACTAACTGTGATGGCATTTACAAATATAAGACTTTTTGGAATAATTTTGTCTTATGTGTATCTTGTTTAATACTGGTGTATAAATATGAATGTTACCACTTATCTGTTATTTTTACAATGTCGCATTCTAATATTTTATTTGTGCGGGCAAAAATAAAATAGAACTCATATACAGTGTTAGGGTGATTCATTAAAAGCACACCATTTAGGCTATATGTTATTATCTTAAGATCATATCGCAGTATACAATCATTTGATCCACCACATATATAATTAAGTTAGCATCAACGATATCATAAAAAAATGATATCATATTGATCCAACCATTCTGGTCCGGTCTCATTTTTCTGTAATTGACTTTTACATGATTAGGTTAGTCTGCGAGTGATGTTTAAATTGGATATTAGGTCACTACACAACATTTGTACTACTTGATTGGAAAGTTTGTTGTATGGTTATTAAGGTTGTGCTCGTGTATTAGTGTTCTTGCCATGTTACATTCAAATTTGTTGCGTTAACTGATCGTCCCCGTTCGTTCCTTCTGCAACAAATTAGTGCCTATGTGAATAAAAAAATATTTTGGTCTTCTTCTGGTTTTAACGTTGTTTATAGCATCAACTCAACAACTAAATGTGCAATGCATCGAACCATATGTATTTACTACCTTTTATCAAAAAAAATATCATCAAGCTTTGGTGTGCAGATCCAGGCACCATGCATAAATTGGACCTGAGTTTATCATACAAATACCTTGGGAGGTGGTTTAATTAAAAGCATGCAAGTGTATATTAGGTCGAATGATGTGAATATTTGTAAACAATATTGATGCTTTGACTGTAGATTAAATTGGGAAGAAAGATCGACGGGTTACTACAAACTCATTGTAGAAATCCATAAATTTTATATACATCAAGAAAGTTAAAAACCATATAGCCAAGAGAAACCATGAACCAGAATAGAAGAGCTTGCCCCACCCATGAGTAAATATTTCATAGTAGCCTCATTAGACAGTAGATCTCTCTTGGTATATCCAGACAATAGGTAGGAACATAAACTGAAATATTCTGGAGCTACAAAGATAGTTATTAAATTGTTAGCACCACATAAAAACATTCCCCCTAGAGTAGCTGTTAATACGAATAACACAAACTCTGTTATAGCCATTTCTGCATCAACAATATCATAAAAAAAATTATATCATATTGATCCAACCATTCTGGTCCGGTCTCATTTTTCTGTAATTGACTTTTACATGATTAGGTTAGTGTGCGAGTGATGTTTAAATTGGATATTAGGTCACTACACAACATTTGTACTACTTGATTGGAAAGTTTGTTGTATGGTTATTAAGGTTGTGCTCGTGTATTAGTGTTTTTGCCATGTTACATTCAGATTTGTTGCGTTAACTGATCGTCCCCGTTCGTTCCTTCTGCAACAAATTAGCGCCTGTGTGAAAAAAAAAAATTGGTCTTCTTCTGGTTTTAACGTTGTTGATAGCATCAACTCAACAACTAAATGTGCAATGCATCGAACCATATGTATTTACTATCTTTTATCAACAAAAACATCATCAAACTTTGGTGTCCAGATCCAGGCACCATGCATAAATTGGACCTGAGTTTATCATACAAATATCTTGGGAGGTAGTTTAATTAAAAGCATGCAAGTGTATATTAGGTCGAATGATGTGAATATTTGTAAAACAATATTGATGCTTTGACTGTAGATTAAATTAGGAAGAAAGATCGATGGGTTACTACAAACTCATTGTAGAAATCCATAAATTTTATATACATCAAGAAAGTTAAAAACCATATAGCCAAGAGAAACCATGAACCAGAATAGAAGAGCTTGCCCCACCCATGAGTAAATATTTCATAGTAGCCTCATTAGACAGTAGATCTCTCTTGGTATATCCAGACAATAGGTAGGAACATAAACTGAAATATTCTGGAGCTACAAAGATAGTTATTAAATCGTTTGCACCACATGAAAACATTCCCCCTAGAGTAGCTGTTAATACGAATAACACAAACTCTGTTATAGCCATTTCTGTACATTCAATGTACTAATTTAATTAAAATTGCATTCCGTTCTTCAAGTTTCTGATCATCAGAACACACCCAAAAAATCCAAGCACATTTCACATGCTATAAATTTAAACTTCACAATGAATTGCACACATAATCATTTTCTTGCATATTGATGGATAAACACAGATCTTTTTCTATGTTGCTAACACTTACGAAGTTGTAGAGACTATATGTCGCATTGCAGAGAAATAGATATGGATCAGTAAAATAAAATATACCTGTGCGTATGTACCATTACCTAGATATAGTACTCCCTCCGTTTTTATTTACCTCGCATATTAGCTTTGGTCAAAGTCAAGCTTTGTAAACATTTACAAAGTTTATAGACAAAAATATTAACATGTACAATAACAAATCAATATCATTAGATTCATTATTGAATGTACTTTCGCATCATATAGATTTGTTATGCTCCTTTTCTATAAACTTGGTCAAACTTTATGAAGTTTGACTTCAGTCAACTTTAATATACGAAGTAAATAAAAACGGAGGAAGTATGTCATTGATCGATCTTACACAGATGTATTCACAGTGCATACACGAGGCAATATTTAATTCTTAAGACACTGATTTGCATGTACGTGGAGGAGAATTGACCAACCCAAGAAACCTAGGCGAATACGGTGGCGGCCGGGACAACATGCATGTGGGCGTCGCCTCGGACAGCATGCATGTGGCCGGGACAACATGCATGTGGGCGCTACCGCCATGTGTTCGTAAGGAGCTGGATCGGCTTCGGCGTGCCTGGCTATGGCGCGGGGAGGATGTGTGCCATGGTGGGCACTGCAAGGTTGCGTGGAGCCGCGTCTGCCGCCCGCGTGACCTTGGCGGGCTCGGCATCGTCGATCTGGAGCGTTTCGGTGTCGCGCTTCGCCTTCGCTGGCTCTGGGCGGAAAGGACATCGGTTGTTCCCTGGCATGGATTACCGGTCCCGGTGACACTTGCGGAGCGGCACATGTTCGCGGCAGCCTGCGTGGTCACCATTGGGGATGGCAGCCGAGCCAGTTTCTGGTATGATAGCTGGCTGCCCGAGGGGGGCGCCGCTCGTGATCGCCCCCGATCTTTTCACGGCTTCAAGACGCAAGGCGCGCTCCGTGTGTCAAGCATTGTCAGGGGACAGATGCATCCAAGACCTCCACGGCCGGGTGACCACCAACCTGTTGCCTTCCTTCGTCAGGCTATGTGTGTGCGTCAATTCCTGGCAGCCGCTCACCCCTGGCACCATGGACTCCTTCCGCTGGAGATTAACGGACAATGGCATCTATACGACGGCTTCCGCGTACAAGCTTTTCTTCATCGGATCCACCACCTTCCCATTGCGGCAGGAGATTTGGAAAGCCTGGGGCCCGCCCAAATGCCGCACTTTTGCCGGGCTGCTCGCCCAACGGCGGATCCTCACAGCTGATCGCCTGCTTGCCCGGCACGGCAATGGCCTAACTCTTATTTCTGCCTGTTATGTATGCGGAACCTCGAGACAGCGGTGCACCTCATGAAGGAATGCCCGTGGGTGCGGCAGTTATGGGCAATGGTGGCGCACCGCTTCGCAATCCCGGAGCTAAGCCCGGCTTCATGGATGTTGGGTACGCCATGGACAGACTGGATCAGCAGCATGAGCCGGGCGCCTTCCACTCGGAAGTTGGCGAAATCGGTTGTTCTCCTGGTTTTCTGGTGGATTTGGAAGGAGCGTAATGCACGCATCTTTGACGGCGGCACGGAACGCTCGCCGCGGCAAGTCTTGCATCTCCTGCTATCGGAGGCAAGCGACTGGGCGCTGGCAGGAGGCCGGCACCTAACCTTGCGAGAGTAGCCCAAGCCTTTTTTTCTTTTCTTTTCTTTCTTGTTCCGGCACCTAATCAATGAAATACGCAGCTCTCCTGCGTTTATTTCAAAATATATATATATATATAGAGGCGGCCGTAGCTTTCGTTACGAAAAACCTAGTCACGGACGTACACAAGGTTAGCATCATAATTGTCGAGCATGCGCGGCGGCAGTACATGTGTGTATGCTAAAAGTCTTTGATCCATCTCGTACATATCTTACCTATCTCCTTGCCCGTTGCTTGTAGGGCTGCATGCAAGAGGCGAGTTTGGAACATGAGGCTGCCGATGTCCATGTACAGGTGAAGGGCCGGCCAGTCAGCCGATGGACGGCATCGAGGTGAACCTAGGAACGTGGATGGCGGCAGGCATGTGTGGAATTTCTTCTACGGCTGTACGCATGCATATGACGGCGGCGGCGTGCATGGGAGTTTTGCAAGTGGAGTCCGTATAAGGTAACCCTATATTTTTCTTTCTTATTTTCTTTTGACCGTGGAGTTAACCTTACAAAATAATAAGGGGCATTGGTTGGTAATTAATTTAAAGTTTAGCGTCAATAGATAAATTCAGAAACCCAACGGTTGTGATCAGTTAAATTAAACTAATTAATGGTCGGATATTTCTAATTTTTGTGGTAATTTTTAGAGTATTTATCTTTTTTCTGGTGATCCCGTAAATTACTTTTTATATATAAATAGATGGATCACGGGCAATGAAGTAAATTGCACAAAACCACCAGTTTAAAGGTTAGATTTGTGAAAAACACTGCAATACTCTTTTTTTGCAGAAAACACCATATCTTCAATAATGTTTTTACAAAAGATACTGATGGGCGGATTTGACTTTGTTAACTGAGATTATGACAGATGGGACCCTTTTTGCCTACGTGGCGTAAATTTTATACATGCACCCCCCTTCTTCTCCACATCTCTCTCCTCTCTGTAAAAGTTAGACACCAGTGACTCCCACCGCCGGCCGCCGCCCACACTCCCTGCCTCCCTTAAGAATCCGGCGGCCCGCCGCTGCCCGTCGCCCCGTATTCCCTGCCACCCGCCACCGCCCGTTGACTCGCACTCCCTACCGCCCGCCGCCGCCAACCGGGATCACACCGCCGCCTGTTGCCATGTGCTCCCTACCGCCGCCCGTCGCCCCGCAATCCCCGCCGCCTGTCTCTGCCACCCGGGATCCCTCCGCCGCCCATCGCCCCGCAGTCCCTGTCGCCCGCCTCCGCCACCCGGGACCCCACCGCCGCCCGTCGCCCCGCAATCCCTGCCGCCCGCCTCCGCCACCCGGGACCCCACCGCCGCCCGTCGCCCCGCACTCCCTGCCGCTGGCCGCTGCTCGCTGCTGCGGCTGGTGCTCGCTGTACAGGTCCCCCTCCTGCGGCGTCTACATCCTGGCGTGTGCTCTACCGCCGGCTACCGTGTTGACGTGATGTGCGTTGCCGCTGCTCCCTTTTCCTAGTTCCTGCCGCTCCTTCTACTTTTGCTACACACAGGAGGACGACGACTGGGGACGACAACAGGAGGAGTGTGTGTGTGAAATTGTAGGGACTACTTTGTAAATTTAGATTTAAACCGAACAGGCACAAAAATCTCAGTTATCAGAGAGAAATCCGCCGATCAGTGTTTTTTGCAAAACATTACTCAGGAACATGGTGTTTTCTGCAAAAAAAATGTATTGTAGTATTTTTCGCAAACCTAACCTTCAAATTGGTGGTTTTGTGCAATTAACTCCCGGCAATGAGACTGTTAATTTACACCTTTATATGCGCCTCGGTTACCAGTCTTTGACACACGCACAGATGGAAGTGCAATTTCCTCGCCAGTCTTGACGCACGCATAGATAGAAGTGCAATTTCGTCACGGATAACAAAAAAATAATCTATACCTACTAATAAAGCAAGGTGCGTTTCTCCGATTTTTTCATCCGTTCATCGTCAAAAAGATATTTTGTCTATTTGAGGTGGTACTAAATTTTCGTGTGTCTATCCGCTAGAAAAGAAAAAAGATTTGATCAGAATTCCATTGGGCTGCGCGCACTTGGCCCAACGAAGCCAGCCCATTTATCATTGCCCACGCAGTTGGGAGACCTTATTTTCTGCATGGAGCGATAAATAGCTGAAGTCTCCCACAGGGCGCCTAAGACTGGGCCGGCCCGTTTCTCATTTTTCATTGTTCTTTTTCTATTTTTCTTTTTCTGTTCGTTTATCTCTCTCTGTTATATTTCCTTTTCCATTTTCCCTTTTATATATATATATATTATTTCCGTGAATAAATAATTTACAAAAATATTTAGATTTTTTTAAAAAAAATTTAAAAAATGGGCAGAATTTATAAGTATTATTCCTGTTTTGAGAAATGTTCGAAACTTATAAAAATCATCTTCTTCTTCACGCAAGCTGTTGCCACCTGCTTCCCCATAGCGAGAGAGTTGACTAGATCTGGTTCGACAAGTACCATTCATCTCCAATCAGTCGTTCAAATTTCAGGATCTGAAAATTCATTATGCCCGTGTTAGCATACACGATGGTCAACTTCTTAGACGTGGTATAGGTACCATTTTAATAAAAAAAATGCATTATACCGAAGAAAGTGTACTGGCAGCCCTCTCAGATTGGCGTTGGATTTTCTCATAATCTATAGCTGCTGTGGAATTCTCGTGGCTGCCTTCATTACCACCTTGTCCTTCTTCATCACCAATTTCCATCACCGACATTCCATAATAGTGTGCAATTGCAACCCTGATAGATTAAAGAGCACACGCTTTACTAGTCTAGAATCTTAGGAAACGAAATCAATGTAAAATACCACGACATCAAAATAACTAAGCAGACAACAACGGGGTAATACAGAAATAAAAAAGAACTGGAAACACTGATTACCTTTCTGACCCGGTCAAACATGCGAAACCACGAACCGGCATACTGACCCCAAGCTTTCTCTTCAGCCTGGGTAATAGGGAGCACTTACTATTTTAGCATATATAGAGGGAGGGGCTAACCAACATTTTTTTAATTGAGTGAAAAGATTTGACTCATGGATAAATTAAGTAAAAGAAAATTGCCTAGTTAATTAATGAAAACCGGGAAAAACTGACACAAACCAACCACATACAAACTACTCATAGAACATGCAATCCCAGAAGTGCACTATCAGCCCTACAACCATACCCAACACGCAACTACCACCAATCCCCATGCTACTACACCGTAAGGAAAGCCCTAACAAAAGCATAGAGCATGCAACCCCAGAAGTGCACACTATGAGCCCTACAACTATACCCAACACGCAACTAACACCAATTCCCACAATACTACACCGCAAGGAGACCCCTAAAAAAGTGCTTGCGCTGAAGACCACGAACACATTCAAATTCACGGAGACAAGCCAGGCAATAAGGACCGCCCAAGAGACTGATGGCCATCCATCAAGTAGCTATAAATGCCTTTGTTGTGACGCCACCGTTCTTGCTTTTCCTCCTGAGTGCTTTCTCCACAATCGTCTTGCCAGATCCAGGGATGGCCGCCTCCAAACGTTTGAGCAAGCTGTCAAGCTGTATCTCAAAGAGGACGTCATCAACCTTGTCCCTCACAGACACCACTGCAACAACATCCTCTGCCACGGGTGGGTACCATCGACACGACGGACTCAAGCGCCTCCAGTTGCTCACATGGCACAGGCAAACCCATCAGCTGCGCCTCAGAATTAGGTGCCAACTCACGTACCTCATCACCCACTGACACCACCTGCTCCATCTCCTTCGGAAGCACCAATGAAAGAGGTGAAGTGGGCTCCCCACAACGCTCCTGCAGCTCAGGCATAATCTGCAGCACTAGAGCCACGACCTCGTCGATGACTACACACCCAGAGGCAGTCAACAACACATGCATTGACGACGGACATGATGTAGCACAAAGGGAGAAATGTCCGTAAAGACTTGCTTCCTCCCCAACTGAAGACCTAATCAGAAGTTCAAATAGTGAAGGCACATAGGGCACAACCTTTAGTTTGGCAAGAGGGGCCTCCGCTCTCCACAAACACTCCCAACTCTCGCAAGGCAGTCACGAAAGCAGCTTGGTCTCCTCCACCAGGAAGGGCTGCAATTGCACATCCACCGGTGTTGGGACAACCTCCAGTGCAGGCGGTGAGGCATCATGAAGCGGCTTCGAAGACAGATCGGAGCGGTGCTGAGCACAGTAGAAACACACTTTGTGGCCGAAACGAAGGCATCCCGTGCACTGGATTGGGCCCCTACAAGAATGAGCATGATGACCTTTGAAGAGTCACTGAAAGCATCGATCCCTGAGCCATGCCAGAGGAGCAGGCCGGGCAATGGAAGCGGGCCGGCGGAAGGCCTTTGTAGATGGCAAACAACGGCGCTCGGTGACGAGGTGCCAATCTCCCAACGTTTGCCCATGAGGTGCTGGCGCGCAGCACATGGGATCAGCGGGCGTCATCTTCCTGCTGACGCATCCAAGCCAGTCCCCCAACTAGGATGCACAGGAGATGTCAACGCCCCTGACAGGAGTGGCCCGCAAGTCAGCGACAACGACCGCGTCACCTCCGCTCCGTGCGCGAGCCGGCCCAGGAGCCCAGCACACGCGTCTTCGGGCCGGCTTGGGTTAACTGAAGCCCAGCGGCACATCTACTTGAGGAAGGAAGAGAGGCGGCACCCGGCATCCAGTGGATCACGACATCGGCGGCCCGGCTCTTTTCCCCTCCCCTTTCCCCTTGCGAAGAACCCTAGCTACCTCATTCTTGTAATCGTTCCTGTAATCGCCACCAGATCGCACCTCTGTGAAGAATTATTGCTAGTATTTGGGATTCCCCTGCCACTCTCCTAACATTGGTATCAAAGACTAGTAATTCCACCTCCGCTCCATCCTGGCGCAGATCATCGAGACCAGAGGTCTACGCCAAGCTCGTACACACCTTGTCGCCATGGATCCGGCGATCGAGGCCTTCCTCGAACGGCTCGACAACACCCTCAAGGCCCAGAACAAGGCAATCGCGGAAATCCAGGTTTCTACGGCCAAGATCGACGATCTGCTCAACTGGCATCCAGATCTGGAGAAGCGAGTCGCTGATCTCGGCGACGCGGTGGCGGCGCTCCAGTTGGCGCAGCCGCCGTCCTCCAGGAGGGACGAGGACCCCCAAGCGGCGCTTCCGAAGTCGGGCCCTTCTGCGACGACCGGCATCCTCATGGGGGCCGGTGGCGGCGCGGGCAGCGATCTTCAAGGGCCCAGTGGCCACGGCGTTTTCAATTTGCCATGGGGGAACGCGGTGGTGTTCTTATAGACGCCGCCACCACCCCCGGCAACAGGTCCGTCCTCCTCTCTGACAGGATCTCCGCCTTCACTCTCACCGTTTGCTCATGCTAGTCAACTGTTGTCCGGATTAGGCCAATCCCACCCATCCATAGCGTTTCCGTAGTTCACGGGCGACAACCCGAATTTGTGGAAAACTATGTGTGAACAATACTTCCAAATGTTTGGCATCTTACCTTCATTTCGGGTACCCATGGCGGCCCTGAATTTCTCGGGGTCGGCCGCTGTCTGGCTTCAATCCATACAAAAAAGGACTTACAGAATTTGATTGGGAAGCTTTTACTGCCTTACTCTGTACCCATTTTGGTCGCGATCGGCATCAGACGCTGATCAGGCAGTTTTATACTCCGCCAAACTTCTTTAGTAGCACACTACATAGAGCAATTCAAATTGATCATCAATCATTTATCCTCGTATTCTGACACGATTCATCCCTTCTATTTCTTGACTCGTTTTGTCGAGGGCCTGAGGAGGGATATTCAGGCGGTCATGCTTGTGCAGAGGCCACCGGACCTGGATACGGCGTGCGCTCTGGCGCTACTTCAAGAAGAGGTGGCCGAAGGTGCGTTTGGCAGTCTTCCTCGGCCACCAGAGTCGCCTCAGCGGGGAGGCACACCCATGCCGCTTCCTCCTCCACCGGTGCGCTCGGTAACAGCTGCGCTAGCAACAGATCGCCGCGGTACAGACGCGGCCCGCGCTAATGCGTCCAAGCTTAAGACCCTCCAGGATTATCGAGCTTGGGGTCTGTGTTTCAAGTGCGGCGAACGGTGGGGCACGACCATGTGTGCCCCACTACAGTCCAGCTGCATGTAGTTGAAGAACTGCTGGATATCTTCGGCCTCGGCAGCTTTGTTGATACCCAAATGAGCTCCAAGGATGGGGTTTCAGATACAGCCATGGCCATATCAGTCTGTGCAGTGACAGGAGGGGTTTCGGCCAAAGCTTTTCAGCTTCGAGCGTGGCTCCAGGGGCATGAAGTACTCATGCTGATCGATTCAGGCAGCTCAAATTCCTTCATCAACGAGCATTTAGCAAGTCAGCTTTCAGGGGTTCAACCTCTGCCTAAACCAAGCCGAGTGTGTGTGGCAGATGGAGGGGAGCTGCTCTGCACAGAGGTCGCCCCGCAATGTGCGTGGTATGCTCAAGGGCCTAAGTTCTATACAGATATGAAGATACTGGCTCTGGGCACGTACGACGTCATCCTCGACATGGATTGGCTAGAAGAGCACAGCCTGATGCAGATCGAGTGGTGCGCTCGTTTCATTGAGATCCCAACTCCAGCGGGCCCGCTAAGTCTTATGGGGCACGACGCGGCTTCTACCAGTTGCCAGGCCATCAACAGTTTGCAGCTGCAAACCTGTGCAGCAACGGGTCGATCACGCATGTCATACATATCTGTGTGGTTGCACCCCAGCAGGAAGAATTAGAACAGACACCGGCTTGCATTCAAGAAATTTTGGATCAATTCCCAGACGTGTTCGAAGAGCCAGTTGGGCTCCCACCTAGGAGGGTGTGCGATCATTGCATCCCTCTGATCCCTGGAGCACGGCCAGTCAATGTCAGATAGTATCACTATAAACCGGAACAAAAGACAGAGATAGAAGCTCAGGTCGAAGCCCTTCTGAAATCTAGAGTCCTTCAGTGCAGCAACAGTCCATTTTCATCCCCGGTCATCCTGTTTAAGAAAAAAGATGGGACTTGGCGCCTCTATATAGATTACAGACAGCTGAATGCCATTACAGTCGTCGGCAAGTTTCCAGTACCGGTTATCGAAGAACTTCTGGATGAGCTGCATGGAGCAGCGTGGTTCTCAAAGCTTGACTTGCGCGCGGGTTATCATCAGATCAGACTCGCACCAGGGGAGGAGTACAAGACAACATTCTCCACGCACCAGGGCCACTTTGAATTCAAGGTGTTATCCTTTGGGTTAGCTGGGGCTCCTCCCACATTCATCGAAGGGCTAACTACAACTCTCAAACCGGTTATATGTGTTTGTGTCCTCTGTTTCTTCGATGACATCTTAATTTTCAGCGCCACATTGGAAGAGCACAAGTGCCACGTGAGGCAGGTGCTGGAACTGCTTCACAAGGACCAGTGGAAGGTGAAGCTCAGCAAGTGTGCATTTGGGCGAAGCCAGGTATCTTACCTAGGCCATGTCATCAGCGCTCGAGGCGTAGCCACGGACCCGACCAAGATAGCAACAGTTGCCAACCGGGCCCCTCCACAAGATGTCAAGGGAGTCCGAAGCTTTTTGGGTCTCGCAGGATACTATCACCGCTTCGTATGCAATTTCGGGGTGATTGCACGGCCGTTGTTCAATTTACTGAAGAAAGGCGTCCCGTTTCTTTGGACATCGATCACGGAGGCTGCTTTCCAAGTCTTGAAGAAGCAACTAATCACAGCACCCGTGCTAGCATTGCCAAACTTTGAGCAGCCTTTCACAGTGGAGACGGACGCATGCGACCACGGCATAGGAGCAATTCTGCAACAACAAGGGCATCCCATAGCATTCATGAGCAAAGCGCTGAGCCCAAGATACCAAGGTCTGTCGACGTACGAAAAAGAATACCTGGCAATCATTGTGGCGGTAGACCAATGGCGCCCGTATTGCAGCACACAGAAATTGTTATGTATACGGATCAGAAGAGTCTCACTCATCTGGAAGAACAACGACTGAATACGGCATGGCAACAGAAAGCTTTTACAAAGCTGCTGGGACTACGGTATCGCATCAAATACAAGAAAGGAACTGAAAACAACGGCGCGGACGCCTTGTCTCGAGCCAACCCATCTGAGGTACTAACCGTGGTCACGTCTTGTCAACCCAGCTGGTTGGAGGATGTTCTCAGCAGTTACAACAACAACCCACATGCGCAGAAACTTATGGAACAGCTGGCGGTGCGCGACGATCCCAAGGGTCGGTTCCAACTACAACAGGGCATCATCAGATTCAGAGGGAGAATCTGGCTGGGAGGGGGGACACACATACAGCAGCGTATAATCCAAGCGCTTTATGACAGTCCAATCGGGGATCATTCAGGATTCCCGGTCACCTATAGACGCATCAGACGCCTCTTTGCATGGCCCAAGATGAAGCTCCAAATCAAACAATACGTGCAGTGCTGTGTGATATGTCAGCAAGCCAAACCGGACAGAGCAGCTTTGCCTGGCCTCTTGCTCTCTTTGACAATCCCTAACAAGCCTTGGGACATGATCTCCATGGATTTCGTGGACGACCTCCCACAGTCCAGCCGGTTCAACTGTCTTCTGGTGATCGCGGATAAAAGAACAAAGTTCAGCTACTTCCTACCACTAGCACACCCATACACGGCAGCATCGGTGGCCCAACTTTTCACCAGCAAGTCTACAAGGTGCATGGCCTCCCTGAAGCAATAGTATCAGATCGTGATCCTGTTTTCACATGCCATTTTTGGCAGGAGTTATTCAAGGCCGCGGGCACACAACTCAGACTCAGCACAGCCAACCACCCTCAAACAGATGGCCAGACGGAATGGGTTAACCAGTGTGTGGAAACATTCTTGAGATGTTTCACTCAAGCTTTCCCAAGACGGTGGAGTTTTTGGATCCCGCTAGCACAGTTCTGGTACAATAACTCGCACCACTTGGCTATAGGGATGACACCCTTCAAAGCCATGTTTGGGTATGAGCCGAGGCACTGGGGGATTACAGCAGAGAACTCTTGTTCGGTGCCAGCACTCCAGTCAAGGATTGAAGAGAAAGATACCGTCCAGGAGCTTCTACAGCAGCACCTGAACAGAGCGAGGCAATTGATGAAGAACCAAGCAGATAAAAAGAGGTCGTTTCGAACTTATGAAGTTGGTGATCAAGTGTTCCTGAAGCTACAACCTTACATCCAATCTTCAGTGGCCCCAAGAGCAAACCACAAGCTGGCGTACAAGTATTATGGACCATTTCCAATCATAGCCAACATCAACGAAGGGGCGTATAAACTCCAGCTTCCACCCCAAGCGACGATCCACCCGATGTTTCACGTCTCGCTGCTATGCCGCGTTCTGAACACGGGTATGACGGTCGAATCTCACCTTCCTCATTATTCTGACGAGCTTGCTGTGCCTATGAAAGTTCTTCAGTCACGATAGAGGCAGTCGAAGGGCAGGATGTGCGAGCAGGTTCTCATCTGCTGGTCCCGCTCGCTGAGACTTGGGGACAAGCCTCGTCTCAAGGAGAGGGGGATGTCAACCCCCCTGACAGGAGTGGCCCGCAAGTCAGCGACAACGACCGCGTCACCTCCGCTCCGTGCGCGAGCCGGCCTAGGAAGCCCAACACGCGCGTCTTCGGGGCGGCTTGGGTTAACTGAAGGCCAGCGGCACATCTACTTGAGGAAGGAAGAGAGGCGGCACCTGATATCCAGTGGATCACGGCATCGGCGGCTCGGCTCTTTTCCCCTCCCCTTTCCCCTCGCGAAGAACCCTAGCTACCTCATTCTTGTAATCGTTCCTGTAATCGCCACAAGATCGCACCTCTGTGAGGAATTATTGCTAGTATTTGGGATTCCCCTGCCACTCTCCTAACAGGAGAGGCAACCGGGACGGTGCATGATAGACCGGCGACAGTGTGTGGCTTCGCGGACGGTGCAGGCGGCAACTGGAGCGGCGTGAGTAGAGCGGTCAGGATAAGCTGCATGGAGGTCGTCTGGGATGCAGGGTTGACGGACAGAGCCAGCTCAGACGCATCACAGAGACGATGGCCTGAGCGACACCGACTAGGGCGGTAGGGCGCAGAGCCAACGCTTAGCCTTGCAGGAACAGTAGGAGCCGACGCGGACGATGAACCAGTGCGCAGCACGGCCGGAGTGGCAGATGCAGCCGCTGCCGATGCGGAGACAAGACGTGGGCGCAGAAAAAGGACGGGCGAAGTCGGAGCAGCCGACACGGGGAGCCTTGCGGACGCGGGCGCAGGCTTGGCCAGGTGCTCCTCCAGCACCTGCAGGGATCGTCTACCAACCTGGACAGGGCGGCCCAGCGCCGGCTGCAGCGGCGCGGACAGGAGCTCCTGACCCGGATCGGTCGGACCAAGCAGCAGACGGGGGGGACCGGCAGGACGACGCACGCCCTGCAGCCAGCAGGCAACGAGCTGGCCGGGACGCAGGGCCGATGGGGTTGCTGGCGGTGAGGACGGGACGGACGGCGCATGGTTGCGAGGGCAGATGGCGCCGAGGCCGGATACGGGCGCGGCGGCCGCGGAGCAGGTAGATCCGGCCGTGGTTGTATCGAGACATGGTTGTATCATACTTACCTGAAATCAGTGGAGCTCCACACACGAACAGCACCATCTTCACCACCTGTCACTAGAAGTGGAAGACTGGGATGGGCAAAGACTGAATTGACGTCACATTCATGTTGGAGTGTTTGAACACACTCCTTCTTCTGCAAGTCCCATATCTGTTTTGAAAAAAAAAAGGCACTCATATATTAGAAATGCTAGATATATGTTGTATTAATGTACTTTGCAGTCAGCATAATAGCCCACCTTGGCAGTCTTGTCTTTACAGCCACTAATCAAATACTGCCGACCATCACGCTTGAAGAAATCCACGCTGTACACGTGATGTGAATGCCCAGGCAGAGTATACTTGGATTTGGGAGAATCAAGACTCCAAACCTGGAAACCAACCATAAGAGCTTCAAGTCATGGTACAGTAGAGAAACGTACTCCATCTTCAACACTGCATAAAAAAGGTTACTTAGCAAACAAATAAGAGAGAGAAAGCAAAACCTTTACTGTACAATCATCTGAAGCACTTGCAAAACTGTTGGTGTCCTCTAGGTTAAATTTTACTTCATTAATATTATCTGAATGTTCTTCAAATGTCTGTATGCAATTCCAGTCCTGGTCCCAGTCCCAAAGCTTTACTTGCATACGACACGCTGACAGCACATACGGCTGGGTCGGATGGACGTCTAATGAACACCTCCCCCAGTCATAATAACCGTGAGCTTTGAAACTCGTGACCTTTTCCAGTTCCTTTTCATACTTGTACACATGGAAGAAACAGTCATATGCCACAGCCACAAGCCACCGCATTCGTGCAATAAATTTAACATTGGATACTGCAGTGAGGGCAATCGTCTGATTAGCATATCATTGTACAACTGTACATATGGTGGAAGAAAATTATGTTAACAAAGAAGTCAGAGAGCTTACCTGCTTCCTCTGAGGCCTTAACCCAATCGACCACTTTCTGTCAGTAAACATAAATGAGTCAGTTGTTGGTCCAATGTAAGCAAAAGATTGGTATATTTGCCAGCAAAAAATGAGCTTTTCGTGATGACCCTTTACACTTAATCGTGGTGTAATTCAATTGAGATGCTACGACGGGAAAAAAAAGTGAGCAATAACATTAGCCAATATGGTGTGGCGTTTTCTTGGCTGTGGCTAAAAACTTCAACATTATAGTACGGCTCCCATCAACAGATTCTGTCTATGTACTTACAAACTGTAAATGCTTGGGCCACGAGAATCTTTCTGATGCAGAGGGCCATAATTTTATTTCTTTATCCAATACTAGCAAACGAAGCATATATAGAGGTAACTTGCCTGCGTGTCAGAGTTCCAAATCTGAACATCACCAAATCGGTGACCAGTTATAATCCTGTGTGATAATGAGTTATTAAGCAGGATAATCACATCCAATGTACTGACTTGAAAAGGAAGATTAAAGATTAAAATGCCCATATTATCCTACACTCTTACAATGGCTCTGTCTGATGTGCATCCATACACCAAATCGCACGGGCTACATCATCTGTAATCTGACCAAAGAACATTCCTGTCAACACTAGACAAACCACCACCAAGATAGAAGGTCCTGGGAAGAGAAGAAAATGAAAACCCATAAACTAATACCTGTGTTAAAGGTTGGACTGTCTGCTACGTCGTTAATGGAGCAAAGACAGACAAAAGGAAGCATCAGTACAATTCAATCGTCACTGAAGCAGCATTATTCCAATGCCACAGCGCAATTACACTCATAAATGAATTTAGTTGGGATCTCTTTCTACCTTGATCATCTCCAATCATCTATCTTACACAGTAGAGTAAGTTAGAAGGAACCCTCTTTTGTTCTTTGTGACACATAACCACCACTACAATGTCGTGACACATAACACTGATTTGCCGTAAATCATCGCGCGAAGGCAGCCACCCACAAGCCAGCTGACCCGCATGACCAACTAGCAGCACTAGGACCAGTAGGGCCGCCCATGCAAGCGCCTTCATGTCCGGCACCAGCAGCACCTCGACGGCCATGCTCGCCATCGCCGCTATGACCTGCACTAGCAGTGGGTAGCCGCAACAGACCAGGGCATCAACGTACCACCCGCCGGCGGTGGACCGCGAGGTGAGAGGCACGTCATTGGCGGGAGGAGTTGGCATGACCTCGGCGACCAAGGCGGCGTAAACATGTCTATCAAGTCGTCAGCAACCTTCACGGTGATGTAGCAGGACATGATGCGGCAGCTCTTCGTGGGTCGATGACATGTACTTCTACAAACGCCACTTCAAACCACACAGTGCTCGTGCTCCGGCGCCAAATGGCGACGCTCGAGGGCATCGAGGAGGCGAGGATGCCTATGGCACCATCTCCAGCTTGTCAACTTGGGCGTCCACCTTGACAACAAGGCCGCCCTAGTGCGGCCCGCTGGCCAGGGAGACTAGGATGCTCTATATGGAGTCGTGGAGACCATGGCCAACATCCGCATGCTCGCGCGTGTCCAGTGGGAGTACCCTCGACGCCCACAGTCATGTTGCCCGCCCGGCTCGACGCCATCAACGTCATGGTCCCCAGTCCGCAACATCTTCAAAATTATTAGAGGATGGGCGGATGGTGAGTGTCGACCAGAGTGCACGAAGCGCGGATGGAGCTGGCTGATGAACCCAACTCTGGCTTGCCGTGCGCTAGACTTGGTGCGAATGGAGCTGGTGGGCTCATGCACATTGCCCGGCTAAATGGCTGAGGCCACCTACAGAACTTGGGGATCAAGCTCCATGCGGTAGGTGCCCGAATTAGCGGCAAAGGGCTCTAGGAGGAAGACATCATGCTCGTGGAAGAGAAGATAATTAGGTTGTTGGACTGATGGTCGTATGGGGGAAAAAGCAAAAGAAAAGGAAACTAGTTTGTCAGATAACAAACGAAGGTTTCTCAAGAACTCGATCGATTGGCGTGGCCAGGACGCAGCGGTAGCGGGAAACACTGACCTCTCCACGCATGCTGAGTAGCAGCAAGCTGGAGACCGAGCAGTGGTACGGATGCCAAGATCGACTGTGCCAAGGGCTCCCACACCGCGGAGCTTCATCCCGGCCGCACCCTGTCGTCGCTGGACGAGCTCCAAGTCTCTGGCCTCAACCCCACCCAATTCGGGGAAGGAGACGATGGAGGAAGGGGGCAGAGAGGAGGGATGAAGATAACAGGTAGGTCCTATGTCCACATCAGCTTAAAATCCTCGTATGTTGCAAACTCAGCTTGACAACCAATGCCCACCGGTTAATTTTGCAGTTAATCAATGAATCAGTGTTATGTGTCACGACACTACCGTGGCAGGAGTGGTTAATGACTATCGATTTTCGTCATTTTGTATAGGAAAATTTGAAATAGTACCTAGAAGTTTTTGGAATGATTGGTACAACAAGCTACAGCTATGTTCTTTATTTTTCCGTAATTAACCAGGACTATTGATTATATTGTGGCATTAAAATCAGTTGGAGAAAATGTCTTGATGCGGGATGCTTATATTAATTATCCAGGAATCAACTGTGCAACAAACAATTATTTGTGCTGAACACAAATCAAATAGACATAGCTTTGTAAGTCATATACAGGGACGACAGACAATTGAACGCTTTCTTTCTGGTGCATTATATGCTATGTACGGTTTTGATCAAACAAGGATGAAACACCCCTCGTAACCAATAGTAATTCACTTATACCGGCTGAGCGACACATTGGTTACTCGAATTATTAGACCTATTATGCTGTTGTTGCCCTTTCTGACGTTTGTATTAACTAAATTTTTGCCATGATGTTACTCTTACTTGCACCATTATTCATTACGCACAAGTTTCATTTGTACTAGCCAATAATTAACTATACATAGCTTTTGCAAATAAGTTTTCTTTCTTAGTTTAGCGATCTCACCTGTGTCTCGGTGGCTATATCACGTGCTGATGCACACACACGCACACAACTGGTGAGACTTGTCAAGAAACAAAATTCTGACTTCTCAATAACAGTTATTTGTTTTATTGTTTATTTAACACTACATGAAAATAAAAAAGGAAAATGTTTGCAGCCCAACCTAATCTACTGATTATATTGCGGTACTCCGTATTAAAATAATTTTAAAATATATTTCATCTGGACGTCTTTTATTTGTTGAAGAAAGCAATCTCACCCCAATTTCATTCACAAAACCTCAAACTTCAGTTCTACAACAAAGCGTAAGTAAATATATTTTGATTTGGACGTCTATCAATTTGGCACTCTAAGTCTCTAACTACAATAAAAGATCATTTGCATTGGACACTAATTAATAGAGTATGTATTGCAAGTTAGTATTCCTAGACAACTCACCACACTTGTTTTCTCACTTGCTTCTTGTGGCTCACTGATGTCAAAAGCCACATCCAAATTCACGTCATCGACCACATTGATTGCCTCTTTAATGAACTTGATTGTAGCCATATCCTCAATGGCAAGGCCATCATTCACTTTGGTGCTCCAAACAGTGAATTCGCTGGTATGATCTCTCGGTGCCTTGGCCTGCGGTTGCATTGTTATTTCTACATTACACTTGGATCGTGGTGGTATAATGTCTTTCTGCGGCTGTGCACAGTATGACAGTGGGTTCATATGTTCGACGTTGAAGGCAATGTAAGAGCCTGTCTCATTGGTTAGCTGAATGGTGCATGACATCTGTTTGTTAAGCTGGAAAGGAAAATGTAGTTCGAGTGGCTCAATTCCAAGCATATCATCGTCCTCCAAGTAAGGGCTTATCTGCAAGAAAAGAGCAGACCAAATATGTTACATTGTTTCGGGACAAATGATATACGTATTGCATAACTAGTGATGGAGTCCACTCGGTGAGAGAGCCTTGACTAACACAAAGGCTTTTGGCCAATTTTCCCATTTAAAATATTCATTAGTTCTTCATTTAATGCAGTGGGTTGAATTGAGGATCCACGCCAGAGCCCAGGCAGCTGCCCAGGCTGGCTAGACTGTAGCTCCACCACTGTGTATATAACATGAGAAGACAACTAGGGAGAGTAGTCCATAGCTAACTAGCACGTCTAAGGGAGCATACGAGCTTACCTGTCCAAACTTATATTGAGAGTCATTTTTGATTGACCCATTAACACCTTCCGCTTGTCTGATATCATCTATGATATCCCATATAAAAGGCCGTTCGGACGGGTCAATTTCCTGGCATAGTAACCCTATTCTGATGCATTTTGCTACTTGCTGGTAAACCAACTGTGTTTCCTTCCCTGTTTTCCTCCATCTATGCCTCCATCTCCTAAGTATCTGTTGTTCCACAAAAGATGACATATATAGAATAAGGCAAAATGTTTAACCAATAATCTCAAGTAATGGAATTATGACACGTACAAAGTTAGATGAGCTGCTCGCACGTTAGCACGTAGTGAAAGTGTGAGTATTGTTCCAGCTTCTGCATATTGTTGGTTTATATAAAAACTATGGAAGTTCTTAAAGTGGTAGTTGAAGCATGGGGAACCATGTTTTTAAATTTATTATGCAAACTACTCTCTTGACATATATAGGCTGGTGTAAATATGGTTGTTTATACTCTTTCAATGCAGGGCTGGAAAGTTTTCTTTTATTTTAAAGAATGATTCAACTGCAAAAATTGTAGCATCTCCATTCTCAAAAGAGCATTTCGGTTTGCAAAAGCTCTCTCATAAATAGCGGTCAGAGCAGACTAGACGCCAGACATGCATGGTGGCTTTTGAAACCATGATGGCTGACGCAAAACAAA
Source organism: Aegilops tauschii subsp. strangulata (assembly GCF_002575655.3). NCBI lineage: Eukaryota > Viridiplantae > Streptophyta > Magnoliopsida > Poales > Poaceae > Aegilops > Aegilops tauschii. Next base: position 633,710,441 of record NC_053041.3, on the reverse strand, counting down.
GACACCAACTATGCATGGCACACGTCAGAAGCTTGCCACAGATTCATCATGTCCTGATTGCTTGCTCTGAATCACCATTTTGTGCTTTTGCAGCACCTATCTCCTACTTGCGACCTGTCTATCTCACTTCTATACAGGGACGCTGCAGAATGTTAATGATCATAACTTCCGCTGGAGGCTAAGGCCATAGTTGTTGCGGTGGGCGTGGTGGTGCCGGCTATCAACAAAGGTTGAACCTCATGGTGGAGCGGTGGTAGTTGCTGGTTTTCCTCAAATCTGGTTGGTTCATCTCACCATTAGTGCTGCACACGGTATTATGATGGTTCGACTCAAAATTGAACTCCTACACCAAATTTGAGTACTAGACTCAATCGGCACTACAAACGGACACTATGAAGACACATCGGCATGGATTGACTTTGTCCAAACCGTAAACGGCGAATTGACTCTAGTACAACCTTGCTTAGTTAGCATCTGCGCCTCCCAGGAATACTTGTCGTACTAGTATTGGAGATAAGATTAGCATCTGCGCCTCCCAAGAATACTTGTCGTATTAGCATCTGCGCTTGAACTCAAACACGAACTTAACACTTACCAGACTGTATTGGAGATAAGATTATGTTATACTCACAGCTATAGATTCATACTTGCTGATGGGCACCTAAACGCCACCACTGGCGGTTTTTGCACCCACCAGTGTGATTAAACATTAGCTTGGGAGTATATTACATAGTTGAGAGCATGAGAGTATGGTATAATACATAAAAAACTAGATATATGTTGGCAATTCCTATTTAATCTACTGATTAATGGTCGACCGATTAATAGGCCGATTCACCGATTATTCACTACTCCCAAGCCGACCGAGCAGCTACCAGTTACCGATTTCCTAAACAATCTGTTTAGGACTCAACCCTAATAGCTGTTTTTACTCACGTGGCCGGTTTCCCGGTGTTGACTACCCAGTCCGGCCTGGCATGTCAGCCCCCACTAGTAGAAAAAGAGGCTTCCATACGCCCCCATTAGTCCCCAAAATAATAGAACCGGGACTAAAGGGCTCTTTAGTCGCGGTTCGGGAGGAGACCCGCGACCAACTATCTGGGCCCAGCGCGCTCGGTCGACAGCTGGCGGACGGGAGGGGCTTTAGTCCCGGTTGGCCTGGCCAACCGGGACTAAAGGTCCTCACGCTGGCCCGAAGGCCTTTAGTCGCGGTTGGCCAGACCAACCGGGATTAAAGGTTAGACCTTTAGTCCCGGTTGGTCTGGCCAACCGCGACTAATGGCCCGAACCTTTAGTCGCGGTTGGCTAGACCAACCGGGACTAAAGGTAGACCTTTAGTCCCGGTTGATCTGGCCAACCGCGACTAAAGGGATTTGAGGCCTCATTTTCAAACTCTACCCCCCCCCCCCCCCCCCCCCCGGATCGCCTTTTCAGTTTTAGAAAAAATAAAAGAAAATGATGGAAATGTCAAAAAAATAAAATAAAATAAGTTTTCCATGTGATATGTGGTCTAGTTGTTGGGAAAATTAACAAATATGAATTTCGACTTTATTTGCAAAATCTCTCTGGAAATTCTTAAAATGGGCATAACTTTTGCATACGAACTCGGATGAAAAAGTTTTTTATATGAAAAATCATGTACTCGAAAAGTTACATCTGGAGAGGCAAAAAAATTCAAAAAATTTCAAATTGTGGTCAAACTGTGGTCAAACAATGGTCAAACTAATTATTCTAGAATATTAGTGTTACTAAATAATTGTTTCAGTTTTTTTAAATTTTGGTCAAATCTGGTCAAACTGTGGTCAAACAATGGTCAAACTAATTATTCCAAAAATATTAGTGTTACTAAATAATTATTATTTTTTAAAACAATAGTTTCAAACTCAAACAGTGAAATGTGTCACTTCATGCTCAAGCTAAATACCTGAGGGTTAATAGAATTGACATCCTACTATTGTCAGGAAAACAACAAGTGCAGACTTGGAAACGAGGGAGAATAGAACCCGGAAGTTAAGCGTGCTCAGGCTGGGGGAGTGGGAGGATGGGTGATCGTTCGGGAAGTTAGATGATTTGGAATGATGAGGGGTGATTAGAGATTAGAGGATAAATTGAGCAGTGATGAGGGGTGGTGATTAGAGATTAGAGGTTAAAATAATTCAGAAATTTGAAAATAAAAGAAATTGAAAAAATTCGCAAAAAATATTCGCAAAAAAATTTAAACCTGTGGAGAACCGGGACTAAAGCCTTTAGTCGCGGTTCGTAAGAGGCGCGACTAAAGGGGGGGTCTTTAGTCGCGCATATTTAGTCCCGGTTGCACAGCCGGGACTAAAGGCCTTTGCGAACCGGGACTAAAGGCCTTTTTTCTACCCGTGCCCGTCCCTCGCTCTCCTCTTTTCCAGGAGCTCCGTCTTCTGTTTCTCAGCTACCGTGACGACGCAGCTGCCAGTCGCCACAGTGCATGCTGGTGGGTGGACAGGAGAAGCTCCCGTGCTTGCTCCACTGGCGCGCGTGTGTGTGCGTGCTCCCGTGCTTGCTCTGCTAGTGTGCGTGCGTGCGTGCTACCCATGCATGCTACCCTGCGTGCTCGTGCTTCCTTTCTCCCCAACAGAAAGCAGCGGCGTACGAGAGAGCAGCACACAGCTACGAGCAGCAGCCGAACGCATCAAACAGCGGGCAGCAGCACTGAAACCAGGTCAAAGAAACGGCCAATGGCAGTGAAACGGAGAGAGGGTTATGTGTTGTGAACGGTATTGAGAGTTGGGGTGTGCAGGAACCGGGTTTTTTAGTCCAGGGTTGAAACTTAAACAATGTGGTTAGTTGAGTGTTGAAAAGTGGACTTCTCTCACTAAACATAAATGTCTCAGGCCATCACAGTACCATCCACCTTGATCGATTCTGAAATGGTCGTACGAGGTAAAGTGTAACCTAATATCACCATTTCCTAAAGAGTTAACTTTCCTGTGCTGTATATGTTTTTGAGGAAGCTCAGCACATAGCTTATATTCTCTCTTCAAATATGTAATCCGTTCGTCTCAAAATAAGTGTCTTAAATTTAATACAACTATATACTGAAGCTAGAACAAAGTTAAGACACTTATTTTGGGACGGAGAGAGTGTTATTTAACTAGAAAGGCATGCCATCAAATATCATCCAATGCCAGTAGTATTAGTAAAACTGGTAACAAAATGCACTTTGGGAAGTTAGGGTATTTCTTAAAATAGATTGCCCACATGGCGAGATAAGACCCTCTTACCTTGTTATTGTTAATGGGGAGCGCCTTTTGTCCAGTCACTAGTTCAATAATTATAACGCCTAAACTGTACATGTCTGATTTGAAAGACATCTTTCCCTGGCTCCAGTATTCAGGAGCACAATATCCTCTACATTAATGGCCAATACTTCAATAAATTATAGCTAACAAAATGTTAGTTGACATGACAATAAAGTCAGTTATTTGATGCACTTACAGTGATCCAAGACGGTCTTTACTCATGGTTTGCGTCATTTCATCAAGTCTCGATAAACCGAAATCGGTGATTTTCGGCACCATATCATTGTCAAGTAGTATATTGTCAGGTTTCATATCCATATGATATATTTGCTTTTCCTTGTGCAGATGATACAAACCTTCACAAATGCCTCTAATAATTTCATAACGTGTCTTCCATTCAAGTCCCCGTAATTCATCTGCATAATGGAAAAGTAGCATTGAGCCATGAAAGTTTCAAAACATTTAATTGATGCATGCTAGATTGCACAATCAACGGCCCTTAACATTGTTTTTCAGTCTATTTCACTTCTTGACTGTGGGTAAAACGTGTCAAATATAAGTTAAAAAGGAAAAGGACAAATAAGTAAAGACAAGAGTTGTGTCACATGCACGAAGGTCGTACCAGTAATATATTTTGTCAGGCTTCCGTTGCTGATATACTCAAAACAGAGTAGTCTTTCTCGTACCTCAGCATAAATACGCTCTTTCAATCCTTCAATTTGTATTGCTATCTGATCTGTGCTAGCACAGAAGCCAAGAAACCGTACAACATTTTCGTGTTCAATGTTCAACAGGCTGTTAACTTCACGATAAAACAACGTCTCCTTGATTGAATGACAGCTCTTTATCCTCTTTACCGCAACGTTACCATTTGGGAGCACTCCCTGTTTAACCTCTCTTGTGAGTCTTTAAAATGTTTTAGCTGAATTTGGAAATGTTGTGCGTGAAAGATAGTACAGAAAGTTTGGTATACAACACGTAATGGACACAGCTGTTTTTTTTTCGACAGAGCAGAAAGTACATGAACTCGGTGGAAATACACTACACTCAGCTCGACCATACACACATGCTAAGAAAAATATGAGACTCCCTAGTCAACTTAAGGAGGCACATATTTTCTCAATTAATGGATTTGTGCATCCGTTTAATCTTGTACTCTCATTGCAACACACTGTCTCTATCCTAGAAATCAAATTTCGCAATATACCACCCAAAGTATCTGCCTGATTGACTGAATACAATATATAGGAGTATATACCATAAAAATTTAGTTCTATCTTTTAATTTGCAGAAAGGTAAAGGTTGTCTAGATATTCCCTTTCCCATACCCTACCTTGTGTGGCAGCTTTCAGCTGTGGGTACGCCTTTAAAAAAAATTAAGTGGCATTGTGAAGAGTTTTGTAACATCTGTATATACAGTGCTATTTTTACTAGGTTGTAACACCGAGTACTAACATAGTTCGGTACCTCAAATACTGCTCAAGTCACCTATAATAATTCCAAGAGCGATCTCTAGATGACCTATGCCTAATTGATGGCAAAAAATAATTTTACCTTATAAACAGTTGCAAATCCACCATGGCCGATTTCTCGATCCTCCGAGAAATTTTCTGTGATATCCTTCAAAAGTGGGAGCGATAGATTTGTCGGATTCTCTCTTCCATCAAGTATACGCTCCAGGACCTCATGATTCATGGATGATTTATCTGATGTGCAACCAATTTCACAGTATCCACTATCAACACTAACCAAAAGATGTTTGCTCAAGATCAGCGTGATTTAAGGCAGGATATGGTCATTTAACAAAAAGAATATCTATAGTAAATAGTTTGTGCGCCAACCAATATTTATGACAACAATATTATAACTTCTAATGATGATTCTGTGATCTTCTTTCAATGTAATAAGCAAACGCAAATGTGCAGTGCAATGGTGGGCGCCTGAGTTTATGCTTTATATACTTATGCATTTTAAGAAATCCTAGAAGATTACTTTATGTGCATCATCTTAAAGCACATACACCTGCAAACAAGAGCCAAGGCAGGTCATGTACAAAGCCAAGGCCCAAAATCATGTAGAAAGCTATTCTCGGGAATACAAAAGAACATGAAGTTAGCTATACGGTCGGCGCTAAGCTTGTTGCGGGTATAACCATCTCTGGTCAGACCTAGGCTTTCACTCCGAAGCTCATGATGCTCTAGTAGCACCACCATCGAAGTCACTCAAGCGTTGTCGCCACCACTTTTCCATGATTCCAAAAGTTACATGCGATGCGACCACCGCCATTGCACAACCTTCCCTCTACGTCAAGTCAGCATCCATAATTTGCATCTCACCGCCGAACTCGACCACTGAATCTTGAGAGATGAACACTCCTGAAGATCTTTCGGTGACCACAGCCATTGTGAAGCCATAGGAGATCGCTGCAACATAGTCTGCAGTTACCCCACTCAGCCGATTATATCTAAATCACGACCATCAAGCCATGGACCATAGAGGCATCGATAGGACTCCAGAACCTCACCGCCACAGTTCATGTCCCACCATAGAGCCGCTGGTTTGTTTTTTCTGGACATGTCCTAACAACTAGCCACAGTCTGAACCTCCACCGGACCTTGGGTCGACAAAGGACTAGATCCTTTACAACGGGGAAGATTCTATCTACAATTGTCTGATGTAGCATGATATATACTCGCAGCATGACTAAGCTATTACCCATAATGGAAGCTTGAGCCTTGATAAATCCAACGTGTCATTACTGTCTTCATCGTCTCCAGCGTCTACGACGGGGTCCTTGCCCGATTTTATATTCATAGTATATGTGATTTATGATTTAATCCACAACCATGCAGCATTCCTCATTGACAACGAGGAGTAGGTTTGTTGATCGACACCTTCTATGTAGTCGGCCTTAGTTTACCCGGCTTTTCTGTCCCGGTATAGTTGCAAAAGTTCCAGTTATCACTCGATTCCAATAGGAAGCAACCGTCAAGGCCAAGAAAGGACCGAGCAATAGATGGGGACGCTACTCTGAATCAGGCTTTGCCCACTTTATAAATAAAGCAACCACCATGTCCATACAAGTAGAACATGAGTCTCGATGAAAATAAAAGCAGTCTGGCACATCAGCACAAACACTACCAAACACATAAAAGAAAATGAAAAAAGAACCACCAATTGGCCACCCGCTCAAGGGTGCAGCATCGAAGCAGCTGACATGCGCCAGTAGTCAGCTACTCCTAGGGAGGGTGTTGGTTGTGGAAGTGAGTCCAAGGGTTGTTCGTGCGGGTGCTAGTGCCGGTGTCGGGCGAGGGGGATTCACTCGTGCTAGAGAACAAGGGTTTAGAGGGATGACTGGGGCGGTGGCGGGTCGAGCAGGGCAAAGTGAGGCGGCGCAGCAACGACACTAGCTACGGTTCAATTGGTGGCAACAGGTGGGTCGACGGGTGCGCGAGGAAGAAGAAGATTACATCGATATGAGGGAGAGGGATTTAGCTTAAATTCAAAGAAAAATCCATATAACGGAAGAATAGATGGTCTAATCAGCCAAAATCTTGTTATGCACCGAATTAATTTTGGCGCTCCCATGTTTTTCTTTATTTTGTTGGCGGAGCAGGGAACTGTTTGACGAAGAGATGGAAGAGCTAGCACGAGCAGTGCGGGGTAGATGGCGTGCCACGCCTGCTGAGTCTCCGACGGAACGAGGAGCACGAGCTGCGCTAGGCCACCCCGGGGCCTGGAAATATTTCTTAGGAACACATGCATAAACATTAGCTAGCGTAGTAGTAGCCCAACCTTCCAATTAATCCCTCTCTACCGTTTCTTCTAAGAATATCATACTCCCTTTGTCCCAAATTTCTTGTCTTAGAATTGTCTAGATACGGATGTATCTAATACTAAAATGTGACTCGATACATCCGTATCTAGACAAATCTAAGACAAGAATTTTGGGACGGAGGGAGTACTTTCTAAATAGCCTTGGTGTAGTAGAAATTCATGCACATGTTAGTATACAACATAACAATTACATATCCTGCTATTAATTAACAAGCTACTTAATAGCAGGATATGTAATTACTTTTCTAGAAAAGAGGATAACTTTTCATCTGTTCTTTAGATCTGAAACATGTCATTACTTTTTTTAGAAAAGGAGATTACCCGGCCTCTGCATCACAAGGATGTACACAGCCATAAAATGTCATGATATAATCCAAAAGGAAATATACAAACTGTAAATTTGAAGGCTATTTGAGTACAAAAGACTGGATCACTGACCTGGAAGATCTGTTTGGAGATCCAGCTAGCTACTCGAGGAACATCCAAGTAGACGAGAGGCGCAGGAAGATAAGATTGGATCAGGTTGGGGTTGCATACGTCGAAAGGAGGAGAGGTCTTGGGATTGCATACATAGAAATGAAGAGAGCTGCAAGACGAGACGGTAAGTAATGGTAAGATCTATAGACATTTATTAATTAACTTTGTCAGATTAGGGTAATGCGCACGTGATGGCTGACAGATCCAGCCTAGGTAAGCACGCTTGTCTCGGTGTAGCTGAAAGTTTCAAGCGCATCTCGAGAAGGAAAAGGGAAAAGGACGACATGAACAGAACATTTAACAACTTCATATGAGGACAATGCATTTGGTGGCTCAAAGGTCCAGCGGTAGGTGAGCACTAAAATATGGGAAATCTGAGAGCATCTTATTTGGTCGCGTGTTAACAAACCTTCCTTTCAAGAGCGTTCAACTAATCGGTAAAATCGTGAAATGGGCATCATTATATGCACAAATCTAAAATATGTAGAGGCAGGGGAGGAGAATACATTGCATGAGGACAACAACAGCACTACACTGCAAGAGGAGACGATCAGCTTAACACGCAAGAATGCAAGATATGAATGACCAGAAACATGTTTATAACCAATGAAACATAACCCATGTACAAAAGAAATGGACAAATACACGCCAGGTTGCAAACAGTGGATCGAGCCAATGGTAGGTGAAAAGAAAAGGAAGTTAAAAAAGAATATATGCCACTTCCTCCGTCACATAATATAAGATCTTATTTGGACGTAATAAGATACCTTATATTATGGGACCGAGGGAGTACATTTTAGGAGGAACATGGTAGTGCTTCCACCTTCATAGTAGGTGTCTTTGGATGGTTCACAAGCTTGCACTCAAGGTGTGCCTCGAGTCCTTGACTGCTTTGAGATTCGTACCCTTCAGCATGACTTATTTCAGTTTTGATATCTTAGAATCTCTAGATCTAGAACCGTTTCACTTTTTTGGATTTTTTTAGTTCTTTTGCAGCCTAAAACTAGTTAATCGTGTGCTGCCACGTGCTATTTGTTTGGGATATGGTGGGGTATGAGATCTGGGGGTGCATGGCGATTTCAGTTGCTATCTGCGACATAGTTTTTGTAGCCTGTTTGACATACGGCGTGCATAATTTGACTACGTACAGGGAGTTGCATGTGGTGGGCCTGGAGCTAACCGCCCCCGTATTGTGGACGTGGCCATCCATGGTACGTTTTATCTCTTTTTTAAAGCTCTGATCTCTTGAACGTTTTCTGATATGGCCCTGCATGGATGCATATCATTTGCTTTTCTGTGTGCTGGCTTGCGATGGCAGCGGCACGTCGCCAATTTTTTTTACAGAGGTTGCCACGTGCGCGGGTGTAAAATTTTCTGGCGGTGCCGCTGTGTTCGCGTTTTCTGGACGCCGCTCTTATAGCTGGTTCTGGTCGTTTCCCGCTGTTTCCCTCCACGTTTCTGATCCTTATAAATACGTAATTCTCCCAGTGGTTTTCCTTCGTGCTTCAGGTTCTGGACTTCACCCACTACTGGTTCTTGGATTAATGGCTCGCAGGAGTTCTGGCCGAAGCGGCCTTCGCCGTCCGGGCCGTCCACCTGGAATCCGTGGGGCTGTTATTAGTCGTAGACGAGGTCGTGGTGCACCCACCCATGGCGGAGGGTGCTATTGGTGGCCGCCTACCCGATGATCAGTTATTGCATGGTGGTCGTCTGGATGGTTTTCATCCCGCTGGCTGCTGGTGTGTTTGGTTTAACCGCTGGCGCCGAGAGATTCGTTTAGGAAAGCGTCCTGTTGATTTTGTTGCCGGTGAGTTGACGCGACAACATTTGTTTAGAAAAATGCTACCGTGATCTGTGAGTGCATGCATGCAGCTGCGTAGGTTGATGTGACTGCGTGCATGTGTATGGCCGGACACTCTTCCAGTGGATTGCATTATACTATTTCTTGTGACAAAAATATGTTTGGTGGGTGCTTTGCGAAGGATTAGCAGTTCCTTCAAGCTGGCCTTCCAGTGATTAGACAGTACATGCATGCAGTTGTGTAGGCTGATGTAAACGTGCATGTGTCTGCTTTCTTTATAATTCAATATTTCGTGCGACCTATCTGCTTGTAAGTAAGTTATTGGTCGACTGTTTTAAACTACGCTTTCATATATTTATAATATTTTCCTTGCGCACAGGTAATTCTTCGTCTGGATCTGATAGTCGGGCCGCCACGGAATTTGTTGTTGATCCTATTGTTGGTTGTCCGACTGTGTTTCCTGGTATTAGTTTATCTATAAGTCGTACTGTTTTCCCACGCCGTAGGTTATGTTTTGCATGGTTCATGTTGTGCGTGCTATAATTTTTAGGAGGTTCTTCGTATGTGTCTGGTGGTCCGACCACTCAGCGGCTAGCTGTACCTTACGTTGATGTTTCAGCTTTGTTTGTTTGACTTTTTCAATTTCTTCTGTGTTTCTTCTCATTGTAGGAGCGGCCGCTGGTGATACAGGAGAGGGTCTCTTTCAAGGTTTTGGCCAATTTGGTGTTCCATCCATAGTTAATCGACCACGCGTGGTTCCACTATGTAATATGGGTTCTTCCTATCGGCCTACTCCACTGGGTAAAGTTGTGATGTGTGTTGATGATATTTTTTGTGTTTCATAGTTCAAATTTTGTTTCATTCTCTTGTTTTGGTTTCGAGTATTGGCTACTCCCATTATGGAACGTGCTGATATATTGCATAATTGACGGAAGCGGAGGTTGATACGGAGTTACCGGTCAGGAAATAAGAAAGATTTATTATGTATTTTTTTCATGTTGTTTTATTATGTGTTTAATGCCTTTCTTATTAATTGGTTACATGTTGATGATATCATGTAGTACGGGGGATGGAACCTCCTTTACCAAAGGAGTATATTCTTTTGCTTAAAGGTATATTTGCTTAGTATCCATGCTTCGTTGATTTCTTGTATTTAGTTTTCATTTATAATTTGTATTCACTAATTCTCATAGTAAAAATTTTAAAATTGTTGCAGCTATATCTAGATGCCGTTCTTAATATGGTGGGCCGGAATTTAGTTGCCAAAGGTGTGGGGCTTTCTATTGGTTTTGTGAAGGATCCAGGTACCATGCAGACGCAAATGCTCGCCAGCCTGTTTATACGGGTCGTTGCCGCGGTGGCAAAGTTTAATTGCCTAAGTTTGCTGATTGGCTATCTCCATTGGATACCTTAATGCGATTTGATGGCGATGCAATTTCCAGTCGGTTTATGCGGTTGATTAGACAATACAATTCTATGTTTTGTTTCACATCATTGGGTGCTCAGATTGATCACAATATCAATATTGGCGGTGCTCCTTATGTATTCAAAATGAATGGACTGGTATACCATCGTATCAGTTCACTTCTACTTGTTGGAGGCTCCTCTCCCAAATTTGCACAGTTATATATGGCGGACTCTGCTGATGAGGTCAGGAGCAGAATTAATGTGTTTGATAGCGAAGGGAATGGTTCTCTTGAGCCTGATCCTCAGATTGTGTCAGCGCTTATTCGAATGTTGAATATGCGTCACGGTTTGGTCCATAAATTTAGAATTGCTCAGGAAAGTTTGTGCAGTCCTGACGTGTCCAAGCTGTCTATACAGTTTTTGAGTGATGATGGTGGTCCTCATGGTACACGTTTCTCTGGACCTACTACTTCAGAGGTTGCTGCACTTATAGTGGGTGATTTCACTCCTGGGTGTAGGAGGTTTGATGTTGTTGCCGAAACAATTCTGGTCGTTCGAAGCATATATCTACTCTCAATTGTAATCTCATCGCCTTGCAATATCCTATCCTCTTTCATATGGGGATAAGAGTTATCATCTGGGGATCAAATATGTTGATACTAATGTTCATCGTACCACAGTTGATGCAAGTGTGCCAGTCATTGATCAATTGGACGATGATGATGATGATGATTATGATGATGGTAATACTATTGTTCCCGAGGATGTTAGAGCTTCCCGTGGAGAAGTTACTATGTTGGAGTACTACAATTATTATTTTCATTATCGTGAGGGTGAGGTGAACCCATATACAAGTTGTGGTCGTCTAAGCCAACAAGTGGATGTTAATGCATACTCGTGTGTTGAATCTGATCGTTTGGAGTATCATTTTTGGAAGCAAGATAAACTCCGTTCAGAGACTTATCAGGGTGTATCTCATGCAATTGGTGAAGGTAATTCTACACAAAAGTATATTGGTGTTCAGTTTATATTGCATGGCAGTTTCACTGGTGGACAATGTTACGTGTTGCTAAATTATCATGATGGAATGGCCATATGTCGTGAGTATGGTCCTCCTGATCTATTTGTTACGTTTACATGCAATCCTAAGTGGCAGGAGATTGCCGATGCTCTTGCTGCTGAGCCTGGACAGAGTGCTGCTGTTCGACCAGACATTACTACTCGATATTTAATACTCCCTTCATTTACTTATACAAGGCCACGATGGAATATACATTTTGCATCTATACAAGGCCACCAACAGAGACAAAAATTAATGATGTTTTCTCTTACTAGTAACTTGTTAAATACTTGCATGCATGCAGTCATAATAACACTCAGCTACTTCCTCCATCTAGTTTTCTTGCATTCATGCAGTGTATTAATGATCCCAGTAAACGAGAAAAAAAGTTAGATTAGAAAACATGTATTAAATTTTATCTTGGTACCTGTAATTTGAGTTTGTGGCCTTAAATATAAAAACGGAGGGAGTATGAAGTTTGATGAATTTTTGGATGGTGTGAAAGATGGTTCTTCTTTTGGTCCCGTTCAAGCCTGTACGTCTTGGTCGAATGTTGAATATGCATCACCGTTTGGTCCATAAATTTAGAATTGCTCGGGAAAGTTTGTACAGTCTGGATGTAGGGCAGGAGGAGGCGCAGACGATGGAGGAGGACGTGGGCGTGTGGCCGGAGCACCACGCCATCCTGAACTCCATCCGCTCGGAGTTGGCTGCGGAGGCCAGACGTCGCTGTCGGCAACAGATGGAGGCGGCCCAGGCTCCGGCGCTGGTGGCTCCGGCCATCACCGACAACGACGAAATTTGAGTAGTATAGAACGTAGTACGTAGCTATATATTCTGTATGCTTTTGTATGAATTTAGGCGATTAATATGAAAAACTTGTATGTGGAGAAGGAAATATGAGGCGTGCCCAGTCAGTTTTCGCGGGCGTTTGAGGGGTCGGATTTGCCAAGTCCGACTATAGATGGTCTAAGCAAGATATACATAGGTATATGTCTACCCTCCGAAAGAAAATTAGCATCTTTAGCAAGAGCGAGAGCATCTCTAATAAGTTCTCTCCGTCCAACGCCAAAGATAGCTAAGTCACCGATCTCTTTCATCAGAGAGCCGTACGCTGCGATGGTGATTCCATCGTGAACACAATTGACCACCTCAGAGCAATGTGAACTGATTTTCACCCGTCGCACGTTCAGATCTGAGGCTAAAGATAATGCCTCATTGGTCGTCCTTGCCTCCGAAATAGCAGGTGATGTTAGCCCATCATAGCAGGTCACCGAGGCGCCCAGGAAGACACCATGTTCATCTTTGCACATGATGCAGATGCTCCCCTGTTCTGTTAGAGTTGTGTTGAATATTATATACAAGGTAGGTTACAGTTGGACTCTGAGTACTATTGTGTTTAGATAGGATATGGAGTCGTGTCCTAGTAGGACACTTGTATCATAGCCCTCTCATATATAGCGGGGTTGATACACGATGTAACATATGTCAACATAATAGCACCGGAACGCAGGGGAAGCCGGCGGCATGTGCCGGTGTCCAGGGCGACCGGGTGCGGTATTGTAGCGGTGTCATGGGGAGGAGCGCCTATAGTCAGGCCCCGGGGATGTAGTCATATCGGTGAACCTCGTTAACAAATTTCGGTGTCGTGCTCGTGTGGTTGCTTGGTCCTCGGATGATCGACGGTATGCCTCGGATTTGTTCTAAGAAGTGGTATCAGAGCTAGGTTCGAAGAGGCCGCGGATTTGTTGATTTAGAGGATGGATCGTCGTCGAGTTCGGCACAAATACGATGTGCCGAAGATTATTCCTTAGAGATAGTTGGATGCACTATTGACGAGATCAGGTAGAAGCAATGGGGAATCGAGCGGTTTGCGGGAGCGTAAAAGAAGCAGTTCGGATCTAGGGAAGGAGCTCACGCCGAGATGGAAATATTGTCAGCGAGTCGCGTCGGCGGATCGTGGCGAGCAGCTCTCGTTCGCGTGCCAGTAGCGGACGTAGCCGAGTCCAGTCCAGGCAAGAGCCCTTAATGCACAGGTCCAGGAAAGGCCCACTGGTGGCTGCGTGCGCTAACACCACGGAGAAGTGCTACTGGTCTGGATGTGTACCTGTGCGTGCTGTGCAAGGCTACGTGAGATTTGTTTTGGACAAAAGGAGACAGAGTCTTCAAATGACACTGAGATAGGCAGGCAAATCAACTCGCGAATAGAAAGAATCGCAAGAGATAATCCGTTGGAAAGCAGAAGGTCATGGCAAGGCAAAGCTAGCATTGGAAGTTTTGTGCAAAGGAGCCGATCCACCACGTGAAGGCCAAAGATTTTAATTCTCTTGGTTTTGCTATAGTAGCATGCAGAGGTTCGTCCGTGTGCTTGGGGCATCTCGTGGAAAGCTCCGATAATTTTTCGCGGGGTCAGCCGTACAAAGAACCATGATGCCAACGGGTACCAGCTTTGAGGTGGAGAAGTTCACTGAACTGAAAACCTTGGGTTATGGCAGACGAGGGTGAAACATTTGTTGGCACAATGGGGATGCTTGAAGGCGTTGCGGAAAGTCAGGTCAGCTAAGATGGAATTATCATGTGATGGATGAGAATTCGCGGAAGACGATTTGGGAGCGTTGAGCGTGTCGTTGCATTCGGACAAGTTCGGCTGGGTTGGACTAGATGGTCTGACGAATCGACGCAAGTCGGTTGGTACAGAAGACGGTGGTGGGATCGGCGACGACGACATAGGAGCGTGATGCTGATGGTGACCGACTTTTGGGGCGTGGAAACACGTGGCACTTGCCCGAGGGCTTGTGTGGCTTCGGCAAGACTATGGCGCGGGGTTGATTCAAGATGGTGCACACATGAGAGCTTGAAGTCGACGGGGCGTGAGGGTGGACAGATCATCTACCATGGAGTCATGTTGAAGGTGGAGCTGGATTGAGGGGCTACGGTGCAAGGATCCAGAGAATCGAAGCCTATTCAGCGGAGAAAAAGCGAGGGACACATAATTCGGACTGGAGCCCAGTGGTCCGATTGAAGCGTGAAACTCGTCATCGGTCGGTGATGATCGGTAGTACTCTGCAGTGGGGGTTGAGTGGTGTGGTTTCGCGACCCTTGAGACTCGACCAAGACAGCGGAGGCTCGACGCAGTAATAGCGGCGAGGCATGCGGTACGCACGGGGCATGGAGACGGTCCAGGGCTCTGGTGGTCATACATGTGGTGAGACAACTGCGAATTTGACTCGGGAGGACTATAAGCAATGGTGAAATTTCTTCAAGTTTCAGACAGGCGGTCAAGAAAGGAGCTGTGATGTTGAGTTCAGGTAACTCTTATGTGTGACACCCAATATATGAGTTGTTCACTTTCATGCATGTCAGTGATCAGTGTGTGATGGCGTTGGACTGATGCTCTGGAAGTTGGAGTGCAAACTAGAGTAATGTGGAATTTAATTTTGCTCGAGTGTTGACTGTGGTCAAAAAAAGAATGGACTACAAGTTGCAGGTGGAGTCATATGGAGTCTTTGGAGTAGCAGCGGTTTTCATGGGATAAGCTCAAGTCCAATGTACATAGAAGTTCGACGCATTGACGAATTCAAGGTGGTGGAGAATATTCGCCAAGGTGGAGTTTATTAGAGTTGTGTCGAATATTATGTACAAGGTAGGTTACAGTTGGACTCTGAGTAGTATTGTGTTTAGATAGGATATGGAGTCGTGTCCTAGTAGGACACTTGTATCTTAGGCCTCTCATATATAGCGGGAGTAGACACACGATGTAACCTATGCCAACATAATAGCACCGGAACACAGTGGAAGCCGGCGGCATGTGCCGGTGTCCAGGGCGACTAGGTGCGGTATTGTAGCGGTGTCATGGGGAGGAGCGCCCATAGTCAGGCCCCGGGATGTAGCCATATCGATGAACCTCGTTAACAAATTTCGGTGTCGTGCTCGTGTGGTTGTTTGGTTTTCGGATGATCGACGGTAATGCCTCGGATTTATTCTAACTTCAACCTCTTGACCACGCCCGTCGGTGGAGCTGACTAGCCGCCCCTGGCATGCACAGCTCCAGTACCCCTTCTATTTTCCTCGTTGCTGGTCAAGATCGTGGAATGCATCAGCATAGGGGCCCGGAACCATCTGCAACCAAGCTGCATGGAACAGTATTCAAGCTCCACCGCTTCGAAGTGTCTACGATTTCGATGGCAGGAGGATAGACACTGACGATTGTGCCGTTTACCTGATGCTCTGCTTCTGTTACGACCAGCGGTGGTGGAGGGGCGAACGAGCAGTAGTCTGGCGATACTGAAGATCTCATGGGATGCTTGGAAGACTAGTTATGGACACAATACCCCTCACTGTAAATTACTACAGGTCTAGTGTGAAGAGTTCTTCTCAACAGATTATTAATCCCCAAGCAGGCCTTATTGGTGCGCAGCTGGTAATGCTTGTGCAGAACAGCAAAGCCGACCAATTGATAATGTCGTCGTAGTCGTAGGGGACCGGTGTCTTGGTTTGTGCTGAAGCAGAGCACTTAGAGGCTGGTCAAGGCCTGGTGAATCACACGAGCACCTAACAGAATCGGATCCCAGGCTAGGAGATTTTATTTTTATTTTGTTTAGCCATCAGTTAGTTTGCACTTTGAGAATTTGCCACTTCTTACATTGTAATTGATCTGTTGGCAGTTTTTACCTTGTCGTCAGGGTCGTCCGGCACGAGTGGCGCGTCCGCGTACACGAAAAGTGAAACAGAGCCTTGATCATACAGTAGCACATGCGTTCCCTTATTATTGCGTCTTCATTTTATTATGTTGAACTTCTCAGTGCTAGTAACCCCCCGAGACATTCTAGCTTTCTATAACACTCGACTGAAAAACCTCCTCTCTACGTAAAATATGGAAATTTGATGTTTCATGGAATATCTGTCGCCTAAACACCTTTCGGAAATTTGTCATTGAAAAAAAACAAAGGTATTCCAGTGTTTCCTGGAAAGTATCTTGTCGTAACATGTCTTGTTCTAGCTTAAATTCATGTACATGCTAGTAAACAAATACATGTCCGGTTCATAATTACGAACTAGTACTTAACAAGTTGGGTTTCATCAGTTTTTCAGATCTGAAGTGTCAAGATAGAATTCAAAAGAACCCATACAAACTGTAATAATCGACACCAAAAATATTTGACAAGTAAATGGTTGGAGTACTAACCTGGAAGCTTACTCAGACGGGATGCAGCTGGCTACTCAAGAAACATTCAGGAAGAAGAGCGGCACAAGATGAGACTAGATCCACTACTAGCTGCTGGTTGGGATTGCATAGGAATGAAGATATAGGGGCAGAAGAGCCATTAAGTATGGGTGTGATATCAGGTGGGTGACTAAGTCCAAATCTGGATTTAATTAATAAAAGCACTAAAGAGACATGGCAAGGACACATACCGTGATAAAAAGCTGGAATGTCTAGCATATTTTAGCGCTCACCTACCGTGATTCTTTTAGTAGTGCGTGAGGCATCATGCTTATCACAATTGTTACTTTTTACAACACTGAACGTTCTAGTATATATTATTTAGTAGTGCATGATGCGTCATCCTTATCACAATCGTTACTTTTTATAACACTGGACATTCTAGTGTTATGTAGTAGTGCATGATGCATCATCCATATCATAATTGTTACTCCCTCTGTAAAGAATTTTAAGAGCGTTTGGATCGCTAAATGCTCTGAATAGTGATCCAAACGCTCTTATATTTCTTTACGGAGGGAGTACTTTTATATAACACTAGGCATTCTAGTTTTCTATAACACACTGGCAGGTGAAGGCTAAAATTTGCCAACATTCTAGTTTTCTACAACACTGGTAAAATTATTGATCTGTGTGAGCCTTTTAAACCAGAAAGAAGGAAGGACCTCCGATCAAGATCAAATCGATTTCGCGTCTTCTTGGATGCCTCTACTCCCTCCTTTGTCGTTGATTTTTAAGGGAAAATGTACTTCCTCTGTCAAGGTTTATTAATCTCGTTCGTATTTTGGGTCACATTTTGATCATAGATATAACTATATATCAAAAGAATTATAAAGGCGGTCCAGCAATAGGATGGTGTCTAGTCATCTTACCCTATTTTCGCGGGTTGTGGCAATTTTTTATGAGATTTGTCAGCTTGTTTGAGACTTTGTTCTTAAACTGAACCTTCGTTAATAATATGGCTGTGTGCATCAAGAGATGTAGAGGTCGGGGGTATTCCTCCTTTTCGAAAAAATGCCAAAAAATTATATTGTGTGGTGGTACATATTTGAAAGTAGTTTCTAAATATGTGTTTTTGTTACATATATATTACAGTTTTGTTTCGGTACAACTGCATCCCCCGCCCCCCTTAAAAGTTTACAGAAATCTTTAAATTACTTAAAAAGCCTATCGCCATATTAGCATGTAGATCAAACGTATTGTATAGATTGATTTGGATGCAAAAGACTATATTACTCTTTTTGATTGAAAGGAGTAACTACTAATCTCTATCTTTAGTCTGCATTGAAATCTGTAAACTTTTCTAGGGGGTGTACCGAAGAAAAGTTGTATAAACTTTTCTAGGTGGTGGTTGTGATCTATATTACCAAGTCATCATCTCTTTCCTCATTTAATACTAT
Source organism: Aegilops tauschii subsp. strangulata (assembly GCF_002575655.3). Taxonomy (NCBI): domain Eukaryota; kingdom Viridiplantae; phylum Streptophyta; class Magnoliopsida; order Poales; family Poaceae; genus Aegilops; species Aegilops tauschii. The sequence goes on along the minus strand of NC_053041.3, from coordinate 633,691,966 downwards.
GCCATATCATTAATATGTTTAGTTTGCATGAGTATGCATGCTACTACCAATGTTACTTCCACTATGACTGGTCTCGGGGGAGTTTCAATGCAGATATAAAAAAAATTATGTTAAGGTGTCACCTCAGCTAGATACAATTTCAGATATCAACTCCATGACGCACTATCAGAGAGTCAGCAATTTGAAGTTCAAAGAATCATCTATGGCTCACGCCTGCCTTTTACAGTTGGCTAATAGGAAGAAGATGACAGCCGCACACGTGCTCTACGAGGCACAGAGGTCTGTTGGAGAAGTTGCAAATTGGCCTACTAGCCGCACTAGATTGGGGGAAGAAGAACATATAATCTCGACTCAAGAGGTGAGACAGCGGGGGAAGGATATTTTTAATGAAGGAAGCCCGATAAGGAAATAATACAGTTAGTAAGTTGGCCTGGCTGCTATCAGTACATGATTACTGGATGCAATTAGCTTAGTTAAATTTGTAGCAGTCTGTCTTTTTAAGGACTATAGCTGTCGAGAGGAGCGAAGAACATTCGGCCTATCAATAGTTTATGGTTTCTTTCGGGTTTTTTAGTGAAGAGAATAAAAAGTGATGTCCAATGGGATATTCTTAGTATTATCTTTATTAACTAGACATCCCTAAATATATTGTGAGGCAATAGTTGCTAAGAGATCGTCTATTAATTAAGAGAAGGCAAACCTTTTCTGATGATTTCACTCACCTTTACATCAACATTCATCCTATATGACACTCATAAGATAGCACCCTTATGCATGCCCTTAAACGCAGAAGGATGCATTCGAGGCATGACACGTGTGGGCACTATAACTACCTACACTGCTCTCTCACGCGCTTGAGTTGTGCTCTTTCTATTGTTGATGCCAGTGCCAACACTATGTCAGCATGATATTTTAAAGTACCACTAGATAGTTGATGGCGCGTGTTTCCACACCCATCTATTTGGAATGTTGTATGTCAGTTTACAGTTTTTTGTAAAAATATGAAGTTGCTTTTAGTTTGAAGAAATAAGATAGTGTGGAATAGAAGTTCCATCATTTCCATTGTGCTAGTTATGAACCTTATTGTTCCATCATTAGTGATCCGGGTTATTGCGTCCATCCAAATTGGCAATAGAAAGATAGAATTCGTAAATAGATCTTGCTTTCACCATAACTTTACTCATAAGCTCATAAATTGAACATCAATGTATTTTAGAACACGGTTTAGCCAATCTATATATCTAAACCAAGCTACAAGATAGACTAGCTAGGAGATTAAATTTACAATAAGTAAAGAACCATCGGCTACGCGGCAGGCCGTGGACAATGCTCCGCCTGCTGGGCCGCTTCTTTCGCAGTGTACGGCTGCGCCAGCTTACCAGGGGCTCATCGCCAGCGGCAGCTCTCTCGATTCAACAAGACGCAACAAGAAAGGGCAGAAGCCAGCAGCGTCACAACCGGCCGGTGGCAACGGTGCCAAGCCACTGTGGCCGCCGTCCATGCGGTCAAACTCCTTCACAACCGGCCGGTGGCAACTGCTGGAATTTAGTCTATTTGGCACAGCCCAATAACTATTTCAGAAATTTCTAAATAAATCCGAGAAGTCCACTTAGCCCATTCGTGCAAGGCAAGGGATATTACTAAAGTTTAGTTCCACATAGCTAGTTTAGTGGGAGTTAGACCTCCTTATAAGGGAGGTTTTTTCCCCACTTGTATGAGCATGAGAATAAGAGGGACATCCACGCGCGCTCCTCCTCCGCCACCCGCGATGTGGATATTGAATATGAACGCCCTTCAGCTCCCGACGCCTATAAAAGGGAGGTGGCTAGGTTCTACTTCATATATGAGACTAGTTTTATTCCTGTTATATTGGTCATGCTTTATCTAATATTTCTGTTAATAAAATCATTCGATAAATTGCTCATATTTCCAACAATCCAAAAACATTATTATAGCCAATTTACCCCAAGTGGTTTTGCTGCTTCCATGAGACCTCCTATATTTGAGGGTATCCACTATAAGAGGTGGCGCGTGAGAACAGTCTTATGGTTTCAAACCATGAGTTGCTATGACGCCATGCTTGGGAAACCTGAAGGGGAGTATGATGCCCAACAGGAACATGCTTTTCAGAAAATGGATACTCTGTTTAAGGCTGCTCTCTTGAGTGTTCTTGGTGAGAACATAGTTTATGCTTATGCGTCAATTGACAATGGAAAAGATATGTGGCACGCACTCGAGGCCAAGTTTGGGGTCTCGGATGCCGACACTGAGTTGTACATGATGGTGCAATTCTATGGTTACAGGATGACTGAAGAGCGCTCCGTGGTTGAGCAAGCTCATGAGATACAGTCATTTGCTAGAGAACTTGAGCACTTCAATTGTATGCTACCGGACAAGTTTGTTGCCGGAGGTATCATCACTAAGCTTTCTCCTTCGTGGAGGAACTTTGCCACCTGACTGAAGCATAAGAGACAGGAGTTTTCCGTTCCAGATCTCATTGGTACTCTTGATGTGGAAGAAAAGGCGAGAGCAAGGGACACACGTGCTCGAGGTATTGAGGGAGGATCTAGTGCCAATCTGGTACAGAAGAAGAACTTCTAGCCCCACAAGTTCAAGAGCAAGGGCAAGTTTGATGGTAAAGCAAAGTTTGATAGGAAGAACAAGGCTGTGCAGCACACGAACTTCAAGAATAAGAATGACAAGAAGAAAGGTGTTTGTCATGTGTGTGGGGATCCTGATCATTGGGCTCCTAGTTGCCGTAATCGCTATGACAAGCGTCATCCCGGGAAAGGCGGCAAGACCGCTAATGTTGTCATTGGAGACACTGACATGAAGGATGTTGGGTATGGTATATTTCCCACCATTCTTTCAGTATGTCATTCTCCTGATTGGTTGATTGACACAGATGCTAATGTGCATGTATGCGGTGATATTTCCATGTTTTCATATTATCAGACGGCAGGGACTTCAACCGTGCTGATGGGCAACGGTTCAAGTGCTTCTGTTCATGGTGTTGGCACGGTCGATATGAAGTTTACTTCGGGGAAGGTCGTGCGGCTGAAGAACGTGCATTATGTCCCCTCCGTCAATAAAAATCTTGTTAGCGGATCTCTTCTGTGTAGAGATGACTATAAGCTTGTCTTTGAGTCGAATAAATTTGTAATATCCAAGTATGGAACCTTTGTTGGTAAAGGCTATGAGTCAGGATGCCTGTTTCGTTTATCCTTATCAGACGTTTGCAATAAAGTTGTTAATCATGTTTGCAACAATAGTGAATCAAATGTGTGTCATTCACGTCTTTGTCATGTTAACTTTGGTTGCGTGTCGCGACTAGCGAAGTTGAACTTAATCCCTAGTTTCACCATTGTCAAGGGATCTATGTGTGAAGTTTGTGTGCAAGCTAAGCAATCTCGTAAGTCTCACACGACTGTGGAAACGAGAAATCTTGCACCACTAGAGCTCATACATTCAGATCTATGTGAAATGAATGGTGTTTTGACAAAAGGTGGAAAGAAATATTTCATGACGTTAATTGACGACTCCACTAGATACTGCCGTGTGTATCTTCTGAAATCTAACGATGAGGCTTTGAACTTTTTCAAGATCTATAAAGCTGAAGTGGAAAACCAACTTGATCGAAAAATCAAGAGGCTTAGGTCCGACCGTGGTGGAGAGTATTTTTCCAATGAATTTGATGTTTTTTTGTGTGGAACATGGTATAATCCATGAGAGGACGCCTCCCTAATCACCTCTGTCAAATGGGGTAGCCGAAAGAAAGAACCGTACTCTAACTGATTTGGTTAACGCCATGTTAGACACATCGGGTCTCACCAAGGCATGGTGGGGGAGGCGATATTGACTGCATGTCATGTCCTAAACCGAGTTCCCACAAAGAATAAAGAGATAACTCCATTAGAGGAATGGGAGAAGAAAAGATTAAAGCTCTCGTATCTACGAACCTGGGGTTGTTTGGCGAAAGTCAATGTGCCAATTCCAAAGAAGCGCAATCATGGACCAAAGACTGTGGATTGTGTTTTCCTCGGATATGCTTTTCATACCATAGGTTATAAATTTTTGGTTGTAAAATCTGAGGTACTTGACATGCATGTCGGTACGTTCATGGAGTCGAATGATGCGACTTTCTTTGAAGATATCTTTCCCATGAAAGATATGGCTACCTCATCTAATCAGGTGATGCCTAGGTCATCGAATCAGGAACCAGTTACAATTACCGAACCTGCCATTTCGATGGAACACTTTGAAAGTCCTGTGGAGGAGAAGGATGAAGTTCCTACTAGGAGCAAGAGACAGAGGACTGCAAAGTCCTTTGGTGATGATTTTCTTGTGTATCTCATAGATGACACTCCCAGTTCTATTTCAGAGGCATATGCATCTGAAGATGTTGACTACTGGAAAGGAAGCGGTTCGTAGCGAGATGGATTCCATCTTGGCGAATGAAACTTGGGAGATAACTGATCGTCCTGATGGGTGCAAAACTATAGGGTGCAAATGGGTATTCAAGAAGAAGCTTAGGCCTGATGGTACTATTGAAAAGTACAAGGCTCGGCTCGTGGCTAAGGGTTATACCCAAAAGGAAGGTGAAGACTTTTCTGATACTTACTCACCTGTGGCTCGACTGACCACTATTCGAGTTCTACGTTCACTAGCTGCCTCACATGGTCTTCTCGTTCATCAAATGGATGTTAAGACTGCTTTTCTAAATGGAGAGTTGGACGAGGAAATTTATATGGAACGACCAGATGGATTTGTACTAGATGGTCAGGAAGAAAAAGTGTGCAAGTTGCTGAAGTCTTTGTATGGACTCAAGCAAGCACCCAAACAGTGGCATGAGAAGTTTGAAAGAACTTTAACAGCTGCAGGTTTTGTTGTAAACGAAGCTGACAAATGTGTGTACTATCGCCATGGTGGGGGCGAGGGATTTATCCTTTGCTTGTATGTTGATGACATACTGATTTTCAGAACAAATCTGAATGTTATTAAGGAGGTCAAAGATTTTCTTTCTCGCTGTTTTGAGATGAAGGATTTAGGAGTGGCTGATGTCATTCTGAACATCAAATTGTTGAGAGACGATGATGGTGGGATTACATTGCTTCAATCTCACTATGTGGAAAAGATCTTGAGTCGCTTTGGCTAGTGACTGCAAGCTCTCTCCAACACCATATGATGCTAGCGTGCTGCTTCGAAAGAATCGAACAATTGCTAGAGATCAATTGAAGTATTCTTAGATTATTGGCTCACTTACGTACTTAGCCAGTGCTGCAAGACCTGACATCTCTTTTGCTGTTAGCAAACTGAGTCGGTTTGTCTCAAAACCAGGAGATGTGCATTGGAAAGCTCTAGAGAGAGTTTTGCGTTATTTGAAAGGCACTGTGAATTATGAAATTCACTACACTGGGTACCCAAAGGTGCTTGAAGGGTATAGTGACTCAAACTTGATCTCAGATGCTGATGAAATAAAGGCCACGAGCGGATATGTATTCACTCATGGAGGTGACGATGTTTCTTGGAAGTCTTGCAAGAAGAACATCTTAACGAGGTCAACAATGGAAGCAGAACTCACAGCACTAGATACAGCTACGTTCGAGCTTCGTCGCCTCTTGAATGACTTGCCGGTTGTTGAGAAACCTGTACCGGGTATCCTTATGAACTGCGACAATCAAACTGTGATCACGAAAGTGAGCAGCTCAAAGGATAACATGAAGTCATCAAGACACGCTCAGAGAAGGTTAAAGTCTGTCAGGAAAATGAAAAACTCCGGAGTTATTGCATTGTTTTATATCCAAACGTCTAAAAACCTGGCAGATCCTTTTACTAAGGGTCTATCACATAATGTGATAGATAATGCATCGAGGGAGATGGGTATGAGACCCACAATATGAGTTGTTCACAGTGGTAACCTAGTCTATGTGATCGGAGATCCCGTGAATTAGATGTGGAAGACAAGCTGTTGGTCAACTGAGAGGAGAGTATCCTTACTGCTAACAATACCACTCCATGAAGATGCAATACTCTCCTAAAACTGTATGGCAGGTTGATGTATATCTTAATGTGTTCTAAGTCGCTCATTTAAGCAGAGATGTTGTCCTACAGAACATATTTTGAAGAACACACCTATATGAGTCTGATTGTCAAACGTCGCAATCTATGAGAGTAGGGTTCTCTCTAGTAAACTCATGAAAAGTCACGGAGGATGACGCATAAGCTCCACCCACGGGGAAGACCCACGGTAACCTAGTATCAGTCAAGGCTTTGTATCAAGCTACATTCGCAGAAAACTTGCAGTTTGAGGCCCAGTCCACTGTTCAAGTTGCTTACTAGTGTAGCATAGAGTTCTAGGTGGAAGTTCAACTTAACAGTCTCCACTACAATACCGGTATATAAAACAGTGTTTTGGAACCAAAGGCAAATTTTTGTGTGCCTTGGGATCTGGTGGGGGGTTGCTGGAATTTAGTCCATTTGGGACATCCCAATAACTTTCAGAAATTCCTAAATAAATCCTAGAGGCCCACTTAGCCCATTCGTGCAAGGCTAGGGATACTACTAAAGTTTAGTCCCACATTTCTAGTTTAGTGGGAGTTGGACCTCCTTATAAGGGTGGTTCTTTCCCCACTTGTATGAGCATGAGAACAAGAGGGACATCCACGCGCGCTCCTCCTCCGCCGCTCGACTCGCCACACCACGCCACGCCACGCCACGCCACGACACGACACGACACGCCGTGGGTTGCGGCAACGAGCCGATGTCTAAATTTTTGCCACGCACTACGGATATACGAAGAGTCACTCGGGAGCTAGAAAGTTTTGCTGTAGTGGATATTGAATACAAACGATGCACCCTTCGGCTGCTGCCTGTTCGTTTCATCTCCCTCATTCCCTTCAGCTCCCGGTGCAGCACCTCGCCTCCTTCTCTTGCGCCTATAAAAGGGAGGTCGCTCCTCTCAGAGAGACGCACCAGAACTTCTTCTTCCTCTCGCCACCGGTTCCAATCTCTGAGCGGCTGCTGTCTTCCTTATCCCGGCTTGTGGCGTGCACCGCAAGTCGGGACAGTAGGCCTCCGAAACCGCACCTCTTTGAGTCCTATATGGGAGAAGGGTGATAAGGTTTTTGGGGAGCGCTCAACACGACTACTGACTTCTTCGTCACGGACGCCCCGGACTCCGACGACTACTTTCCCGACTACGACTTCTTCCCCGACGTCGACAAACTCCTCGACGACATGGCTGGCGAGGACACCGACCCCAAGTCCAGTGTTACTGCTGCTGCTATCACGTATGTGTTCTTCTCCTTTCTTTTCGAGGTCCTGCCATAATTCCTTGTTCTGGTGTTTGCCCTACATATGTTAGGTTCTACTTAATATATGAAACTTGCCCTATTGTCCACTCTAGATAAGCTTGGTTACAGTTCATATATGCAGCTGTTATTTACCTTCTCTCTGTTAGATCACATGACTAGTTTTATCCCTATTATATTAGTCATGCTTTATCTAACATTTTTGTTAATAAAATCATTCGGTAAATTGCTCATATTTCCAACAGCAACGGCACCAAGCTGCGGAGGCCGTCGTGCCTGTGGTGGTCGATCTGGATGTTCTTGTTTTCTCCTTCCTTCTGTATTTTCTAGAGGTTAGCAGCTAGCAGTTTGCCCCGACGGAGCCCTCGGGTATATCGCGTTGGAGCTTCCGCCGACGTCTGTGCGCGAGGCATAGGCCCGGCGGGTGGTTGCGGGCTGACAGCGCAGGCTAGCACCACACCAGCGTACACCTCCAAAACGCCGCCCGCGAGGTCGGCCTGCATCTTAAGAGAAGTTTTACTCGGCAAGTAGTGGTCGAGTAAAAATAGGCCGAGGCGTAAAAAAATTACTCGCCTAACTGGTTTAACAAATCGGCTAGGTGCAAGTTAGAGGAGTAGGTGATCGGTTGGAGTTGCTCTCAGAGTGACAAAGAATCAAATCGTTGCTATCTCTACCTGGCTACATTGCACAACCAAAATGCATGTGTGTAATATGTTTCGTTACAAATTTGACATGACTTGCACTTGGAGTATTTTAGATCTAATACCTGTTAAATATAGACCTGAGAGTCAATTATTTTTGTTTTTTCACGAGAACTGCTGAATAGCCATGGTGAATTATATTAGGCTGCTCATAGTGGGAGTAACATAAATAGTAACATGTATGTCACATAATTAAAAAATATGATGTGACAAGTAATTAAATGAGGAGAGATGCAAATGAAGTAACATAATATATTACCATCACATAGCGGTTTCCATTGTAAAATGAATCTAAAGAGTAATAAATAAAGCTCTCTATGTTATCACATCTATGAAACTACGCACTGTGAAGGTAGTAATATAGACTAGTAACATATACATGTCAGCCTTAGACTAGTAACATGCATATGTTATTAGTCTATGTTACCACCTTCATAGTGGGGAGTAACATGTATGTGGTATCATGCAAGCCATCATTTATTAAGATGTAGACTCATTTTGCTTTGGGATGTGTTATGTTACAGTAACATATTATGTTACTCCAACCATCTCTCTCCTTATTAAATACTCCCTCCGTTCCTAAATATAAGTCTTTTTAGAGATTTCAAATGGACTAACACATACGGATGTATATAGACATATTTTAGAGTGTAGATTCACTCATTTTGCTCCGTATATAGTTATTTTTTGCAATCTCTAGAAAGATGTATATTTAGGAACGGATGGAGTACATGCCATGTAAACAAACTTTTCTTGAGATGTATTATATTACTTGCTATGTTACCCCAGCCTAAATTACTCTTCACTATGACTAGACTGAAGAAGGAGGGGTGTAAAGGTACGAGGTGTCAGAAACAGAGCAAGCCAGCAATGAGTGCAGCCCCAAGGCGCGCAGAAAAAACTAGGAAAACAAGAGCGTCAAGGCGGTCTCCAAGTGATACGGAACAGCGGCTGGACTGTGAGACTTTATTTTTGGTATTACATGGATGCAACTGAAACAGCAGCGCCCCCTTCAGTCCAGCCGCCATCCAGCCATGGACATCTTCGTCGTCAATAAGATTCAAAATAGCTCTCCGGGAAACTTTAGTCGCTTGAAATGTTTTTTTTTAAGGAGGAAGACCCCTGACCTCTGCATCTGGATGATGCATGCAGCCACTTTATTAATTATTCTTCAAAGACCTTATAAAGAAATATAACAATAAGTTTGAAGCCACCGTCTAGACAGCATCTGTCGCTACTCCTATCCAGATGATGTTGGGATGCTGATAGTCCGGGCCTAGTACCACACAACTCGAAGCCAAAGCCTAACATCTAAGACCTGAGGCCCCAACCAAGCCACATGCTGGGTCTGCGGCACACACCGTTCCGCCGCCGCCGCCAACTGCCACATCTCCATCTTCAGAGCTGTACCGACGCATCAACCTTATCCGGTCTAGCTACCATCGACGTCACCACGGCGCCCAACGGGACCACCTCCCTGCGCGCGAATAGCTGAGCACGTCGCAGTCGCCACCGGTACAACTCATGTCAGGACCCCGATTCTAAGTCACACCGATCTAGCCTATAACACCTCATATCACTTTGCCGCCTCACGCACGGTATTCCCACGGGTGTCGCCTTACCATGGCCCGGGACCGTTTGCGCCTTTTGGCTCACGTATATGATAGTGTCGCTAGCATCCATATGACAGAGAACCCGGGCCGACATGACTAGTCGTGAACCCAAAGTGGCCCTAACTTACGGGGACAGGCATACATGAATCAATATCGAACATGTCGGTCAGCAGCGTGCGAATCCGGGCTGTAGCACTGGGCTAATAGGACTCCGGGAACCCGGGCTGTAGCAGGCTAGGCAGGACTCCGGATGTCACCGCGTGACATTTCCCCGAAGGGACAGACACAAGAATGAGGTGAAACACATGCCGGCCAGTCAAGTGTTCCGGAGCAGTAGTGCTGGGCTAGCATGACTCCGGTGAACCGGGCTGTAGCGGACTACTATGGCTCATGGAAGCACAAGACTACATTTCCCCATAAGAGAGGCTGCCAAGGATAAACAGCTAGATTGTCGGATCCCACACATACCAAGCATTTCAATCATACACACAATATGCTCGATATGTGCAAATACAACATGGCATCACAACAAGACTCTACGACTCAGAGTATTTATTCATTAGGCTCCGAGGAGCCAAGTATTACAAACATGGGTCTCATGACCCCAACATACAGAGCATACAAACAACAAGCACATGCGGAAGCTTAACTTGTCTGACTACAGACAACTACAAATGAAGAAGGCTGAGAAGCCTGACTATCTACAAGACCCTACCGAGGGCACAAGATCGTAGCTGAGGTAACAAGCTAAACGTCGAAGTCCATGCGGAACTACTAGTGAGACTGAAGTCTCTCTGCAAAACATAAAATAAGCAAACGTGAGTACAAATGTACCCAGCAAGACTTACATCAGATCTAGCTACATATGCATCGGTATCAATAAAGGGGGTGGTGGAGTTTGACTGCAGCAAGCCAGCTTTGACTCGGTGGCTATCCTAAACTACGACTGCAAGTAACTCTTTTGAGGTGGCGCACACGAGTCCACATCTTCACCATATCAATACACCACTATGGATCCGCTCCAGTCTACCCACGACACTAGTAGGAAAAGGGGCTTTTACCCCGGTTCATAAGGGCCTTTAGTCCCGGTTCTGGAACCGGGACTAAAGGGTCATTACTAATGCCCTAGCCCTTTAGTCCCGGTGCTTACACGAACCGGGACTAAAGGCCGTACACGTGGCCAGTGCGGGGAGCCCAGGCAGGAGGGCCTTTGGTCCCGGTTGGTGCCACCAACCGGGACCAATAGGCATCCACGCGTCAGCACCTGGCAGGAGCTGAGGTTTTTGTTTTTTTGAAAGGGGGTGGTTTAGGGGTTTTGGGTGGTTAATTTAGGTGTTTCATATATTGTGTTAGCTAGCTAATTAATAGAGAGAAGTGTCCTCTCTTATCTCCGTGCTTGGTCGACGCTACGTACTATATACGTATGGAGAGGAGTAGACGCGCTAGCTAGTAATCAAATGAAGGAAACAGAAGATCGTCATGAACATATGCATACAGAGAGAAGTGATATCGACCACCTCTCCTTCTCCGAGATATTGGTCGAACAACAAGTTCTCGTATATCTATCCGACACTACCGGCTACATTTGTACAATAATTATCTCTTACAATACAATCTCCTAATTATATTGTAGGAACACAGGGTCCACATAGTATTCTCCGTTTTCAGCGATCACGTGGTCAAGGAAGAATGCCGCCAATTCCTCTTGAATTGCTCGCATACGATGTTCTGCTAGGAGTTCATCCCGCATCCGAAAGATCTAATTTGAAGAAGGGGGTCAATACATATATATATATATATATATATATATATATATATATATATATATATATATATATATATATATATATATATGAATAAATGAAACTCAACACAAATGATGGTAATAAAATAAAATTGTGAATATTATTGCTTACGCACTTCATATTGTTCTTCAGTGTAGCCCCACTCACAGGTCGTGTGGCGGATGGACTCGCAAACGTAGTATCCACAGTAATTATTCCCGGGTTCCTGCTGTTGGAAATATGCCCTAGAGGCAATAATAAATGGTTATTATTATATTTCTGTGTTCATGATAATAGTCTATTATTCATGCTATAATTGTATTGTCCGGAAATCGTAATACATGTGTGAATACATAGACCACAACTTGTCCCTAGTAAGCCTCTAGTTGACTAGCTCGTTGATCAACAGATAGTCATGGTTTCCTGACTATGGACATTGGATGTCATTGATAACGGGATCACATCATTAGGAGAATGATGTGATGGACAAGACCCAACTTAAGCATAGCATAAAATATCGTGTAGTTTCGTTTGCTAGAGCTTTTCCAATGTCAAGTATCTTTTCCTTAGACCATGAGATCGTGCAACTCCCGGATACCGTAGGAGTGCTTTGGGTGTGCCAAACGTCACAACGTAACTGGGTGACTATAAAGGTGCATTACGGGTATCTCCGAAAGTGTCTGTTGGGTTGGCACGGATCGAGACTGGGATTTGTCACTCCGTGTGACGGAGAGGTATCTCTGGGCCCACTCGGTAATGCATCATCATAATGAGCTCAATGTGACTAAGGCGTTAGTCACGGGATCATGCATTGCGGTACGAGTAAAGAGACTTGCCGGTAACGAGATTGAACTAGGTATTGGGATACCGACGATCGAATCTCGGGCAAGTAACATACCGATTGACAAAGGGAATTGCATACGGATTGATTGAATCCTCGACACCGTGGTTCATCCGATGAGATCATCGTGGAGCATGTGGGAGCCAACATGGGTATCCAGATCCCGCTGTTGGTTATTGATCGGAGAGGCGTCTCGGTCATGTCTGCATGTCTCCCGAACCCGTAGGGTCTACACACTTAAGGTCCGGTGACGCTAGGGTTGTAGAGATATATGTATGCGGAAACCCGAAAGTTGTTCGGAGTCCCGGATGAGATCCCGGACGTCAAGAGAGGTTCCGGAATGGTCCGGAGGTAAAGATTTATATATGGGAAGTCTTATTTTGGTCGCCGGAAAAGTTTCGCGCTTTATCGGTATTGTACCGGGAGTGCCGAAAGGGGTCCAGGGGTCCACCAAGGGGGTCCACCAGCCCCGGGGGGCCACATGGGCTGTAAGGGGTGTGCCTTGGCCTATATGGGCCAAGGGCACCAGCCCCAAGAGGCCCATGCGCAAGAGATAAGAAAAAAGGGAGAGTCCTAAAGGGGGAAGGCACCTCCGAGGTGCCTTGGGGGGGAAGGACTCCCCCCTGGCCGCACCCTTCCTTGGAGGAAGGGGCAAGGCTGCGCCCCCCCCCCCTCTCCCTTGGCCCTATATATAGTGGAGGGAAGGGAGGGCAGCAAGATCTAAGCCTTGGGCGCCTCCCTCCTCCCCTGCAACACCTCTCTCTCTCTCGCAGAAGCTCGGCGAAGCCCTGCCGGAGACCCGCTACATCCACCACCACGCCGTCGTGCTGTTGGATCTCCATCAACCTCTCCTTTCCCCTTGCTGGATCAAGAAGGAGGAGACGTCGCTGCACCGTACGTGTGTTGAACGCGGAGGTGCCGTCCGTTCGGCACTCGGTCATCGGTGATTTGGATCACGGCGAGTACGACTCCGTCATCCACGTTCATTGGAACGCTTCCGCTCGCGATCTACAAGGGTATGTAGATGCACTCCTTTCCCCTCGTTGCTAGTAGACTCCATAGATGCATCTTGGTGAGCGTAGGAAAATTTTAAATTATGCTACGATTCCCAACACCTGCCACAACCACTTTACAAGAAATAGAGGTCAATCAAACTGATAAGCAAGCATGCTAAATGGTATTGATGAAACTAGCGCTTGAATCACTAGGAGATGCGCGGAACATTCTACTATGGTACTTACTTTCGGGTGTCTAAATTGCAGCTTCTTCGGGAGTCATGAGCCAGGTCTATGCGTAGTTACTATGCACGAGTAGAACACAAAGTAGTTGTGGCCGTTGAGTTTGCCAATTCTTCTTGCCGCTACTAGTCTTTTCTTGTTTCGGCGGCGTTGTAGGATGAAGCGGCCTGGACCGGCCTTACACGTACTCTTACGTGAGACAGGTTCCACCGACTAACATGCACAAGTTGCATAAGGTGGCTAGCGGGTGTCTGTCTCTCCTACTTTAGTCGGAACGGATTCGATGAAAAGGGTCCTTATGAAGGGTAAATAGAAATTGGCAGATCACGTTGTGGTCATACGTAGGTAAGAAAACGTTCTTGCTAGAAACCTACAAACCACGTAAAAACTTGCAACAACAATTAGAGGACGTCTAACTTGTTTTTGCTGCAAGTGCTATGTGATGTGATATGGCCAGAAGATGTGATGAATGATATATGTGATGTATGAGATTGATCATATTCTTCTAATAGGAATCACGACTTGCATGTCGATGATTATGACAACCGGCAGGAGCCATAGGAGTTGTCTTTATTATTTTGTATGACCTGCGTGTCATTGAATAACACCATGTAAATTACTTTACTTTATTGCTAAACGAGTTAGCCATAGAAGCAGAAGTAATCGTTGGCGTGACGACTTCATGAAGACACAATGATGGAGATCATGATGATGGAGATCATGGTGTCATGCCGGTGACAAAGTTGATCATGGTGCCCCGAAGATGGAGATCAAAGGAGCATGATGATATTGGCCATATCATGTCACTATTTGATTGCATGTGATGTTTATCTTGTTTTTGCATCTTATTTGCTTAGAACGACGGTAGCAAGTAGGATGATCCCTTATAATAATTTCAAGAAAGTGTTCACCCTAACTGTGCACCGTTGCGAAGGTTCGTCGTTTCGAAGCACCACGTGATGATCGGGTGTGATAGATTCTTACGTTCGAATACAACGGGTGTTGACGAGCCTAGCATGTACAGACATGGCCTCGGAACACACGCAATACACTTAGGTTGACTTGACGAGCCTAGCATGTACAGACATGGCCTCGGAACACGGAGGACCGAAAGGTCGAGCATGAGTCGTATAGAAGATACGATCAACATGGAGATGTTCACCGATCTTGACTAGTCCGTCTCACGTGATGATCGGACACGGCCTAGTTGAACTCGGATCATGTTTCACTTAGATGACTAGAGGGATGTCTATCTGAGTGGGAGTTCATTAAATAATTTGATTAGATGAACTCAATTATCATGAACTTAGTCTAAAATCTTTACACTATGTCTTGTAGATCAAATGGCCAACGTTGTCCTCAATTTCAACGCGTTCCTAGAGAAAACCAAGCTGAAAGATGATGGCAGCAACTATACGGACTGGGTCCGGAACCTGAGGCTCATCCTCATAGTAGCCAAGAAAGATTATGTCTTAGAAGCACCGCTAGGTGATGCACCAATCCCACAGAACCAAGACGTTATGAACGCTTGGCAATCACGTGCTGATGATTACTCCCTCGTTCAGTGCGGCATGCTTTACAGCTTAGAACCGGGTCTCCAAAAGCGTTTTGAGAAACATGGAGCATATGAGATGTTCGAGGAGCTGAAACTGGTTTTTCAAGCTCATGCCCGGGTCGAGAGATATGATGTCTCCGACAAGTTCTTCAGCTGTAAAATGGAGGAGAACAGTTCTGTTAGTGAGCACATACTCAGAATGTCTGGGTTGCACAACCGCTTGTCTCAGCTGGGAGTTAATCTCCCGGATGACGCGGTCATTGACAGAATCCTCCAGTCGCTTCCACCAAGCTACAAGAGCTTTGTGATGAACTACAATATGCAGGGGATGGAAAAGACCATTCCCGAGGTATATTCAATGCTGAAATCAGCGGAAGGGGAGATCAGAAAAGAACATCAAGTGTTGATGGTGAATAAAACCACCAAGTTCAAGAAGGGCAAGGGTAAGAAGAACTTCAAGAAGGACGGCAAGGGAGTTGCCGCGCCCGGTAAGCCAGTTACCGGGAAGAAGTCAAAGAATGGACCCAAGCCCGGGACTGAGTGCTTTTATTGCAAGGAAAGTGGTCACTGGAAGCGGAACTGCCCCAAATATTTAGCGGACAAGAAGAAGGCCGGCAACACCCAAGGTATATGTGATATACAAGTAATTGATGTGTACCTTACCAGTACTCGTAGTAGCTCCTGGGTATTTGATACCGGTGCGGTTGCTGATATTTGTAACTCAAAACAGGAACTACGGAATAAACGGAGACTGGCAAAGGACGAGGTGACGATGCGCGTAGGGAATGGTTCCAAGGTCGATGTGATCGCCGTTGGCACGGTACCTCTGCATCTACCCACGGTATTAGTTTTAAACCTCAATAATTGTTATTTAGTGCCAGCTTTGAGCATGAACATTTTATCTGGATCTCGTTTAATTCGAGATGGCTACTCATTTAAATCCGAGAATAATGGTTGTTCTATTTATTTGAGAGAGATGTTTTATGGTCATGCCCCGCTGGTCAATGGTTTATTTTTGATGAATCTCGAACGTGATGTTACACATGTTCATAGTGTGAATACCAAAAGATGTAAAGTTGATAACGATAGTCCCACATACTTGTGGCACTGCCGCCTTGGTCACATTGGTGTCAAGCGCATGAAGAAGCTCCATGCAGATGGACTTTTGGAGTCTCTTGATTACGAATCATTTGACACGTGCGAACCATGCCTCATGGGTAAGATGACCAGGACTCCGTTCTCCGGAACAATGGAGCGAGCAACCAACTTATTGGAAATCATACATACCGATGTGTGTGGTCCAATGAGTGTTGAGGCTCGCGGAGGATATCGTTATGTTCTCACTCTCACTGATGATTTAAGTAGATATGGATATGTCTACCTGATGAAACACAAGTCTGAAACCTTTGAAAAGTTCAAAGAATTTCAGAGTGAGGTTGAGAATCAACGTGACAGGAGAATAAAATTCCTACGATCAGATCGTGGTGGAGAATATTTAAGTCACGAGTTTGGTGCACACTTAAGGAAATGTGGAATAGTTTCACAACTCACGCCGCCTGGAACACCTCAGAGAAATGGTGTGTCCGAACGTCGTAATCGCACTCTATTGGATATGGTGCGATCTATGATGTCTCTTACCGATTTACCGCTCTCATTTTGGGGTTATGCTTTAGAGACTGCCGCATTCACTTTAAATAGGGCTCCGTCGAAATCCGTTGAGACGACACCGTATGAATTATGGTTTGGGAAGAAACCTAAGCTGTCGTTTCTAAAAGTTTGGGGATGCGATGCTTATGTCAAGAAACTTCAACCTGAAAAGCTCGAACCCAAGTCGGAAAAATGCGTCTTCATAGGATACCCTAAGGAAACTATTGGGTATACCTTCTACCTCAGATCCGAAGGCAAAATCTTCGTTGCCAGGAACGGGTCCTTTCTGGAGAAGGAGTTTCTCTCAAAAGAATTGAGTGGGAGGAAAGTGGAACTTGATGAGGTGATAGTCACCCCTTCCGAACCGGAAAGTAGCGCAGCGCGGGAAAATGTTCCTGTGGTGCCTACACCGACTGGGGAGGAAGTTAATGATGATGATCATGAAGCTTCGGATCAAGTTACTGAACTTCGTAGGTCCACAAGGACACATTCCGCACCAGAGTGGTACGGCAACCCTGTCCTGGAAATCATGTTGTTAGACAACGGTGAACCTTCGAACTATGAAGAAGCGATGGCGGGCCCGGATTCTGACAAATGGCTAGAAGCCATGAAATCCGAGATAGAATCCATGTATGAAAACAAAGTATGGACTTTGACTGACTTGCCCGATGAGCGGCGAGCCATAGAAAACAAATGGATCTTTAAGAAGAAGACGGACGCGGATGGTAATGTGACCATCTACAAAGCTCGACTTGTCGCTAAGGGTTATCGACAAGTTCAAGGGGTTGACTACGATGAGACTTTCTCACCCGTAGCGAAGCTGAAGTCCGTCCGAATCATGTTAGCAATTGCCGCATACTATGATTATGAGATATGGCAGATGGACGTCAAAACGGCATTCCTAACGGCTTCCTTAAGGAAGAATTGTATATGATGCAGCCGGAAGGTTTTGTCGATCCTAAGAATGCTAACAAAGTGTGCAAGCTCCAGCGCTCAATCTATGGGCTGGTGCAAGCATCTCGGAGTTGGAACATTCGCTTTGATGAGATGATCAAAGCGTTTGGGTTTACACAGACTTATGGAGAAGCCTGTGTTTACAAGAAAGTGAGTGGGAGCTCCGTAGCATTTCTCATATTACATGTGGATGACATATTATTGATGGGAAATGATATAGAATTCTTGGAAAGTATAAAGGCCTATTTGAATAAGTGTTTTTCAATGAAGGACCTTGGAGAAGCTGCTTATATATTAGGCATCAAGATCTATAGAGATAGATCGAGACGCCTCATTGGTCTTTCACAGAGTACATACCTTGATAAGATATTGAAGAAGTTCAGTATGGATCAGTCCAAGAAGGGGTTCTTGCCTGTATTGCAAGGTGTGCAATTGAGCACGGCTCAATGCCCGACCACGGCAAAAGATATAGAAGAGATGAGTGTCATCCCCTATGCCTCGGCCATAGGGTCTATTATGTATGCCATGCTGTGTACCAGACCTGATGTAAACCTTGCCGTAAGTTTGGTAGGAAGGTACCAAAGTAATCCCGGCAAGGAACACTGGACAGCGGTCAAGAATATCCTGAAGTACCTGAAGAGGACTAAGGATATGTTTCTCGTTTATGGAGGTGACGAAGAGCTCGTCGTAAAGGGTTACGTCGACGCTAGCTTCGACACAGATCTGGATGACTCAAAGTCTCAAACCGGATACGTGTATATTTTGAATGGAGGAGCAGTAAGCTGGTGCAGTTGCAAACAAAGCGTCATGGCGGGATCTACATGTGAAGCGGAGTACATGGCAGCCTCGGAGGCAGCACAGGAAGCAGTCTGGATGAAGGAGTTCATTACCGACCTAGGGGTGATTCCCAATGCGTCGGGCCCGATGACTCTCTTCTGTGACAACACTGGAGCTATTGCCCTTGCGAAGGAGCCCAGGTTTCACAGGAAGACCAGGCATATCAAGCGTCGCTTCAACTCCATTCGTGAAAGTGTTCAAAATGGAGACATAGATATTTGTAAAGTACACACGGACTTGAATGTAGCAGATCCGTTGACTAAACCTCTCCCTAGGGCAAAACATGATCAACACTAGGACGCAATGGGTGTTCGATTCATCACAATGTAACTAGATTATTGACTCTAGTGCAAGTGGGAGACTGTTGGAAATATGCCCTAGAGGCAATAATAAATGGTTATTATTATATTTCTGTGTTCATGATAATAGTCTATTATTCATGCTATAATTGTATTGTCCGGAAATCGTAATACATGTGTGAATACATAGACCACAACCTGTCCCTAGTAAGCCTCTAGTTGACTAGCTCATTGATCAACAGATAGTCATGGTTTCCTGACTATGGACATTGGATGTCATTGATAACGGGATCACATCATTAGGAGAATGATGTGATGGACAAGACCCAACTTAAGCATAGCATAAAAGATCGTGTAGTTTCGTTTGCTAGAGCTTTTCCAATGTCAAGTATCTTTTCCTTAGACCATGAGATCGTGCAACTCCCGGATACCGTAGGAGTGCTTTGGGTGTGCCAAACGTCACAACGTAACTGGGTGACTATAAAGGTGCATTACGGGTATCTCCGAAAGTGTCTGTTGGGTTGGCACGGATCGAGACTGGGATTTGTCACTCCGTGTGACGGAGAGGTATCTCTGGGCCCACTCGGTAATGCATCATCATAATGAGCTCAATGTGACTAAGGCGTTAGTCACGGGATCATGCATTGCGGTACGAGTAAAGAGACTTGCCGGTAACGAGATTGAACTAGGTATTGGGATACCGACGATCGAATCTCGGGCAAGTAACATACCGATTGACAAAGGGAATTGCATACGGATTGATTGAATCCTCGACACCGTGGTTCATCCGATGAGATCATCGTGGAGCATGTGGGAGCCAACATGGGTATCCAGATCCCGCTGTTGGTTATTGACCGGAGAGGCGTCTCGGTCATGTCTGCATGTCTCCCGAACCCGTAGGGTCTACACACTTAAGGTCCGGTGACGCTAGGGTTGTAGAGATATATGTATGCGGAAACCCGAAAGTTGTTCGGAGTCCCGGATGAGATCCCGGACGTCAAGAGAGGTTCCGGAATGGTCCGGAGGTAAAGATTTATATATGGGAAGTCTTATTTTGGTCGCCGGAAAAGTTTCGCGCTTTATCGGTATTGTACCGGGAGTGCCGAAAGGGGTCCAGGGGTCCACCAAGGGGGTCCACCAGCCCCGGGGGGCCACATGGGCTGTAAGGGGTGTGCCTTGGCCTATATGGGCCAAGGGCACCAGCCCCAAGAGGCCCATGCGCAAGAGATAAGAAAAAAGGGAGAGTCCTAAAGGGGGAAGGCACCTCCGAGGTGCCTTGGGGGGGAAGGACTCCCCCCTGGCCGCACCCTTCCTTGGAGGAAGGGGCAAGGCTGCGCCCCCCCCCCCCTCTCCCTTGGCCCTATATATAGTGGAGGGAAGGGAGGGCAGCAAGATCTAAGCCTTGGGCGCCTCCCTCCTCCCCTGCAACACCTCTCTCTCTCTCGCAGAAGCTCGGCGAAGCCCTGCCGGAGACCCGCTACATCCACCACCACGCCGTCGTGCTGTTGGATCTCCATCAACCTCTCCTTTCCCCTTGCTGGATCAAGAAGGAGGAGACGTCGCTGCACCGTACGTGTGTTGAACGCGGAGGTGCCGTCCGTTCGGCACTCGGTCATCGGTGATTTGGATCACGGCGAGTACGACTCCGTCATCCACGTTCATTGGAACGCTTCCGCTCGCGATCTACAAGGGTATGTAGATGCACTCCTTTCCCCTCGTTGCTAGTAGACTCCATAGATGCATCTTGGTGAGCGTAGGAAAATTTTAAATTATGCTACGATTCCCAACACCTGCCACAACCACTTTACAAGAAATAGAGGTCAATCAAACTGATAAGCAAGCATGCTAAATGGTATTGATGAAACTAGCGCTTGAATCACTAGGAGATGCGCGGAACATTCTACTATGGTACTTACTTTTGGGTGTCTAAATTGCAGCTTCTTCGGGAGTCCCGGAGCTTTTGAGGTGAATTTTCTCCAAACCCTGCCAGACAAAGAAAACAATTACTTGATATCAGGAAATGAACAAAGTTGCTGATATGGTGGATAATGATCGATTTAACTTACTTCTGGAGCATTTGAGTCATGTTCGCATAGTCCTGGGGATCTTTTCGTCTCGAGTCTAAGACGGTTACTACTCCCGGCTCAAGCTTAATCTCTAGGAGAATATAGTGGAAGCTGCGCATGCATGCATAAGTCATCAATTACATTACCATAACCTGGACTAATAAGGGAAACCGAATATGCACAAGACAGTAACACTCACTTGAAGTTGTTAGGAAAGAGTATTATATCTTTGTTTTGATTTAATACCAACGATTGTAGCAAGTTGGCCTCGGCTTCTTTGGGATTTTTTTCAACCGTATATGCATCTATGAGATTTGTGTTAATGAACCCAATATCATCGATTTGTCTTTTCTTCAATTCGGCGATCTTCAATCTGCATAATATAGCGAGGATAAGTATAAATACATGCAATGAAAGAGCTGACCTATATAGAGAGACTTAATGACAGAAGTAGTACTACTTACAGACAGTAGCAAGTGATCGTTGTTTTATCGAGGGACTTTTGATTGTAAAACTGGAAGAAATCCTCAAATGGAACATTCAGCAGTTCAATTCCAACGAGGTCATGCTCCGGTTTAACTCTCAACGTCAAAGTACTCATCCCATCAGACTCTCTGCAGGTTTTCATGTACCAATCATGTAGTCTTCGCATCATCGTGCTTAGAGATCTGACATCTTTGACGAGAGGCTTCCCGTAATGGTATTTGTGTTCGTCCACCTCCATGATTTCATAATGTACATCGTCGGGAAGGTAATCTCCAAGATTGCTATAACCGGGCACCATACCCGGATCATTAGCGACGATATCTTTTGACACCTTGAGCGGGGGGCACGATTGGTTCGCTTGTTCGCCGAGCTGGGCAATTTTTTTCTCAGCTCGTCGTTCTTTCATCCTTTTATCACTGACAGTACTTCCCGACCGCTCCGCTTCGGCATATGCCTTTGCAAGAACGCGCTCACAGTTGCCTCTCGACGGAGACTTTGGTGGTTTTGTCAGGGCAGCCAGAGTGCGCTTTGCTTTCACCGGATCTACCTTCTCCTCCGGAGGTGGATGTTTCTTTGCTTTCACCCCTTCAAAGAAGTTCTTCACTTCGGCTCGCACGATCTTCGCGTTCTCCTCCTCGGTCCTCTCATATGGTAACTTCTCTGGAGTCTTCAGAGAAGGACCGAATCTGTATTGCCTCCCGCCTCTGGCAGCTGTACTGCTAGACGCCGGCAGAGCAGACGGAACGGCTGCGGCTGTCTTCTTTCCTTGCTTACGAGGCGGAGGAGAAGGACTACGACGCGCCGGAGCAGCCGCAGCGGCGGCGGGTCTCTTCCGCCCTTGCTGACGAGGCGGAGAAGGAGGAGGCTGGCTGCTCTGGCGCGCCGGCGCTGGCGGAGAAGGAGGCGGAGTGCCGCCACGCGCCGGAGAAGGAGGCTGAGTGCCCTGATCACTCGCCGGAGGAGGAGGCGGAGGAGGAGGCGGAGTGCCCTTATTCGCCAGAGCCGTCCAGTTCGGAAGCTTGATGAGCTCCTTTCGCCATAGGCATGGAGTCTTCAGAGCTAAACCCAGCCGAGTCTCCCCTTCACCTGTAGGGTGGTCAAGCTGGAGGTCCTCAAATCCCTCCGTTATTTCATCCACCATCACCCTAGCATATCCTTCTGGAATCGGCCGGCAGTGGTAGGTTGCGCCGGGTTCAGTAGGTAAAACAGAGCCAACAGCTGCCTTGACTTTCAAGTTCTGCCATTCCGTCATAAGGTGACGATGTTGAGACTCCGTGATAGCATCCACGGGGTAGCTAGCAGGAGCCGCATGCTCCAGCTGAGGCAGCTTGGTGGAAGCCACACTGCTTCTCCGCTGAGATGGCGGTGTAGTTTCGGGGGCAGTTTCAGCATCTCGATTGCCGTCTCGTTCCTCTAGCACTTGAACCCTTTCGTGCAGACGCTGAATTTGGATCTGCTCCACTTTTTTCCTCCTCTCCTTGGTTTTGTAACAGCCCGCGTCCGAAAAACCAGCCTTCCACGGAACGGAGCCTGGCGTGCCTCGTGTCCGTTTAGGGTGCTCAGGATTCCCGAGGGCCATTGTGAGCTCGTCGTTCTCTCTGTCTGGAACGAACGTCCCTTGCTGCGCTGCATCGAGATAGTGCTTAAGCTTCTTGACAGGTATTGCAAGTTGCTCGTCCGTCCAACGACACCTCCCTGATACAGCGTCCAAGGTTCCGCCAGCCCCGAAGAACCAAGTCCGGCAACGGTCTGGCCAGTTCATTGTCTCTGGTTCGATCCCTTTATCAAGCAGATCCCTCTCAGACTTGGCCCACTTAGGCCGGGCTTTGAGGTAGCCACCTGACCCCGTGCGATGGTGAAGCTTCTTCTTCGCAGCATTCTTCTTGTTTGTCGCTGACATCTTCTTACTCTTTTCCGATGTCTTGTGGGCCACAAATGCGGGGCAGTGATCTCTGATCTTCTCATACCGGCCGATGAATTCTGGTGTCTCTTCTTTGTCGACAAACGTTTTCAGCTCATTCTTCCACCTCCTGAATAGGTCTGCCATCTTCTTAAGAGCATGAGACTTGATTAATTGCTCTATAACTGGCTTCTCCGGATCCTCCTCTGGCGGTAGGGTGAAATTTGCCTTCAGCTCAGTCCAAAGATCATCTTTTTGCATATCATTGACATAAGACACCTCAGGGTCTTCCTTCTTAGGCTTATACCATTGGTGGATGCTGATCGGGATCTTGTCCCTAACTAGAACCCCGCACTGAGCAGCAAAAGCATCCTTTGTCTGGAGGGGTTCAATCGGTTGGCCGTCGCGCGCGATTGTTGTGATCTCAAACCTTTCATCCGAGCGCAACTTTCTCTTTGGGCCTCGTCTCTTTACCGCAGTTGTGCTCGATCCGGAGGGCTAGAAAAAAGAAGAAAGACGAGTGTTAATTAATATGTGTACATACCAAAACAATGAATGCATCAATTAGCTAGTCAGCACAGGCTTAACTAATATATTTACTTGGCCGGACTCTGTTCGGTCACCGGAGCTGTCACCACGGGCTCCTTCTTGCACCAGCATTGGGTCACCGGAGCCATCATAATCATGTCTTTCCTCCTCCACTCTTCGATCACCGCAGCCTGCTTCTTCACCCTGTTCTTCCAGACCATCATTGTCGTTAAGATACGACAAGATATCACCTTCGGCTAAGATTATGTCCCCCAACACCTCTTCTGCTTGCTCATCTCGTCCGTGCTCCATTGTTTCTGCAAATATTACAACATGGCAATTATTACACAAACATGACAGCAGGTGGATATATTAGTGCAATCGTAGACCTAGCTTATTCCGGGTTTGGGGTGGCCTAGGCAACGCTTCAAGGGTAGGGGCGCGGCAGGAGGGGGTAGGAGACCGACATCGTTTTTTTCTAGGGTTTGGGTGTCCTCGTGAGTTCTGGTCGAGCGAGAGGGCCGGGGGGTGTGCTCCCATGGTATAAGTTGTCACGGTCGAGAGGGGGTATACATATCGACCGTCCATCATGTCGAAGTTATCTGGGAGGGAGTTATATATATCGACAACGACGACATACATACACGGGGAAATAATGTTATCGGGGAGGGGGTATATATCGACCCCCCCCCCCACATGTTGAAGTTATCGGGAGGGGGTTTTATATCGACAACGACGACATACATACACGGGAAAATAATGTTATCGAGGAGGGGGTATATCGACCCCCCCTCGTGTTGAAGTTATCCCCCCTCGTGTTGAAGTTATCGGGAGGGGGTAATATCGACAACGACAACATATATACACGGGAAAATAATGTTATCGGGGAGGGGGTATATCGACCACCCCCCCACGTGTTGAAGTTATCAGGAGGGGGTTATATCGACAACGACGACATATATACACGGGAAAATAATGTTATCGGGGAGGGGGTATATCGACCCCCCCTCGTGTTGAAGTTATCCCCCCTCGTGTTGAAGTTATCGGGAGGGGTATATATCGACGACGACAGACCCGATAAAACATAAGAAAACGAAGAAGAAATAAAAAGAGGAGAGAAGAAGAAACGAATAGAGGAGAGGATTGAAGAAGAAAAAAAGAAGAAAAAAAAAGA
The DNA here is from genome assembly GCF_002575655.3 of Aegilops tauschii subsp. strangulata. Classification (NCBI taxonomy): domain Eukaryota; kingdom Viridiplantae; phylum Streptophyta; class Magnoliopsida; order Poales; family Poaceae; genus Aegilops; species Aegilops tauschii. Next base: position 633,667,033 of record NC_053041.3, on the reverse strand, counting down.
GGAGAAGAAGAAAGGAATAGAGGAGAAGAAGAAAAAATAGAATATTTTTTCTATTTTTTCTTCTTCTCCTCTATTCCTTTCTTCTTCTCCTCTTCTTTTTCTTCTTTTTTCCTCTTCTTATTTATTTTTCCTCTTCTTCCTCTCCTCTTCTTCTTTCTTTCCTCTTTTTATTTCTTCTTGACATATATATTCATACATTTTGAACATCTACATACATACAAATTTTTTTTTGTTCACATATACATTATAGCCACATACACATATACATCACATATGAACAAAAAAATTAAACTAATAAAAATAAAAAAACATATAGCCACATATGAACAAAAACATATAGCCACATACATACACATATACATTATATATATATGATCAAAAAACAATTAACTAATAAAAAAACAGAGCCGGGGTGGCGGCTCTCACAGCGGGGGCGGCTAGGACTATGGCGACGGCGGGGGCGGCGAGGGCGCCGGCGCGCGGGGGCGGGACGGGGCGGGGGCGGCGAGGGCGCCGGCGAGCACGCGCGGGCCGGGCAGGGGGGCTCGGGGCGCCGAGGCGGCGCGCACGAGCAGGGGAGCACGAGGCGGGGCGGCGCGTTGGGGCAGGGCGACGGCGACGAGCACCGGGCGGCGACCCGTCGAGGCAAGGGCGCGGGGCGACGGCGACGAGGAGCGGGCGGCGACGGCGAGCACGGGCAGCCTGGCGGCGTCGGGGGCAACTGGCGAGGTATCTCGAAAATTTCCTAAGTGTGGACTTATATAGCAAAGCCTTTAGTCCCGGTTCGTGGAACCAACCGGGACTAAAGGTGGGCATTAGTCCCGGTTGGTGCCACCAACCGGGACCAAAGGCCTCTTTTCAGCAGCCCAAAGGGCGGGAAGCGGCGGCCTTTGGTCCCGGTTGGTGGCACCAACCGGGACTAAAGGGGGGGCATTGGTCCCGGTTGGTGGCACCAACCGGGACCAAAGGCCTTGCGCTGCCCGCGGCCAAAAGTTTAGTCCCACCTCGCTAGTTGAGAGGGGCTCGGAGTGGTTTATAAGCCCCACTGCGGCTGCCCTCTCGAGCTCCTCTCAAATGCAGGCTTACGGGCCTAATGTCACACTATGCTGTTTGTTGGCCTATTGGGCCTTCTGCGGGCCTGAATCCTGGCCCAGGTTGGGTTTCTAGTCGTATTCAGGCCGTGGTGGCCCAATAGGTGGCAGTTTTTTAAAAAAAATTCCAGTTTTTTGGTTCTGTTTTTTGCATTATTTATTTTCTTTTGTTTTTTGCTTTATTTTTTAATTCTTTTTGCTTTTAGGTCAGCAAAACTATAAACTGTCTGTTAGTGCCATTAGTTTTAGAAAAAATATAAACTTTCTATTAGTGCCATTAGTTCTTTATGAAAATTCTTTTTGCTGTATTTAGTTTTTTTGTTTTCTTTTTTGCTATATTTATTTTGTTTTGTTTCTACTTACAACAAAAAACTTATTTATTTTATTTCTAATTACTTATTTATTTTACTTTATGATAATTCTTTCTGCTATTAAAGTTTCTATCAAAAAAAGTTCTTTATGAAAATTCTTTTTGCTTTTAATGATTAAAAACAAAAAAAGAGGCGCAATGCGCGTTGATTTGCTTCAAGCCTTTCGGAATAGTGTAGACTGCACTGCACATAGCTCGATGCAGTCTACCTTATTCCTCAAGGCTTGAAGCTAAGCAATGTGAGCATTGCGCCTCTTCTTCATCGTCTCTGCACTCAGGGCTTATAAACCGCTCCTAGTGCCTCTCAGCTAGCGAGGTGGGACTAAAAAGCTGCTTAGCTAGTAAGAAACTCTAGTATTGGTTCATGCCACGAACAGGTACTAAAGGTGCTCGTGGGGCCACAGCCTCATTAGTACCGGTTCGTGGCACCAACAGGGACCAAAGGGTGGAATTGGTCCCGGTTCGTGCCACCAACCGGAACCAATGGCCTTGCACAGCGGCGTGGTGGTGAGTTTAGTCCCACCTCGCTAGCTAAGAGAGAGCCGCACCTGTTTATAAGGTGCAGTGCGCCTGAGCTGTCGAGCTCCTCTCTAAAGCAGGCTTACGGGCCTAACCTCTCTGCACTCAGGGCTTATAAAGCATTTCAAATGAACTCTGAAAAGGTTGAAAGTTGGCATGGTATCATCATTTCATCCACATAGCATGTGCAAGAAAGTTGAGAGGGTTACGGCAAAAACTAGATGCACTTCTTGTACAAAACGGACAATGGTATCATACTCGTCTATTACAAAGTTGGCATGGTATCATCATAATAGTTGCGGGAGAAAGTCTTCACTTTTTCTTCGCTTGTGTCATTTGCTTATTGCACCGTAACCATGGATAATCTTCATCGTTTATCAGGATGCTTGGGTCAGCCTTGACTTTGAAGGGAGGAATTTCATGAAACTTTTCATAATCTTCAGACATGTCTGTCTTGCCCTCCACTCCCACAATGTCCCTTTTTCCTGAAAGAACTATGTGGCGCTTTGGCTCATCATATGATGTATTCGCTTCCTTATCTTTTCTTTTCCTCGGTCTGGTAGACATGTCCTTCACATAGATAACCTGTGCCACATCATTGGCTAGGACGAACGGTTCGTCAGTGTACCCAAGATTGTTCAGATCCACTGTTGTCATTCCGTACTGTGGGTCTACCTGTACCCCGCCTCCTGACAGATTGACCCATTTGCACTTAAACAAAGGGACCTTAAAATCATGTCCGTAGTCAAGTTCCCATATGTCCATTATGTAACCATAATATGTGTCCTTTCCCCTCTCGGTTGCTGCATCAAAGCGGACACCGCTGTTTTGGTTGGTGCTCTTTTGATCTTGGGAGATCGTGTAAAAGGTATTTCCATTTATCTCGTATCCTTTGTAAGTCAATACAGTCGAAGATGGTCCCCTGGACAACGAGTATAACTCATCACAAACAGTGGTGTCACCTCTGAGACGTGTTTCCAACCAACTGCTGAAAGTCCTGATGTGTTCACATGTAATCCAGTCGTCACACTGCTCCGGGTGTTTGGAGCGCAGACTGTTCTTGTGTTCATCGACATACGGGGTCACCAAGGTAGAGTTCTGTAGAACTGTGTAGTGTGCTTGAGACCAAGAATGCCCGTCCCTGCATATTATTGAGTCCGGTCCTAGCGTGCCTTTTCCAGTCAGTCTCCCCTCATACCGCGATTTAGGGAGACCTATCTTCTTAAGGCCAGGAATGAAGTCAACACAAAACCCAATGATATCCTCTGTTTGATGGCCCATGGAGATGCTTCCTTCTGGCCTAGCGCGCTTACCGACATATTTCTTTAGGACTCCCATGAACCTCTCAAAGAGGAACATATTGTGTAGAAATACGGGCCCCAGAATGACAATCTCGTCGACTAGATGAACTAGGACGTGCGTCATGATATTGAAGAAGGATGGTGGGAACACCAGCTCGAAACTGACAAGACATTGCGCCACATCACTCCTTAGCCTTGGTATGATTTCTGGATCGATCACCTTCTGAGAGATTGCATTGAGGAATGCACATAGCTTCACAATGGCTAATCGGACGTTTTTCGGTAGAAGCCCCCTCAATGCAACCGGAAGCAGTTGCGTCATAATCACGTGGCAGTCATGAGACTTTAGGTTCTGGAACTTTTTCTCTGGCATATTTATTATTCCCTTTATATTCGACGAGAAGCCAGTCGGGACCTTCATACTGAGCAGGCATTCAAAGAAGATTTCTTTCTCTTCTTTCGTAAGAGCGTAGCTGGCAGGACCTTCATACTGCTTCGGAGGCATGCCGTCTTTTTCGTGCAAACGTTGCAGGTCCTCCCGTGTCTCAGGTGTATCTTTTGTCTTCCCATACACGCCCAAGAAGCCTAGCAGGTTCACGCAAAGGTTCTTCGTCACGTGCATCACGTCGATTGAAGAGCGGACCTCTAGCTCTTTTCAGTAGGGTAGGTCCCAAAATATAGATTTCTTCTTCCACATGGGTGCGTGTCCCTCAGCGTCATTCGGAACAGCTAGTCCGCCGGGACCCTTTCCAAAGATTACGTGTAACTCATTGACCATAGCAAGTATGTGATCACCGGTACACATGGAGGGCTTCTTCCGGTGATCTGCCTCGCCTTTGAAATGCTTGCCTTTCTTTAGACATTGATGGTTGGTCGGAAGAAATCAACGATGGCCCAGGTACACATTCTTCCTGCTTTTGTCCAGGTATATACTTTCAGTGTCATCTAAACAGTGCGTGCATGCGTGGTATCCCTTGTTTGTCTGTCCTGAAAGGTTACTGAGAGCGGGCCAATCGTTGATGGTTACAAACAGCAACGCGTGAAGGTTAAATTCCTCCTGTTTGTGCTCATCCCACGTACGTACACCGTTTCCATTCCACAGCTGTAAAAGTTCTTCAACTAATGGCCTTAGGTACACATCAATGTCGTTGCCGGGTTGCTTAGGGCCTTGGATGAGAACTGGCATCATAATGAACTTCCGCTTCATACACATCCAAGGAGGAAGGTTATACATACATAAACTCACGGGCCAGGTGCTGTGATTGCTGCTCTGCCCCCCGAAAGGATTAATGCCATCCGCGCTTAAACCAAACCATACGTTCCTTCGGTCAGCTGCAAACTCAGCCCAGTACTTTCTCTCGATTTTTCTCCACTGCGACCCGTCAGCGGGTGCTCTCAACTTCCCGTCTTTCTTACGGTCCTCACTGTGCCATCGCATCAACTTGGCATGCTCTTCGTTTCTGAACAGATGTTTCAACCGTGGTATTATAGGAGCATACCACATCACCTTCGCAGGAACCCTCTTCCTGGGGGCTCGCCGTCAACATCACCAGGGTCATCTCGTCTGATCTTATACCGCAATGCACCGCATACCGGGCATGCGTTCAGATCCTTGTACGCACCGCGGTAGAAGATGCAGTCATTAGGGCATGCATGTATCTTCTGCACCTCCAATCCTAGAGGCATACGACCTTCTTTGCTGCGTATGTACTGTCGGGCAATTCGTTATCCTTTGGAAGCTTCTTCTTCAATATTTTCAATAGCTTCTCAAATCCTTTGTCACGCACAGCATTCTCTGCCTTCCACTGCAGCAATTCCAGTACGGTACCGAGCTTTCTGTTGCCATCTTCGTAATTGGGGTACAACCCTTTTTTGTGATCCTCTAACATGCGATCGAACTTCAGCTTCTCCTTTTGACTTTCGCATTGCGTCCTTGCATCGACTATGACCCGGCGGAGATCATCATCATCGGGCACTGGTTCCTCTTGATCTTCAGCAGCTTCCCCCCTTGCAGCATCATTGGGCACATCGTCTGGTTCCTCTTGATCTTCAGCAGCTTCCCCCGTTGCAGCATCACCGTATTCAGGGGGCACATAGTTGTCATCGTCCTCTTCTTCTTCGCCGTCTTCCATCATATCCCCCATTTCTCCGTGCCTCGTCCAAACATTATAGTGTGGCATGAAACCCTTGTAAAGCAGGTGGGCGTGAAGGATTTTCCGGTCAGAGTAAGACTTCGTATTCCCACATATAGGGCATGGACAAGACATAAAACCATTCTGCTTGTTTGCCTCAGCCACTTCGAGAAAATCATGCACGCCCTTAATGTACTCGGAGGTGTGTCTGTCACCGTACATCCATTGCCGGTTCATCTGCGTGCATTATATATAATTAAGTGTGTCAAAAACCATTACAGAACATCATGAATAGATAATTAAGTGACCAAATTAATAGAAGTTCATCATCACATTAGAACCAAAGTACATACATAGTTCTCATCTAACAACATATATATAGCTCTCCAGAGCATCTAATTAATTAAACCATACATTGAAACTATGTAAAACATTTCAATGCGAAAACAAATATGATCATAATCGCAACCAAGGTAACAATTGATCCAACGGCATAATGATACCAAGCCTCTGTATGAATGGCATATTTTCTAATCTTTCTAATCTTCAAGCGCATTGCATCCATCTTGATCTTGTGATCATCGACGACATCCGCAACATGCAACTCCAATATCATCTTCTCCTCCTCAATTTTTTTTATTTTTTCCTTCAAGTAATTGTTTTCTTCTTCAACTAAATTTAACCTCTCGACAATAGGGTTGGTTAGAATTTCCGGTTCAACCACCTCCTAGATAAATAAAATCTATGTCACGCTGGTCGGTATATTTGTCATAAACAATAAATGAATCAAATAGTTATAAAAAGATAATATATACCACATCCGAATCATAGACAGGACGAGGGCCGACGGGGGCGGATACCAAAACCATCGCACTATGTAATAAGAAGGAATAAAATAGTAAGAAAATTAGACAAGTATCTATCTAAAGTAAGTATTTTTTTTCTTTCAAAAAGAAGATAAGAACAAGAGGCTCACCACGGTGGTGCCGGCGACGAGATCGGCGCGGGCGGTCGACGGCGGTGAAGATGGGAATGGGACGTGACGGGCCGCTAAACCTAGACAAATCTCGAGGAAAATGGAGCTTTGAGGTCGAGCTTCGAGAGGACAAAGCTTAACTAGTGTGGCTCGGGCATTTCATCGAACACCTCATGTGCATAGGAGGTGAGCTAGAGCACCACAAAGCTCTCCCCTCGCCGGCCAGAGAAAAACAGAGCACTGGAGTGCTCTACTCGCGGGCGAGGGGTATATATAGGCACCTCATTGGTCCCGGTTCGTGGCATGAACCGGTACTAAAACTGGGCCTTCTGCCCCGTTCATGCCAAGAACCGGGACCAATGGTTGTGGGCCAGGAGCGAGGACCATTAGTCCCGGTTCGTGGCTCGAACCGGGACAAATGATTCCATACGAACCGGGACCAATGCCCACGAGGCCCCGGCCGGCCCCCTGGGCTCACGAACCGGGACGAATGCCCCCATGGGTCCCGGTTCGTGACTGAACCGGGACTAATGGGCTTGCCATGCCCGAACGAAAGCCCTGTTTTCTACTAGTGCGAGAACGCCATCCATAGCACTCACGCTTATCTTGCGCATTTTAGAGTATCCACTTTCACTTGTCTATGAACTGTTATAGGCAAACCAGAAGTCCTTTACCGCGGACACGGCTATTCGAATAGATGATGTTAACCCTGCAGGGGTGTACTTCTTCACACACGCTCTCGCCACTTACCGCCATGTACACGTCATGTATCTCGGCAACCTTCAAGCGGAAGCCTGGCGAGGGTATCGGCCATGGCCTACCTAAACACTCGAGTCTCTAGTCCAGGTTTATCGCCCATTCAGGTTCCATCCGCAGGGAGTCCGGCCGAGGTTTCCACATGCGGCCCCGAACGATGTGTGCAGGGTTCCCGAGACACCAAACGGGCAAGATAAGCGTCACAAGGTGTTGTCAGTCAAATCTGGTGAGAATTCTAACATACCAGACGTCGGATTTGTTGGCAAAATTGCTTAGTACATTAATGAGTTGAGAGCGCGTCACCTGTTTACCAACCAAATTCAACAGCTGAAGACATGGGTCAAAGACGTGAGTGAACGTCGGAAAAGGTATAAGCTGGTTGAGTGGGCCTCTAGTTCTAGCTATGTAGTTGTAGATCCTCTGGTCACTGGTGCCTGCTATCTACATAGAGGTAGCCAACCTCGTTGGCATGGAGGGTCCAAAAGAGGATCTTATCAACTTGTTGGCGGACGAGGAGGCTGCATCTGTACAACCTCTTAGAGTGGTGTCTATTGTTGGGTTTGGGGGTCTAGGAAAAACCACACTTGCAACACAAGTATACCATGAGCTTGGAGGGCAATATGACTGCAAGGTTTTTGTGTCCATATCACAAAGACCTAACATGATGAAGCTTCTCGGTGGGATCATAAAAAAACTTCAGACGCCACAAGCAACCCATACTGACGAGGCGCAAGATCTGACTGACAACATCAGAGAATATCTAAGAGAAAAAAGGTACTTTAGTAACTTCTCAATCCCTATTGTACGCATTGTTGCTTTGAGGTTTTACAGTCCCCAATTTGCCCCTTCTACTGTTATTTCAACATTTGAATTGTTGTATCATAATTGAGTGCATGTTTAATATAAAATGTTGGCAGGTACTTGTTCGTTATTGACGATATATGGGACGAATCAGTATGGGAAATTATTCGTTGTGCGTTCCCAGAGAACCAACAAGGTAGCAAAGTTATCATAACCACAAGAATTGAGCTGGTAGCTAATGCAACCTGCAACATTTGGAGATATTGATGTTGATATTGAACACGGACATTACTGCTGCCATGCCATCTGATATTGTTGATTTGCCTTGCTTATTGCATCTGCATGTTCCTATTGGAACAAGGCTACCTGATGGAATTCGTAGGATGAAGGCCCTACATATTCTGGAGAACTTTGATGTGCACATGAACTCGGTGGATAATTTAGCAGGTCTCAGTGAACTTACAAATCTTAGACATCTTACTTTTTGTTGCGATGATGTTGAACATACTGCCAGCCAACGTGGATTTCTTACAAACATTTTCTGGTGTTCCGTGTCGAAACTTATCAGGTGCAATCTGAGACATCTTTGGTCCGGTAGTAAGATATTTCGTCCTCCATCTGTTGAGTTGGCTTCTCTGGTCACTAATAATACTGAGAGCAATCTTGAGGAACTCCATGTTGCAGCAACTTGGACGTTTCCGAGGGTCCCGATTTGGACCAGTCAGCACCGAAAGCTCTCGAAGTTGGGAATTTCTGTTGAGAAGATGGTGCAGGAGGACATTGATTTGCTTGCAGTGTTACCTAATCTACTGCAACTGTGGTTGTGGATACGAAAATCCCCGGGAAAAAAAGATTATCGTCAGTGATGGTGTGGTGGCATTCCAGCTTCTAAAATATTTGAGAATCACGTGCTTCGCCCCGTGCATAACCTTCATGGAAGGAACGATGCCCAAACTCAAAACGTTCGTTCTGCAAATCCATGAGCATGGGGTGGAGCGTCACGGCCCCTCGACTATTGAGGGCGTGGAGCACCTGCCGAGACTTACGGAAGTCGACGTTGAGATTTTCTTTGAGGGAGCTGATACAGAGGCACGGAGAAGGGCTGCCAACGCAGAGAGTATCTTGACGAATGCCATCAAATTCCATCCAGGACAACCGAGCATCAATATCAGGCTGCGAGATAACAAAGACTCTTTTATTCATGAACTTCCTTGAGCAGTTATGAGGGGCCTGGAGAGGTAGAGAGGCAACCCAATGACCAGGTACCCACAAACTTCTGCTTACTTTGATTCATACAGCACTTCAATTTGATACGTACAACACCAAATAAGTTTCAGGTGCTGTTTGAAGACCAGTTTTGGACTAGTTTTGGACGCAATACCCCTGTAAATTACTACAGGTCTAGTGTGCGAGGAATTCTTCTCAAACAAATTACAGAAGTGTAATATTACTTGAGGCCTTATTGGTGCACACCACGATACAGGGTAATTGATTTACAGGTGTAAAACATTGCATCATGTTATGCCCCCAGCTAGGCTAGGGGGGGCATTAACACATGGGGAGATTTGGGAATATAATTTTAACTTGTGTGTTAATCAACAAACCCTTGGTCCCTGCATAAATAAGTCGCCGCAAAATCACGAAACAGTCACCTCTGGTCGTGTTGAGATCATGATTTGGTACACACCAGATCAATTCAAGTCTAGAAAGTGTAGAGTGACGGGATTGATGAAAAGGAGAGGCGTGTGAGCATTGACCTGATGAAACTGAAGAGAAAAACAGAGCATCTGGTCGTTAACAGAGCATTGGGTAAATGGCACTGCTAATATCAGTTTACTAGGTAGATGAAATACCGATGCATGGGGGCGTTTTTTGGGATAGTTTTGAAGACTAATTCTGGACTCAATACCCCTGTAAGTTACTACAGGTTATATCTGAAGAACTCTTCTGATTTTTTTTACAAATGTATAGTACTTAACTCCGTGGCAGGCCTTATCGGTGCACAGCATGATACAGAGTAAATTGTTTACATCAGATTTGGCTTAATAGCTGAAGTATGGGCGAGATCGGGCTGACTTCAAATTTACTTGTAACTAGGAAGACCATACTATTTCAGATTTAACAACTTGAGATTAGGGTGAGCACTAATTGAGTTGGGATTTTAGTTAGGTACACACGGGAGCATCAGGCGACGGGATTGAGCACTACCTGCACTCGGTGCTGCCGGAGAAGCTCGCCGTCGCGCGCCCACCCAGCAGCACAGCCGCATGGTCCCATCGCCCGCGGGAACCTGACCTCCGCCCCGGGGCACTGGGCGCCCGACGCATTGCTCCCGCCCGTTGCCGGCGCCGGTTTTGGGAAGAAGAGGCGGCTGGGGTGAAGGAACAGGGGGGAGAAAGCAGGGCGAACGAGGATGGGCTGATCGAGATAACAGCATGGGCTTGACGGGCGAAGTCAGCCAGCTAAAATGGATATGATTCTTCTTTTTCGGGAAATAAAATGGATATGATTCAAAGATGGCAAGATTTACCCGCCCAATCCCCGTCAAAAAAAAGACTTACCCGCCCAATCCGGCCTTTCAAAAACAGTTTGCCTTTACCATTACTGAATTTGTCTCAAAAAATAATAATTACTGAATGTGGTGTGCTACTCTAAAAAAACAAAATATGGAGTGCTGCATTTAAAAAAGAAAAAAAGTGGTGTGCGGGCCCAGTGGCGCTCACACAAATGGGATCCCCTCGGCAAAGTTTACTTCCTCGGCTTATTCGTCGAGGATCAGTTCTTTTACTGGCTTCTAGAATAAGCTGTCCCATACTAATTAGCTTATTCTGCAAGCCCAACCAAATTAATTTTTCTAGAAGCCTACTAATTAATAGTTGACTACTAGGCTTCTAAAAATATATTTTTAGTTGGCTTTGATAATAAGCAGAGAAGAGAGCGGCTTATTCTAGAAGTCCAAAAAAGTCACCAAACTGGCCCTAAGAGCAATTATAGCCAGTAATTTGATATTTTATTTTTAGCAAAATTGAATATTTGTTTATTTCTTAATATGAAATATAATATATCAGTGCATCTCCAACGCCAACTGTCAAATCGTCCCCATACGTCCAAACCGCGCAGCCATGATGTGTTTTGCCATCGAACGCGGACTGTATTGGTCCACTGCGTGGTCCGAACGCACTTTTTCCCGCAAATTGGAATCCATGTTGGGGGCCTTGCAGGAGTGCGGACACAGTTTTTCCCGCAAATTGGAATCCAAGTTGGGGGCCTTGCAAGAGTGCGGACACAGTTTTTCCCGCAATATTGCAACTGAAGCAGAGCGTGTAGAGGCAGGCGGTATGCCAAGGCCTGGTGAATCACACGAGCACTTAACAATGTCGGTGCCGAAGCAAGGCGAAGGAGCGGACAAGGAAACAATAAGTCAGGTAATGAAACTAATGGGTCTCTTGAGTATGAATTAATCACTAAACCCACACTAAAGTCTCTCATTACTCTGGAGAACGTGTGATACTTGCTACTAAATAGCTTAACGTAGTTGTAGTAAACCCAATGTACAAATTCAGCAGACTGTTTCCAACAGCTTGATGGAAAATAAGATCGGAGGAGGAGCTATGGTAATCCCACCATGCATTGCATGCACTTGTCCTCGAAACAGGCTATGTCTCGCGGTGTGTGTATCCAGTTAGCCTAGCCCGTCCCAACCTGCAGCGGGCATACGAAAACCACATAACAATATATTACCATTGGTTGATATACAGCACAAGCAACGGTCAGCTGCATGGATACGTGATGTTTAAAGGAAAGAAAAATGTCATGTGGTACCAAAGTACCAGCACTGCTCCATTTGGCTTTGGTTACCTAGTCTGCTGTCGATATGGAAAGCTCGTTGCTGCCTGTGCTACCACCTTGTTCACCTTGATCACGAATTTCTATCACCCATGCCCCGAGTCTGTGGCGAACTGCAACCCTGATAGATAGAAGACCACACGCTTTACTAGTCAGGAATCTTAGGAAATGGGAAGAAAATCTAGAGGGCTAGGAGATCAATATAACTAAGCAGGCAACGACAGGGTAGTACAGAAATTAATAAGAAACTGGGAGTACTGATTACCTTCCTGACCCCATCAAACATGCGAAACTTCTAACCCATACATTCCCAATGCTATGTTTTGTCTTGAGCCTGAGAAATATGAAGCATACACTAATTTACCATATATATATGTGTGTGTACAGTTTGATGTAGAGGTGTGCCATGTGTCTCAACTGGCGTGTGTGTGATTCATAAGTACATACTCTAGTGATTACCTGAAATCAGTGGAACTCCACACAGCAACATCACCATGATCAGGACCTGTAATTAGAACCGGAAGACTGGGGTGGGCAAAGACGGAATAGACTGGATATTCATGTTCGAGTTTATGAACGCACTCCTCCTTCTGCATGTCCCATATCTGTTTTGAAAAGAAAAAAGACAAGGCACGCAAATATTAGAAATGCTTGATGCATGTTGTATTAATGTACTCCCTCCGTACACTAATATAAGAGCGTTTAGATCACTACTTTAGTGATCTAAACACTCTTAATTAATTTACAGAGGGAGTACTACTTTCGAACATAATAGCCGACCTTGGCAGTCTTATCACCAGAGACACTAATCAAATACTGCTGACCATCACGCTTGAAGAAATCCACGCTGTGCACGCAATTGGAATGTCCAGAGAGAGTATACTTGGATTTGGGAGAATCAAGACTCCAAACCTGAACAGCAACCATAAGAGCTTCCAGTCATGGTACAGTAGAAAATGAAACGTACTCCATCTTCATCACTGCGTCAAAAAGGTTACTTAGCAATACCTTTACTGTATAATCCCTAGAAGCACTTGCAAAACTGTTGGTGTCCTCTGGGTTAAATTTTAGTTCACTAATTTCATCTGAGTATTCTTCAAATGTCTGTATGCAGTTCCAGTGCTGGTCCCAGTCCCAAAGCCTTATTTGCCTATTAAATCCTGACAGCACATACGGCTGGGTTGGATGAACGTCTAATGAATCGTGAGCTTTGAAACTCGTGACCTTTTCCGGTTCCTTTTCATACTTGTACACATGGACAAACTACGTGACACAGCCACAAGCCACCGCTTTCGTGCAATAAATTTAACATTGGATACTGCAGTGAGGGTAATAATCTGATTAGCATATCATTGTACAACTGTACATATGGTGGAAGAAAATTATGTTAACAAAGAAGTCAGAGAGCTTACCTGCTTTCTTTGAGACCTTAATCGAAGCGACCACTTTCTGCCAGTAAACATAAATGAGTCATTTGTTGGTCCAATGTAAACAAAAGATTGGTATATTTGCCAACAGAAGTTGAGCTTTTGGTGAGGACCCTTTACATTAAATCGTGGTAATTCAATTGAAATACTATAACGGGAAAAATGTGGGTAAAAACTTCAACATTATGGTACGCCTCCCTTCAACATCCTGCTATTTGGCAATCAACGGAATCTGTATATGTACTTATGAACTAAAGGCTTGGGCCCCGAGCATCTTTCTGATGCAAAGGGCAAGCGGCCATTATTTTCTTTCTTTATCCAAAATACTAGCCGAAGAAGCAATCACTAGTAGAAAAAGGTTTTTGTTTTTTTCTGAAAGGGGGTGGTTTACGGGGTAATTTAGGGTATGTAAGCTAGCTAACAGAGAGAAGTGTCCTCTCTTATTTCCGTGCTTGGTTTACCAACGCTACTGCTATGCCTAAACATGGCTTAGATTAAAGTGAAGGCAACATGTGGTGCATGTCGAAAGTAATATTAATCCTAACTTGATCAAGTTTGGATTAGTACTACTTTAGACATGCACCACATGCTTGTTGCCTTCACTTCAATCCAAACCATGTTCATTTCACCCACTGATATATAATATCTCTTCATGCCCGCATCATGCATCATCATAATAATAAGTCCTACTAATCATCATCATACAACTTCTACTCATTATTAATAACAAGTCATACAATCATCATCCTCATAATCATCGAACCAACCCTACTTAATTGTTCTAGGCACATGATCATCAGTATTAGGTAGGACCTAAATACCCTTTTATGGTAAAATAGCATAAAACAATATTGACCCTGATTCTCCATTATGAAGAATGGAGATCATCATGTCTCCAATTCTTGTGCTTCGCTTCCTTTTGCTTCCAAGAACCTCCTTACGACTGTCCATACATGTTTTCCATTCCTTGATTTTCATGTCTCCACTTCTTTTAGAAATCTGGTATGGACAGTTGAGATTAGTAGGATGACCTGGATGTATGTTCAAAACATCAAGGTGACCACTCTGATACATCAGATGAGGCACACAATCCTCTGGGATTATCTGTTGAAAAACATAGTAATAATTCATAGTTAGCAATGATGTACTAGTTTTAGAAGTATGCAAAAGATGCACGGATGTCGTAATGGTACAAAATCTTACCAGGGTATCTTCATAGTAGTTACCGTAGTTCAACACATGCACTACTGGCACGTATTGACCATAATGTGGAGGTTTTTTACAATAGATATTGTAATTCTCAAGATCGTACAAAATCCGACCAGATGAGTTTTCTCCTTATAAGTTAACTCAGAGCCATCGGTGTAGTAGGTTCTGTCTACCATGTTCCGCACATTGTTTGAACAATCAAAATAAGCTACCAATGGAAATAAGCTGTCAACTATTTTGAAATGAACAATATAAATTAGCTAATAACTATGTTTGAGAAACTCACATAGCGGTAGAATTGGAGGCGTATCAACAAGGACCCAAATGTCCATATTGTCTTGCTCAATGTCAGGATCACCAAGATCCATGGTGACAAGCATACCCTCATCAAAACCATACATCTTGCAAAATGCTTCCCAATTTTTGCAACCAAAATGGGTTACGCTCTCAGAATTATACAGATTTACTTCAAAATCCATGTCATGATGGGTCCTTAGGTGAATTTTCTTTGTTTCCACACTTTCATGGTCTTCAAAACCCATCCTCTCCAAGACGTAACGTCTTGCATGGCATGGGATAAGCTTGTCGAATTGTAAAAGATGAAAAGTACACGTTGAAATAGTTGAAGTCGTGCTTAATTACGAAAAAATAACACTTGTCGTCATTGCGTACCATTTCAACATCGAAGGTCTCCTCCAGCTTAATGCTGAAGCGCGGATCTTCGTCCAGGTGAGGCCTGTCACACAGACCTCGGTCGTCGTGGCACCAGTCGCACTCCCCCGGGAGACTTTCGTCGTCCGAGTACGACATTTCCTATGTTCATAATTCAAATATTAAACATCTACAATTAAATATATGTACTAGAAAACCTAAGTTAGATCATTATTATTCATCACGGGTCGACTATCGGTCTGTCGAGTCTTTTCTTGAAAACACTCATCTCACATGGTGTACATATTCGACCGTCGGTGATGGTAGCTCCTCCTTTCATCCCCGAGTGCATTACACCAAGTTGTCTAGCACACGAGAATGAAGGAGAAGCTACCCCCACGACAACAGTCGGGATTCTTTGTCCTCTCATATATATATGGTTGGAGACTCTCCCTCACTGATTCCTCTCTGACAGTTGCGACCGTCGGTGATGGTAGCTCCTCCTTTCGTTCCCGAGTGCATTGCACCAAATTGTCTAGCACACGGGAACGAAGGAGAAGCTACCCCCACAACAACAGCCGGGATTCTTCGTCCTCTCATATATGGTGGAGACTCGAAAGACTTAAAGTCAACCCGAGGACTCATATTATAGGACTCATATTGACATGGAGATTTGGCTGGTCTCACCTCGAGGTCGGAGGGGGGTCGGTGACGGGGACAACGGCGCGGATGATGGAGGGGGCTCCTAGATTTTTGTAAAAACAAAAACCCTATAAGCTATCAAGTAATCAAATGCATACGCCTTGCATAGTGCTCTCCAATTTTAGCATTCAAAGTAGGAGTACTTTTACAATTTGAGCATTCAATAAGCAAAACCAAATCGTAAAATAAAGTAGTATTCAAATCGTAAAACCAAATATCTTACGTCCGTACATCGTCGAATATTATCACTAATACTCCTCGAATACTATCATACATATAGCATCGCTAATACAGCTAGAACCGTAGCGCCCGACGGGTATCGGCGCGGGCGGTGGACACCCAAAGAGAAGGAACCATCACAGGATCATAGCTCCAGTGAGATCCCTGAAGAACCTGCCAGGTATTATCGAACCTGCCCTCCAACGCAACCCTGTAGTGACGGACGTGCTCGTCCTCCTCGCTGACACGGTGACGTACCACCTCCGCGGTGTCCGTAAGCCTCGGCACCGTCACTGGCCCACGCGACCGCCACCAAACAAGGATCGGGTCAACGACGGGCTGGCTCCTCACCAACCTACGCCCCCCGGAAGGTAGCACCTCCCAATACCAGCCCGGCGGAGCCCAGTCCCGTACATGGCACCTCTGATAAAGCCGGCCTCCTCCGCCGAGTCGACGACGAGGATGCAGGATAGGCATCGTCGAAGCCGATGCGGGAATAATTGCTTGAACTAAAAAAATAAACTAGTTCTATTAATTTTCTTGCTAAAATAAACTACTTCCATAGTAAAATAAAGTAGTTTTATTAAATCAACTAGTTCAACTACTAAGCACTTACTATAAATAAAATAAAGTAGTAGTTACTAAAAATAAACTACTTCTATAGTAAAATAAAGTAGTTTTACTAAATCAACTAGTTCAACTACTTAGCACTTATTATAAATAAAATAAAGTAGTACTTACGAAAAATAAATTACTTCTATATATAGTAAAATAAAGTAGTTTTATTAAATCAACTAGTTCAACTACTAAGCACTTACTATAAATAAAATAAAGTAGTAGTTACTAAAAATAAACTACTTCTATAGTAAAATAAAGTAGTTTTACTAAATCAACTAGTTCAACTACTTAGCACTTATTATAAATAAAATAAAGTAGTACTTACGAAAAATAAATTACTTCTATATATAGTAAAATAAAGTAGTTTTATTAAATCAACTAGTTCAACTACTAAGCACTTACTATAAATAAAATAAAGTAGTACTTACTAATTAAAAATAAACTAGTTTAACAAGTTCTCTTATTTTTCTAACTAATTATGTTAAACACTTTCTTTTCTTATTTTCCTTTTTCCTCTCCTGCTTTTTCTTCTAAATATGAACATATACATAAATGACTTTGATCATACACAATTTTCCTATACAACACAAAATGAACATATACATAAATTGACAAAGAAAATTCTATGAACAGAAAAATCATTAAAATTCTATGAACAAAATTACAACAGAAAAAAATCATAAAAATTCTATGAACAAAATTGACATATTCTTTGCATACATATGAACACACAAACATTTGCATATTGAAAAATAATATCACCAAAAAAATCTATGAACAAAAAAATTTCTAACTTTTGCATATTCATGTATGAACAAATTATAACAACTCAATTAACTACACATCTAAATTAGGAAAATTCATATGAGCTCGCTGCGCAAGGGGGCGGCGATCGACGAGGAGGCAGGGCACGGGGGCGACGGTGAGGGGTGCGGAGATGGCAACGGTGAGGGGCGCGGCGACGGGCGACGAGGAAGCAGGTCGCAGCGACGGGCGACGGTGAGGGGCGCGGCGACGGGCGACGAGGAAGCAGGGCGCGGCGACGGGGACGGTGAGGGGCGCGGCGACGAGCGACGAGGAGGCAGGGCCGGCGGCGTCGGGGCAGGGGGCGCGGGGCTGCGACGGCATCTGGGCGGCGCGGGACGGCGTCGGAGGCATGGGCGACGACGGCGACGGGGAGGCGCGGAGGGGCAGCTTAGCGACGTCGTCGGGGCGGAGAAGACGAACAGAATGAAAATTTTCACAAGTGCTAGTTATATAGACGTAGCATTGGTCCCGGTTCGTGACAGCAACCGGGACGAATGCAACCTTTAGTAACGGTTGGTGCTACCAACCGGGACCAAAGGCCACTTTTCAGCAGCCCAAAGGGCGGGAAGCAGAGGCCTTTGGTACCGGTTGGTGGCAACAACCGGGACTAAAGGGTGGCATTGGTCCCGGTTGGCAACAACCGGGACTAAAGGGTGGCATTGGTCCCGGTTGGTTCCACGAACCAGTACCAATGCACCCCTTTAGTCTCGGTTGTTACCACCAACCGGGACCAAAGGCCTTGCACAGCGGCATGGTGGTGGGAGTTTAGTCCCACCTCGCTAGTTGAGAGGGGCGCGCAGTGGTTTATAAGCCCCACTGCCGCACCCCTCTCGAGCTCCTCTCGATTGCAGGCTTACGGGCCTAATTGTCACTGTTATGCCTGATGGGCCTACTGGGTCTTCTACGGGCCTGAATCCTGGCCCATGGATGGGTTTCTAGTCGTATTCAAGCAGTGGTGGCCCATTAGGTGGCATATTTTTTATTTTTTCCTTGTTTTTTGTTTTCTTTTTTGCTTTATTTATTTTGTTTTGTTTCTACTTACAACAAAAAATTATTTATTTTATTTTATTTTGTTTCTAATTACTTATTTATTTTACTTTATGATAATTCTTTTTGCTATTAAAGTTTCTAGCAAAAAAAGTTCTTTATGAAAGTTCTTTTTGCTTTTAATGATTTTGAACAGAAAATACTTTGATAATTTTAGTTGCATCAGTTTTATATAATTTTAGTTTCAATAATACTAGAGGTTGCTTATAATGTTTTGAACAGAAAATACTTTGATAATTTTAGTTTCATAAATTTTATTTATGTTATTAAATTTTATTTTATTTTGTTTCTACTTATATATTTTATTAAAGTTTATATTATTTTGTTTCTAATTACTTATTTATTTTATTTTATGATAATTCTTTTTGCTATTAAAGTTTGTAAGAAAAAAGTTCTTTATGAAAATTATTTTTGCTTTTAATGATTTTGAACAGAAAATACTTTGATAATTTTAGTTGCATCAATTTTACATAATACTAGAGGTGTATCTTCAGTGTTCAAAATGCACCATTCAAAGCCATATCATCAATTTTCAACCCTTTCTGACTTCATTTGTTATTTTTCATGCATTTACTGATTTTTTTGAGATATAAGACCCTGAAATTGATAAGTGACCAAATTAATAGAAGTTCATCATCACATTAAAACCAAAGTACATATATAGTTCTCACTGAACAACATATAGCTCTCCAGAGCATCTAATTAAACCATACATTGAAATTATGTAAAACATTTCAATGCAACAACAAATGCGATTATGGTATAAAACCCTGAAATTGAAAAGCATTTCAAATGAACTCTGAAAAGGTTGAAAGTTGGCATGGTATCATCATTTCATCCACATAGGATGTGCAAGAAAGTTGAGAGGGTTACGGCAAAAACTGGATGCACTTCGTGTACAAAACGGACAATCTCTTTTGAAGTATCAGGATTTCATACGGAAACTCGTCTGTTGCAAAGGGATTTCATTTTTTAAAATTTATTTGAACTCCTAACTTTTTGTGTGTTCAAAATGCACCATTCAAAGCCACATCATCAATTTTCAACCCTTTCTGACTTCATTTGTTATTTTTCATGCATTTACTGATTATTTTGAGCTATAAGACCCTGAAATTGAAAAGCATTTCAAATGAACTCTGAAAAGGTTGAAAGTTGGCATGGTATCATCAGTTCATCCACATAGCATGTGCAAGAAAGTTTAGAGGGTTACGGCAAAAAATGGATACACTTCGTGTACAAAACGGACAATCTCTTTCAAAGTATCAGGATTTCATACGGAAACTCGTCTGTTACAAAGGGATTTCATTTTTTTAAAACTTATTTGAACTCCTGACTTTTTGTGTGTTCAAAATGCACCATTCAAAGCCACATCATCAATTTTAAACCCTTTCTGAATTCATTTGTTATTTTTCATGCATTTACTGATTATTTTGAGTTATAAGACCCTGAAATTGAAAAGCATTTCAAATGAACTCTGAAAAGGTTGAAAGTTGGCATGGTATCATCATTTCATCCACATAGCATGTGCAAGAAAGTTGAGAGGGTTACGGCAAAAACTGGATGCACTTCGTGTACAAAACGGACAATCTATTTCGAAGTATCAGGATTTCATACGGAAACTTGTCTGTTACAACAGGCATTTCAAATGAACTACGAAAAGGTTGAAAGTTGGCATGGTATCATCATAATAGTTGTGGAGAGAAAGTCGTCACTTTTTCTTCGCTTGTGTCCTTTCCTTGTTGCGCTGTAACCATGGATAATCTTCATCATTTATCAGGATGCTTGGGTCAGCCTTGACTTTGAAGGGAGGAATTTCATGAAACTTTTCATAATCTTCGGACATGTCTGTCTTGCCCTCCACTACCACGATGTCCCTTTTTCCTGAAAGAACTATGTGGCGCTTTGGCTCATCGTATGATGCATTCGCTTCCTTATCTTTTCTTTTTCTCGGTTTGGTAGACATGTCCTTCACATAGATAACCTGTGCCACATCATTGGCTAGGACGAACGGTTTGTCAGTGTACCCAAGATTGTTCAGATCCATTGTTCTCATTCCGTACTGTGGGTCTACATGTACCCCGCCTCCTGACAGATTGACCCATTTGCACTTAAACAAAGGGACCTTAAAATCATGTCCGTAGTCAAATCCCATATGTCCACTATGTAACCATAATATGTGTCCTTTCCCTTCTCGGTTGCTGCATCAAAGCGGACACCGCTGTTTTGGTTGGTGCTCTTTTGATCTTGGGCGATCGTGTAAAATATATTCCCATTTATCTCGTATCCTTTGTAAGTCAATACAGTCGAAGATGGTCCCCTGGACAACGAGTACAGCTCATCACAAACAGTGTTGTCACCTCTGAGACGTGTTTCCAACCAACTGCTAAAAGTCCTGATGTGTTCACATGTAATCCAGTCGTCGCACTGCTCCGGGTGTTTGGAGCGCAGACTGTTCTTGTGTTCATCGACATACGGGGTCACCAAGGTAGAGTTCTGTAGAACTGTATAGTGTGCTTGAGACCAAGAATATCTGTCCCTGCATATTATTGAGTCCCCTCCAAGCGTGCCTTTTCCAGTCAGTCTCCCCTCATACCGCGATTTAGGGAGACCTATCTTCTTAAGGCCAGGAATGAAGTCAAGACAAAACCCAATGACATCCTCTGTTTGATGGCCCATGGAGATGCTTCCTTCTGGCCTAGCGCGGTTACGGACATATTTCTTTAGGACTCCCATGAACCTCTCAAAGGGGTACATATTGTGTAGAAATACGGGACCCAGAATGACAATCTCGTCAACTAGATAAACTAGGACGTGCGTCATGATATTGAAGAATGATGGTGGGAACACCATCTCGAAACTGACAAGACATTGCACCACATCACTCCTTAGCCTTGGTATGATTTCTGGATCGATCACCTTCTGAGAGATTGCATTGAGGAATGCACATAGCTTCACAATGGCTAATCGGACGTTTTTCGGTAGAAGCCCCCTCAATGCAACCGAAAGCAGTTGCGTCATAATCACGTGGCAGTCATGAGACTTTGGGTTCTGGAACTTTTTCTCTGGCATATTTATTATTCCCTTTATATTCGATGAGAAGCCAGTCGAGACCTTCATATTAAGCAGGCATTCAAAGAAGATTTCCTTCTCTTCTTTGGTAAGAGCGTAGCTGGCAGGACCTTCATACTGCTTTGGAGGCATGCCGTCTTTTTCGTGCAAACGTTGCAGGTCCTCCCGTGCCTCAGTTGTATCTTTTGACTTCCCATACACGCCCAAGAAGCCTAGCAGGTTCACGCAAAGGTTCTTCGTCACGTGCATCACGTCGATCGAAGAGCAGACCTCTAGGTCTTTCCAGTAGGGTAGGTCCCAAAATATAGATTTCTTGTTCCACATGGGTGCGCGTCCCTCAGCGTCATTCGGAATAGCTACTCCGTCGGGACCCTTTCCAAAGATTACGTGTAAATCATTGACCATAGCAAGTACGTGATCACCGGTACGCATGGCGGGCTTCTTCCGGTGATCTCCCTCGCCTTTGAAATGCTTGCCTTTCTTTCGACATTGATGGTTGGTTGGAAAAAATCGACGATGGCCCAGGTACACATTCTTCCTGCATTTGTCCAGGTATATACTTTCGGTGTCAGCTAAACAGTGCGTGCATGCGTGGTATCCCTTGTTTGTCTATCCTGAAAGGTTACTGAGAGCGGGCCAATCATTGATGGTTACAAACAGCAACGCGTGCAGGTTAAATTCCTCCTGTCTATGCCCATCCCACGCACGTACACCGTTTCCATTCCACAGCTGTAAAAGTTCTTCAACTAATTGCCTTAGGTACACATCAATGTCGTTGCCGGGTTGCTTAGGGCCTTGGATGAGAACTGGCATCATAATGAACTTCCGCTTCATGCACATCCAAGGAGGAAGGTTATACATATATAGAGTCATAGGCCAGGTGCTGTGATTGCTGCTCTGCTCCCCGAAAGGATAAATGCCATCCGCGCTTAAAGCAAACCATACGTTCCTTGGGTCACCTGCAAACTCAGCCCAGTACTCTCTCTCGATTTTTCTCCACTGCGACCCGTCATCGGGTGCTCTCAACTTCCCGTCTTTCTTACGGTCCACACAGTTCCATCGCATCAACTTGGCATGCTCTTTGTTTCTGAACAGTCGTTTCAACCGTGGTATTATAGGAGCATACCACATCACCTTCGCATGAATCCTCTTCCTGCGGGGCTCGCCGTCAACATCACCAGGGTCATCTCGTCTGATCTTATACCGCAATGCACCGCATACCGGGCATGCGTTCAAATCCTCATACGCACCACGGTAGAGGATGCAGTCATTAGGGCATGCATGTATCTTCTGCACCTCCAATCCTAGAGGGCATACGACCTTCTTTGTCGCGTACGTATTGTCAGGAAATTCGTTATCCTTTGGAATCTTATTCTTCAATATTTTCAGTAGCTTCTCAAATCCTTTGTCAGGCACAACATTCTCTGCCTTCCACTGCAGCAATTCCAGTACGGTACTGAGCTTTGTGTTGCCATCTTTGCAATTGGGGTACAACCCTTTTTTGTGATCCTCTAACATGCGATCGAACTTCAGCTTCTCCTTTTGACTTTCGCATTGCGTCCTTGCATCGACAATGACCCGGCGGAGATCATCATCATCGGGCACATCGTATGGTTCCTCTTGATCTTCAGCAGCTTCCCCCGTTGCAGCATCATCGGGCACATCGTCTGGTTCCTCTTGATCTTCAGCAGCTCCCCCCGTTGCAGCATCACCGTATTCAGGGGGCACATAGTTGTCATCGTCCTCTTCTTCTTCGTCGTCTTCCATCATAACCCCTATTTCTCCGTGCCTCGTCCAAACATTATAGTGTGGCATGAAACCCTTGTAAAGCAGGTGGGTGTGAAGGATTTTCCGGTCAGAGTAAGACTTCGTATTCCCACATTTAGGGCATGGACAACACATAAAACCATTCTGCTTGTTTGCCTCAGCCACTTCGAGAAAATTATGCACGCCCTTAATGTACTCGGAGGTGTGTCTGTCACCGTACATCCATTGCCAGTTCATCTGCGTGCATTATATATAATTATGTGTGTCAAAAGTAAGAAAATCAGACAAGTATCTATCTAAAGTAAGAAAATCAGATAAGTATCTATAGTAAGAAAATCAGAAAGAAGATAAGAACAAGAGGCTCACCACGGTGGTGCCGGCAACGAGATCGGCGCGGGCGATCGACGGCG
The DNA here is from genome assembly GCF_002575655.3 of Aegilops tauschii subsp. strangulata. NCBI lineage: Eukaryota > Viridiplantae > Streptophyta > Magnoliopsida > Poales > Poaceae > Aegilops > Aegilops tauschii. The sequence continues at coordinate 633,643,315 of NC_053041.3, read as the reverse complement.
GTGAAAACGGGGACGGGGCATGACGGACCGCTAAACCTAGACAAATCTCGGGAAAAATGGAGCTCCGAGGTCGAGTTTCGAGAGGAGAAAGCTTAACTAGTGTGGCTCGGGCATTTCAACGAACACCTCATGTGCATAGGAGGTGAGCTAGAGCACCCAATGCCCTCCCCCTCGCCGGCCAGCAAAAAAAGAGCACTGTGGAGTGCTCTGTTGCGGCGATGGGGTATATATAGGCAACTTATTTGTCCCGGTTCGTGGCAGGAACCGGGACTAAATCCCCCCTTCTGTACCGGTTCTAGCCATGAACCGGTACCAATGGCTGTGGGCCAGGAGCGCGGCCCATTGGTCCCGGTTCGTGCCTAGAACCAGAACAAATGGATCCAGACGAACCGGGACCAATGCCCACAAGGCCCCGACCGGCCCCCTGGGCTCACGAACCGGGACTAATGCCCCCCATGGGTCCCGGTTCGTGAAGAACCGGGACTAATGGGCTGGCCAGGCCCGAACCAAAGCCCTGTTTTCTACTAGTGAATAGAGGTAACTTGCCTGCGTGTCAGAGTTCCACATCTGAATATCGCCACATTCCTGACTGCCTATGTTGATGAGGTATTAAAGAAGGATAATCACTACCAATGCACTGACTTGAAAAGGAAAATTGAAGATTAAAATGCCCATATTATCCTAAACTCTTACAATGGCTCTGTTTGATGTGCACCCATACAATATATCGCACCGACTGCATCATCTATAATCTGACCAAACAACATTCCTGACAACATTAGAAAAACCACCACCAAGATGAAAGATTATATCATTCCTGCAATTCCATATAGCCCATATGAGCGCACATTGTCTCGAAACATTCCACGCGGTAGCTCCCTAGAGGCTCTGTCTTGACAAAAACATTGTCTCGAACCCAGATGCTCCATCCTTAAAGAAAAGATCGCAGTATTTTACACAGTTTTGCCTACATGAGATAATCACCAAATCAACCTCAAATGGAAAATTGTTCAACATGAAAGTTGTGTGCCCCGTCGAGGAGAACAATTTTGCATTTTGTATCATCTCAATCCAAAGTCATATACGACCTTCATGACCAAAACAATGGATTGCTTGAAAATTGGGCTCGAATGCTCAGGGCTTAGTTGTCCCACTTAGGTTATATGTTAGCTTTTGGACAGGATTTTAAACCCTTTTCTTCTTTGAAAATTCTACCTGCCTCATATATAGACGAAAACACAATCAACACGTGATGAACATATTAGGAGTGCAGAGGAACCAGTCAACACGCGGGAAGGTAGATGAATCGGACTGGCGAAAAACATGAGCCCGACGGTTTTCTAATCAGAATGGAGGACAAAAACTTTTTCTAAAAAGATGGCTGCCCACTCGACGTGTGCTAAATTAGATTTACCAACACACAACATGTGCATGCATGCCACTTACCTTTACCAAACTGTGCTTTAACTAACGGCAAGGAAATTAGTTCACGTGCAATCTATCAGTCAGTTATTAATGTATGAATAGATCTCCAGCAATGAGATTGTTAATTTACACGTTTGTATACGCTTCAGACAGAAGTGCAATTTCCTAGCGGAAAACAAAAAGTAATCTTGGTGAAATTATCATCTTCTGCACACAAGCTGTTGCCACCTGCTAGAGAGTTGACGTACTAGCAGACAGGTACTGTTCATCTCCAATCAGTCGTTCAAGTTTCCGGATCTGGAAATTCATTATGCCCGTGTTAGCATAGACTGCGTAGACGTACTAGCAGTCCTCTCGATTGGCGTTGGGTTTCCTAAGAATCTATAGCTGCTATGGAATTCTCGTTGCTGCTGCCTTCACAACCACCTTGTCCTTCTTCATCACCAATTTCCATCACCGACACTCCATCAAAGTGTGCAACTGCAACCCTGATAGATGAAAGAGGACACGCTTTACTAGTCTGGAATCTTAAGAAACGAAATCAGTGTACAGGACTACAACATCCAAATAACTAAGCATACAACAACAGGGTAATACAGAAATCAGTAACAACTGGAAACACTGATTACCTTTCTGACCCCATCAAACATGCGAGACCATAAACCGGCGCACCGACCTCAAGCTTTTTCTTCAGCCTGGGAAATATGAAGCACTCACTGTTTTAGCACATAATAGAGAGAGGGGCTAACCAGCAGTTTTTTATACCGAGTCAAGATTTGTCTCATCGATTAATTAAGCAAAAGAGAATTGCCCAGTTAATTAACGGAAAACCGGAAAAAAGAACTGACACAAACCAACCACATACATATATACTACTCATAGAGCATGCAACCCCAAAAGTGCACTATCAGCCCTGCAACCATACCCAACACGCAACTACCACCAATCCTCACACTACTACACCACAAGGAAACCCCTAACAAAAGTGCTTGGGCTGAAGACTACGAACACATCCAAATTCACATAGACAAGCCAGGCCATAAGGACCGTCCAAGAGACTGAGGGCCATCCACCAAGCAGCTACAGACGCCTTTGCTGTGGTGCCACCCTTCTTGCTTTTCTTCCAGAGTGGTTTGTCCACAATCGTCTTGCCCGATACAGAGCTGGCCGCCTCCAAATGTGTGAGCAAGCTGCCAAGTTGTATCTCAGAGAGAATGTCATCAACCTTGTCCCTCACAGACACCATTGCAACAACATCCTCAGCCATGGGTACCACTAACACGACAGACTCAGGCGCCTCCAGTTGTTCACATGGCAGAGGCGAACCCAACAGTTGCACCTCAGATTAGGTGCCAACGCACCTACCTCATCAACCTCGTCACCCACCGACACCACCTACTCCATCTCCTTCGGAAGCACCAATGAAAGAGGTGAAGTGGGTTCCCTACAACGCTCCTGCAGCTCAGGCATAATAGGCAGCACTAGAGCCACGACCTCGTCGATGACTACAAACCCATAGGCATGCCGAGGGCGCGGTCGCGCGAACAAAGGACGGGCGAAGTCGGAGCAGCAGGCACGGGGAGCCTCACGGACTCGGGCGCAGGCTTGGCCAGGGGCTCCTCCAGCACCTGCACGAACACTCTACCCATCTGGACAGCGCGGCCCAGCGCCGGCTGCAGCGGCGCGGCCAGGAGCTCCCGACCCGGATCGGACCAAGCAGCGGATGGGGGGACCGGCAGGATGACGCACACCCTGCAGCCAGCAGGCAGCTCGGTGGGAGCCAGCGGCAGCGAGCTGGCCGGGACGCGGGGCGTCGGCAGGGTGGCCGATGGGGCTGCTGGCGGTGAGGACGGTACGGACGGCGCAAAGTTGCGAGGGCTCATGTTTCACTCCTGCTTTTTCTTTCGAGAGGGATGGAGCCGCAGGGATGGCCGGAGCAGGGAGATCCGGCCGTGGTTGTATCGAGACATGGAGAGACGTGGTTGTATCGTGCTTACCTGAAATCAGTGGAGCTCCACACACGAACAGCACCATCGCGACCACCTGTAATTAGAACTGGAAGACTGGGATGGGCAAAGACGTAACAGACTACTTCATACTCATGTTCGAGTGTATGAACACACTCCTTCTTCTGCAAGTCCCATATCTGTTTTGAAAAACAAAAACAAACCACTCATATATTAGAAATGCTAGATGCATGTTGTATTAATGTACTTTCCAGCATAATAGCCGACCTTGGCAGTGTCATCCCGAGAGCCACTAATCAAATACTGCTGACCATCACGCTTGAAGAAATCCAGGCAGTACACGTGATGTGAATGCCCAAACAAAGTATACTTGGATTTGGGAGAATCAAGACTCCAAACCTGAACACCAATCATAAGAGCTTCCAGTCATGGTACAGTAGAGAAACGTACCATCTGAAACACTTGCAAAACAAATAAGAGAGAGAAAGCAAAACCTTTACTGTATAATCATCTGAAGCACTTGCAAAACTGTTGGTGTCCTCTGGGTTAAATTTTAGTTCCCTAATATCATCTGAGTGCTCTTTTTCAAATGTCTGTATGCAATTCCAGTCCTGGTCCCAGTCCCAAAGCTTTATTTGCCCAAAACAACCTGACAGCACATACGGCTGGGTCGGATGAACGTCTAATGAACACCAGACAAAGTCACCATCGTGAACTTTGAAGCTCGTGACCGTTTCGAGTTCCTTTTCATACTTGTACACATGGACGAAACAATCACGTGACGCAGCCACAATCCACCTCTTTCGTGCAATAAATTTAACTTTGCTTACTGCAGTGAGGGCAATCGTCTGATTAGCATATACCATTGTACAACTATACATATGGTGGAAGAAAATTATATTAACAAAGAAGTCAGGGAGAGCTTACCTATATCCTGCGAGACCTTAATCGAAGCGACCACTTTCTGCCAGTAAACATAATTGAGTCATTTGTTGGTCCAATGTAAACAAAAGATTGGTATAATTGCCAACAAAACTGAGCTTTTGGTGATGACCCTTTACATTAAATCGTGGTAATTCAATTGAAATACTATGACGGGAAAAAAGAGGGCAAAACTTTGCCAATATGGTGTTGTGTTTTCTTGGCTGTGGGTAAAAACTTCAACATTACGGTACGCCTCCCATCAACCATCACCAAACATAGACTTCTCCTGCTATTTGGCAATCAACGGAATCTGTATGTGTACTTATGAACTAAATGCTTGGGCCCCGAGCATCTTTTTGATGCAAAGGGCAAGCGGCCATAATTTTCTTTCTTTATCCAAAATATTAGCAGAAGAAGCAGTAGAGGTAACTTGCCTGCGTGTCAGAGTTCCAAATCTGAACATAACCAGATTCGTGACCGGTTATAATCCTGCATGATAATGAGGTATTAAAGAAGGATAATCACATCCAATGCACTGACTTGAAAAGGAAGAATAAAGATTAAAATGCCCATATTATCCTACACACTTACAATGGCTCTGTCTGATGTGCATCCATACAAAGGACCCAACCGACTGTATCATCTATAATCTGACCAAACAACATTCCTGTCAACAATAGAGAAACCACCACCAGGATGGAAGATCTTGGGAAGAGAAGAAAATGAAAACCCGAAAACTAATTCCTGTATTAAAGGTTGGATTGTCTGCGAAATGGCAACGTAGCTAATTCTGGCAGTGTGCTACGTCGTCAATGCATCAAAGACAGACAAAAGGAAGCGTCAGTACAATTCAACTCGTCACTGAAGCAGCATTATTCAATTGCCACAACGCAATTACACTCATAAATGAATTTAGTTGGGACCTCTTTCTACCTTGATCATCTCGAATCATCTATCTGACACACTAGAATAAATTAGAAGCAAACATCTAATCTTTCTAATCTTCAATCGCATTGCATCCATCTTGATCTTGTGATCATCGACGACATCCGCAACATGCAACTCCAATATCATCTTCTCCTCCTCAATTTTTTTTTATTTTTTCCTTCAAGTAATTGTTTTCTTCTTCAACTAAATTTAACCTCTCGACAATAGGGTCGGTTAGAATTTCCGGTTCAACCACCTCCTATATAAATAAAATCTATGTCACGCTGGTCGGTATATTTGTCATAAACAATAAATGAATCAAATAGTTATAAAAAGATAATATATACCACATCCGAATCATAGACAGGACGAGGGCCGACGGGGGCGGATACCAAAACCATCGCACTATGTAATAAGAAGGAATAAAATAGTAAGAAAATTAGACAAGTATCTATCTAAAGTAAGAATTTTTTTTTTCAAAAAGAAGATAAGAACAAGAGGCTCACCACGGTGGTGCCGGCGACGAGATCGGCGCGGGCGGTCGACGGCGGTGAAGACGGGAATGGGACGTGACGGGTCGCTAAACCTAGACAAATCTCGAGGAAAATGGAGCTTTGAGGTCGAGCTTCGAGAGGACAAAGCTTAACTAGTGTGGCTCGGGCATTTCATCGAACACCTCATGTGCATAGGAGGTGAGCTAGAGCACCACAAAGCCCTTCCCTCGCCGGCCAGAGAAAAACAGAGCACTGGAGTGCTCTGCTCGCGGGCGAGGGGTATATATAGCCACCTCATTGGTCCCGGTTCGTGGCATGAACCGGTACTAAATCCGGGCCTTCTGTCCCGGTTCATGCCAAGAACCGGGACAAATGGTTGTGGGCCAGGAGCAAGGACCATTAGTCCCAATTCGTGGCTCGAACCGGGACAAATGGTTCCATACGAACCGGGACCAATGCCCACGAGGCCCCGGCCGGCCCCCTGGGCTCATGAACCGGGACGAATGCCCCCATGGGTCCCGGTTCGTGACTGAACCGGGGCTAATGTGAAAACTGCCCTGTGACCTAAGCCCTGTTTTCTACTAGTGTGGGTACGCCTTTAAAATTAAAATAAGTGACATCTTGAAGAGGTATGTAACATCTGTATATACGGTGATATTTTTACTAGGTTGTAACACTGAGTATTAACATAGTTCCGTACATCAAATACTGCTCAAGTCAATATAATAATTCCAAGGGAGATATCTAGATGACCTATGCCTAATTTGTGGCAAAAATTAATTTTACCTTATAAACAGTTGCAAATCCACCATGGCCGATTTCTCGATCCTCTGAGAAATTTTCGGTGATATCCTTCAAAAGTGAGAGTGATAGATTTGTCGGATTTTCTCTTCCATCAAGTATACGCTCCAGGACCTCATGATCCATGTATGATGTATCTGATGTGCAATCAATTTCACACTATCCACTATAACCACTAACAAAAAGATGTTTGTTCCAAATTAGCATTATTTAAGGCAGGATATGGTAACAAAAATGTCTATAGTAAATAATTTCTGCGCCAACCAATATTTATGACAGCAATATTTGAACTTCCAATGATGCTTCTGTAATCTTCTTTAAATGTAATAAGGAAATGCAAATGTGCAGTGTAATGGTGGGTGCCTGAGTTTATGCTTTAGATACTTGTGCTATTTAAGAAATCCTAGACAATTACTTTATGTGCATCATCTTAAAGCTTATGCACCTGCAAACAAGAACCAAGGCAGGTCATGTACAAAGCCAAGCTCCAAAATCCTCTAGAATACGAAAAAATATATGAAGTTAGCTATATGGTTGGGCTAGGTAGACATGCATGCAAAATAAAAGGTTGTTGCCTTGTACTGTTCATAATATAAGTAAATAAGAAATAGATTCACGAATATAAGGAGAAAAATCAAATAAAACTCTCTATCAAAGACTTATTATTTGAGGTTACTGGCCTTTGATGCGCTCATCACTATAGAATCAAGTAGTTGTGGGACTCTAACTTGTTCCATAACAATTAATTTGAAATGCAGCTAATGTAATCATTCCCTAAACATACAATATTCAGGAACCTGAACTTTGAGATAAGGAGAATAGCAGAATAATTGGGCAATGCACCTTAGGTGTGGCTCAGGCAGGGCAAGGTGATCGAGGCGGCGCAGCAGCGACACTGACTATGGTTCGACCGGTGGCAGCAGGTGGATCGACGGGTGTGCGAGGAAGAAGAAGACTACAGGGATATGAGGGAGAGGCATTGTCAGAAAGAAAATATCCAGTTAACGCAAGAATAGATGGTCCAATTAGTCAAAATCTTGTTAGGCACCCAATTAATTTTGGCGCTCCCATGAATTTATTTTATTATGTTGGCGGAGCAGGGAATTGTTCGGCGAAGATACAGAAGAACTAGCACGAGCAGTACGGGATAGACAGCCCCACGCCTGCTGACTCTCCGACCGAATGAGGAACACGGGCGGCGCTAGCCCACTGGCACCCCGGGCCTAGAATTATTTCTTGGGAACACATGCATAAACATTAGCTAGCGTAATTCATCCACCCTTCCAATTAATCCCTCTCTTCCGTTTATTCTAGGAATATCGTACTCCCTCTGTACCTAAATACTTGTTGTTTGACAAGTATTTCGGTACAGAGGGAGTACTTTCTAAATAGCCTTGGTGTAGCAGAAATTCATGCGCATGTCCTGCATAACAATTGTATATCCTGCTATTAATTAACAAGCTACTTAATAACTCGAGTTTCATATGTTCTTCAGATCTGAAAATGTCATTACTTTTTTTCAAAAAGAGGATTACCCCAGCCTCCACATCACAAGAATGCACACAGCCATAAAATTTCATGATATAACCCAAAAGGAAATATACAAACTGTAAATTAGAAGCCTATTTGAGTACAAAAGACTGGATCACTGACCTAGAGGATCCGTTTGGGGATCCAGCTAGCTACTCGAGGAACATCCAAGTAGACGAGAGGCGCGGGAAGATAAGACTGGATCAGGTTGAGGTTGCATACATCGAAAGGAGGAGAGGTCTTAGGGTTGCATGCATAGAAATGAAGAGAGCTGCAAGACGAGACGTTAAGTAAGGGTAAGATCTATAGATATTTATTAATTAACATCGTCAGATTAGGGTGATACACGTGAAGGCCGACAAATCCAGCCTAGGTAACCACGGTTGTCTCCGTGTAGCTTAAAGTTTCAAGCGCATCTTGAGAAGGAAAAGGGAAAAAGACAACATGAACAGAACATTTAACAACTTCATACGAGGACAATGCATGTGATGGCTCAAAGGTGCAGCGGTAGGTGAGCACTAAAATATGGGCAATTTGAGAGCATCTTATTTGGTTGCATGTAAACAAACCCTCCTTTCAAGAGGGTTTAATTAATCAGTAAAATCATGAAATGAGCACCATTATATGCACAAATCTAGAATATGTAGAGGCAGGGGAGGAGAATACATTGCAAGAGGACAACAGCAGCACTACACTGCAAGAGGAGACGATCAGCTTTACACGCAAGAATGCAAGATATGAATGACCAGAAACATGTTTATAACCAATGAAACATAACCCGTGTACAAAAGAAATGGACAAATATACATCAGATTGCAAACAGTGGATCGAGCCAGTGGTAGGTGAAAAGAAAAGGAAGTTAAAGAGAATATATGCCACTTGCTCCGTCCTAATAAGATCTTATATTGTGGGATGAAGGGAGTACATTTTAGGAGGAACATGGTAGTTCTTCCACCTTCATAGTAGGTATCTTTGGATGGTTCACAAGCTTGCTCTCAAAGTGTGCCTTGAGTCCTTGACTGCTTTGAGATTCGTACCCTTCAGCATGACTTATTTCAGTTCTAATGGATAATTAAGGCCGGTGAGTTTAATCTTATATAACATACTGGAGCAGGCATTCTCCGGCAGCTCAAGATTCCTCCTCAACTATCATATGATTTTTACGACAAGAGACAGACCCGTTTCCTTGAGGTCTGGGCCCATCACACCAGATGAGTCTTGTCGTACAAAGATCATACAGAATTTGATCGTACATATATCAGCTCTCATGTTGATCCTAAGGTTACATGCAACTTGCTGGCGCTGCAAGCAGTCTCAAGGATGTCCACCTTATTTTCAACATGCCTATCTAAAAACAGAAAACGATTAAGCACCTGGGATTCGAAATGCCAATATGGCGGGCAAAGTTTTACAACTACACCACATCTTAGTATATATGTTGTTAAATAAGTGATTGGAAAAAATCAGTATCTTTTTGTTCGATGTGCGTGTTTAGTGGTTTACCCCCTGTATCCAAAACCTTGATCACCACCATCATTTTATTACCTTTCTTGTTTCTTTGTTTGCTTATTACTCCTACCTACTGGCTGCTAGTCTTGCAGGGATTGAGTTGGCAACTTCTTGGATGCCTCCTCTGCATTACAGGTAAAGAAACCTGAACTTCACATGGGACTGTCCTCATTGGGTTGTGTGTTTTTAAATGGCCCGGGGTTGAAGCATATATATTAGAAAAAGACATCCTTAGACTACTCACAATGGGAGTAACATAGGTAGTAACGTCACACATATCTAGATAAAATAGATGATGTGGCAATTAATAAATGAAGAAAGAGTGAAAAGTGATAACATAGATAGTTACTAGTAGTAGTAGTAACATCACACATATCAAGGCAAGATGTGTCTATAGCCTAATAAATGAAGTGCTTCATGTTACCACACATATGTTACTCCCCACTGTAGAGGTAGTAACATAGACTAGTAACATGTCGATGTTACTACTCTATGTTACTACCCATTGTGGCTAGTCTTAGTGCGCACCACGACCATGTCAGGAGGTTCACGCTGCGTCCTCGTATGATCCAGTTGATTGATGCCTAGGAGTACAATGCTACGCGTAAAGAATATCCATCCACTGAATGGGGGCCTAAGATTCCTCTCTTGGTTAATCAAACAGCGTCAGAAACAACGACCTCAATGGTCGGTCTATCCTGCTAAACAAATGGCACAGCTTTTCGTACTGGCTCCTAATTCTAGGTTAGATCTAGCGTGAGCTTTAGTAGTGGAGTACTTTAAAAGCATTTCTTTGATGCTTGTGGTCCATCGGATGGCTTAACTGTCAGACAAACGGAGCACAGAGGGCTTAACTGTATATGGATGTAGCTGCAGGCGTACTGGGAGTTGGAGATGACGTCGTGGACTTGTCGCTGGTCACCTTGCCGCCTCGCCCGTCACTACCTCCAGCTTGCCGGATCCTTGGTCACCGACGCCGGTTTTCGGCGAAGCAGCCGCCGGCCCGCCGAGCCGCTGCAGCCTTTTCGGCGGCAGGGAGACAAGGGAATGGGGAGAGCGTGCTAGGTTTTCGGAAGGAGCTGCTCTGCCGGGACAAAGATGGGCCGAGCTTTGTTTGGGCCTCTGTTTTCGCCTGTTCCAGCGAAATTCCAGCGGCAGCGAAGGCTTTTCGCGCCGCGGTCGCGTGGTTAGCGCCAAATCGCGGGATTAGTGGCTTAGCGTCACAGGAGCCTTCCAACCAGCGGTTTCGCCGTGATCGCCGTAGTTTTGCCCGTGATTTTACTTTAATCTTTGTGGAATATCTGTCACTTAAACACCTACTAGGATGGATTTTTCCATTGAAAAAAATGAAGGTACTGCACTGTTTCCTCAAAGAATATAATACTTTCTTAACAGCCTTACTGTAGCAGAAATTCATGCACATTCCAGTAAACAGAAATACATATCAGGTTCATAATTAACAAACTACTTAGCAAGTGGTGTTTCATCTTTCTTCAGGTTTAAGGGTGTCATGATATAGAATTCAAAAGAATGTATACAAATGGTAAAAGTGAAGTCTGTTACCAAAAGAATCTGACAGGTGGAAATTAACAAGGATTGGAAAGAGTGGCGAAATCCCCGACCTAGCCCCCGCGTCGCCCCCCACCACCCCCCCTCCCCCCCCCCCCCCCCCCCGCGGGCGACTCGGATGGCAGCGCGGCTCCCCCCCTCCCCACCCTCCCCCGCCCTCGCCGCCGGGGCAAAGCCCCTCGCGGTGGCTGGCAGCGGGGCCCCTTTCTCTTCGCCGCTCGGGGCTGTCTGGTGCGGGGCGGCCTGCTTCGGCGGCGCCGCCGGGCGTGCGCAGGGCCTGGCGGTGCGGCGGCGGCGGCTCCCGACGGCGACGTGCGAGTGGCGGCGTGGTCGGCGACGGCGGCTGCGTGCCCGTGGTTGCGGCGGTGGATCAGATCTGGTCACGGGCTGCAGCGGGCTGCTCTGGTGGACCCCTTCTCTACGGGCTTCGGCTCGATCTCCCTCTCCTCTCGGTCGGGGCTGGAGTTGGGCTGAAGCTGGTGGAGGTGGGGGGGCGTGCCGGCCGGATTTGACGCGACTTCTCCGGCAGGCGGCGCGTGTTGGGGCAGCGGCCGGGTGTGGCTGGTGCTCCGGCCGTGGGCGGTGGCGCGGGGAGGTCCGGGTGGTGGCCTTCCGGTGGAGTGGCGGCTACACGGTGGCTGGCAGCGTTGCCCGCGGCGGCGGCCGGCTTCTCCGGCGTCGGCTCGTTTGCGGTCAGGCTGTTTTGACCTTGTTTCATCTCCTCGTCGCCCGGCCTATACTTGACTCGAAGGGCTGGTCGGCTCCTAGCTGCGGTCCATCGCACGTCTCGCGCCTGGTGTTGTGGGACCGAGCTCGTCTCGCGCCCGGCGCTGCAGGACGGAGTGATGGTGGTCATCTTTGGCCGGCCTATTGGGTCTCGGCGCTGGGGGCCGCTCAGGGGTGCGAAGAGACCGAGCCTTTCCGCTCGTCTCTTTGGTTGGTGTAGCGGCGGGTCTCGGGTGAGGTGGCGTCTTGGTCTTGGATGCCGGGGCGGCGGCCCTGGTGGCGGTAGCCCGGTGCTCATGGGCAGAGCCCGTGGCTGGGTGCTGCCCGACTGACATGGCTGTGTGGGCGGCGTGATGGCCGGGGTGTGGTGTTGTAGGAGATATGCCCTAGAGGCAATAATAAATGATATTATTTATCTCCGAGTTCATAATTATGTTTATGTTCCATGCTATAACTGCAATGATTCTCGAGTCTGCAATATCCACGAGACTCGGAGGAAGACTCATATGCACGTGTGGAATAATAAACGGTAAGAAGTATTCCTAGTCTGGCCTCTAAGACTAGCTGAAGTGTTGCATGATGGTTCTGTTTTCCTGATCATGGGCATGTCTATGCCAGCAATTTTGAGGGCACAATGTTAAGAGAACATTTGTGTTGAATCGACCCGGATTGATGTTATGCTAAGAGATTCATTCGTCACAAGTTAATGGTGCATAACACAGAGATGGTTAACGTTTGCATGATTCCTTAGACCATGAGAGTATTGAGTTTCTTCATGCTTGCTTCATGAACTTTGGGGTTTGTTAAATGTCATCCGTAAATGGGTGGCTATTATGGCGGCTTACGGGTTCATGGAAAAGTGTGTCAAGTAACTTGATAGCTCAAGATTGGGATTTGCTCCTCCGACGATGGAGAGATATTCTCGGGTCCTCTCGGTATTACGGTATCCATCATCGTCTGGTCAGACACAGTGTGATTTGATCACGGGGATGCCGGAACACGGAAACGAGAAAAGAGAACAAAACCGGTAACGAGGTAACTCGCATAGTGGACAAGTTGTTGATCCACGGGAATGCCAACATGTCTCACCTCGGGTATTTGTAACATATCGCGAAGCAACAGGAATAGCACACGGCAACTGGAGGTTCACTCGAATATTTATTCGTGTGGGTATAGGGGTCAATATGGGTGTCCACGGCTCCGATGTTGATCATTGATCGGAAGGGGTTCCAGGTCATGTCTATACTTTACCGAACCTATAGGGTCACACGCTTAAGGGTCATCTATCTGCTGAATACTAGACAGGGATTGAGAGAAAATCACCGAAAAAGTTTCGGACGGCGGAATCGTACCGCAGAGAGAGGTCATCGGATAAGTTTCGATGATACCGAAAAGTTGTTTCGGGATACACCATTAAGTCAAATTGGTTTCGGCACATGCCTGATAATTCTTGGAGGATGCCAGAATCATTCTGGAAGCTTTTTGGAATTTTCTGAGATAAAAACCGGAAATGTTCCGGACCTGCCGGAGCCACTTCAGATGCGTTTCGCAGATGAAAATCACTAAAACCGGAATTGTTTCGGAACGCGTTGAAAATCATTTTAGTGGGTACTGGAAATGTTCTTAGCCCACATAAATATTTTCAGTTTGATCAGACGCTGAAAAATGTCGTCGTGAATAGTGAAAATCAGCTTTATGGTTACTTTATGGAAAGCCACCTTTTGGGGCTTTGCTCCAAAAGATCCTGTGGATGACATGGATGGATAGGAGCCATTTTTTGGGCCCCTCATGGGGGTGTGGCCGGCCACATGGGGTATCCCCACTTGGGGACCCTCTTGTTCATTGGTTTCACTCCTAGGTCCTTGTGGAATGACTTCATTCATGTGCATTTTGGGTTTTTTGTGAAACTACCCTACCCCCTTGGGACTTCCTATAAATAGAGGTGGAGGGCAGCCCTCCACACTCATCCCTTGCTCTCATACACATGACATGCATTATCTGGCTTCTTCTCTCCCTCCCACGAAAAGAGTTTCGTAGAGCCGTAAGGCTGTCTGGGTTCCGGCAGGAACTAGTTCTGGACGGCGAAGCCCTGCCGGATAGATGACACCGTATGTGTGCAACTCTGTAGAGAGATCGTAGTTTCGGTCTTAGTTCGTGAGTGCCTCCCGAAGGGCTGTCCGTGTGACCGTCCGAGTTTCGAAGGTCCTCCCGAAGGGCTGTCCGAGTGACCGTTCGAGTTTCGAAGGTTCTCCCGAAGGGTTGTCCGCGACACCGTCCGGGGGGGCTGTTCGACCGCCTCCCGGAGGGTTGTCTGAGGAGCAGATGAGGGTATACATCCTCGCGGTTGGGAGGTTGTAAATCCTAGCTGCGGGGATCTGCACCGCCGATCGTCATCGACTCTACTTCCCGCTGCGCTACGAGTCGGTAACGAAAAAGATCAAACCATGTATGCAGTCTCCATAGTGGTCCTGGGCTGCTGCGTAGGTCGGAAATTTTTTGTTTTCTGCTACGTTACCCTACTGGTGTTCGGTGGCGGTGAGTGTTGGTCGGGGTGAAAACTTGTTCTATCCCTGGATGGACCGGCGACGGCGAAGCTCGTTCCCTTCTTGAAGGCGTCGTCGTGGCTCTCATTACCCGTTGTGTTGCTCCAGGGGAAACTCTGACCCTCAGGTCGGGCGGTGGCGGCGCTCTGGTGTCGTATCCTTCCTGAAGGCGCCGCCTTGGAGTCCACGGTTCGCGGTATGCGGTTTCATCTCTTCGTAGCTAGGGTGGTGTTGCAGCGCTCAGCGTCTATGTATCATGCCTTGGGTGTGTGCGTGTGTGGTGATGTGAGTTTGTACTGCCACGTTGTTGATCGTTGCTTTATTTATAAAGCGGGGCGAAAGCCTTTTTCGGTAAAGAATTTGACAGGCAAACAAAGCTTGACACTAACCCGCGGGAATGCAGCAAGAAGATGAGAATGAATCCAAGTCTAGAAACTACCACACTTGCAAGTGAAGTATACCAAAAACTTGAAGGGCAATATGACTGCAAGGTGTTTGTGTCCATATCACAAAGACCTAACATGATGAAGCTTCTTGGTGGGATCATAAAAAAACTTGAGACGCCACAAGCAACCCATACTGACAAGGCACAAGATTTGATTGACAATATCAAAGAATATCTAAGAGAAAAAAGGTACTCCCTCTGTCTCAACTAGTGTCAGAAACGCTTTTATATTTTGAGACAGAGGGAGTACTTTAGTAACTTCTCAATCCCTATTATACGCATAGTTGCTTTGAGGCTTTACAGTCCCCAATTTGCCCCTTCTACTGTTATTTCAACATTTGAATTGTTGTATATAAATTGAGTGCATATTTAATATAAAACGTTGGCAGGTACAGTGCGCCGCCCGTGCTCCTCCGCACTGGCCAACAACAGCGGCGCACCCCGGCGCCCTGCTCCAGACCTCGACCTCCTCCTCATGCTGGACCTCCTCCGGAGCCACGGCGCCTCCCTGCCGGCCCCGACCTTGCCTCGCTGCTCCGGCGAGTCCCCGACGAGCAGATGAGTGCCCCGCTCTGCTCTTGTTCCGTTCTCTCTCCCCTGACGGCCTCCCTATCTCTTCTCTAACCTTTCCTCTCTCTCTGTTCGTGTACAGGAGGGATGGAGCACCTAGCCGCATGGAGCTCCTCGCACAGACGTCGTCCGCGCCCTTCCCCGCCTCAGATCCGGCTGGATCCGCCTCCTCCTCCAGCCACGGCCCTTCCTGGTCGGATCCCGCCACCGCGCCGCCGTTTCTCGCCCACCGCTCCGCCCAGCTGCTGCATCGTCTCTGCATCGAGCAGCAATGCAGCCGCTCGCCCCCGTTGACCGCGTACCTCGCCCGCTTGGGCCAGATCCGCGCCAACGCCCAGCTCGCCTCGCATCCTGCAGCCCAGCGTCACCACCGAGCCGACCCAAGTGCCGTGGTGAGCAGCCCACCTCGATTCAGATTTCGGCCCGTGTTGTTTTTTTTCCTCTGGACGATTTTTGCTAATAACCCAGTGAACTGCCGTTTTACAGAAAAACCCCTAGGCTTCATGCATATAATAACTTAATAACCGTGCATCGGATTAAAATGATTTAAATATGTAAAATGCTTAAAATTTCATCTAGTTTCATTATAAGCAACTTTCATCCATGTTTGAAATGCTTAAAATTGTTGTTTGAATTAATTTGCTAAATGGCATGTTAAAATGATTTAATTCATAACTAAATAACCGTAACTCTGAATTTAATAAACTTTATATGTAATTGGGATAGAAAAATGCATAATTAAACATGGTGCACTTTATTTTACTGTTTAACAACATTTAAATATGATTAGGGCAGAACAGTACCAAATTCATAAATTGCATATGAGGATTTTCTGGAATTGTTGTTTGTTGTTTCCGGCCTCATTTAAACTTGCCTAGTTAGTTTTCTTATGCTTCTCGCCATGTTTAACCATATTTAATATTGTTCGATACATAAACGGGAGAGAACTAAATAATTTGAATGTGGTGTCTCATCTTGCATATTGAGTTCCACTTAATTTGTAGTATTGTTTGTTGCACTTTGCCATGCCATGCATATTTAAATCGGACATGCATCATACTTGTTTGTGCATCATGCCATGTTTATGTGATGGTTATTTACTATGTTGTTTGCTTCTTTCCGGTTGTGCTTCTTGTCGATAGTTTTGGTTATGTTGCGAGTGTGGGGATTCGTTCGACTACGCCCGTTCGTCTTCTTCATGGATTCGATCTTCTTCCTAGCGGGATTTCAGGCAAGATGACCGCCACCTTGGATCTCACTACTATCTTTGCTATGCTAGTTGTCTCGATGCTATCGCTATGTCGCGCTACGTACCACTTGTTATCAAGCCTCCCAAATTGGCATGTTAGCCTCTAACCTTTTCACCCATCCTAGCAAACCGTTGTTTGGCTATGTTACCGCTTTGCTCAGCCCCTCTTATAGCGTTGCTAGTTGCAGGTGCAGTTGCAGTTTGTTCCATATTGGGACATGGATATCATGGGATATCACAATATCTCTTATTTAATTAATGCATCTATATACTTGGTAAAGGTTGGAATGCTTAGGCTTTTGCTTGGTGTTTTGTTCCACTCTTGCCGCCTTAGTTTCCGTCATACCGTTGTTATGTTCCTTGATTTTGCGTCCTTAACATGATGAGGGTTTATGGGCCCCTCTTAACAGTTTGCTTTGAATAAGACTCTTCCAGAAAGCCCAATGTTGGTTTTACCATTTGCCTAATAACAACTAAAAACTTGCATGGGGACCTGCCGGCCCCCGAGGTCTCTTAATCAACCCCGGGCCAGTGCTCCGCATGAGTGTTGGTCCACCTACCTAGCAGTAGGTGGTGCCGCCTCAAGGCAACTCGAGGTATTTTGGCTATCGTCCACTTAGCATAGACGGTGTTGTCCTGAGAACGAGATACGTGCGGCTCTTATCGGGGTGTCGACACACCGGGTGGTCTTGCTGGTTTTGTTTTACCATTGTCGAAATATCTTGTGCACCGGAATCCCGAGTTTGATCGGATGTCACGCGATGGAGGATTGTCTACGCGGATCGTGAGCTTGTCATGGGCTAAGTTGGGACACCCCTACAGGGTTTAAACTTTCGAAAGCCGTGCCCACGGTTATGTGGCAGATGGGAGTTTTTAATATCCGATTGTAGAGAACTTGACACCAGATTCGAATTAAAATACACCAATCGCGTGCGTAACCGTGATGGTCTCTTTTCGACGAGGTTCGGGAAGAGAACATGGTGGGGTTATGTTTGATTCGTAAGTAGTTCAGGATCACTTCTTGATCATTATTAGATTGCGACCGTTTGCATAGTTTCTCATCTTACTCTGTTCTCGTAAGTTAGCCACCATACATGCTTAGTCGTTTGCTGCAACCTCACCACTTATCCATTCCATACCCATTAAGCTTTGCTAGTCTTGATACCCATGGTAATGGGATTGCTGAGTCCTCATGGCTCACGGATTAGTACAACAACAGTTGTAGGTACAGGTAATGCGATGATCTGACGCGAGAGCGATGCTTGATTGTTTTTGTTCTTCTTCTTCGATCAATGGATAGGTTTCCGGGTCGGGGAGCCTAGGCTAACAAGGTGGATGTCGTTTTTTTTTTTCGTTTGATTTCATCCGTAGTCGGATCCTGCTCTTCTGTATGATAATTGCTATGTATTGATGAACTGTTGTATTCATGTTGTAGTTTGTGGCGAGTGTAAGCATTTATCTTGTATTCTCATCTATTCAGTATATGGCATATTGTAATGATGTCCATCTTGCTATGCGCTCGAAATGCGATTGTGCCCCGATCATGAGTTCATCACATGATTGGGATAGAATTGCATCTTGGCCGCTACACTGTCGTCCTCAACGAGAAATTCCTGCCACATCTTGCGTAGCTCATCCGCGACGACGAGCTCCTTCCGCAGCTCTCGGAGGTGAGACAACAGGGGTCTGCCGCTGTTGCCACCGCGGTGGGCGCTCGCGTTAGAGCATTGCGGCTGGCGCGTGGCGCTGGAGGCCTGTGGTGGGTCGCAGCGCGCGTACACGACGACGCTCTAGGCTGGGTCTCGAGCTACGTCAAGAAGCCCATCTCGCTACCGCGCCGCTATCCCTGCTCCCGACGCCGCACTGGCTTGAGCATGTCGCCATGGCCGCCTCCCGGTGCAGCTCAGCAGGCGTGGCCTGTGGGCACACGCCGGCACGGGTGACAACGACCACAACCACCTGAGATTTTTTTGTATTCACGACGATGTCGACGAGCACCGACTTAGGATTGAAGTTCCGTCGGAAGACACGCACGTGCAGGATGGCTTGATGTATTCGTGAACTAGTACGTGAGTCTGGGCTTGGTTGATTAGGTGATCTCTTCTTGATACACGCACGCAAGACGCCGGACACGGATGGATTACAACAGGATCTGACTCGACAGTGGCAACACTCCGTCAATGGACACCGTGGTCGTGCTCACCGCTAAGGAGATGCAAATGACATGTGGGCCCATGTTGTAAGTGACAATAGAAATCAATCCCGGTTAGGATTGTGCCTTTCCCAACACAACAAACAAGATTTTAGTAGTACAGGTTGGATTGACCGGGATCTGTAAATAAAAGGTATCAATTTCAGGGATTCAAAAATATGGGTTTATTAGCGCCGGTCTATACAATCTTAGGGTTTATTTTAGACTTCGGTTGCATAGACGCTGCATGCGTGTAGATTTGGCGCTTCGGTTGCAGCTCCATCCACTAGTCCCGTAGAAAATTAATTCGTAGGCGTTCCATGCGCGGCTCCAGAGGTAACGATTGGTGCAAAGCATGCAGGATTGTGGCTGCATAATATCCAAAATAAATGATGTGTCATACTAAGCATCAGCTAATTACGGGAGGGATTAATACCTAAGCTAACGTGCGCAAATAGGAGACTGCCTTGGTCTTGCCGATTTGGTCGGTGGGCCTAATAAATTCGGACGGAGGGAGTAGCTCGCTGCCTGTCCAAAAATGGCTGACAAGGGCTCGTCCCGTCCGGAAGCAGGGATATCATGGTGCAGCAGCAGCAGCGACAAGCTTCGGTGCCGGCGACCTGGGTGCACCATCGCCGCCTGAAACGCGCGCGCACACGGGCAGAATGAAGAAACCGGTTTTGCACTACTCTTCCTCACTGCCGGCGACCTACCGTGCACTACTCTTCCTCACTGCCGGCAGCGCCCGCGGACGTGTCGGCTTCTTCATGGCCGTGGCGCTGGGGCGCGGTGTTCGTGGTGATGTCCTCCTTGTCGGTGTCGCCAAACAACAGCTCATTCGCATCATCGTCGCACTCACGTCCTCTGGCCGCCACCTCCGCCACCCGCTGCCGGTACCGCCAGCGGGCGAGGCAGATCTCGCGGGCGGAGCGGTAGGACTCGAGCAGTGCCTCCTGCTCCGCCAGGTCCGTGTCCGACCCGACCGCCTTGCTGGCGGTGACGTGCTCCTCCGCCTGCAAATGCTCCTGGAGGAGGTTGTGGTTGTACTTGGCGTCGGCCTGCGCCTCCTGAAACTGCTCCTCCCGCTCCTCCCACACCATGTCCATATAATGGGGACGGGCTCGCCGATGGTTAGGGTGCAATGCACCTGTGAGAGTGGAGCGGAGGAGGAGGGTGCCGCGGAGAAAGAGGAGGGTGGCGCTGGCTCGTCGGAGGAGGCGTCCTCCATTTGCATGTCCTCTGGCTGCCTAGGCCATGGCCTTCTTTTGCTCCGACGTCAGCCCGTCCCAGAGAGCTTTGGTGTGGAAAGATCCGTGGCGGGTACTGGCGTGGATATGGCCGGGGCACCGGGGCAGCGGTTTATATAGCACGTGCGGGCGGCAGATGGACGGGCGGGTGGCGATGGAGGAGACGCCTCGGCAACCGCGTGCCATCAATGCAGGCGACAGCCGAACGGACGGGTGGCCGCCGTGTCGTTTGAACATGCGGCAGTTGCCTACATCGAGAAGCGGCGCGGGTGGTGCTCTCTCGGCCGGCGCGCCTCTTCAATGCCGGCGCTAGTGAGCGGTCGCGTGTGCTCTGGACGGGCATGAATGCGGGCACTGATGCTCTGGGATCAGTCTGGGGTTTTTGGTGGGCCAGGGCGGTCAGAAACGCGCTTGGGATCGGTCCGGACTCAGGCAAACCTCCCCCAGTTTTGTCTCCAGTTTGCGGGAGAAATCACGTCCGGACCGCTCCGCGGAACGATACAGGTCTGCGTTGGATGGCTTCCGTGGTCCGGACAGCCCGGTCCAGATGGTTGCGGAAGGTTTATGGGTCAACGTTGGCGATGCCCTTACAGGTGGGCTGTTGTAGCGTGAGATAATGGGCCCTTTTTTTTAACCTCTTCCAGCCCTAGCTGCTGATGTAGTGATGTTTGCCTCAAAAAAAAAATACTGTTGATGTGGGGCTGGCCAGTCAGGATTGACCGTGGTCATAACCACTTGACTGATGCAGAACGTAGACCAAGGTTAAGTTTAACCCTTCTTGGTTAGTTTAGGGTGTATTTTGACCGGTTTCAAAGTTGAGGGTTGTAAACTAAATCGAGTGGTTAGTTCGAGGTTGGAATAGGAACACCTCCCTACTTGAGAAGACCAAAGAGATAAGACTTCACATTTACAAACATGATATCAGATTGGATTCACCTACCGGCTGGATGGCACTCCATCGGGCCGAGGTTGCATACATAGATATGAAGAGGGATGTGTATATGGACGAGAGCAATGATTTTCATGTTTGAATACAGTCAACAAGGCCATGCAGACAGTTATTCCAGTTAACAAGGTCAGATTAGGGTGATGCATGTGATGGCTGACATGTTCAGCCAGGATAACTATATATGGTAGGTGAGAATGGCAAGCAAGCACAAAGCATCTCTCGCATATCCCATAAAAGTGGTTAAACATTTAAATTTAAAATATAGATTAAAAAACACACCAAATAGATTCTGTAATTTTTTTTCCAGGTCCTCGTATATTAACCCCTCCATCCTTGATATTTGGAGGTTTCGAGGTCGTTTTTTAGGAACCCGTAAACCAGTCAACGTCGGAGCAGGCGACCGAGCGACGCCACGCGCAAGCAGCGAGCAGGCGGCGGAGCTCGGCCGTGGACGGAGCGGCACCGGAGTAGGTGGCTGAGCCTGGGGCGGCGTAGCACGGGGCCGGTGCCAGTTACATGTGTGTGTTACTGCCGACAAGCAGCTGCATGCATGCGTTCCAACCGGCTGGAGTTGGAGTTCGTCCATGCGTGTGTCTCGAGGAAGAAGTGTGGGGAGAAAAAGAAGAAAAAAAAACTTTAACAGTTTGTGGAATCTTATTCAGTCCGATGCCGCGCGGTACATCAAATTCGTTTTAGGGGGGCCTGTATACTATTTTTACAGGATTATTTTTACGGGATCTGCTAGAGTTGCTCTAAGTCCTTAAGTATGAGCGAGATTGGTTGATTTCCAGTTTTACAGGTAATTAGGAAGACCAAAGAGGGCCAGACTTCACATTTACCAAGTTGAGATTAGGACGAGGCTATAGAATACAGATTTAACCAAGACCATTTTATCTCCAAAAGACAACAGAGATGAGCAGCCTGCTAGTCTGCTTTCAATTCTTTTCATCATTGGCATAAAGTCTTTAATTCTTAGGCACTTCTTTTGAAGAAAGTATGGGATGGAAGATAAGGGAACTGCACTCATAGCCTGGGATAAAGTCAGTTTACCTAAAGACTGAGGAGGTCTAGGTGTTCTGGATATTGCAACACACAATAAATGCTTGCTATCCCAATAAAATCATGAACTCAACACCACAAGGTTCATTCCGGTGGAAAAGCATTATTAAATTGTTCGCTCAATTCAAAGAAGTTGTTGTTCCCAATATTGGCTCTAGAGATATAGTCATGTTTTGGCAGGATAACTGGCTCAGTGGCAGTCTCAGCGTAAGATTCCCTGAGCTCTTCTCTTTCAGCAAAAATGAATTTATCTCTGTCAAGAGCATGAAGATGACAGAAGACCCAATTGAACACTTCCACACCCCTCTCTCTATCCAAGCCTATGAACTGTTTCAGCAGTTGAGCAAAATTGTTCAGAATACTGCCTTGACTAATGCCCATGACAAATGGTGCTACCCATGGCAAAACCCAGAATACTCCTCGATCAAAATGTATCATCAGCTACAAGAGCAAGAGAAAGCTCCCCCAAGTTTTGCCAAAATTTGGAAATGTACAGCAATGTTGAGATACAAGATTTTCATCTGGCTACTTCTCCACGACAGAGTAAACGTCAGAAACCTTCTTCACAGGAAAAAAATCATACTGCCCAACTACAAATGTGAGCTTTGCAATTGCTCTACGGAAGAGACAACCCTTCACGTCTTCTGGGACTGCCCATTTGCTCTGAGCTGCTGGGACTCTATTACTCAAGACAGGAAAAGAGGAGTTAATGTACTGGATGAAATAACTATCATGGCTGAATCGTTTTCATCACACTTCTCAATGAACATTGTCATAATGGGATCCTGGCACATCTGGATGCAAAGAAACTCCAAGCTATTCCAAGCGAAAACCCCCTCTTTACAGTCCTGGAGGACCCAGCTAAGGAATGATCTTCTGTTGATCCTCCACAGAACAAAAGTTAAACATAGAGAGACTTTCAAGGAGTGGATTGACAGTTATTTAACTTAATTTTCCATGGATTTTCCTAGAGAGGAATTGGTTAAGAGAGGTGTGGTTCTGTGACGGTTGAACTTTATATGTAAATATTTATTTTTAATGAAATTACAATAGAACTATTGTTCTACAGTTTGTGGTTAAGAAAAAAAAGATAGGGTGAGATGCATATGGGCTGATGGCTAGGTGAGCAGTAAAATATGGGGGGAATCTGATTATATCATTTTTAGTTGAACGGTAATTAACATACCCGTTGATTTTCCCTATTAATCAATCGTGAAATGGGCACCACTAATTCTGCTGAGATTTTGATTTACTACAGACCAGATCAAACAGGTATAGAAAATGTAGAGGCGACGGGGCGATGAGCAGGAGCAGTACCTGCACTCGGTGCCGCCGGAGAAGCACGCCGCAGCAGCCGCGTGCTCCCCACGCGTGGGGAAGACTGAGCTCCGCCTGGGCATATTGCCCCCGCTCGTTGCTAGCGTCGGATTTGGGGAAGAAGAAGCGCGCCTTGGGTGGAACGAACAGGCGAGAGAACAAGGCGAGGAAATACACTTGCATTTATTTTTTGAGAAACAGGAAATACAATAGCAGTGAGGATGTGCTGACTTTTTTATTTTGAGGTGAAGATGGGCTTACTGAGATAACGACATGGGCTTTATAGGTGACATCAGCCCAACTAAAATGACAAATCAAGATGGCAACTTTAGAGATGCTCTAGCTCTTCAGCGGTAAAAAATCGAACTCCTTAAAAACTGTTGTTTAGTTAACATCAGCTTGGTTTTTTTCTTCAGAAAACACGGTACAAACCCAAATCCTCACATACATATATGAAACACATGCAACATACACCTACCCCTATGACACCCCGGTCTGGTGACCGCTTGGAGGGAGGGGTCGTGCTCGGGCAGATGCACTAGTAGAAAAAGGGCCTTTTGTCCCGGTTTATAAGGGCCTTTAGTCCTGGTTCTGGAAGAGCTAGAGCATCTCCTTTAGTCCCGGTTCTTACACGAACCGGGACTAAAGGCCGTCCACGTGGCTGCAGCCTGGAGCTCCACCTTTAGTCCCGGCATCAACCGGGACTAAACAAAATTTTATGATTTTTTTTTAATTTTCAAATTTCTGAATTATTTTAACCTCTAATCTCTAATCATCACCCATCATCACTGCTCAATTTAACCTCTAATCTCTAATCACCCCTCATCATCTAACTTCCCGGACGGTCACCCATCCTCTCACTACTCCAGCCTGAGCACGCTTAACTTCCAGGTTCTATTCTCCCTCATTTCTAAGTCTGCACTTGTTGTTTTCCTAACAATAGTAAGATGTCAATCCTATTAACCCTCAGAAATTTAGCTTGAGCATGAAGTCACACATTTCACTGTTTGAGTTTGAAACTATTGTTTCAAAAAACAATAATTATTTAGTAACACTAATATTTCTTGAATAAGTAGTTTGACCATAGTTTGACCACAGTTTGACAAGATTTGACCAAAATTCAAAAAAACTGAAATAATTATTTAGTAACACTAATATTTCTTGAATAATTAGTTTGACCATTGTTTGACCAGATTTGACCAAAATTCAAAAAAAACTGAAATAATTATTTAGTAACACTAATATTTATTGAATAAGTAGTTTGACCATAGTTTAGATTTGACCAAAATTCAAAAAAACTAAAATAATTATTTAGTAACACTAATATTCTTGAATGATTAGTTTGACCATTGTTTGACCACAGTTTGACCAGATTTGACCAAAATTAAAAAAAAACTGAAATAATTATTTAGTAACACTAATATTTCTTGAATAAGTAGTTTGACCATAGTTTGACCACAGTTTGGCCAGATTTGACCAAAATTCAAAAAAACTAAAATAATTATTTAGTAACACTAATATTCTTGAATAATTAGTTTGACCATTGTTTGACCACAGTTTGACCAGATTTGACCAAATTCAAAAAACTGAAATAATTATTTAGTAACACTAATATTCTTGAATAATTATTTACTAAGACTAATACTTCTTGAATAAGTAGTTTGACCATAGTTTGACCAGATTTAACAAAAATTCAAAAAAAATGAAATTTGAGCATAACTTTTTTTTCTTTTAGAATTTGAGGATTCTAAAAATTTGCAAACAGGCCACAGGCGGTCAAAATCGGATGCGGATTTTCGTGCTGAACATTTGATATATTATACGTTTTTTCTGACATCGTATGCAAAAGTTATAGCCGTTTTACATTTTCCCTACACTTTTTGCAAAACATGTCCAAATTTAAGTTTTTAAATTTTCCTAACTAGTACATGTAGTAACATAACTACATCTGGAAGGATTTTAATTTTTGAAGTTTTTATCATTTTCTTTTGCTTTTTACAAAACTGAAAAGGCGATCAGGGGGGGTAGAGTTTGAAAATGGGACCTTTAGTACCGGTTCGTGCCATGAACCGGTACTAATGCCTCAAACCCCATTAGTACCGGTTGGTGGCTCGAACCGGGACTAAAGGTCTAACCTTTAGTACCGGTTGGTGCCACGAACCGGTACTAATGGCCATCGCACCCTTTAGTCCCGGTTCGTGTCTCAAACCGGGACTAAAGGGCTCAGGTGAACTGGGACTAATGCCTTAGCCGCACGAACCGGGACCAATGCTCACATTAGTCTCGGTTCGTGACTGAACCGGGACTAATGTGAATATTGCCCCTGTGAGCAAAGCCCTGTTTTCTACTAGTGATGGTGGCACTTCATCTTTGAGTCGGTCCTTCAAGCTCCGCTCTACCTCGATATTTTTTGTCGGGACCGATTTGATCACACTCCAGCATAGATTCTTGCCGGCTCCTTGTGGCGGGAGGTTAGGTTTCTCATCGTGCATGCATGATGGCAACGGGGACGAAACCCATCGGGTTTTGCCTTCCCAAACCCATCCCCACGAGAAAATCGCAAGCTCGTCCCCGTCCCCGTCATCGTCCGCGGGGCTAGCTTTTTGCCCGTCCCCTAAACCCATCGGGTTTTCTAAACCCACAGGGGAAATTGGCATATTTAAGCAAATATAAGGACTAGAGCTCTGCCGCTTAGAACTAGAACTCTACCACTTGTGTTTAATGTTGGTTCTAAGGCAACCGTGCTGACCGAGTTGCAAAAATATCACGTGCTAGCAGCCTCAAAGTTCGATAGCGTGTTCCACCAACTTTCTACCAATCTAACACACTGAATTTATCTTTGGACAATGGAACTAGCTCATCTTCCAAGTAACGGTCTAGCTCAGATTTCATCCTAAAAGATGTTGGCCATTTTTGAGCAACAAGTTCATTGAAGAGTGACATAAGATCTGGAGCTTGCAAAGAAGAGAATGAGTAAGATGGCTGTCCATGATCATCATCACTCTCAAGATTGTACTCCTCAAATATGCTTACTGTATATTTTGACGGGGATGGCGGGTTTTGGGTTCGGGTATTGTTGAAACGGGGTTGAACCCGTGAAACGTGTCGGGTTTTATACTTTACCCAACAGCAGCCCTGCGAGGTTAAAAAGACACCCATCCCCGTCCCCTAATAGGGCAAAAAACCGTGGGGACGCGGGTTTCGGGGCCCCATTGCCAGCATGCATGACGGTGAGATTTAGTGTGAGCTACTTCAGATCAATTCAAGGGTTCAACGGTGACGACTCCAGCTCCTAGGCATGGGTCCTTAGGGGCATGTGCACGAGGACTCCTTGGCTGTCATCGACAAGGTTAGGCCGGCTTCGCTATGTGTGTTGACGGCAACACGTTGGCGGCTCGTTCTGACGACGGTAGGTCATGCGGTGGTACAAAGATCTCAACGTAATTTTTGTTTTGTTTGGGGTGCTTTGTACTTATGATGAATCTTCATAACGGACATGTACTTTTCCAAGAAAAAGGTTATGCACCCTATGGCGGCATCAACGTGTGGTAGGACAACGAGCAGTGGGCGAGGGATGGACTGGTCTCCCATACTCCTCGATGGTGGCCGTGGCCATTGACGATGCCATGCCCCCGAGGTATACCACCAGAAGAAGGAGTTGGCCCAACTACCATGGGGTAGCCCAAGCCCACAATTCGAAGCACGACCGGCAAAGCGAGGCACATCATCAACTTGACGTACAAGAGCTACTCAGCTGTTCAAATATGCTGAAATTTGACATGGACATCACGCACTCAAGCATCTTTCACCGCAAGAAAAGAAAAAATCAGATTTTTTAACTAATTTTAATGAATTTACAGTTAACTCCCGGTCTCATTTGAGCCCGGGAGCGAAAACATCATGTCCCATGTTAATAGCACTACTATAGCAGAAATTAATGTACATGTTAGTATGCAAGTACATATCAGATCCGTAATTACCAAGCTACTTAACATGTCGTGTTTCATTTCATCTCTCCCGAAAGAAAATGGTCGTGTTTCATTTATTTTTCATATCTAGAAGTGTCAAGGGTGGAATTCAAAAGAAGGCGTGTAAAAATTAAGGCTAGTTGATTGGTACCAAAAGAATTTGACAAGTAAGAAT
The DNA here is from genome assembly GCF_002575655.3 of Aegilops tauschii subsp. strangulata. Lineage (NCBI taxonomy): Eukaryota > Viridiplantae > Streptophyta > Magnoliopsida > Poales > Poaceae > Aegilops > Aegilops tauschii. Next base: position 633,615,730 of record NC_053041.3, on the reverse strand, counting down.
CAAAGCACTAACCTGGAAGATCAATCTGCGGCGATTCAGCTATACTCAAGAACCATCCGAGTATAGGAGGGGCACAAGAAGGAGACTGGATCCACCTACCTGCAGCTGCTTGGGGTTGTATAGGAATGGGGATAGAAGCAAAAGAGGCATTAAGTATGGTTGATATCAGGTGGGTAACCACGGACAAATTAGATGTCAATTAAAGACTAAACAAACATGGCCGCAGATTTAACTAATTGAGATAAGGATGATGCATGCACTTCTCACAGGTCGAGCCAAAGAACCACAGTAGGTGAGCGCTAAAATATAGCGAAAATTTAAAATATCCTTTGTAGTTGCATGTTAGAAATATTAGGTGAACAAGTCCAAATTCAGACATACTAAAAAGATGAAACAGACAAGACTTCACATTTAACAACATGAGACCGGACCCGCATACCAGCTGGCTGTGACTCGATCAGCCGGAGTAGCATACATATAAACGAACACGGCCAAGCAGACTATAATTGACCATTAACACGGTGATTAGGCTACGGTGATGCATGTGATGGCTGACATGTCCAGCCAGGGAGAGGTGACCGCGTACAGTAGGTGAGAGCCAGCGAAAGGCCAGCAGAGACTTTGGCTTGCCTAAAGAAATTTTGTCACACTTTTTGACCAGCGCAATCTGCTGGGCTGCAGCTAGCTACTCAAGAAAGATCCAAGTGGAAGTGAGGCTCAAGAAGATGAGATTGGACCCACCTACCAGCAACTGGTTGGGGTTGCATAGAGATGAAGGGAGGGGGAAGAAGAGGCATTAAGTATGCGCAATGTCAGTGACTAAGTACAAATTTGTTGGAAGTAAACCCGACGTAGTCGCCGTATCCGGATCGTATACGGAGCAATTACCTAGTGTGCTTAGTATTCCATAGGTGTACACGTGCATGTATATGAGTCCGAGTAGGACTAGTATTAGATGCCGATTAGGTTTGCTAGTACTAGCTAGGCAGATATATATAGGTACGTATACCCTATAAGATTGTATCGTGGATTTGTGAAAGTAATACAGATCAAAACAGGCTCGATACGAGCCTGTGGCAATACCTTGGCTTCGTGTGCGTACGTGTGGTGCTTCCGGCCGATTGGCCGTTGTGTACGAGCGTTGTGAGGTTTGTTAAGGTGATCGATCAATCAGGCTTGGTAGTCTAGCTAGCTAGCTTTGGCTAGTAGCAAGTAGTACACGTCCAAAGCTTGGTACGTATATTGCCGACTTGGGGCAGGAACCAAGTCCAATCAGTGTTGCTTCATCGTTCGTCGTCGGTCGTCGCCGTCGCCGGAAAGTACTCGGCGTCGGGTCTGGGCCAACAATTGATATCAGAGCAAGGTTGATCTTCTAGTAACGGGAGATCATGTCGGACGATGAGAAGACCAAGCAGCTGGCGGAGTACTTCGGTGCGGCTAAAGTAATTGCTGCTCCGGCGAGTTCATCGTACCCATTGTTTGATCGCTAGAACTTCGGAGTCTGGAAGGCCCTCATGGAATGTGGTCTCCGCGCCAACGAGCTATGGGACACGGTCGATCCAGGAGGCGACGCGTACAAGAAGGAGGGAGCCGAGCACCAAAAGGATCGGCAGGCGGCGTCGGAGATTTATTCGGTGATGCCGATGGATGTCCTCCAGCACCTGATCGCCAAAGCAACGACAAAGGAGGTGTGGGATACGTTGAAACTCATGTTCGAGGGACACACCCGCGTCAAGCAAGCCAATCTCCAAACTCTCCTAAGGAACTATGAGACTTTGGTCATGGGCAACAATGAGTCCGTGGATGCGTTCGCTTCACGGGTAGCTACTCTCGTCAATCGGATTCGTGCGCATGGAGAGAACCTCACGGAGGCCTCGGTTGTCCGGCGTTTCTTGCGTGCGGCCCCTCCCCGGTACCTGCAAATTGTCACGGCGATCGAGCAGTGCGTCGATCTCGCGACTCTCTCCATCGACGATCTTGTCGGACGGTACAAGGCTCACGATGAGCGTATGCGGTACAGTCTTGGGGACGGGAAGAACGACGAGCTTGTGATGCTCACAAAGGCGCAGTGGATCGCCCTGGAAAAGGGAGGCGGATCGATAAGCAGTAGCAAGAAGAAGCGGAAGCAGCGCTCGGTGAGAAAGAACTTCGCCGACTCGGATGACGACTCAGACGATGAGGCTGCACCGTCACCGAGGAGAAAGTTTGACATCAGGAAAGTGAGGTGTTATAACTGTGGTCTCCTCGGCCACTTCAAGGCTGACTGCGAGGAAGCACCGAAGCAGAAGGAGCTGATAGCCCAGCAAGGAGATGATGGTGACATGATGTTGATGAGTGAACTCGTGGACGAAGAGGATCCAGTTCTTCGAGGGCCGGCTAAAGAAACTGTCGCGCTCGTGGAAGAAAAAGTTTGCCATCATGATCGTGGTTCGAAAATCTGTATCGAAGTTATAGATGCGGGGAGTGATTCCGAAACTTATGTCAGTGCTATGGACGTAAGCGCCAACTTTGCTGGAGCGGATGAAGCAATAGCTGCGTGTGCTCGACCGTGGAGAAGCAGCCCTGTTACATGCCTGATTGGTATTTTCGAAACTTGTGCCGAAGCAACTGGCGCGGGACGTAATTCTGAAATTTGTGTCGATGCGACGGACACGAATGTCAATTTGGCGTACGTGGCGCCTCAAGACCACGTATCAAAATATGCTGATGCAAAAGTAGACACGTATATGGAGCAAATATGGACGTGCCGGAAGCCGGTGCATCGAGTCGTGCGGTGACTTGCACAAGTGAAACATGGACGAGGAGTTCTGAAAGCATTAACGACTCGATGGAGTCCGGTGGCACTTGCGCAGCAGCCGTGCCACGCTGGCTAGTAACAGGCAGACGTGCAGTCCAACCAGAGAAGAGGTCTGTTCGACTGGAGGAACACAGCCCAGCAGGAGCGTTTTGTGGCTCAAGTGGTGTGCTAAGGTCGTCATGGCTCACCGAGCGGAAGTTGCAGCACAGCAGATGGGCAAGGCCCACCGGTAGTGGCGGCTGGAAGTCCAGCTTGGGAAGTCACGCACGTTGACCATGCTAGCAGCCGAAGGGATGTTTCATGCGAAGCATGTAATGGATTTTTTGCTTTGCCAAAAGAAAAGTGCATAGCAGAAAATGAAACATTGTCTCCAAAGACACAGGAGACGAGGACAACTTCATCTACACCCATGCATCTTAAACCGGTGTTACACCCATATTCGGAGAAAACTCTTCGGACGCTTGACCCGGAAAAGGTGAAAAGGAGTGGACGACGGTGTCTAGCAAGCGTCGAGGAACCGGCGGATTTGGAGGACGCAAATACGAAGGAATGTTGGCGTCAGGCAATGGAAGAGAAGTTGAGGTCGATCCACGACAATAATGCATGAAAGCTTGTGGATCTTCTCAACAATGAAAAAGCCATGGATTTCAAGTGGGAATTTGTGATCAAGAAAGATGCCGAAGGGTCCGTGAAGCACAAAGCGAGGCTAGTAGCGAAAGAGTATGTGCAAGAGGAAGGTGCGGATTTCGAAGAAGTGTTCATTCCCGGTGCAAGGATGGAATCGGTGAGACTACTCATCGCTCTCGCGGTTCAGGAATCATGGAAGATACATCACATGGATGTAAAATCTATGTTTTTGAACGACGAGTTAGAAGGAGAGGTTTATGTGAACCAGCCACCGGGATTCATCAACGAAAGAGAAGAGCACAAGGTACTGAAGTTACACAAAATCTTGTATGGGCTATGGCAAGGACCTCGGGCATGGAACATCAAACTTGATCATACATTGATTTCTCTTGGATTTGAGAAAGCCCCACTAGAGCATGCGATGTACAAGAGAGGTGAAGGTAGGGATCGTCTACTAGTTGGCATCAACGTCGACGACCTATTAATTACCCGAGCAGATGAAGAGGTGATTGCAAAGTTCAAGCTACAGATGAAAGAGCATTTCAAGATGGATGATCTAGGTCTTTTGAGCTACTACCACGGGATAAAGGTACATCAAAAGATGGGGGGATCACACTATGCCGGGAAGCATACGCAAGGAAGGTACTTGAAAGTCGTGGCATGAAATATTGCAATCCAATTGACGCTTCAATGGAACCTCGTCTTGAGCTGAGCAAGAAGAGTAAAGCAACTGCGGCATGTCACGGTGTGTCGCTAGCGAGGCTGCACAGTGATCTCATAGATCGAGATCCGGAACAAATTGTGCTCAATGTTGATAGTGAGACCTTTCTACCCGAGGATCCAGTGCGGCGTGAAAGGAGCAAGCATGTTGATACGATGTATCATTACACAAAGGATTGCGTGAAAGAAGGTAAGATGAAGGTCAACTACGATTGCACCGATGATCAGAAGGCGGACATTCTAACCAAGGCTTTGGATCGAGAGAAGTTCATGGAGACGCAAACAAGAATCGGCGTCGGAGCTGTGACGTGATGACGTCGTGTTTAGGGGGGTGATTGTTGAAAGTAAACCCGACGTAGTCGCCGTATCCGGATCGTATACGGAGCAATTACCTAGTGTGCTTAGTATTCCATAGGTGTACACGTGCATGTATATGAGTCCGAGTAGGACTAGTATTAGATGCCGATTAGGTTTGCTAGTACTAGCTAGGCGGATATATATAGGTACGTATACCCTGTAAGATTGTATCGTGGATTTGTGAAAGTAATACAGATCAAAACAGGCTCGATACGAGCCTGTGGCAATACCTCGGCTTCGTGTGCGGTGCTTCCGGCCGACTGGCCGTTGTGTACGAGCGTTGCGAGGTTTGTTAAGGTGATCGATCAATCAGGCTTGGTAGTCTAGCTAGCTAGCTTTGGCTAGTAGCAAGACACGTCCAAAGCTTGGTACGTATATTGCCGACTTGGGGCAGGAACCAAGTCCAACCAGCGTTGCTTCATCGTTCGTCGTCGGTCGTCGCCGTCGTCAGAAAATACTCGGCGTCGGGTCTGGGCCAACAAATTTCTATATACTTAAGAAGACCAAACAGACAAAAAAATCACTTCACATTTAACAACTTGATATCAGACTGGATCCAGCAACCAGCTGGTTGGTACTCCATTGGCCCGGGGTTGCATATATAGAAATGAAGAGGGATACGTTATTTAACTACATACTGCTGACATACAATATTCCAGAGCCTGAACTTTCAGATGACACAACTAATCGAAACCTCGACTTTCTTTAGATCTTATTGTACTCCGTGCTTTCTAGGACTTTCCAGAGCCTGAGCTTTCTAGGACTCCGTGTTTTAATCAGAGTTTGTGCCTCCCTATGCATGCTCTTCAGAAAGCCATGGCCTTCATGCAATGGGAGATCCTGGTGCTGGCAAAATGTCGAGAGGTGGGCATGCTGCTGGTGCTCTCTAAGATCCAAAAGCTGCTATGACTTAGGGCTAGATCCATGTGATGACTGACATGCAAGCACAGATGTTGAGTATGAGCTTTACCACAGCGAAGAGACTATGTGGAGGCAGCGGAGCAGAATTGAATGGTTGACGATAGGCGATAAAATACATGTTATTATCATCAGAGGGCAAATGCTAGGTGCCGGAAGAATAGGATAAAATCCTTGGTGAAGTCTGATAGGCAGCTTACTGAGGACTGGCCAAGATGTAGGCATTGACAACAGAATTTTGTTCGAACCTATTTGTGCCAGAGGAGGTGCAGAATATGAACTATGTGCTTGATCATGTGACAACTAAAGTTTCCTCAGACATCAATGATGTTCTCACATCCCCTTACACATTCATGAGGTAAAAAAACCGCTTTTTTCCACTGATGTACTTTTCTTTGAAAAGGAGATGATGTACTAAGGACGCGACTTTTTGTTTGTTGTTATGTTGAACTTCTCAGTATCTTGGTAGCAAACGGATACTAAAGTTTTACAAAATCAGAAACAAGTAATATGGATCGGAGGGAGTAATATATTCTACAGATTTCTGTAAACTGGAGTTGAAAGCCACTTTCTCTACAATTTCTAAAAGAATGTGATTGATGTTTCATGGAATATCAATTGCTTAAGCACCTCTTGGGAGCAATTTGCTGTTGGAACGAAACACAAAGTCATGCGGTTTTCCCTCTAATAGCCCTAATTGAGAAGCTACTTAACAAGTCGTGTTTCATCTGTTTTCAAATCTGAAAGTGCCATGATAGAATTCAAAAGAGTGTATACATACTAAGTGAAGGCTGGCTAACCGAAAGTTGTAGTATTTGACAAGTAAAGAACTGAAGCACTAACCTGGAAGATCAATCTGCAGGGATTAGCTATAGTCAAGAAATATCCGAGTAGAGGAGAGGCGCAAAAAGATGAGACGGGATCCACTTACCAGCAGCTGGTTGGGGTTTTGCATAGGGATTGAAGATATAGGGGCAAAAGAAGCATTAAGTACCGGTGATAACAGGTGGGTGACCAAAGGCTAAATTAGATGTAAATTAAAGACTAAACAAAACATATATGGCTAAAGATTTAACTAATTGTAAGATAAGGATGATGCATGCACTAGCTGCTGACACGTCGATCCAAAGAACCACGGTAGGCGAGCGCTAAAATATGGCGAAAATTTAAAATATCCTTTGTAGTTTCGTGTTAGCAACCCCCCTCAAGAAACGCGCAAGTAGATGAGACTGGATCCACCTAGCAGCTGGTTGGGGTTGCATAGAAATGAAGAGAGTGACAAGAAGAGGCATTCATTACGTATGAGCGTGAACAAGTCCAAATTCAGGTATATTTGAAAAGACGAACCAGACAAGAGTTCACATTTAACATCATGAGACCGGACCCACCTATAATGAAGACGGCCAAGCAGACTATAATTGACCATTAACAAGGTGATTAGGCTAGGGTGATGCATGTGATGGCTGACATGTCCGGCCAGGGAAAGGTAACCGCGTACGGTAGGTGAGAGCCAGTGGAAGGTTAGCAGAGACGATCTTAGGTATGGCGAGATAGGTTGAGTTTCAGTCTTACTTGCAATTAGGAAGACCAAATATAACAGACCAGACTTCACGTTTAACAAGTAGAGATTAGTGTGAAATTCATGTTATGGCCGACATGACAGGTCCAGCTAGGCTAGGTGAGCAGTACTATAATTTGTAGGTACTTGTTAATTCGTTAACAAACCCACACCCGTTAATTGATCGGTGTAAAATCGTGTAAACTGGGCACCACTACATGTGTTGAGATTTTGATTCAGATCAATCAAGTCTACGAGTGTACAGTCGACGGGGGCAGTGAACAGGAGCACTACGTGCGCTCGGTGCTGCCCGAGAAGCACACCGTCGGGGGCCGGGGCCGCGACCGTGCACCCGCCCGGCAGATCAGACGTGTGCGCCTGAAGCACTGTTGGATCCCTGAGCTCCGCCCCGGCACGCTGTGCGCCCAACGCATTGCTCGCGCTAGCTAGCTCCGTTTCCGCCGGCATCTGGATTTGGGGGAGAAGGAGCGCACCTCGGGTGAAACGAGCAGGCAAGAGAGATTCGGGCGCCGTGGATCTGGCGTCGAGCGGGGTCTGGGAGGTGATGCTGTGGTTGCCGGCGCGGTTGTGAGGTGCGGCAGCAGCTGCACTGTGGAAGTCGACCATGGGAATTGTGCACTGTGCAGTGCTTCGGATCTGCTCGGATTCGAAGGTGTGAAGGAGCTCCGAGCGAAAGTCTAGCACTGACCTTGGGTCGGTGCCGGCAACAGCGGCGCCATGGCCATGGTGTCGTTCCCTTTTTTGAAGGTGTTGTCGTGGAGCTGTTTTACACAACTCTCCGGGAGAAATCCCTAGCTTCGGTTGGTCGAAGCGGGCGATGACGGCGGCTACGTCGTTTCCTTATTTGAGGCATCGTCTTGGAGAGTCAGCATGTTGCAGTTTGCACGGATCTCCTCGTCGTCGGGGACAGTGGATGTCGGGACGGCGGCTCTGGATGGTTTCTGATTGTGCGTCGAGATGGCGATCTTGTTGGAAATATGCCCTAGAGGCAATAATAAATTAGTTATTATTATATTTCCTTGTTCATGATAATCGTTTATTATCCATGCTAGAATTGTATTGATAGGAAACACAGATACATGTGTGGATACATAGATAACACCATGTCCCTAGTAAGCCTCTAGTTGACTAGCTCGTTGATCAATAGATGGTTACGGTTTCCTGACCATGGACATTGGATGTCGTTGATAACGGGATCACATCATTAGGAGAATGATGTGATGGACAAGACCCAATCCTAAGCCTACCACAAGATCGTGTAGTTCGTTTGCTCAGAGCTTTTCTAATGTCAAATATCATTTCCTTAGACCATGAGATTGTGCAACTCCCGGATACCGTAGGAATGCTTTGGGTGTACCAAACGTCACAACGTAACTGGGTGGCTATAAAGGTGCACTACAGGTATCTCCGAAAGTGTCTGTTGGGTTGGCACGAATCGAGACTGGGATTTGTCACTCCGTGTAAACGGAGAGGTGTCTCTGGGCCCACTCGGTAGGACATCATCATAATGTGCACAAGGTGACCAAGGAGTTGATCACGGGATGACGTGAGTTACGGAACGAGTAAAGAGACTTGCCGGTAACGAGATTGAACGAGGTATCGGGATACCGACGATCGAATCTCGGGCAAGTAACATACCGATAGACAAAGGGAATTGAATACGGGATTGATTGAATCCCCGACATCGTGGTTCATCCGATGAGATCATCGTGGAACATGTGGGAGCCAACATGGGTATCCAGATCCCGCTGTTGGTTATTGACCGGAGAACGTCTCGGTCATGTCTGCATGGTTCCCGAACCCGTAGGGTCTACACACTTAAGGTTCGATGACGCTAGGGTTATAGGGAAAGTATGTGCGTGGTTACCGAATGTTGTTCGGAGTCCCGGATGAGATCCCGGACGTTATGAGGAGTTCCGGAATGGTCCGGAGGTAAAGATTTATATATGGGAAGTCCTGTTTTGGTCACCGAAAAAATTTCGGGTGCTATCGGTAATGTACCGGGACCACCGGGAGGGTCCCGGGGGTCCACCAGGTGGGGCCACCGGCCCCAGAGGGCTGCATGGGCCAAGTGTGGGAGGGTACCAGCCCCAGGTGGGCTGGTGCGCCCCCCACAAGAGGGCCAGGGCGCAGGAAAGGGGGGCAGGGGGAAACCCTAGGCTCAGATGGGCCTAAGGCCCATCTAGTGGGGCGCCCCCTCTCTTCCCCCCTTTGGCCGCCCCCCAAGCCCCATCTAGGGCTGGCGGCACCCCTTGGGGGGGAAACCCTAGATGGGGGCGCAGCCCTCCCCCTCCCCTATATATATTGGGGTTTTGGGGCTGCCCAAGACACGAGAACGTCTCTCTTTCGGCGCAGCCCTACCCCTCTCCCTCCTCCTCTCCCGCGGTGCTTGGCGAAGCCCTGCGGGATTTCCACGCTCCTCCATCACCACCATGCCGTTGTGCTGCTGCTGGACGGAGTCTTCCCCAACCTCTCCCTCTCTCCTTGCTGGATCAAGGCGTGGGAGACGTCACCGGGCTGCACGTGTGTTGAGCGCGGAGGCGCCGTGGTTCGGCGCTTAGATCGGAATCAACCGCGATCTGAATCGCTACGTGTACGACTCCTTTATCCGCGTTCTTGCAACGCTTCCGCATCGCGATCTACAATGGTATGTAGATGCACTCCCCTTCCCCTCGTTGCTAGATTACTCCATAGATTGATCTTGGTGATGCGTAGAAAATTTTGAATTTCCGCTACGTTCCCCAACAGTGGCATCATGAGCTAGGTCTATGCGTAGTTTCTATGCATGAGTAGAACACAAAGTAGTTGTGGGCGTCGATGTTGCCAATTCTTCTTGCCGCTACTAGTCTTATCTTGTTTCGGCGGTATTGTGGGATGAAGCGGCCCGGACCGACCTTACACGTACGCTTACGTGAGACAGGTTCCACCGACTGACATGCACTAGTTGCATAAGGTGGCTAGCGGGTGTCTGTCTCTCCCACTTTAGTCGGAACGGATTTGATGAAAAGGGTCCTTATGAAGGGTAAATAGAAATTGGCATATCACGTTGTGGTCTTACGTAGGTAAGAAACGTTCTTGCTAGAAACCTATACAAGCCACGTAAAAAACTTGCAACAACAATTAGAGGACGTCTAACTTGTTTTTGCAGCATGTGCTATGTGATGTGATATGGCTAGAAGATGTGATGAATGATATATGTGATGTATGAGATTGATCATATTCTTGTAATAGGAATCACGACTGGCATGTCGATGAGTATGACAACCGGCAGGAGCCATAGGAGTTGTCTTTATTTTTTGTATGACCTGCGTGTCATTGAATAACGCCATGTAAATTACTTTACTTTATTGCTAAACGCGTTAGCCATAGAAGTAGAAGTAATCGTTGGCGTGACAACTTCGTGAAGACACAATGATGGAGATCATGATGATGGAGATCATGGTGTCATGACGGTGACGAAGATGATCATGGTGCCCTGAAGATGGAGATCAAAGGAGCAAAATGATATTGGCCATATCATGTCACTATTTGATTGCATGTGATGTTTATCATGTTTACATCTTATTTGCTTAGAACGACGGTAACATAAATAAGATGATCCCTCACTAAAATTTCAAGAAAAGCGTTCCCCCTAACTGTGCACCGTTGCGAAGGTTCGTTGTTTCGAAGCACCACGTGATGATCGGGTGTGATAGATTCTAACGTTCGAATACAACGGGTGTTGACGAGCCTAGCATGTACAGACATGGCCTCGGAACACATGCGAAACACTTAGGTTGACTTGACGAGCCTAGCATGTACAGACATGGCCTCGGAACACAAGAGACCGAAAGGTCGAACATGAGTCGTATAGCAGATATGATCAACATGGAGATGTTCACCGATGATGACTAGTCCGTCTCACGTGATGATCGGACACGGCCTAGTTTGACTCGGATCATGTATCACTTAGATGACTAGAGGGATGTCTATCTGAGTTGGAGTTCATTAAATATTCAGATGAACTTCATTATCATGAACATAGTCAAAAGGTCTTTGCAAATTATGTCATAGCTTGCGCTTTAGTTCTACTGTTTAAGATATGTTCCTAGAGAAAATTTAGTTGAAAGTTGGTAGTAGCAATTATGCGGACTGGGTCCGTAAACTGAGGATTGTCCTCATTACTGCACAGAAGGCTTATGTCCTTAATGCACCGCTCGGTGTGCTGAACCTCAGCGTCGTCTGTAGATGTTGCGGAACATCTGACATACACGTTTTTGATGACTACGTGATAGTTCAGTGCGTATTGATAAAGGTTTAGAATTGAGGCACCAAAGACGATTTTGAAACGTCGCAGAACATATGAGATGTTCCGAAGACTGAAATTGGGATTTCAGACTAGTGCCCGCGACAAGAGGTATGAGACCTCTGACAAGTTTCTTAAGCCTGCAAACTAAGGGAGAAAAGCTCAATCGTTGAGCATGTGCTCAGATTGTCTGAGTGCCACCGCTTGAATTGAGTGGGAGTTAATCTTCCAGATGAGATAGTGATGGTTCTCCATAGTCACTGCCACCAAGCTATTAGAGCTTCGTGATGAACTATGAATATCAAGGATAGATGATGATCCTTGAGCAACTCGCGATGTTTGACACCGCGAAGGTAGAAATCAAGAAGGAGCATCAATTGTTGATGGTTAGTAAAACCACTAGTTTCTAGAAGGGCAAGGGCAAGAAGGGACACTTCATGAAATGGCAAATCAGTTGCTGCTCTAGTGAAGAATCCCAAGGTTGAACCCAAACCCGAGACTAAGTGCTTCTGTAATGAGGGGAACGGTCACTGAAGCAGAACTACACTAGATACTTGGTAGATGAGAAGGCAGGCAAGGTCGACAGAAGTATATTGGATATACATTATATGAATGTGTACTTTACTAGTACTCCTAGCAGCACCAGGGTATTAGATACCGGTTCGGTTGCTAAGTGTTAGTAACTCGAAATAAAAGCTGCGGAATAAATGGAGACTGGCTAAAGGTGAGATGACGATGTGTGTTGGAAGTGTTTCCAAGGTTGATGTGATCAAGCATCGCATGCTCCCTCTACCATCGAGATTGGTGTTTGCGTTGAGCATAAACATGATTGGATTATGTTTATCGCAGTACGGTTATTCATTTAAGGAGAATAATGGTTACTCTGTTTATTTGAATAATACCTTCAATGGTCTTGCACCTAAAATGAATCTCGATCGTAGTGATACACATGTTCATGCCAAAAGTAATGATAGTACCACATACTTGTGGCACTGCTATTTGAGTCATATTGGGATAAAACGCATGAAGAAGCTCCATGTAGATGGATCTTTGGACTCACTCATTTTTGAAAGGATTGAGACATGCGAACCATGTCTATTGGTATATGTGCATGAAGAAACTCCATGCAGATGGATCGTTTGGACTCACTTGATTTTGAATCACTTGAGACATGCAAATTATACCACACGGGCAAGATGACTGAAAAGCCTCGTTTTCAGTAAGATGGAACAAGAGAGCAACTTGTTGGAAGTAATACATTTTGATGTATGCAGTCCAATGAGTGCTGAGGCATGCAGTGGATATCGTCATGTTCTTACTTCACAGATGATTTGAGTAGATACTGAAACACAAGTCTGAATTATTGAAAGGTTCAAATAATTTCAGAGTGAAGTTCAAGATCGTCGTGACAAGAAGGATAAAATGTCTATGATATGATCATAGAGATGAATATCTGAGTTACGAGTTTGGCACACAATTAAGACATTGTGGAAAGTGTTTCACAATTAATACCTCCTGGAACACCACAGTGTGATGGTGTGTCCGAACATCATAACTGCACCCTATTGGATATGGTGCATACCATGATGTCTCTTATCGAATTACCACTATCGTTCATGGGTTAGGCATTAGAGACAACCGCATTCACTTTAAAAGGGGCACCACGCAATTCCGTTGTGACGACACCGTTTAGAGAAACCTAAGTTGTCGTTTCTTAGAAGTTTGGGGCTGCGATGCTTATGTGAAAAAGTTTCAGGCTGATAAGCTCGAACCCAAAGCGGATAAATGCATCTTCATAGAATACCCAAAACAGTTGGGTATACCTCCTATTTCAGATCTGGAAGCAAAAGTAATTGCTTCTAGAAACGGATCCTTTCTCGAGGAAAAGTTTCTCTCGAAAGAATTGAGTGGGAGGATGGTGGAGACTTGATAAGGTTATTGAACCGTCACTTCAACTAGTGTGTAGCAGGGCACAGGAAGTTGTTCCTGTGGCACCTACACCAATTGAAGTGGAAGCTTATGATAGTGATCATGAGACTTCGGATCAAGTCACTACCAAACCTCGTAGGACGACGAGGATGCGTACTACTTCAGAGTAATACGTGATCCTGTCTTGAAAGTCATGTTGCTAGACAACAATGAACCTACGAGCTATGGGGAAGCGATGGTGGGCCCGGATTCCGACAAATGGTTAGAAGCCATGAAATCCGAGATAAATGGATCTTTAAGAAGAAGACGGACATGGACGGTAATGTTACCGTCTATGAATCTCGACTTGTGGCAAAGAGTATTTTCACAAGTTCAAGGAGTTGACTACGATGAGATTTTCTCATCCGTAGCGATGCTTAAGTCCGTCGGAATCATGTTAGCATTAGCTGCATTTATGAAATCTGGCAGATGGATGTCAAAACAAGTTCCTTACCAGTTTTCGTAAGGAAAGGTTGTATGTGATACAATCAGAATGGTTTTGTCGATCCTAAGGATGCTAAAAGGTATGCTAGCTCCAGCGATCCTTCTAAGGACTAGGGTAAGCATCTCGGAGTTGGAATGTACGCTTTGATGAGATGATCAAAGATTTTGGGTTTATAAAAAGTTTGTGAGAAACTTGTATTTCCAAAGAAGTGAGTGGGAGCACTATAGAATTTTTGATGAGTATATGTTGTTAACATATTGTTGATCAGAAATGATTTCTGGAAAGCATCCAGGGTTGTTTGAAAGGAGTTTTTTCAAAGGAAGACCTGGATAAAGCTGCTTACATATTGGGCATCAAGATCTATAGAGATAGATCAAGACGCCCTATGATACTTTCAAAGAACGCACACCTTGACATGATTTTGAAAGAGTTCAAAATAGATCAGCAAAGAAGGAGTTCTTGGCTGTGTTACAAGGTGTGAGTATTGAGTAAGACTCAAGACCTGACCACAGCAGAAGAGAGAGAAAGGACGAAGGTCGTCCCCTATGCTTTAGACGTAGGCTCTACATTATGCTATGCTGTGTACCGCACATGAAGTGTGCCTTGCCATGAATTGGTCAAGGGGTACAATAGTGATCCGGGAATGGATCACATGACAGCGGTCGAACTTATCCTTAGTATCTAGTGGACTAAGGAATTTTCTCGATTATGGAGGTGAAAAGGAGTTCGTCGTAAAGGGTTACATCGATGCGAACTTTGACACTAATCCGGATGACTCTGAGTAGTAAACCGGATTCGTATAGTAGAGCAGTTATTTGAAATGGCTCCAAGTAGCGCGTGATAGCATCCACAAGATGACATAGATATTCGTAAAACACACACGGATCTGAAAGGTTCAGACCCGTTGACTAAATAACCTCTCTCACAAGCATAACATGATCAAACCAGAACTCATTAAGTGTTAATCACATAGAGATGTGAACTAGATTGTTGACTCTAGTAAACTCTTTAGATGTTGGTCACATGGTGATGTGAGCTGTGAATGTTAATCACATGGTGATGTGAACTAGATTATTGACTCTAGTGCAAGTGGGAGACTGTTGGAAATATGCCCTAGAGGCAATAATAAATTAGTTATTATTATATTTCCTTGTTCATGATAATCGTTTATTATCCATGCTAGAATTGTATTGATAGGAAACTCAGATACATGTGTGGATACATAGACAACACCATGTCCCTAGTAAGCCTCTAGTTGACTAGCTCGTTGATCAATAGATGGTTACGGTTTCCTGACCATGGACATTGGATGTCGTTGATAACGGGATCACATCATTAGGAGAATGATGTGATGGACAAGACCCAATCCTAAGCCTAGCACAAGATCGTGTAGTTCGTTTGCTCAGAGCTTTTCTAATGTCAAGTATCATTTCCTTAGACCATGAGATTGTGCAACTCCCGGATACCGTAGGAATGCTTTGGGTGTACCAAACGTCACAACGTAACTGGGTGGCTATAAAGGTGCACTACAGGTATCTCCGAAAGTGTCTGTTGGGTTGGCACGAATCGAGACTGGGATTTGTCACTCCGTGTAAACGGAGAGGTGTCTCTGGGCCCACTCGGTAGGACATCATCATAATGTGCACAAGGTGACCAAGGAGTTGATCACGGGATGACGTGAGTTACGGAACGAGTAAAGAGACTTGCCGGTAACGAGATTGAACAAGGTATCGGGATACCGACGATCGAATCTCGTGCAAGTAACATACCGATAGACAAAGGGAATTGAATACAGGATTGATTGAATCCCTGACATCGTGGTTCATCCGATGAGATCATCGTGGAACATGTGGGAGCCAACATGGGTATCCAGATCCCGCTGTTGGTTATTGGCCGGAGAACGTCTCGGTCATGTCTGCATGGTTCCCAAACCCGTAGGGTCTACACACTTAAGGTTCGATGACGCTAGGGTTATAGGGAAAGTATGTACGTGGTTACCGAATGTTGTTCGGAGTCCCGGATGAGATCCCGGACGTCACGAGGAGTTCCGGGCGTAAAGATTTATATATGGGAAGTCCTGTTTTGGTCACCGGAAAAGTTTCGGGTGCTATCGGTAATGTACCGGGACCACCAGGAGGGTCCCGGGGGTCCACCAGGTGGGGCCACCGGCCCCAGAGGGCTGCATGGGGCAAGTGTGGGAGGGGACCAGCCCCAGGTGGGCTGGTGCGCCCCCCCACAAGAGGGCCAGGGCGCAGGAAAGGGGGGAAGGGGGAAACCCTAGGCTCAGATGGGCCTAAGGCCCATCTAGTGGGGCGCCCCCTCTCTTCCCCCCTTTGGCCGCCCCCCCCCAAGCCCCATCTAGGGCTGGCGGCACCCCTTGGGGGGGAAACCCTAGATGGGGGCGCAGCCCTCCCCCTCCCCTATATATATTGGGGTTTTGGGGCTGCCCAAGACACGAGAACGTCTCTCTTTCGGCGCAGCCCTACCCCTCTCCCTCCTCCTCTCCCGCGGTGCTTGGCGAAGCCCTGCGGGATTACCACGCTCCTCCATCACCACCATGCCGTTGTGCTGCTGCTGGACGGAGTCTTCCCCAACCTCTCCCTCTCTCCTTGCTGGATCAAGGCGTGGGAGACGTCACCGGGCTGCACGTGTGTTGAGCGCGGAGGCGCCGTGGTTCGGCGCTTAGATCGGAATCAACCGCGATCTGAATCGCTACGTGTACGACTCCTTCATCCGTGTTCTTGCAACGCTTCCGCATCACGATCTACAATGGTATGTAGATGCACTCCCCTTCCCCTCGTTGCTAGATTACTCCATAGATTGATCTTGGTGATGCGTAGAAAATTTTGAATTTCCGCTACGTTCCCCAACAGATCTAGGGAACAATGTGAGTGGCAGCTCTATGAGGTGGGGTTCTATCTCGACATTGGTTGGTTGGCATCCTTGTCCCGCTTGGGCGGTAGGGGTGTCGGCTCGGTCCATGCGCCCCAGAGGGGGCGGTCTGACTTTACGTCGGGGCGGCGGCCCCGGATGTGGTGCGACGTTCGTGGTCTGCGAGCGGTTGCACTGAGCAGCGTGGGCTGCGGGCAACTGGGTTGTGTAGCGTTGCTGCTCGAGGCGAGCGGTGGTATGTGGGGGCGGCGGCCCCGGAAGGCGGTGCCGGTTGATTGCGCTGAGCGCAACGAAGCGGTGGATGTCGGGGCGGCGGCCCCGAGAGAATCACTGTGGCGACCAGAATTTTGTGGCAACGATGATGGTGGGAGCGATGTCGGCGACGCGGCAATGGTTGCGGTAGTCGGCTCTTCTCTGGCGTGTCCACGGTTTTGCCTCGGTTTGCTTGTTGCTGTGGAGTCGAAGCTGCGGCGTCGGGGCCATGTGGTGTACGATGACTGGTTGTAGGTGGTCCGTTCGGCGATCTTCCGTGGCGCCAGCCATGCCTGGTTTTGTTCTTCTGAGTTCTTCGTCAGAGTCGGAGCTGCGTTGTCTGGCCGCTTGTCGACTTGTCGTCGATTAGGGTGGGCTTTGTCCTGTGTGTTTTAGTCTATGGGAGTGGGCTTGGCCCATGTTGTTCCAGTTTTGCCCGGTTTTTCGTAATTAACTGGGCAATTCTCGAAATCACTAATTAAGGAGTACTCGTTGCAAAGAACACTCCATCTTCCCAGGTCACGACAAGTGGCGCACATGCAGCGCGCCACTTGTCGCAACCTGGGAGTTTTCCCTTTTTTCGTAGATTCGTTTATTCAAAACGTTTTATCTCTTAAACCGTGCGTCCAAATCTCAAACCGTTTTCACCATTGGATTCCTCTTGTCCAGATCATCAAAACTAGATCCCATGTTGATAGGTTTTGACGAACTTTTTTTTCACGAAAAAACCGGACGAAAAAACCAAACTGGGAGCACGGTTTTTTCCCTTTTCGAAAGAGGCACGCCCGTGCCTCTCGCGAAATCACAACCGTGCTTCTCGTGGAAGCAAAACCGTGACTCTCGTGGAAAGAAAAAAAAACAGAAAACACGTTTTTTCCTTTTCCGAAAGAGGCACGCCCGTGACTCTCGCGAAAGCACCACCGTGCCTCTGGCAAAAGCAAAACCGTGACTCTCGCAAAAGAAAAAAAACAGAAAACACGTATTTTTTCCGTTCCGAGAGGCACGGCCGTGACTCTCGCAAAAGCACAACCGTGCCTCTCGCGGAAGCAAAGCTGTGACTCTCGCGAAAGAAAAAGAAAAACAGAAAACGCGTTTTGTTTTTCCCTTTCCGAGAGGCACGGCCGTGACTCTCACGAAAGCACAACCGTGCCTCTCGCGGAAGTAAAACCATGACTCTTGCGAAAGAAAAAAAACAGAAAACGCGATTTTTTTCGTTTCCGAAAGGCACGGTCGTGAACTCTCGCTAAAGCACAACCGTGCCTCTTGCGAAAAAAGTGACTTTTCACTAAAGGGAAAAAAAAGTAAACGCGTTTTTTCGCGCAAAAATTTCTTTTTGGTCGAAACGCTAAGGAAGACTGGGGAAAAACCAAAACGTCGAAAAAACCCGGGGAAAAACCGTTTAAAAAGCCGAAAAAGCGTGCGGAAAAAAAATTAAAAAAAAATCGGGAGGGAGCGTCCAGAGCGCGACACATGGCGAATGGCTGAGAGCGCGCCAAGTGGCGCTGATCGTTGCGAGGCTCCCGAAGGAGCGCTCGTTAACTAGTTGCTCACGGCAATTCTCTTCTACTTAATTAATAGATGAGGCAATCTTTGCCTCCGTTTCGAAAAAAATAGGCGAGAGAGCAGGGCGAGGAATACACTAGCAGGGAGGGTGGGCCGACAAGATAACGACATGGGCTTGATGAGCGAAATCAGCCTAGGGAAACAACTATGTACCGCTCGCAGCGACGCCGACGTGAGCGTCGCCTGCAGCGCAAGCCGGCCCAGTTACATTAGCTATGCAGAGCCCGGGTGTCTCTTATCATGCTTTGTATCCTCTTTATGCTAGTATAATTTAAGTTAATAAAAGCACCCTTATCAGGATAAAAATCTCCAAACATAGAGTATTCAGAAGACTAACCTTTGAGATGAGAATACTAATCACAATCTTCACTCATTTTTTACATCTTAACGTATAAGCTTTCTAGGAGTCAGGGTTAACTTTAATTGCAAAGCTTGTGCCGGCCACAACAATTAATTCCAAATGCAGCTTATGTAAGCTTTCCCTAAACATACTATATTCAGGAGCCTGTACTTTTGAGATAAGATGGTAGGAGCTAGGATCCTATCTGGTCTAGGGTGTAGGTTGTACGAGAAGGGGGAGGGTTGACGGAGATGTGATCGCGGCTGCCGGCGGCGGGGCGCCGTGGCGCGATGAAGAAGAGACGGCGGCGGCGCAAGAGGCCGAGCAAATAATGATTGCTTCTTGCTTGATTAGATTGATACATCTCCTCTCCTTATATAGAGAGATTTACTTGACTCCTAAGCAAACGACCCTAATAACGATAAGATAATTGGACTAAGCCCCTAATAACGATAAGATAACTTGGGCCACAACCCACTGGGCTAAGCCCCTAATATGCCGGTCATAACACTTCTCCCCGCCTGCACAAACAACTCGTTCTCGAGTTGTAAGGTGGGGAAGCGCTTGATGAACTCCTCGAGGTGATCAACCAGCGTCAAACACCTTCGCGACAGCTGGGGCGGCCAGGTCGGCGGCGACGACGTCCTCCTCAATGTAGTCTGCAGCCTCCAAGTAGAAGAGTCGCAGGCAGACGTGGCCAGGCGTGTAGGGCTCGTCGCAGTTGAAGCACAACCCTTGGCGGCGACGCTCGAGTAGCTCGGCCGAGGTGACCCGGCGGAACGGGCGCGCCGCAGTTGCGGCGAGGGGTGCCGCGGAAGCTTGAGCAGGCCGACCCTGCACGGGAACATCCGGCCAGGGTAGCGGCCTAGCGGCCCGGGATGGTGATGCCCGCTGGATGGCCACTGCGCGACGCTCGAACGCGCAGGCGTAGTACATGGCCGTATGGAGATCCTGGGGTCCCCGAAGCTCCACGTCCATGTGGATGTGATCCGGAAGTCCACCGACGAAGAGGTTGGCCCGCTGCTGCGCCATCACGCCTGACGCGTGGCATGCCAGGGTCTGGAAACGGTCGGCGAAGTTCTAAACCGTGGAGGTGAAGGGAAGGCTGAAGGAAATATGCCATAGAGGCAATAATAAAGTTATTATTTATTTCCTTATATCATGATAAATATTTATTATTCATGCTAGAATTGTATTAACCGGAAACTTAGTACATGTGTGAATACATAGACAAACAGAGTGTCCCTAGTATGCCTCTACTTGACTAGCTCGTTAATCAAAGATGGCTAAGTTTCCTAGCCATAGCCATGTGTTGTCATTTGATGAACGGGATCACATCATTAGGAGAATGATGTTATGGACAAGATCCATCCGTTAGCTTGGCATAATGATCGTTTAATTTTATTACTATTGCTTTCTTCATGACTTATACGTGTTCCTCGGACTATAAGATTATGCAACTCCTGAATACTGGAGGAACACCTTGTGTGCTATCAAACGTCACAACGTAACTGGGTGATTATAAAGATGCTCTACAGGTGTCTCCGAAGGTGTTTTGTTGGGTTGGCATAGATCAAGATTAGGATTTGTCACTCCGTGTATCGGAGAGGTATCTCTGGGCCCTCTCGGTAATGCACGTCACTATAAGCCTTGCAAGCAATGTGACTAACGAGTTAGTTACGGGATGATGCATTACGAAACGAGTAAAGAGACTTGCCGGTAACGAGATTGAACTAGGTATTGAGAGACCGACGATCGAATCTCGGGCAAGTAACATACTGATGACAAAGGGAACAACGTATGTTGTTATGCGGTTTGACCGATAAAGATCATCGTAGAATATGTGGGAGCCAATATGAGCATCCAGGTTCCGCTATTGGTTATTGACCGGAGATGAGTCTCGGTCATGTCTACATAGTTCTCGAACCCGTAGGGTCCGCACGCTTAACGTTCGATGACGATTTGTATTATGAATATGTGGGAGCCAATATGAGCATCCAGGTTCCGCTATTGGTTATTGACCTTCTCTCCTACTCCGAATAGGAAAGAGGAGGGGAATCCTACTTGGACTGGGGAGTCCTAGTACGATTCCCCACGCCTGGCGCACCCCCTTGGGCCGGCCACCTCTTCCCTCCCCTCCTTTATATACGTGGCCAGGGGCACCCCAAGAGCACATCAAAGTTTCTCTTAGCCGTGTGCGGTGCCCCCTCCACAGTTACACACCTTTGTCATATCATCGTAGTGCTTGGGCAAAGCCCTGCCCCGGTAACTTCATCATCACCGTCCCCACGCCGTCGTGCTGACGGAACTCTCCCTCGGCCTCAACTGGATCAAGAGTACGAGGGACGTCATCGAGCTGAACGTGTGGTGAACACGGAGGTGCCGTACATTTGGTGCTAGGATCGATTGGATCGTGAAGATGTATGACTGCATCAACCGTGTTGATAAAACGCTTCCTCTTTCGGTCTATGAGGGTACGTGGACACACTCTCCCCGCTCGTTGCTATGCATCTCCTAGATAGATCTTGCGTGATCGTAGGAATTTTTTTGAAATACTACGTTCCCCAACAGTGACATCAGAGCCAGTTCTATGCATAGATGCTATATGCACGAGTAGAACACAAAGAGTTGTGGGCGATAATAGTCATACTGCTTACCAGCATGTCATACTTTGATTCAGCGGTATTGTTGGATGAAGCGGCCCAGACCGACATTACATGACCGCATTCATGAGACTAGTTCTACCGCCGTGCTTCGCACACAGG
The DNA here is from genome assembly GCF_002575655.3 of Aegilops tauschii subsp. strangulata. Lineage (NCBI taxonomy): Eukaryota > Viridiplantae > Streptophyta > Magnoliopsida > Poales > Poaceae > Aegilops > Aegilops tauschii. The sequence goes on along the minus strand of NC_053041.3, from coordinate 633,594,222 downwards.
TGGCTATTGGGTGTCTGTTTCTCCAACTTTAGTTGAATCGAGTGTGACTATGCCCGGTCCTTGTTGAAGGTTAAAACAACACACTTGGTGAAAAATCGTTGTGGTTTTGATGCGTAGGTAAGAACGGTTCTTGCAAGCCCATAGCAGCCACGTAAAACTTGCAACAACAAAGTAAAGAACGTCTAACTTGTTTTTGCAGGGCATGTTGTCATGTGATATGGTCAAGACGTGATGATATATAAATTATTGTATGAGATGATCATGTTTTGTAAAATTTATCGGCAACTGGCAGGAGCCTTATGGTTGTTGCTTTATTGTATGAAATGCAATCGCCATGTAATTGCTTTACTTTATCACTAAGCGGTAGCGATAGTCGTAGAAGCAATAGTTGGCAAGCGGACAACAATGCTTCGATGGAGATCAAGGTGTCAAGCCGGTGACGATGGTGATCATGATGGTGCTCTGAAGATGGAGATCAAAAGACACAAGATGATGATGGCCATATCATATCACTTATATTGATTGCATGTAATGTTTATCCTTTATGCATCTTATTTTGCTTAGTTCGGCGGCAGCATTATAAGATGGTCTCTCACTAAATTTCAAGGTATAAGTGTTCTCCCTGAGTATGCACCGTTGCTACAGTTCTTCATGCTGAGACACCACGTGATGATCGGGTGTGATAAGCTCTACGTTCACATACAACGGGTGCAAGCCAGTTTTGCACACGCAGAATACTCGGGTTAAACTTGACGAGCCTAGCATATGCACATATGTCCTCGGAACACTGAGACCGAAAGGTCGAGCGTGAATCATATAGTAGATATGACCAACATAGTGATGTTCACCATTGAAAACTACTCCTTCTCACGTGATGATCAGACATGGTTTAGTTGATTTGGATCATGTGATCATTTAGATGATTAGAGGGATGTCTATCTAAGTGGGAGTTCTTAAGTAATATGATTAATTGAACTTAATTTATCGTGAACTTAGTCATGATAGTATTTGCATATCTATGTTGTAGATCAATAGCTCGCGTATAGCTCCCCTGTTTTATTTTTGATATGTTCCTAGAGAAAACTAAGTTGAAAGATGATAGTAGCAATGATGCGGACTGGGTCCGTGATCTGAGGATTATCCTCATTATGTCCTTGATGCACCGCTAGGTGACAGACCTATTGCGGGAGTATATGCAAACGTTATGAACGTTTGGCAAGCTCGATATGATGACTACTTGATAGTTTAGTGCACCATGCTTTACGGCTTAAAACCGGGACTTCAAAAAACGTTTTGAACGCCATGGAGCATATGAGATGTTCCAAGAGTTGAAATTAGTATTTCAGACTCATGCCCGTGTCGAGAGGTATGAGACCTCTGACAGTACTTTGCCTACAAGATGGAGGAGAATAGCTCAACCAGTGAGCATGTGCTCAGATTGTCTGGGTACTACAATCGCTTGAATCAAGTGGGAGTTAATCTTCCAGATAATATAGTGATTGATAGTGTTCTCTAGTCACTATCACCAAGCTAATAGAACTTTGTGATGAACTATAATATGCAAGGGATGACGAAAACGATTCCCGAGCTCTTCGCGATGCTGAAATCGGCGAAGGTAGAAATCAAGAAAAAGCATCAAGTGTTGATGGTTGACATGACCACTAGTTTCAAGTAAAATGGCAAAGGAATAGAAAGGGAACTTCAAGAAGAATGGCAAGCAAGTTGCCACTCCCATGAAGAAGCTCAAAGCTGGACCTAAGCGTGAAACTGAGTGCTTCTACTGCAAAGGGAATGGTCACTAGAAGCAGAACTACCCCAAATATTTGGCGGATAAGAAGGATGGCAAAGTGAACAAAGGTATATTTGATATACAAATTACTATGTGTACTTTACTAGTGTTCATAGCAACCCCTGAGTATTTGATACCAGTTCAGTTGCTAAGATTAGTAACTCGAAACGGGAGTTGCAAAATGAACTGAGACTAGTTAAGGGTGAAGTGATCATGTGTGTTGGAAGTGGTTCCAAGATAGATATGATCATGATCGCACACTCCCTATACTTTCAGGATTAGTGTTGAAACCTAAATAAATGTTATTTGGTGTTTGCGTTGAGCATGAATATGATTTGATCATGTTTATTACAATACGGTTATTCATTTAAAGTCAGAGAATAATTGTTGTTCTGTTTACATGAATAAAACCTTCGATGGTCATACACCCAATGAAAATAGTTTGTTGGATCTCGATCATAGTGATACACATATTCATAATATTGAAGCCAAAAGATGCAAAGTTAATAATGATAGCGCAACTTATTTGTGGCACTGCCGTTTGGGTCATATTGGTGTAAAGCGCATGAAGAAACTCCATGCTGATGGGCTTTTGGAATCACTTGATTACGAATCACTTGATACTTGCGAACCATGCCTCATGGGCAAGATGACTAAGACTCATTTCTCTGGAACAATAGAGCGAACAACAGACTTGTTAGAAATAATACATATTGATGTATGCGGTCCAATGAGTGTTGATGCTCGCGGCGGGTATCGTTATTTTCTGACCTTCACAGATGATTTGAGCAGATATGGGTATATCTACTTGATGAAACATAAGTCTGAAACATTTAAAAAGTTCAAAAAAAATTCAGAGTGAAGTGGAAAATCATCGTAACAAGAAAATAAAGTTTCTATGATCTGATCGTGGAGGAGAATATTTGAGTTACGAGTTTGTCTTCATTTCAAAAAATGTGGAATAGTTTCGCAACTCACGCCACCTGGAACACCACAGCGTAACGGTGTGTCCGAACGTCGTAACCGCACTTTATTAGATATGGTGCGATCTATGATGTCTCTTACCGATTTACCACTATCGTTTTGGGGTTATGCATTAGAGACAGCTGCTTTCACGTTAAATAGGGCACCATCTAAATCCGTTGAGACGACACCGTATGAACTGTGGTTTGGCAATAAACCTAAGTTGTCGTTTCTTCAAGTTTGGGGCTACGATGCTTACATGAAAAAGCTTCAACCTGATAAGCTCGAACCCAAGTCGGAAAAATGTGTCTTCATAGGATACCCAAAGGAGACTGTTGCATACACCTTCTATCACAGATCCGAAGGCAAGATATTCATTGCTGAGAATGGGTCCTTTCTAGAGAAGGAGTTTCTCTCAAAAGAAGTGAGTGGGAGGAAAGTAGAATTTGATGAGGTAATTGTACCTTCTCTCGAATTGGAAAGTAGCTCATCACTGAAATCAGTTCCAGTGATGCCTACACGAATTAGTGAGGAAGTTAATGATGATGATCATGAAACTTCATATCAAGTTACTACATAACCTCGTAGGTCAACCAGAGTACGATCTGCACCAGAGTGGTACAGTAATCCTGTTCTGGAAGTCATGCTAATAGACCATGATGAACGTACAAACTATGAGGAAGCAATGATGAGCCCAGATTCCGCGAAATGGCTTGAGGCCATAAAATCTGAGATGGGATCCATGTATGAGAACAAAGTATGGACTTTGATTGACTTGCCCGATGATCGGCGAGCCAGTAAGAATAAATGGATCTTCAAGAGGAAGACGGACGCTGATAGTAGTGTTACTATCTACAAAGCTTGAATTGTCGCAAAAAGTTTTCGACAAGTTCAAGGTGTTGACTACGATGAGATTTTCTCACTCATAGCGATGCTTAAGTCTGTCCGAATCATGTTAGCAATTGCCACATTTGATGAAATCTGGCAAATGGATGTCAAAACTGCATTCCTTAATGGATTTCTTAAAGAAGAGTTGTATATGATACAACAAGAAGGTTTTGTCAATCCTAAAGGTGCTAACAAAGTGTGCAAGCTCCAGCTATCCATCTATGGACTGGTGTAAGCATCTCAGAGTTGGCATATACGCTTTGCTGAGTTGATCAAAGCATATATATTTATACATACTTGCGGTGAAGCCTGTATTTACAAGAAAGTGAGTGAGAGCATTACAGTTTTCTGATAAGTATAAATGATGTAGAATTTTATAGAAAGCATAAAGGAGTGTTTGAAAGGAGTTTTTCAAAGAAAGACCTCGGTAAAGCTGCTTACATATTGAGCATCAAGATCTATAGAGATAGATCAAGACGCTTGATAAGTTTTTTCAATGAGTACATACCTTGACAAGATTTTGAAGTAGTTCAAAATGGAACAATCAAAGAAGGATTTCTTACCTGTGTTGCTAGGTGTGAAGTTGAGTAAGACTCAAAACCCGACCACGGCAGAAGATAGAGAGAGAATGAAACTCATTCCCTATGCCTCAGCCATATGTTCTTTATAAAGTATGCCATGCTATGTACCAGACCTATTGTATACCCTGCCCTGAGTTTGGCAAGGGAGTACAATAGTGACCTAGGAGTAGATCACTGGACATTGGTCAAAAAAATATCCTTAGTGGAATAAGGATATGTTTCTCGGTTATGGAGGTGACAAAAAGTTCGTCGTAAAGGGTTACGTCAATGCAAGTTTTGACACTGATCCGGATGACTCTAAGTCTCAATATGGATACATATTGAAAGTGGGAGCATTAGCTAGAGTAGCTCCGGGCAGAGCATTGTAGACATAGAAATTTGCAAAATACATACGGATCTGAATGTGGCAGACCCGTTGACTAAACCTCTCTCACAAGCAAAACATGATCACACCTTAGTACTCTTTGGGTGTAAATCACATGGCGATGTGAACTAGATTATTGACTCTAATAAACCCTTTGGGTATTGGTCACATGGCGATGTGAACTATTGGTGTTAAATCACATGGCGATGTGAACTAGATTATTGACTCTAGTGCAAGTGGGAGACTGAAGGAAATATGCCCTAGAGGCAATAATAAAGTTATTATTTATTTCCTTATATCATGATAAATGTTTATTATTCATGCTAGAATTGTATTAACCAGAAACTTAGTACATGTGTGAATACATAGACAAACAAAGTGTCCCTAGTATGCCTCTACTTGACTAGCTCGTTAATCAAAGATGGCTAAGTTTCCTAGCCATAGACATGTGTTGTCATTTGATGAACGGGATCACATAATTAGGAGAATGATGTGATGGACAAGACCCACCCGTTAGCTTGGCGTAATGATCGTTTAGTTTTATTGCTATTGCTTTCTTCATGACTTATACATGTTCCTCTGACTATGAGATTATGCAACTCCCGAATACCGGAGGAACACCTTATGTGCTATCAAATGTCACAACGTAACTGGGTGATTATAAAGATGCTCTACAGGTGTCTCCGAAGGTGTTTTGTTGGGTTGGCATAGATGAAGATTAGGATTTGTCACTCCGTGTATCGGAGAGGTATCTCTGGGCCCTCTCGGTAATGCACATCACTATAAGCCTTGCAAGCAATGTGACTAATGAGTTAGTTACAGGATGATGCATTATGGAACGAGTAAAGAGACTTGCCGTTAATGAGATTGAACTAGGTACTGAGATACCGACGATCGAATCTCGGGCAAGTAACATACCGATGACAAAGGGAACAACGTATGTTGTTATGCGGTTTGACCGATAAAGATCTGCATCGAATATGTGAGAGCCAATATGGGCATCCAGGTTCCGTTATTGGTTATTGACCGGAGATGAGTCTCGGTCATGTATACATAGTTCTCGAACCTGTAGGGTCCTCACGCTTAACGTTCGATGACGATTTGTATTATGATTTATGTGATTTGATCACAGAAGTTTGTTCGGAGTCTCGGATGAGATCAGGGACATGAAGAGGAGTCTTGAAATGGTCGAGAGGTAAAGATTCATATATTGGAAGGCTATATTCGGACATCGGAAAGGTTCCGAGTGATTCGGGTATTTTTCAGAGTAGAGTTACGGGAATTCGCCGGGAGAAGTAATGGGCCTTATTGGGCTTTAGTGGAGAGAGGGGAGAAGGGCCAAAAGGTGGCGCGCGCCTCCCCCCTGCCCAAACCGAATTGGACAAGGGGTGGGGGCGCCACCCCCCTTTCCTTCTCCCTCTCCCTCTCTTTCCATCTCTCCTACTCCGAATAGGAAAGAGGAGGGGAATCCTACTTGGACTGGGGAGTCCTAGTAGGATTCTCCACACCTGGCGCACCCCCTTGGGCCGGCCACCTCTTCCCTCCCCTCCTTTATATACGTGGCCAGGGGGCACCCAAGAGCACATCAAAGTTTCTCTTAGCCGTGTGCGGTGCCCCCCTCCACAGTTACACACCTCGGTCATATCGTCGTAGTGCTTGGGCGAAGCCCTGCACCGGTAACTTCATCATCACCGTCGCCAGGCCATCGTGCTGGCGGAACTCTCCCTCGGCTTCAACTGGATCAAGAGTACGAGGGACGTCATCGAGCTGAACGTGTGCTGAACCTGGAGGTGCCTTACGTTCGGTGCTAGGATCGGTCGGATCGTGAAGACGTACGACTACATCAACCGCGTTGATAAAACGCTTCCGCTTTCGGTCTACGAGGGTACGTGGACACACTCTCTCCGCTCGTTGCTATGCATCTCCTAGATAGATCTTGCGTGATTGTAGTAAATTTTTTGAAATACTATGTTCCCCAACAAAGGCGGCCTAACTCGGCCGGGCGGCTCCCGCGGATCGGTGGCCCAAAACGAAGGAGGCAGAGCTCGCAGAAGCGCTCCCATCGTCCTGCTCGAGGGCGTAGTACTATGTCTGTGCCGCGCCGCGGAGGTCGTAAGAGGCGAGCCAGGTATGCTCCGAGGCGAGGGTGCACTGCTCGCGAAAGAACTGCTCGCACTGGTTGAGCCAGTTGAGGCGGTCCTCCGTGCCGTCATAAGTGGCAAAGTCTAGTTTGGCAAACCGCGGCGGTGTCTGAGTTGGAGCGCAGTGGCCGACTGGCTCGGAGGTGCGAAGCAGCGAGGATTGGGGCGCCCGGTCAGCATGGCCGCGGCCCGTGGAGTGTCCCGCCGAGCCGGAGGGATCGCCGAACTGCAGAGTGGGTGTCGGCGGGTCTCCAGCTGACGTGTAGACGGGTGACGGCGATGATCCGGTCAGCCAGGCCGGTATTGGGGACGGCGACGGCAGGAAGTGCACTTGCTGGATCGGGACGCCTCCCTGCGTGGGTGACCCGGGCCCCGTGCTGGGCGGTGGCGGGCCCGGCAGCTGCGGCTGCGGCGGCATGGAGCCGGGTGGCGTGGGGGGCGCAGCGAGGGCCGGGGCCGGCCACTGTGGCCATTGAGGCGTGGCAGCGGGCGGCGGTGGGGCCGGCAGCTGGGGCTGCGGCTGTCCGGACCCGGGAGGCCTCGGGGGCGCGGCGATCGCCGGGGCCGGCCACTACGGCCAGTGGGGGGAGACGGCGGGCGGCGGCTGACCGGGCCAGTGGTGGTGTAGAGGCCCGATCGGCGCCGTGGTGGCCGCGTAACAGGGCAGGGTGGCTGGCCCGGTCGCGGCGGCCAGCAGCCAGGGCGGCGGCTCCCCGTAAGGCCCGGCCAGGTAGGGGCGGATGCCCTGGACGGCGGTGACGAGGTCATTAAGGAACCCGGTCATCTCCGCCGGCGAGTAGATGGGGATGGGCGGCGCGGTGGAGGGCGGCGGCGTCAGGCCGGCGGACGCGCCGGCGGGGGAGTCCAACGGCGTGGTGGGGAGAGCCGGCGGCGTGGTGGAGAGAGGCAGTGACGTGGTGGTGACAGGCAGTGGCGGGTTGGGTGGTGGTGCAGATATGATCGGGAGCTACCTGATACCAAATTGGTAGGAGCTAGGATCCTACCTGGTCTAGGGCGTAGGTTGTATGGGAAGGGGGAGGGTTAACGGAGATGTGATCGCGGCTGCCGGCGGCGGGGCGCCGTGGCGCGATGAAGAAGAGACGGCTGCGGCGCAAGAGGCGGCTATGGTTAGGACTCCCGGCTCCCTTCGGGAAGCCGAGCAAATAATGATTGCTTCTTGCTTGATTAGATTGATACATCTCCTCTCGTTATATAGAGAGGTTTACTTGACTCCTACGCAAACGACCCTAATAGCGATAAGATAATTGGGCTAAGCCCCTAATAACGATAAGATAACTTGGGCCACAACCCACTGGGCTAAGCCCCTAATATGCCGGTCATAACATAAGAGAACTAATCGCAATCTTCCCTCTTTCTTTACATCTTAGCATATTAGCTTTCGAGGAATTGGGGTTTTAATGGCAAAATTTGTTCCTCTCCTAATCAAGTTCTTCATAAAACCGGCAATGGAGACAGACCATGTTGCCGGCAAAACATCGAGAGGCGGTCACGGCGTCGTTCCACGTCGAGACGCCAAACAAATTTTGGTAAGGTTGAATTGGGTTCAAAGTTCAAACCAAACACATCCTAATATCCAGATCCTGATATGCCTTATCAATCAGGTGGGCTGGGATGGTCTTAGCAGATGGAAGTCAGTTTAGTAGGTACTCCCATGTTTGGTGTTGATCATGGAGTAGTTCTATGCTCCTTTCTTTTGTTTTGCTTTTGTTGTGTTAACTACAGAAATATTCTAGCTTTCTATGAAACTGGACATAAAAACATGCAAATAAAATATGTAATTTTGATGTTTCATGGAATATCCATCACTTCAATATCTTTTGGAATGAAATTTGTCATTGGAAACGGTAAAGGTACTGCATTATTTCCTCTAAGATTATAATACTTTCTTAACACCATTACTCTAGAGGAAATTCATGTACATGTTACAGGTCCTGTTCATAATTAACAAGCCACTTAACAGGTTGTTTTTCATCTGCTTTTCAGATCTCAAAGTGTTAAGAAAGAATTCAACGAACTGTAAAAGTGAAGGCTGGCTAATCGTTACCAAAAGAATTGATAAGAGGTGGAGCACTCACCTGGAATGGAAGGTCAATCTTGCTGGGCTACTCAAGAAACACCCAAGTAGAAGAGAGGCGCAGGAAGACGAGATTGGATCCACCTACCAGCAATTGGTCGGGGTTGCATATATGGAGATGAAGATAGAGGGACAAAGAGAGACATTTTTTTTGAGGAAGGACAAAGAAAGACATTAAGTATGCACGATGACAGGTAAGAGGTAACTAAGTACTGTACAAATTAGAGTACTTAAGCAGACCAAAGAGACAAGCCTTAGAGCATCTCCAACAGGTGTGTGAAATTTGTGGCGCGCTGGAAAAGCCGTTAGTTCGGCGCGCGAGAGGCCGCGCGGCGCGGTCCAGCAGGCGCATGAAAGTATGGCGCGCGGAATAAATTGGCGCACGCACGGTAGTTTTGGCGCGCGACGCGAAGCGCGCTGGTTAAAAGCCGCGTGCCTGCACCCGCCAACCGCCAGAAAGTTCCCTCCCGGCGCATCTTCTCCCCCCGCCTCTTCCAGCGCCCCGCTGCCGCCGCACCTTCTTCCCCCGTCTGTTCAGCACACTGCCTTGCCGCTGCGCCCCCGAAGCAGCTCGGGCTACCGCGGCGTCGGCCTCCGCCCCTCATGCGTGTATTACGCAGAGATCAACTATGGCGATACAAGCTCCAGGCTCGGAACATTCGACACCGCCCACGAGGCCACTCGCGTGTACGACGCGGCGGCGTGGCGCCTCGGGCGGCCTCGGTCGCAGATGAATTTCTCCGACGTGCGGACGTGCGAGCAGGCGAAGGATCTCGCGCCTCCTCCGCGACTAATCAGCGACGAAGATCGTCACCTCCAGCGGAGGCGGGAGCGCCGCCTCCTCGTCGCCTAGGCGGACGAGCACACCATGACGGTGTGGTGCGAGCGCTTCCCGCAGGATGTCACCGCCGAGAACGAGTTCTGGGCGCAGTGGAGGGCGGAGCGAGCCGTGCGTCGAGCGGACAAGCATGTGCGGAAGGAACTGGCGGAAGCCCAGATCGAGCTAGGACATGTGTCGACCTTGGATGATGAAGATCCTTGGTGTCTCGATGCATTCACGTCGTCGGACTACACCACCGAGGAGGACGAGGAGTAGTCTAGCATTGTTTTATCTATTTTTATTTAGCATCGTACGAACTTGCTTGTGGTTTGGGGCTTGAACTATGCTATGAATTTGAACCATGTGTTGTTTCATAGTTTTTCATATGTGTTGCTTCATATATTGTTCAAGTGCAGGCTGATTGTGCGTGCTAGATTTTACCGCGCCTGGTGAAGCGCTACAGCGGTGCACTAAATTTTGCAGCGTCTGGTAAAGCAACCATCCTCCTGCGCGCGCTAAAACGCTATCTCAACGCTGCAATTTTTTTTTAAAACGCCGCGCGACCGCAAGACTGTTGGAGATGCTCTTAACATTTAACAACTTGATATCCGACTGGATCCACCTACCAGCTGGCTCGCAACTCCATCGGGCCGAGGTTGCATATATAGAAATGAAGAAAGATGCATTATGTATAGGCAAGACCATTGGCTTTCCAGTTTGAATACAATCAAACTAGGCCAAGCAGACAATAATTCACAGTTAATAAGGCCAGATTAGGGTGATGCATGTGATGGATGACATGTCCAGCCAGGATAACCGCGGACGGTAGGTGGCAGCGGCAAACAAGCAGAGACGTTGGGCGAGATTGGTTGACTTCCAACAGATTTCATATTTAACGACTTGAGATTAGTGTGAGATGCATAGCAATCAGGCATAGAAAATGACGAGTTGTGCCCGACTCCGACGATGGAGGTGCGATGACGGAGGCGCGCATTCGGCTCGCTTCAGTGCTTGTAGTCGTCGCTAGGTGGTCTACGGATCTGGATGTAATTTTTATTAATTTTGGTATTCGTTGTACTGTCATGATTGAAGATGAATAGATAGGAAGATTTTCCGCAAAAAATGAAAATGAGGAGGTGACGGGGGCGATGAAGAGGAGCACAACCTGCAGTCGGTGCCGCCGGACCGTCGCGGCCGCGACCGCACGCCCACCCGGCTAAACATGGGGCAGGCCTGGTTCGGGCGGGCTTTGCAATGTCCGACCACAAAATCCCAAGCCTGAGCCCGGCCCAGCCCAAACTCATGAACAGTGCATTCTTAATTAAAATAATAAATTTCAGGACATTTTCGTGATATATTATACCTATATTTCTAATAAAACAGTCAATTATGCCCTGTTTCCGATTTTCTCCGGGCTTTCGAGTGTAAATGATGTGCCCGAGCCTGGCCCGGATGTTGGACGTCGGGCCAGGCTGTCCATTCCCGGGTCTATACCCGGCCATGCAGCCGCGAGATCCCATGCGCCGGCGAAGCTGATCTCCGCGCCCGGCGCATTGCTCCCGCGCTCGTCCTCGGGTGAAATGAACATGCGAGAAAAAATGGCGGGTCGAGGAGGTGGGCTGATTTTTTTGTTTTGGCACTTACGATGGGCTGCCTAAAATAATTACATGGGCTTGATGGGTGATATCGACGCCACTAAAATAAGGACTCAATATGGCAGTATTAGGTCTACTAATTTAATACCCCTAAAAAAGACCAACTAATTTATTTTATTTTTGCGTCAAAAAAGGCTCTGCTATTTTTTTTTGCAGTATTAGAGATGCTCGCCCTTCGAAAACAGAAAGATATGAACTTAAATAAAAATTGCATTTTTGAGTTAACTACATCTAGTGTTTTCTATGTAAGATAGAACAAATGAAGATCCTCAAGGCACACACACAAACAACATCCCTATGAGTATATGCACCCAGAGATGCTACACTTACGAGAATTTTCTACGCAAATCTCTCTTACGAGGCTCAGCTGGAGACATAGGGATTAATCATGGTGGGTCCCCATGGTTAAATGCATGGGGGGCGATTGATTTTATTGGCACACGTCGTCCCATAAGTTCGTTCCGTAGCCCAAGCCCCGTAAGTGTAGCATTTTAGATATGCGTCACACACCCAACTTTTATGAACACAAGGTAATTTTTTCATTAAATATGTAACACGCGTGGCTACATCTTCGATGGCGACATCAATCCGTAGACACAGGAACGCAAACGGACGAAGACCGGATCCATCAAAGACAAAAGCCGACCGAAACCCGCGAGATCCGCCGGAGACAAACCTCTACACATCCTCCGGCGACGACGGGGCCCGCGTGCCTTCACTATAGGTGGGGCTTTCCTCCTTTGGAGGTGTCTCGAGCAGTGACTATCCCTTAGCTGTGTGATGCGTTGGGTGGTGATGGAGTGACCATCACTAAATTGGACTTTGTAAATTGATCAATATTTCATATATTTTTTAATTCGATCACAAACCCATGTGGACAGCATGCTAGCTTTGAATTTTTCTTTTAACCAGGCCGGACGGTACCATGATTAAGAAGCCTGGAAACAGTTTGAGAAAAGCCCGGTGTCACAAGAAAAAGAGTGATTGAGAAAAGTATCGTTCCACTGGACAATAGCTAGATGCCCTATTTAAACACCTTCATAGTTTGAGAGATTTGCAATGCACTGTTGGGAATGGTTGTTCCACCTTCTTTTGGCTAGATCGTTGGCTAATGCCGGAACCTCTGGCTGTAGTCTACCCTGCTCTTTTTTCTGACCACACAAACCAAAATGCCATGGTTTCCACTATAATGCACGACGGGATCGAACTTGCTCTTCGTAATCGGCTAACCTCTATTGCGATTGCAGAACTTGCTTCCCTAAACTCGTTGTTGCAGGAATGTTTGCTTTCTCAGGTCCCGGATACACACCGCTTGCTCAATGGTGCTGCCTTCTCCACTCGTGGCGCATATGCTGCCCTTTCGGTTCAGCTTGCTGAGCCAATGCTCGCTGACATTTGGGATTCAAAGGTGCCAGAAAAAGTGATGATCTTTGGCTGGTTGTTTTACCTTGACTGTCTTAACACAAGGCACAACCTGCACAAGAAGAACATCCTGGATATTGAAGTCTGCCCGAGATGTGATCACTTGGTGGAGGACCGCGATCACCTTTTCTTCTCTTGTCCAGCAGCACGTGATATTTGGAGGGCAACGGGCATTCAGCCTACTGCCGCGCCCATCAGCGAGCTCTTCAGCACCCCCCCCTCCCCGCGCAGCTACCCACTTCAGTTAATTGCTGCCTCAGTTTCTGTAAAAGCTATCATGGATGATTTAGTTATTTGGTCTCATCAGCTTAAGTCTGATTCCTTAAAGGGCCACGCCGGCTTGTGGCGTGAGTTCCTCTCATCGAACCATCTGTGAACCCTGTAACATCTGCTACCTTTGAAATATATTCAGGTGGGGAGTCTTCCCCCGTGACCATTTCAAAAAAAAGCTAGATGCCCTGAGCCTCTTGGAGAATCTTTTCGGCAAAAAAAGATGCTCTATTCCCAAAGAAGACGACCCGAGAGATAAGAGAAACAATGACTTGTAAAGTTTGTAAGGTTAGTCGTGCAAATTTTTTTACGAAAAGTCTAACGCCCAAACGTGTGGGCGTTTGCATTTCGCCCACACGCGTGGATCCGCGTCCGTTTGTGAGTGCACGAATCTTGGCATAGTGCCACATAGGACTGGGCTGGTGTGTGGGCATTGACCCGGTCGCCCACACGGCCGTTTCACCACACGGGAGGGGTTGGTGTGTGGGCGTACAACAGTTCGCCCACACGCCACTTTTCACTCACGCACAAGGCCCGGTCGCCCACACGCCCGTCTCATCTCCCACACCCAAGTTGCCACTTGGCATGTGTTTTGCAGTGTACATGGCAACTGCCCTAGTGTGCTTTATAAGCAAGTGGCAACTCTTTTTTTTTTACCCAAACATGTCAGTTGCCATGTATTTTGCAGGGTACACGGCAACTACCCTAGTATGCTTCTAAGCAGATGGCAACTCTCTCTCTTTTACCTGAACATGTTGTTTTTGCCATGTCTTTTTGTAGCGCTACACGGCAACCGCCTAGTGTTAGTAGGTGGTAACTCCTACGGTGTTCAAATCATGGCAACTGTAGTAAACCAGACCATACATGGCAACTATCTAGTGTTAGTAGGTGGCAAACCCCTAAAGTTTTTAAATCATGGCAACTATAGTAAACCATACCATACATGGCAACAGCCGCAGTTGCCCAAAAATGGCATCTGAAACTTTTGACATGAGATGGCAACTGCAGTTGAGCAACCATGGCAACTGTAGTTGTCCGACATGGCAACCGTAGTCCACCGACATGGCAACTGCAGTTAAACGAAAATGGACGAGGGTCTGGACCATGGCAACTGCGGGCGCGCGGTGACTGTCACGCGGGGCGTGCGGGACCACGAGGTACGAGGCCTGACGTACGGGGCGTGTGGGCGTTATCTATTTCGCCCACACGCACGTGTGTGAGAGGGATCGGGAGGGGAAAAAAGAGGTGTGTGGGCATTACTTGTTTTGCACACACGTAGGTGTGTGGACTGTTCCTCTTATACACCACATAAAATGTGTGGGCACGTGTGGCACTTATCGGCGTTTAAATTTTATTAGTTCCATCTATCTCTCCATTGGATGATGATTAAATAATCTCCCACGTCTGGCGAATACTAGTTGCCCGCGCACCTCACGGATCTGGCCGGTAGGTACGCCTTGTTTGAAAATATCTAATTACTAGCTGTCTGGACGGTAGCTCGTGGATCCATGGATCTGGCCTCTAAGAATTCCATCTAATGGTGCCGAGTCGTTGCACCCACACAATTGTTTGCACAATCCACCTACCACGCCATCGTAAGGAGAAAGAGCCAGGTTTGCATCGGTGTTCTTCTTCTTCCAAGGAGGGAGAAGGAGTAGAGAGTAGCTAGCCATGGCGGAGCTAGCGGTCGGGTTGTCCAAGACGGTGGTGGCGGAGGCGCTGACCAAGGTCCAGTCGGCAATCGACGAGGACACGAAGCTCCGGCAGAAGGCCCAGCGGGATCTGGTGACCATTACCTTGGAGTTCGAGATGATGAACTCGTTCCTCGGCGTCGCCAACGAGGACAGGGCGACCAACAAGCTGGTGATGACCTGGGTGAGGCACGTCCGTGAGCTGGCCTACGACCTGGAAGACTGCGTCGAGTTCGTCGTCCATTTGGACGACAAGCGGATCTTCTGGCGCCGGCTGCTTCCAGAGTGCGTGGTCGGCCCACTGCCACTGGACCAGGCGGTGACGGAGATAGAGGAGCTCAAGGGCAGGGCCAAGGAGCTGAGCGAGTGTTACTCGCGCTACAGCCATATCTGCGAGCCTGCCTCCAAGTTCGTCATGCTGCAGCAGCAGCAGGTATCCAGCAGTGCCACCGGCGCAACATCGTCCAACATGCTCGCCGAGGCAAGGGACGCTGCCAGGAGGCAGCACGGCGGCTTTGGGGATCTCACCCAGCTGATCACCACCAACAAAGAGGACCACAATGACTGCAAGCTTCAGGTGATCTCGGTGTGGGGCACCGGCGGCAGTCTTGGGACAACCTCCGTCATTAGGAAGACATACAATGATCCAGAGATTTGCAAGAACTTCGCCTGCCGCGCCTGGGTCAAGGTGATGCATCCTTTCGATCCCCGCGAGTTCGTCCGGCGCTTCATGGCCCAGGTGTACGCAAACTCTTGCGATAAACAAGGGGTGGACATCGGTGTGCATGTCCTCAGGAAGATGAATTCATGGCAAGAACGACTCCTGACGGAGTTTATGCAGGAAGTCAACACCAATACATACCTTGTCGTCTTGGAGAACCTGACCGACATGGCAGATTGGGATGCTGTAAGGACATTCCTTCCTGACGTGAAAAATGGCAGCCGCATCATCGTATCCACGCAGAATTTCGAGGTTGCAAGCCTGTGCATCGGACATTCATACCAGCCACTGGAGCTCCAGCAGTTCCCGTCCGACCACTCTGTTTGTGCCTTTTTCTCAGAGGTACTCCCTCACTTCCGGTTTATACTACTTATATTAAATAAATTGTTTTTCTATTTTATAAGTCTCAATTTTGTTGCTACCCATCACATGTTCAGATTTATAGGTGCATTATGAATCACTACATGCAAAGATAAAAGAAACTCACCAGTGCAACAAATTAACTGCATCAGTGAGACTTTTTTTGAATTTACTGTTCACTAGGAGCAGATGAGCTTGGGCTCAAATGACAATTACTGCCAAATACTGCGGTTGGATAGTATGTACTAGGACAGCCTATGATTACGCTCAACTGATTTATGATTCATATAGGAGCGTTGTAATGATTCATATAGGGATGTCGGATATTACTTCTCATCTAGCAGGTCCATCCCTACAATGGAAGTGTTGACAGATGTTGTGTGGCTCAATCCTTGATCACTCGATAGAGTTTATCATATCAACAATGTGCCTTATTAAATAATTAATAACAACATATTATTTGCAATAACCTAGAACAATATTTTTCAGTAGTATTGAAGTTTTTTTTTGGTACAACAGTTGGGAAATTCCCTACTCCCTCCGTTCACTTTTGTAAGTCATTTCAGACAACTCAAAATAGGCTGTTTTGCACATTGTCTGAAATGTCTTCAAGGTCTTATAAAAGTGAACAGAGGGAGTACTACATGTTTTATATCATATACTAGTATAATAGGTACAGGGGTATTGAAGTCTTTCTTTTTGCGGGCCGGGCTATTGAAGTTAACACCTCCAACTTATATTGCGATATTCGCTAACAATCCACAACACCACACACTTGTATCCCTCCTCAATTTCATAGTATTAATCAAGATTTCAAGCCAATGGGTATTTTACCAACTTCTTTGGGCCCATGTCTACCTTGCCTTAGGCATTCTCTTTGGTCTTATTAGACTTCGTATGTTTGCCGCAGTATAGACACTGTGTATACGCATATTTGGCTGTGTGAATCCTAATTATATAGAAGCTGGTTGTGTGCTCATTTTTTATTGTATCCTTGATGTGAAAGTATAAGTTTTCCTGGAGTAGATAGCTCGAAGAAATTACTTTAATGTTCTTTATGTACCTTGGCTTAGTCATTGTGTGTTAACATCTCTCCTCATGTGCAGGGTGCTCAAAATTATGGAAATAAAGAAGACAGCCGAATGATGCCTGAAGTCTACCAATCCTCCTCCTATGGAGAAATCTCCTCTTTCACTAGGGAAGCGGGCCAAAAATGGATGAAGACCTATCCTCTTGTTGGACGCGAGTCACAAATGAGTGAACTTCGCAGTTATGCAGCTAATGCACGTGTCAGCAATTACCCAGTTATTTCCGTTTGGGGAATAGCTGGCATTGGAAAGTCAGCTCTTGTTAGAAACTTGTACTATGACAGAATGCTTCACAGCGAGCAGTTTACCAAGTACTGTTGGGTGGATGTATCACGCCCTTTCAATTTGAGGGATTTTTGTCGAAGCTTACTTTTGGATTTTCGTTCACAAAAGGATCCAATCGAAGAGTGCCGCAAGTTTCTGCAAGTAAATCATTGTCTCGTGGTTATTGATGAACTGGAATCTGAAGAAGAATGGGATCTGATAAAGGCTGTCTTGGTATCTAGAGATTCTGCTAGCGTTATCATTGTCATTACAACTGAAGCCAGTGTCGCAACATATTGCACAAATAACGAAGATCAAGTGTGCAATGTGAAAGGGCTAGAAGCAGCAGCAGCCTTTCATCTATTCCGAGAAGAGGTGTGTTTTTTCACAAGCCATCTACCCAATAGTATGTAGTAGCTCTTTTTGTGGAGTTAAGTTTTAGGTGGTCTTGCTAGAGAAGTTAAGTTTTATAAAAAGGGCTAGAGACGATCAAAAGTTACCACCTAAAATATTGAGTTAAAAATTTGTGCACCTAACCCTTCCCCCAAAGTTTAGCTCCCCAAATCATGAAGTTGCACAAACTTGTATTAGAACATGATTTTAAACAATATTAAAATAACTAGTGCATAATTATACATAACCATGCACACATTGAACTTTGAAATACTCAAAATAAACAAAGTTTCCACATAATTAACATAAATTAACACTTAAAACATAAAAGGTACTCTGTGCTATGGCATAGGTTCATTGGCGGAGTTGTCGAAGCCGAGATCGACGAACAACTCCTCCATTTCATCTCCCTCGCCATGTGTTCTGCATGGTTAGCCTTGTCCTTGTGCGTGAATTCGAGGGATGCCTCGAATATGAGGTGTTCTTCCACTGCAATAGCGAAGCATATGGCGGCGTCGGCATGCCCACCTCGAGCTGGGCCTATGTCACATGGTGCTCCACCTCTTCCTTCGGACTGCCCTCTCGAGCTCTCACTCGGCGAGCTCCAACGGGAGTAGCTCGAGCTCAGTCTCGTGCTCCTCCTCCTTTGAGCTTTACTCAGACGCTGGGGAGTTGAGCTTGCAACCAAGTCGTCCATTCGCTGCAATGAGAATATGAACTCAACAGTTGGCTAGGCCTTGACCATGGGGGAATGACGCCGAGATGGGAGGCGTGGGCTCATCGGGCGGTGAGGACTCTAAACGGGCTACGACGGCTAGGGTCTATGGAGGATTGGGTTTCAGGGGGGTCACGACGACCTCTATTTTTGCGAGGCGGTGCTGATTTTGGCGCTGTAGCACCTTTAGCACCGATGATTGGGGAATGAATGCGGTTGGCACATTTGTTAACACGAGAGAGGGGGGGGGGGGGGTTTATGGAGAATCAGGGGGCTGCTCAAATTTGAGCAAGAGGGGTACGGTGAGGTTTGAGGAGTAACTCCTCAAATTCTGACTATTTACAGTTTCCGAGGGAAGGACTAGTATGGATTTAACTCCCAAAATAAGGAACTTTTGATGAGTTACAAAATCACTAGGAAAGGTCTAGGGATGCTCTTGTCACCTCATACTCCCTCCATCCTAAAAAGCTTGTCCCTCAAATGGATGTATCTAGCACCAAGTTAGTGCTAGATACATCCATTTGAGGGACAAGCTTTTTCGGACGGAGGGAGTACATGAGTTTTATCTGCCCCCCCCCCCCCCCCTCGCCCACTCGTGCATAAATTTCTCTGGTCCTCCTTACTCATGGTGAACAACAAATGGATTATGTTTACTTTAGACTAATCTCTTCATTGGAGTAATGCATAGTACCATATTTCCAGGACTGGTCTTTAGACTATGTATTCAATCATATCTGTAAACAAACTCAAAACATGGGTATTTGGTTTGATACAACACCAATAATATCTCGCACATGCAAAACACGTTCTACTAACATAACTGAAACTTTAAAATCATATGCCCTCGCACGTCGGACTCCTTTTGGTGTCCACCAGGCTTGGGTATAGGTTCACAACAGGATATATACCACCCCCACGCCACCCATCCTCCCACGCGCGACGCTAGATCAAAAGATGACAATATCACTAGACAGAGACACACTCAGTAACTTGCAATAGTTGACTTGTATTATATATCCTTATCTTACAAAAATGTAATATTTTTGTTCCATGAATAGATTTTACTACACAGATTTATTGATAAGAATTCACATGACAGCACCATTTTTTTTTTGTATATTAACCATAGTTTTAAATAGCCGGCTATAGCTCTGCTATAGCCTTTTCAGCAGGGTGCCGCTAAATGGTCTCATGTATAAATAACATGCTATAGCTGATTTTGAGGTCCGCCGCTATTTAAAACATTGATATTAACTAACTGTCAAAGTTATAGAAGTATGTTGTGCTCCTTTTGGAAGACAACATTTATATAATTAGGATGTATGCCCTCTAAGAAGGAGAATCAGTTGGATGGAAGTATGGACAAATAATTTCATTTACAGAGCATTGTTAAGATGTATGGACAAATAATTTCATTTACTTCGGAAATTACAGTCTTGAAATGATTCAGGCTTGAAAAACTTTATATGTTTGTAGATCAGTCACTATTTTCTTCAAATGGAAGTATGGAACATCAGAATCCAATGCAATTGATGTTTACTATGCTAATTGATTGACACTATTTTTTATTTCATTGTTTGAACAATAGGTACGCAGAACGAAGTCAACTTCACATCTAATTAAGCACAACAGTGACGAGCTAGATGAACTTATTTTCAAGTGTGGAGGTCTTCCGAAAGTGATAGTTGCTCTTGCGGAATTATTGGCCACACAGACGGTGAAATTGATGGATAATATACATTCTTTGAATCACAGATTTATGCATCATCTAGAAACAAATCCAGAGTATGATAGCCTGCGGGGCCTATTTAGTTGGATGCAGTCATACTTCCGTAATTGCCCAGATTTACTCAAGCCATGTATCTTTTACCTGTCAATCTTTCCTCGGGACTATAACATTCGGCGTAGGCGACTGGTTAGGAGGTGGATTGCAGAGGGTTATTCAAAGGATAGCGATGAAATATCCGCAGAAGAGAGAGCAGAGCAATTCTTTTCCAATCTCCTTCAACTGAGCATAATCCAGCAGTTACCAAAGGTGGTGACCACTGTGTTCGATGACACAAAGATGATATCGTGTCAAGTCAACGGATTCATCCGCGAGTACATCGTCTCACGTAGAATGGAAGAGAACCTTGTATTTGAACTCGGGCACAAATGTGTACTGACCACACAGCACACAGGGCGTCACCTTATCATATTGAAAAGTTGGGACAGAGACAGAATTGTGTTTGATAGCATCGACTTCTCCCGTCTACGGTCACTAACAGTGTTTGGAAAGTGGGAATCATTCTTCATATCAAAAAGAATGAGGCTCCTTCGGGTGCTTGATTTGGAGGATGCGACGGGTGTAAAGGATGATGATCTTCGGAAGATGTTGAAGCTGCTGCGTCGCCTGAAATTTCTCTCTTTGAGAGGACGCACTAAGATATGCTGTCTGCCAAATTCATTGGGTGATCTCAGGCAGCTTCAGAGTCTTGATGTGAGATATACCTCTATAGTCACCCTGCCAGGAGCCATCACCAAGTTAAAGAAGCTGCAGTATATTCGTGCAGGCACCACCATCCCAGCATCAACGCCAGATGCCTCAACTAGCTTCTTGCCGGAGTTCCGCAGATGTCGTCGCCTAGTTGGTGTTGTAGTGCCAAGCAGGATTGGTGAACTGACGGCATTGCACACGCTCGGTGTTGTCAACATTGGTGCTTCAGGCGGGAAGGACATCGTCAAAGAGCTCAACAAACTCACCCAGCTGCGCAAACTCGGAGTGTCAGGCATCAACAAGCATAACTGCGAACACTTCTTTGCAGACCCAGGTCATGTCCATTTAGAATCTTTGTTAGTGCGACTCGACAAGGACAGTCAAAGTTGCTTGGATGGGATCTCCCTGCTCTGGAAGAACCTACGGAGTCTTAAACTGCATGGGTTTCAGAACAAGTTGCCACTATTGGCGGTCCATCTTACCAAGCTCAGGAAGTTGGATGTGGAGATGAACACTTTAAAGAAAAATGACATTGAGCTCCTTGCTGAGCTACCAGAGTTATGTATTCTGCGCGTCAGAGTCGAGCAGCTCGAGGGTGGTAAGCTCCATTTTTACGTCGAGATGTACGGAGAGCAGTTGGCCACCTTCAAACAGGTGAAGATCCTCGAGATTGGTTGCAGCTCCAGCCCGTCACATGTGGAATTTGGATCAAACTCAATGCAAAATCTTGAGGTGCTCAAGGTTGACTGCTACACTGCGTCGTATCAGCTTACTGGCCTGAATTTTCTACCTGAACTCAAACAAGTCTTGCTGAAGGGTGGCAATGGTGATATCAAGACAAACCTCGAGACCCAGCTGCTTGCCGGCCATCCAAGCACACCACCTGCTGTGGAGCTTGAAAAATAACTACCATGTTCGACCTAAAGGGTGAATGGGTCAAGGGTGATTGGATTTCTCCTTCTGTTCTGAGCTGTGGCAACGTGACTGTTACGTTGTACTAGCATAAAAGATTGCCTACGTTGGAGTTACCACTTTAAGATAGCATCTTTAAATTTTAGCTCCATTTCGTTGTTCCTTCCAAAGAATGTTTAGATTTATTTGTATGAATAAGTCCTTAGACTTGCTTGTATTAGAAAATTTATATGACGAGGCTTGCCGTTATTTGTCATAGCCTGATATGTAAAACTTTGATTCATTCTTCCGCAAAAAAAGAACTTTGCTTCGTTGCATTCTTCATTCCTTTCGGCTAGCACATGTAGTACTGCCGATGTTCTTCATCATCCCGGCCGGCACGTTGCCTGTTCTTGGAGTGCGGGCTTTTGGTGCTCGACCACCATGGTGGTGGATATTTTGAAAAATTCGATAATCACATTTTGAAGTTTCAAAATATTCTGAAAACAATTCTATGCATTCATATGTATGTATTCTACATATGTATAAAGTCTGACGATGAAATACATTATGGTGAGAGCTACACAAAAAAATGGCAAAATCCAGCATTTGAAAAGTGTTTTATTATTCATCAGTTTCAAACCGTGATTTTGTCTTTTTTTTGTAGCTCTCACCATAATGTATATCATCTTCAAAAATTGTAGGCATGTAGAATACATCCATATGAACATGTAAGATTTTTTTCAGAATTTTTTGAAATTTAAAATATGATTTTTAGTTTTTTATTAAATAACCACCTCCATGGTGGTCGACTGGTCGGTCACCGTTGGCATTTTTGCCTGTTCTTGTATGTCCTTGACCTTATTTTTCTAGGCCACTGATGTCCCTTGTACCCGCTTTTTATTTTGGCTTTCGATTTTTGAAGTTTTCTATCTTTTAAACAAAAATTTCTAATTAAATTTTCTTTTCATATTCGTGTTTCTAGTGACCAGCGCTTTGAAATAAGATCAATTTTAATCTATTTGGACGACTTTTGACAAAATATGTTAAGTTTCATTGCTTGAACCTTAGCAGCAAACGATAAAAGTCCATTATTTTGTGTCTACAACCGACCGAAAAAAATGTTCAAAATTATATATTTGAAATTGGTTAAAACTTGGCATTTCAGATGCAAAAAATGTAAATTTCAAATGTTGAAACTTAAAACTTGATGTGCCCTCGTGCGGGATTGAACTACTGCACGAATCTCAAGGAGATACAAGCGGGCAGCAAGACTTGGCAGGTGAGAAAACAGGGCTTTGGTTCGGGCCTGGCCAGCCCATTAGTCCCGGTTCAGGCACGAACCGGGACCCATGGGGGCATTCTTCCCGGTTCGTGAGCCCAGGGGGCCGGCCGGGGCCTCGTGGGCATTGGTCCCGGTTCGTATGGACCCATTTGTCCCGGTTCTAGGCACGAACCGGGACCAATGGGCCTCGCTCCTGGCCCACAACCATTGGACCCGGTTCGTGGCTCGAACCAGGACAGAAGGCTGGGCTTTGGTCCCGGTTCCAGCCACGAACTGGGGCAAATGAGTTGCCCATATATACCCCATCACCGCAGCAGAGCACTCCACAGTGCTCTGTTTTTTCTGGCCGGCGAGGGGAGGGCATTTGGGTGCTCTAGCTCACCTTCTATGCACATGAGGTGTTCGATGAAATGTCTGAGCCACACTAGTTAATCTTTCTCCTCTCGAAACTCGACCTCCGAGCTCCATTTTCCTCGAGATTTGTCT
Organism: Aegilops tauschii subsp. strangulata; assembly: GCF_002575655.3. Lineage (NCBI taxonomy): Eukaryota > Viridiplantae > Streptophyta > Magnoliopsida > Poales > Poaceae > Aegilops > Aegilops tauschii. Next base: position 633,570,864 of record NC_053041.3, on the reverse strand, counting down.
AGGTTTAGCGGTCCGTCACGTCCTGTCCCCGTCTTCACCGCCGTCGATCCCCCGCGCCGATCTCGTCGCCGGCACCATCGTGGTGAGCCTCTTGTTCTTATCTTCTTTCTGAAAGAAAAAAATTCTTACTTCAGATAGATACTTGTCTAATTTTCTTACTTTTATTATTCCTTGTTATTATATAGTGCGATGGTTTTGGTATCCGCCCCCGTCGGCCCTCGTCCTGTCTATGATTCGGATGTGGTATATATTATCTTTTTATAACTATTTGGTTCATATATTGTTTATGACAATTATGCCGATAGATTTTATTTATCTAGGAGTTGGTTGAACCGGAAATTCCAACCGACCCTATTGTCGACAGGTTAAATTTAGTTGAAGAAGAAAACAATTACTTGAAGGAAAAAATAAAAATAAAATTGAGGAGGAGAAGATGATATTGGAGTTGCATGTTGCGGATGTCGTCGATGATCACAAGATCAAGATGGATGCAATGCGGTTGAAGATTAGAAAGATTAGAAAATATGCCATTCTTACCGAGGCTTGGTATCATTATGCCATTGGATCAATTGTTACCTTGGTGGCGATTATGATCGCATTTGTTGTTGCATTGAAATGTTTTACATAATTTCAATGTATGGTTTAATTAGATGCTCTGAAGAGCTATATGTTGTTCAATGAGAATTATGTATGTACTTTGGTTTTAATGTGATGATGAACTTCTATTAATTTGGTCACTTATCTATTCATGAGACATATATGTTGTCTTCAAATCCAGGGTCTTATAGCTCAAAACAATCAGTAAATGCATGAAAAATAACAAATAAAGTCAGAAAGGGTTGAAAATTGATGATGTGGCTTTGAATGGTGCATTTTGAACAAAGAAAAAGTCTGGAGTTCAAATAAGTTAAAAAAATGAAATTCCTTTGTAACAGACGAGTTTCCGTATGAAACCCTGATACTTCGAAAGAGATTGTCCGTTTTGTACACGAAGTGCATCCAGTTTTTGCCGTAACCCTCTCTACTTTCTTGCACACGCTATGTGGATGAAATGATGATACCATGCCAACTTTCAACCTTTTCAGAGTTCATTTGAAATGCTTTTCAATTTCAGGGTCATTTAGCTCACAAAAATCAGTAAATGCATGAAAAATAACAGATGAAGTCAGATAGGGTTGAAAATTGATGATGTGGCTTTGAATGGTGCATTTTGAACACAGAAAAAGTCTGGAGTTGAAATAAGTTCAAAAAATAAAATCGCTTTGTAACAGACGAGTTTCCGTATGAAACCCTGATACTTCGAAAGAGATTGTCCGTCTTGTACACGAAGTGCATCCAGTTTTTGCCGTAACCCTCTCTACTTTCTTGCACATGCTATGTGGATCAAATGATGATACCATGCAAAAATAAAATTAACTATAAAACTATAAAACTCTAATAGCAAATTGAATGAACTAAAAAGCTTTTATAAACCTATAGTATTTTTTAAACTAAAATTATATAAAATTCATGCCACTGAAATTATCAAAGTATTTTCTGTTCAAAACAAGAAAAGCAGAAATAAACAAAATAAACTTTAATAAATAAGTAGAAACAAAATTAAATAAATAAAATTTAATAAAATAAATAAGTAGAAACAAAATAAAATAAAATAAACTTTAATAAAATAAATAAGTAGAAACAAAATAAATTAAATTAAAATTTAATACAATAAATAAGTAGAAACAAAACAAAATAAAATAAAATAAAATAAAGAAGTAGAAACAAAATCAACTTTATAAAAGTAAAATAAATAAACTTTAATAAAATAAATAAAAATAGGAACAGTAAGTTTTTTATTGTAAGTAGAAACAAAATAAAATAAATAAAGCAACAAAAAAATAAAAAAAGTGCCACCTACTGGGCCATCACGGCCTGAATACGACTAGAAACCCAACCATGGGCCAGGATTCAGGCCCGCAGGAGGCCCAGTAGGCCCACAAGCACATCGTGACAAATTAGGCCCGAAAGCGTGCAGTTGAGAGGAGCTCGAGAGGGTTGGCGCAGCAGCGCTTATAAACGACTCTCGAGCTCTCTCAACTAGCGAGGTGGTACTAAAGTTTTGGCCGCGACGTGGGCAACACAGGGCCTCTGGTCCAAAAAGGGGTGCATTGGTACCGGTTCGTGGCACCAACCGGGACCAATGCCAACCCTTTAGTCCCGGTTATTGCCACCAACCGGGACCAAAGGCCGCTGCTTCCCGCCCTTTGGGCTGCTGCAAACTGACCTTTGGTCACGGTTGGTGGCACCAACCGGGACTAAAGGGGGCATTGGTCCCAGTTGGTGCCACGAACCGGGACCAATGCTCTGGGTATATAAGCAGGAGTTAGGAAATTTTCACAATTTCATCCTCAATTCGTGCCCGATGCCCCAGCGCTGCTCCCCGTCGCCGTCGCCGTCGCCGTCATCGCCCTGCCTCCGACGCCGTCGCCGCGCCGCCCCTGCCTCCGACGCCGTCGCCGCGCCGCCCTGCCTCCGACGCCGTCGCCGCGCCGCCCCTGCCTACGACGCCGTCGCCGCGCCGCCCTTGCCTCTAACGCCGTCGACGCGCCGCCCCTGCCCCCGACGACGTCGTCGCCGCGCCGGCCCCTGCCCCGTGCCCGAGCCCCTGCCCGCGAACCGCCCCCGCGCGCCGGCGCCCTCGCCTCCCCCGCCGTCGCCATCGCCAGACGCCCCCGCTGTGAGCCGCCGCGCCGGTCCGGCTTTGTTTTTTATTTTGTATTAGATTAATTTTTTGTTCATATATATATAATGTATATTTGTATGTATGTAGCTATATGTAAGTTCAGAGCATGTTTTTTATTAGATTAATTTCTTATTAGATTTATTAGATTAATTTTTTTGTTCAGAGCATGTTTTTGTTCATATATGTATTTTTTTGTTCATATGTGTATTAATGTTTTCGTTGCATATATGTATTTTTTTCAATGTATATATGTATGTGGTAGCTATATATGCATGATGAGGGGGGTGGGGGTCGATATACCCCCTCCCCGATAATTTCAACATGAGGGGGGGGTCGATATACCCCCTCCCCGATAACTTCGACATGAGGGGAGGTCGATATACCCCCTCCCCGATAACATTTTTTAGAAAAGTTTTATATATCTAGCTAGGAAGAAAGGAAGAAGGAAGAATAAGAAAAACTTCTATATATACAAAAGTTACATTTTTAGAAAAGTTTTATCTAGGAAGAAGGAAGAAGGGAATAAAAAGAAGGAGAGGAAAAAGGGGAGAAAAAAGAGAAGAAGAGGAGAAAAAAATAAGAAGAGAAAGAAGTTGAAGAAGAAGATTAGAAGAGGAGAGGAAGGAGAGGAGAAAAAAATAAGAAGAGGAAGAAGAAGAAAAAAAAGAGGAGAAGAAGAAGGAATAGAGGAGAAGAAGAAAAAATAGAGTCTATTTTTTCTTCTTCTCCTTTTTTTTTCTTCTTCTCTTCTTTTTTTATCTTCTAATTCCTCTTCTTAATTTTTATCGGGAACTCCGTTCCAAAATAACTTCAACATGATGGGCGGTCAATATATATACCCCCTCTCGACCGTGATAACTTATACCACGGGAGCACCCCCCCCCCCGACCCTCTCGCTCGACCAAAACTCTCGAGGACACCCAAACCCTAGAAAAAACGATGTCGGTCTCCTACCCCCTCCCGCCGCGCCCCTACCTGACAAACTCTCTCGAGGCCACCCAAATTTACCGAGTTAAAAGAGCGTTGTCGTCGAGGCCACCCCAAACCCTTGAAGCGTTGTCGAGGCCACCCCAAACCCTTGAAGCGTTGCCGAGGCCACCCCAAACCCTAGAGAAGCAGCGTCGAGGCCACTAATATGATTCCTTATTGTGATTAGCTAGCTAGTTCTACCTTTGCCACTAATATATCCATCTGTCATGTTTGAATAATAATTGCCATGTTGTAAATATTTGCAGAAACTATGGAGCACCCCCGAGACGAAGCAACAGAAGCGGTGTTGGGGGACATAATCGCACAAGGAAGTGAAGTCGTCTTGTCGTTTCTCAGTGACACCGATAGTCTGGAAGGACAGGCTGAAGAAGCAGGCTATGATTATGATGGCTCCGGTGACCCAATGCCGATGCAAGAAGGAGACCGTGATGACGGCTCCGGTGACCCAATGCCAGTGCAAGAAGGAGACCGTGATGGCGGCTCCGGTGACCGAACCGAGTCCGGCCAGGTATATATATTAGTTAAGCCTGTGCTGACTAGCTAATTGATGCATTCATTGTTTTGGTATGTACACATATTAATTAACTCTCGTCTTTCTTCTTTTTTCTAGCCCTCTGGATCAAGCACAACTTCGGTAATGATGTGAGGCCCGAAGAAAAAGTTGCGCTCGGATGAAAGGTTTGAGATCACAGCAATCGCGCGCGATGGAATGCCGATTGAACCTATCCGGACAAAGGAAGCATTTGCTGCTTAGTGCGGGGTTCTTGTTAGGGACAAGATCCCGATCAGTATCCACCAATGGTTAAAGCCTAAGAAGGAAGACCTTGAGGTGTCTTATGTCGACGATATGTAGAAAGATGATCTTTGGACCGCGCTGAAGGCAAATTTCACCCTACCGCCAGAGGAGGATCCGGAGTAGCCAGTTAAAGAGGTATTGATCAAGTCTCATGCTCTTAAGAAGATGGCAGAACTATTCAGGAGGTGGAAGAATGAGCTGAAAACATCGTTTGTCGACAAAGAAAAGACACAAGAATTCACCAGCCGGTATGAGAAGATCAGAGATCACTGGCCCGCATTTCTAGCCCACAAGACATCAGACAAGAGTAAGAAGATGTCAGCGACAAACAAGAAAAATGCTGCAAAGAAGAAGCATCACCATCGCACGGGGTCAGGTGGCTATCTCAAAGCCCGGCCGTTGTGGGCCAAGGCTGAGAATGACCTGATTGATAAAGGGGTCGGACCAGAGACATTGAACTGGCCAGACCGTTGCCGGACTTGGTTCTTCGGGGTTGGCGGAACCTTGGACCATGTATCAGGGAAGTGCGTTTGGACGAACGAGCAACTGGGAATACCTATCATGAGGCTTCAGGAGTATATCGAGGCAGTGCAGAAAGGGACGTTCGTTCCAGACAGAGAGAACGACGAGCTCACAATGGCCCTCGGGAATCCTGAGCACCCTGGACGGACATGAGGTACGCCAGGATCCGTTCCGTGGAAGGCTGGGTTTCCGGACGCAGGCGATTACAAATGCCAGGAGAGGAGGAAGAAAGTGGAGCATACCCAACTGCAGGCGCTGCACGCAAGGGTACAAGCGATAGAGGAACGAGAAGCAAATCGTAGCAAACGACCTGCCGAAGCTTCCCCCGAAGCTACCCCGCCATCTCAGCGGAGAAGCAGCGTGGCTTCCACCGAGCTGCTTCAGCTGGAGCATGTCTTGACGGCTCCTGCTAGCTACCCCGCGGATGCTATCACGGAGTCTCAACATTGCCACCTTATGACGCAATGGCAGAACTTCAAAGTCAAGGCGGCTGTCGGCTCTGCTCGACCTCCTGAACCGGGCGCAACTTTTCACTGCCGTCCGATTCTAGAAGGATATGCTAGGGTGACGGTGGACGAATTAACGGAGGGATTTTTGGACCTCGAGCTTGACCACCCTACCGGTGAAGGGGAGACTCGGCTGGGTTCTTCTCTGAAGACTCCATGCCTATGGCGGAAGGAGCTCATCAACCTTCCGAACTGGACGCCTCCGCCTCCTCCTCCTCCTCCGGCGAGTGCTACCTCTTGAGCACTGCGTTGGTTTTCCCTTGAAGAGGAAAGGGTGATGTAGTAAAGTAGCGTAAGTATTTCCCTCAGTTTTTGAGAACCAAGGTATCAATCCAGTAGGAGGTCACGCTCAAGTCCCTTGCACCTACACAAACAAATAAGAACCTTGCAACCAACGCGATAAAGGGGTTGTCAATCCCTTCACGGTCACTTACGAGAGTGAGATCTGATAGAGATGATAAGATAATATTTTTGGTATTTTTATGTAAAGAGTAAAAGTAAAGTAAACAAGTAAACAATAATGGAAATAACAGGAGATTAATATGATGGAAAATGGACCTGGGGGCCATAGGTTTCACTAGTGGCTTCTCTCAAGATAGCATAAGTATTACGGTGGGTGAACAAATTACTGTCGAGCAATTGATAGAATTGAGCATAGTTATGAGAATATCTAGGTATGATCATGTATATAGGCATCACGTCTGTGACAAGTAGACCGAAACGATTCTGCATCTACTACTATTACTCCACACATCGACCGCTATCCAGCATGCATCTAGAGTATTAAGTTCATAAGAATAGAGTAACGCTTTAAGCAAGATGACATGATGTAGAGGGATAAACTCATGCAATATGATATAAACCCCATCTTTTTATCCTCGATGGCAACAATACAATACGTGCCTTGCTGCCCCTGCTGTCACTGGGAAAGGACACCGCAAGATTTAACCCAAAGCTAAGCACTTCTCCCATTGCAAGAAAGATCAATCTAGTAGGCCAAACCAAACTGATAATTCGAAGAGACTTGCAAAGATAACCAATCATACATAAAAGAATTCAGAGAAGATTCAAACATTGTTCATAGATAATCTTGATCATAAACCCACAATTCATCAGATCTCGACAAACACACCGCAAAAGAAGAGTTACATCAAATAGATCTCCAAGAGAATCGAGGAGAACTTTGTATTGAGATCCAAAGAGAGAGAAGAAGCCATCTAGCTAATAACTATGGACCCGAAGGTCTGAGGTAAACTACTCACACATCATCGGAGAGGCTATGGTGTTGATGTATAAGCCCTCCGTGATCAATGCCCCCTCCGGCGGGACGCCGGAAAAGACCCCAAGATGGGATCTCACGGGTACAGAAGGTTGCGGCAGTGGAATTAGGTTTTCGTGGTCGCTTCTGATGGTTTGGGGTACGTAGGTATATATAGGAGGAAGAAGTAGGTCGGTGGAGCCACGAGGGGCCCACGAGGGTGGAGGGCGCGCTTGGGGGGGTAGGCGCGCCCCCTACCTCGTGGCGTCCTCGTCTGTTGCTTGACGTCCACTCCAAGTCCTATGGATCACGTTTGTTCCAAAAATCACGTTCCCGAAGGTTTCATTCTGTTTGGACTCCGTTTGATATTCTTTTTCTGCGAAACACTAAAATAGGCAAAAAAACAGCAATTTGGGTTGGGCCTCCGGTTAATAGGTTAGTCCCCAAAATAAAATAAAAGTGTATAAATAAGCCCATTAAACATCCAAAACAGAATATATAATAGCATGGAACAATCAAAAATTATAGATACGTTGGAGACGTATCAAGCATCCCCAAGCTTAATTCCTGCTCGTCCTCGAGTAGGTAACTGATAAAAAAGAATTTTTGATGTGGAATGCTTCTTAGCATAATTCTCAACGTAAATATTTTTATTGTGGCATGAATATTTAGATCCGAAAGATTCAAGATAAAAATTTAATGTTGACATAAAAACAATAATACTTCAAACATGCTAACCAAGCAATTATGTCTTATCAAAATTACATAGCCAAAGAAACCTTATCCCTACAAAATCATATAGTTAGGCTATGTTTCAATATTGTCACACTAACGTTCTTATCATGCATAACCCCGATGACAAGCCGAGCAATTGGTTCATACTTTTAACGCACTTCAGCCTTTTCAACTCTTACGCAATACATGAGCGCAAGCCATGGATATAGCACTATGGGTGGAGTAAAGTATAATGATGGGGGTTATGAGAGAAGACAAAAAAGGTAGAAAGTCTCACATTGACGCGGCTAATCAATAGGCTATGGAGATGCCCATCAATTGATGTCAATGAGAGGAGTAGGGATTGCCATGCACTGGATGCACTAGAGCTATAAATATATGAAAGCTCAACAAAAGAAACTAAGTGGGTGTGCATCCAACTTGCTTGCTCATGAAGACCTAGGGCATTTTGAGGAAGCCCATCATTGGAATATACAAGCCAAGTTCTATAATGAAAAATTTCCACTAGAATATGAAAGTGACAACATAGGAGACTCTCTATCATTAAGATCACGGTGCTATTTTGAAGCACAAGTGTGGAAAAAGGATAGTAACATTGTCCCTTCTCTCTATTTCTCTCTCTTTTGGGGGGGGGCTTCTCCTTTTTTTTCTTTGGCCTCTTTTTTTTTATTTAGTCCGGAATCTCATCCCGACTTGTGGGGGAATCATAGTCTCCATCATCCTTTCCTCACATGGGACAATGCTCTAATAATGATGATCATCACACTTTTAATATTTACAACTCAATACTTAGAACAAAATATGACTCTATGTGAATGCCTCCGGCGGTGTACCGGGATATGCGATGAATCAAGAGTGACATGTATGAAAAAATTATGAATAGTGGCTTTGCCACAAAATACGATGTCAACTACATGATCATGCAAAGCAATTTGACAATGATGAAGCGTGTCATAATAAACGGAACGGTGGAAAGTTGCATGGCAATATATCTCGGAATGGCTATGGAAATGCCATGATAGGTAGGTATGGTGGCTGTTTTGAGGAAGATATAAGGAGGCTTATGTGTGATAGAGCGTATCATATCACGGGTTTTGGATGCACCGGTGAAGTTTGCACCAACTCTCAAGGTGAGAAAGGGCAATGCGCGGTACCGTAGAGGCTAGAAAATTATGGAAGGTTGAGAGTGCGTATAATCCATGGACTCACATTAGTCATAAAGAACTCATATACTTATTGCAAAAGTTTATTAGCCCTCGAAGCAAAGTACTACTACGCATGCCCCTAGAGGGATAGATTGGTAGGAAAAGACCATCTCTCGTCCCCGACCGCCACTCATAAGGAAAGCAATAAAAGAACACCTATGTGTCAAAATTGTTACACAACTTTTACCATACGTGCATGCTACGGGACTTGCCAACTTTAAGACAAGTATTTCTCAATTTCACAATTACTCAACTAGCACACTCTAATATTACCACCTTTATATCTCAAAACACTTATCAAGTATCTAACTTCCATTGATATTTAATGAACTCAATATGGAAGATTAGTTTCACAATTAAAGCAAATTACCATGCTGTTTAAGACTCTTAGAATAATATAAGTGAGGCATGAGAGATCAACAATTTCTATAAAATACAACCACCGCCGTGCTCTAAAAGGTATAAGTGAGGCACTAGAGCAAAAACTATATAGCTCAAAAGATATAAGTGAAGCACATAGAGTATTCTAACAAATTCCGAATCATGTGTGTCTCTCTCAAAAGGTGTGTACAGCAAGGATGATTGTGGTAAACTAACAAACAAAGATTCAAATCATACAAGACGCTCCAAGCAAAACACATATCATGTGGTGAATAAAAATATAGCTCCAAGTAAGTTACCGATGGACGAGGACAAAAGAGGGGATGCCTTCTGGGGCATCCCCAAGCTTTGGCTTTTTGGTGTCCTTGGATTTACCTTGGGGTGCCTTGGGCATCCCCAAGCTTAGGCCCTTGCCTCTCCTTGTTCCATAATCCATCAAATCTTTTACCCAAAACTTGAAAACTTCACAACACAAAACTTAGCAGAAAATCTCGTGAGCTCCGTTAGTGAAAGAAAACAAAACACCACTTCAAGGTACTGTATTGAACTCGTTCTTTATTTATATTGGTGTTCAACCTACTGTATTCCAACTTCTCTATGGTTTATAAACTATTTTACTAGCCATAGATTCATCAAAATAAGCAAACAACACACGAAAAACAGAATCTGTCAAAAACAGAACAGTCTGTAGTAATCTGTAACTAACGCAAACTTCTGGAACTCCAAAAATTCTACCAAAATAGGAAGACCTAGAAAATTTGTTTAATGATCTGCTGCAATTGTAATCAGTATTTTATCACATTCTGGTGATTTTTAACAAATTTTTTCGTGAACAGAAAGTTTCTGGAATTTTCAGCAAGATCAAATATCTATCATCCAAGAAGATCCTATAGGTTTAACTTGGCACAAACACTAATTAAAACACAAAAACAAATCTAACCAGAGGATAGATCAAAGATTTATTCCTAAACAGAAGCAAAAAGCAAAAAAAACTAAAATTAAAATTGGGTTGCCTCCCAACAAGCGCTATCGTTTAACGCCCCTAGCTAGGCATAAAAACACGGATAGATCTAGGTCTTGCCATCTTTGGTAGGAAATCCATAAGTGGACCTCATAATAGATTCATATGGTAATTTAATTTTCTTTCTAGGTAAGTGTTCCATGCCTTTCCTTAACGGAAATTGGAATCTAATATTCCCTTCCTTCATATCAATAATTGCACCGATCTTTCTCAGGAAAGATCTACCAAGAATAATAGGCCATGAAGGATTGCAATCTATATCAAGAAAAATCTACGGGAACATAGTTCCTATTTGCAACAATAAGAACATCATTAATTCTTCCCATAGGTTTCTTAATGGTGGAATTCGCAAGGTGTAAGTTTAAAGAGCAATCATCAAATTCGCGGAAACCTAACAAATCACATAAAGTTTTTGGAATTGTGGAAACACTAGCACCCAAATCACACAAAGCATAACATTCATGATCTTTAATTTTAATTTTAATAGTAGGTTCCCACTCATCATAAAGTTTTCTAGGGATAGAAACTTCCAACTCAAGCTTTTCTTCATAAGATTGCATCAAAGCATCAACGATATGTTTAGTAAAAGCTTTATTTTGACTATAAGCATGCGGAGAATTTAGCACGGATTGCAACAAGGAAATACAATCTATCAAATAGAAATTATCATAATTAAATTTCTCTAAATCCAAAATAGTGGGTTCATTGCTATCTAAAGTTTTAACCTCTTCAATCCCACTTTTACTAATTTTTGCATCAAGATCTAAAAACTCCGAATTTTTGGAACGCCTTCTAGGTAAAGGTGGCTCATCTTTAGTCCCATCATTATCAAGATTCATATTGCAAAACAAATATTTAATAGGGGACACATCGATAACTTTTAGATCTTCATCTTTATTCTCATAAAAATTAGAAGAACACGCTTTTACAAAGCAATCTTTCTTAGCACGCATCCTAGCGGTTCTTTCTTTGCACTCATCAATGGAAATTCTCATGGCTTTGAGAGACTCATTGATATCATGCTTTGGTGGAATAGATCTAAGTTTCAAAGAATCAACATCAAGAGAAAGTCTATCCACGTTCCTAGCCAATTCATCAATCTTAGGCAATTTTTCTTCAAGCAAGGCATTGAAATTCTTTTGAGAAATCATAAATTCTTTAACACTAGTCTCAAAATCAGAGGGCATCTTATTAAAATTTCCATAAGAGTTGTTGTAGAAATTACCATAATTATTAGAGGAGTTACTAGGATACGGCCTAGGATTAAAGTTTCCTCTATAAGCGTTGTTACCGAAATTATTCCTACCAACAAAATTCACATCCATAGATTCATTATTGTTCTCAATCAAGGTAGACAAAGGCATATCATTGGGATCAGAAGAAACACTCTTATTAGCAAACAATTCCATGAGTTCATCCATCTTTCCACTCAAAACATTAATTTCTTCTATCTCATGCACCTTTTTACTAGTAGATCTTTCAGTATGCCATTGAGAATAATTAACCATAATATTATCTAGGAGTTTAGTAGCTTCTCCTAACGTGATTTCCATAAAAGTGCCTCCCGCGACCGAATCTAAAAGATTTATAGAAGCAAAATTCAATCCGGCATAGAAATTTTGTATAATCATCCATAAATTCAAACCATGAGTAGGGCAATTACGTATCATTAATTTCATCCTCTCCCAAGCTTGTGCAACATGTTCATGATCAAGTTGCTTAAAATTCATAATATCGTTTCTAAGAGAGATGATTTTAGCGGGAGGAAAATACTTAGAGATAAAAGCATCTTTGCACTTATTCCAAGAATCAATACTATTTTTAGGCAAAGACAAAAACCAGCTTTTAGCACGATCTCTAAGAGAAAACGGAAATAGCTTCAATTTAACAATATCATTATCGACATCTTTCTTCTTTTGCATATCACACAACTCAACAAAGCTATTTAGATGGGTAGCGGCATCTTCACTAGGAAGGCCGGCGAATTGATATTTCATAACAAGAATTAGCAAAGCAGCATTAATTTCACAAGATTCAGCTTCGGTAAGAGGAGCAATCGGAGTGCTAAGAAAATCATTGTTGATGGTATTGGCAAAGTCACACAATTTAGTATTATCTTGAGCCATCGTGACAAGCAAGCAATCCAACACACGAGCGAACAAGAAGCAAACGAAAAAGAGGGCGAACGGAAAAGAGAGGGCGAATAAAACGGCAAGGGTGAAGTGGGGGAGAGGAAAACGACAGGCAAATGGTAAATAATGTAATGCGAGGGATAAGAGTTTGTGATGGGTACTTGGTATTTCTTGACTTGACTTGGCGCACAACTCCCAAGCAACGGCGCCAGAAATCCTTCTTGCTACCTCTTGAGCACTGCGTTGGTTTTCCCTTGAAGAGGAAACGGTGATGCAGTAAAGTAGCGTAAGTATTTCCCTTAGTTTTTGAGAACCAAGGTATCAATCCAGTAGGAGGTCACGCTCAAGTCTCTTGCACCTACACAAACAAATAAGAACCTCACAACCAACGCAAAAAGGGGTTGTCAATCCCTTCACGGTCACTTACGAGAGTGAGATCTGATAGAGATGATAAGATAATATTTTTGGTATTTTTATGATAAAGAGTAAAAGTAAAGTAAACAAGTAAACAATAATGGAAATAACGGGAGATTAATATGATGGAAAATAGACCCGGGGGCCATAGGTTTCACTAGTGGCTTCTCTCAAGATAGCATAAGTATTACGGTGGGTGAACAAATTACTGTCGAGCAATTGATAGAATTGAGCATAGTTATGAGAATATCTAGGTATGATCATGTATATAGGCATCACGTCTGTGACAAGTAGACCGAAATGATTCTGCATCTACTACTATTACTCCACACATCGACCGCTATCCAGCATGCATCTAGAGTATTAAGTTCATAAGAACAGAGTAACGCTTTAAGCAAGATGACATGATGTAGAGGGATAAACTCATGCAATATGATATAAACCCCATCTTTTTATCCTCGATGGCAACAATACAATACGTGCCTTGCTGCCCCTGCTGTCACTGGGAAAGGACACCGCAAGATTTAACCCAAAGCTAAGCACTTCTCCCATTGCAAGAAAGATCAATCTAGTAGGCCAAACCAAACTGATAATTCGAAGAGACTTGCAAAGATAACCAATCATACATAAAAGAATTCAGAGAAGATTCAAACATTGTTCATAGATAATCTTGATCATAAACCCACAATTCATCGGATCTTGACAAACACACCGCAAAAGAAGAGTTACATCAAATAGATCTCCAAGAGAATCAAGGAGAACTTTGTATTGAGATCCAAAGAGAGAGAAGAAGCCATCTAGCTAATAACTATGGACCCGAAGGTCTGAGGTAAACTACTCACACATCATCGGAGAGGCTATGGTGTTGATGTATAAGCCCTCCGTGATCAATGCCCCCTCCGGCGGGACGCCGGAAAAGACCCCAAGATGGGATCTCACGGGTACAGAAGGTTGCGGCAGTGGAATTAGGTTTTCGTGGTCGCTTCTGATGGTTTGGGGGTACGTAGGTATATATAGGAGGAAGAAGTAGGTCGGTGGAGCCACGAGGGGCCCACGAGGGTGGAGGGCGCGCTTGGGGGGGGGGGTAGGCGCGCCCCCTACCTCGTGGCCTCCTCGTCTGTTGCTTGACGTCCACTCCAAGTCCTATGGATCACGTTTGTTCCAAAAATCACGTTCCCGAAGGTTTCATTCTGTTTGGACTCCGTTTGATATTCTTTTTCTGCGAAACACTGAAATAGGCAAAAAAAACAGCAATTTGGGCTGGGCCTCCGGTTAATAGGTTAGTCCCCAAAATAAAATAAAAGTGTATAAATAAGCCCATTAAATATCCAAAACAGAATATATAATAGCATGGAACAATCAAAAATTATAGATACGTTGGAGACGTATCAGCGAGTCAGGGCACTCCACCTCCTCCTCCGGCGAGTGATCAGGGCACTCAGCCTCCTTCTACGGGGCGTGGCGGCACTCCGCCTCCTTCTCCGCCTGTGCTGGCGCGCCCGAGCAGCTAGCCTCCTCCTTCGCCGCCTCGTCAGCAAGGGTGGAAGAGACCCGCAGCCGCTCCGGCTGCTCCGGCGCGTCATAGTCCTTCTCCTCCGCCTCGTAAGCAAGGAAATAAGACAGCCGCAGCCGCTCCGTCTGCTCCGGCGTCTAGCAGTACAGCCAGAGGCGGGAGGCAATACATATTCGGTCCTTCTCTGAAGACTCCAGAGAAGTTACCATACGAGAGGACCCCGGAGGAAAGCGCGAAGATCGTGCGAGCCGAAGTGACGAACTTCTTTGAAGGGGTGAAACCAAAGAAACAACCACCTCTAGAGGAGAAGGTAGATCCGGTGAAAGCGAAGCGCACTTTGGATGCCCTGAGGAAACCACCAAAGTCTCCGCCGAAAACCAACTATGAGCGCATTATTGAAAAGGTATATATCGAAGCGGAGTGGTCGGGAAGTACTATCAGCGATCGAAGGTTAGCAGAACGATGAGCTGGGAAAAAATTGCCCAGCTCGGCGAACAAGCGAACCAACCGTGCCCCCCGCTCAAGGTGTCTAGCGATATCGTCGCTAATGATCAGAGGATGGTGCCCGGTTATACCAATCTTAGAGATTACCTGCCCGACGATGTGCATTATGATTTCTTGGAGGTGGACGAACACAGATACCATTACGGGAATCCTCTCGTCAAAGATGAAAGATCTCTAACAACGATGATGCGAAGATTGCATGATTGGTACATGGAAACCTGCAAAGAGGCTGGGGGGACGAATACTTTGACGCTGAGAGTTAAAGAGGAGCACGACCTCGTTGGAATTGATCTGTTGTCTATTCAATTTGAGGAGTTCTTCCAGTTTTACAATCAAAAGGCCCTCAATAAATTAACAGTCACTTGCTACTATCTGTAAGTACTACTTCTGTCATTAAGTCTCTATATATAGCTCAGCTCTTTCATTGCATGTATTTATAATTATCCTCACTATATTATGCAGATTGAAGATCGTCGAGTGCAGAAAAGCAGAAATGTATGATATTGGGTTCATTAACACAAATCTCATAGATGAATTTATGGTTAAAAGAATGCCAAAGACACCGAGGCCAACTTGCTCAAATCGTTGATAATAAATCAAAATAAAGATAAAATACTCTTTCCTTACAACTTCAAGTGAGTGTTACTGTCTTGTGCATATTCGGTTTCCCTTATTACTCGAGGTTATAGTAATGTAATTAATTGATGAGTTATGCATGCGTGCGCAGCTTCCACTATCTTCTCCTGGAGATTAAGCTTGAGCAGGGACTAGTAATCGTCTTAGACTCGAGACGAAAAGATCCCGAGACATATACGGACATGACTAAAATTCTCAACAAGTAAGTTCAATCGATCATTATCGCACCATATCGGCAACTTTTTGTTCATTTCGTGATATCTCAAGTAATAATTATTTTCTTTGTCTTGCAGGGTTTGGAAAAAGTTCACCGCAGAAGCTCCGGGACTGCCGATGGAGCTGCGATATACATACCCGAAAGTAAGTACTACTAGCTAGCTACTTCGGCGCATCTCCCGTTGATTCTAGCTACTTTCATCAATGCCATTTATAATGCTTCATTATCAGTTTGATTGACCTCTATTTCTCGTAAAGTGCTTGTGGCAGGAACAAGGAATGATTACTGTGGATACTACATGTGTGAGTTCATCTACAACGTGACTTGCAAAGATAAGCGAGGCTACTCTGAAAGACAATATGAAGTGCGTAAGCAATAATATTCACAATTTCATTTTATTACACCATCATTTCTGTTGAGTTTCATTCATATATATGTATTAACCCCCTTCTTCAAATTAGACGTGGCAGATGCGGAATGAACTCCTACCAGAAGATCGCATGAAAGCAATTCAAGAGGAATTGGCGGGATTCTTTCTTGACCACGTCATCAATAAAGCCGGAGAATACCATGTGGAACTTGAGTTCAGATGCTAGGGGATTGTAAGAGATCTTACATATTGTATATGTATGTAGCCAGTAGCGTCGGATAGATAATACGAAAACTTGTTGTTCGACCAATCTCTCGGAGAAGGAGAGGTCGATCACTTCTCTCGGTATGCATGACGAACTTCTGTACTTAATGGTTTCCTTCATTTTCTTACTAGCTAGCGTGTCGAGGGCCTCTCTATACGTATAGTACGTAGTGTCGACCAAGCACGGAGATAAGAGAGGACACTTCTCTCTATTAATTAATTAGCTACCTAACACAATATATGATACAAAACCCCCAAATCCTCCCCCCCCCCCACCCTTCAGAAAAAAACAAAAACCCTAGCCGCTGAACAGCTGACGCGTGGATGCCTTTTGGTCCCGGTTGGTGCCACCAACCGGGACCAAAGGCCCTCCTGCTTGGGCTCGCAGCACCGGCCACGTGGAGGCCCATCTGTCCCGGTTCGTGTAAGAACCGGGACTAAAGGCCTTGGGCTTTAGTAACGACCCTTTAGTCCCGGTTCAAGAACCGGGACAAATGGGCCTTACGAACCGGGACAATAGGCCCTTTTTCTACTAGTTCGTCATGCCAACGGTGACCGACCAGTCAACCACCATGGGACAATATGATTTTTAGTTTTTTATTAAATAACCACCTCCATGGTGGTCGACTGGTCGGTCACCGTTGGCATTTTTATCTGTTCTTGTATGTCTTGACTATATTTTTCTAGGCCATTGATGTCCCTTGTACCCGCTTTTTATTTTGGCTTTCGATTTTTGAAGTTTTATATATTTTAAACAAAAATTTCTAATTAAATTTTCTTTTCATATTCGTGTTTCTGGTGACCAGCGCTTTGAAATAAGATCAATTTTAATATATTTGGACGACTTTTGACAAAATATGTTAAGTTTCATTGCTTGAACCTTAGCAGCAACCGATAAAAGTCCATTATTTTGTGTCTACAACCGACCGAAAAAATGCTCAAAATTATATATTTGAAATTGGTTAAAACTTGGCATTTCAGATGCAAAAAATGTAAATTTCAAATGTTGAAACTTAAAACTTGATGTGCCCTCGTGCGGGATTGAACTACTGCACCAATCTAAAGGAGATACAAGCGGGTAGCAAGACTTGGCAGGTGAGTGTCCCGCACTCGCGCACCCCTGTGAATTTCTGTATTTTTCTTTTCTTTTTAGAAAATTCTAGTCCATATCTGAAGTTGTTAATAGTGATGTCTAGTCTCAAATAAAAAAGCTTCATTCTGTCTACTGCCGCATCTGGCAGGCAAAACGGTAGTTGTCGGGCGAAGCCCTGTCGACATCGGCGGCGGCGGGACCTTCTCTCCTCCTCGACTGGCGGACTTGAGCGCGGGATGAAGGAGCTTCGTGGGGGCGCGTCACTCCCATGGGTCGTGGCGCTCGCATGTGGCACGTCGACAGAAGAGGCTTCTTTTTCTGGAGACAACAGCTGCGGTGCGGGCCTGTGTGGGTTCGATGGCTGCGGGTGTGGCGCGGAGCCCCTACAGGTGGAACAGAGAGGTGGTGGCATCCTTTCTACTCTTCAGTTCGAGTTGGCGGTGCGCACGGCTGGGGTGTGTCGGCCATGGTGCTCTGCACGGACCGTGGCCCCGCGATCGCTCCTGGCAGCTTCGCTCGGGGCTCGCTCTCGGGCGTGACAGATCTAGGCCTAAGGACGGTCGAGGATATGGTTCTAGGTAAGTGAGCTTGGGCCGGTCCAGCTAGTTCGCGCCATGTTTGTTGTCCTGTCATGGGTCAGATTGGCGTCGACAGTCACAGGCGTGGCACCATGCGGGCTCGCCTAGGCAAATGCTAGAGGGCTGTGGTCGGGACTTGACCGGAGGCGGACGGTGGCAGTCGCCGGGTTATGCCCCTGGTCCATCGGGACAGTATTGGGACGCATGCGTCGGCGCATCATTGTCGAACAAAATGACTTTGTGGTTGATGTCAGGCTAAGAGTGGAAGGAGGTTCCTTCTACTCTTCCTCTCGTTGTTGGTGTGTTGTGATGGGTACGACTGGCGGCGCCTTGGGGACACGGATGATAGGGCGGCTGCCCCTGGTGGTAGTCCGCATGGTTTTCTCTCCGGTGAAAATCGTGATGGTGGTGGTGGCTATGTTCCTTGGTCGTGTGTGCGGCGAGGGGTGTAGGGGTGGGTGGCTTGGGATCACTTTCTTCCGTCGACAATGGCGATTCTCATATCTGGATCAGCAGATTTGTTCTCATCTTAGATGTCCAGGGTGCCTCGTGGTGGCAAGGGGTGAGCGGCCGAGTGAAAGCTCCATGCTTTGGCCCTGACGGTGGTGACACCCAAGGGTGTGGCTCTCCTCTTGAGGAAATTGTTGTGGTTCTCCTACCAGTGTTAGGGGTTCTGGTTAGAGACCGTTATCCGTTTCGGACTAGGCAGCAATGATGCTTACAACCATGTTCCCTATTGGGGGCGTTGTCGCGGACCTTAGCTGTTCTAGGGCGTGTCGTGGCGATGTCTTCAAGCCCTTATGTGCTTTCTCTCGACAACGTAGTTATTTTGTTTTCCACCTTTGGCATTTTTTGGGTGCAATTTATGTTGTCTAGTTATTGGGAGCTCTTCTTGGTAAGAGGGCTACCTCGCTATTCTTGTATCGTTCTGCCATGTACTTAGGTTCATGTTTCGTGAAGTGTACTTTTGACTCTTTTTTGGTTTACTTATGTAAATATGAATTTTAAACTCAACCGGTCTAGACCTCCTACCATGGTTAGGTAACACCCTGCACCCTGTAAACCATCACATGCATTACCCTAAGGGCATCTTTAAAATTTTGTTGGTAAAGGTGGCAGATTACGCAACTACATGCATCTTTATAAAAATGCTTATCGTTCCTAGATTTGCTTTCTAATAAAGGGGGCTTTTATCTCTACCAAAATAAAGAAGCCTAAAGAGGCAGATCAAAACCATCTCCGCCATCAACTCATGGGATCTAGTACCAATACAAAGAGACCTAAAGTGGCAGATCCAAACCATCTCGGCCATCAACTCATGGGATCTAGTAAATCTAATTGATCCAATGTTGAGCATCAAACATGTTTATAACGCTCTAATTGCTCAACATCATCCCATGAAATCTAGTGGGCTATTAATATCCTACCAATATCAAACATGCAATTAGTATTCTAAGACGGATATGCATTACATTTATACGTGTACTACTCCCTCCGTACCTACATATAAGTCTTTTATAGATTTCAATATGAACTACATACGAATGTACATATACATCTTTTAGAGTGTACATATACATATTAGAATCTCTAAAAAGATTATATTTAGAAAGAGAGGGAGTAGTTAACTTAAAATATCCATCCAAGCAGTACAAGGATACACCCATCCTCTCCACAATTAGGACACATACGACCCTAACACGACGCGAGCACGAGACACACACCCATAAAAACCAGTCGGCGAGTAGTAAAGTCATACAAAACCTTAACTGCATAGTAAGAGCAATCACAACCATAGACACAAAATTTAGGCCCTCAAACGCCTGTGGACGCGCCAGAACGCGTCCGCGGGCAGTGACTGGGCAGCCTCACTATACTACTCGTTGTCATCAAAGATATCCACTATCTCCGTGCTGGGCTCTAGGCACATGGGCGGTAGCCACACCTCATGCGGCTCCTTCAACTCCTCTGCATCGGTCTCCGCCTCCTCCTCCACCACCAGTTCGGCAAAAAGCGCGTCGATCTCCACCCGTTCTTGCCGGATGAAACACCGCTTGGCCTCCACATAGGCCTCATCCGGGATGGACACGATGGTGGTCTACTCAGCCATCTCCGCCGCTTGGGTGACCTCAAACTCCGCCTTGGCATCCTCCATGGTAAATCCCACAACTGGCTCCGGCTCTTCCTCCGGATCCGCACCGTCCATGGGATCCGGTTGCTGCTCACCCTCCTCTTCCCCCTCCTCCTCCTCTAGCTCCGGTGAGTTTGGAGGCTGGCTGGCTGGCTACGATCTGAGTGGCGCGTCTAGCTCGGATCTCCTCGAGCAACAGGAAGCACAGCTCCGACGTTAGCATAGAGTACATGGTCTTTCTCTGTCGGGCCATGCATGGTGGAGGCGGACGGTGAGGAAATAGGGAGGCGGAGACGGGGAGAAGTGGATGGGCCCGGGCTGACGGTGAGGAAATAGGGAGGCGGAGACGGAGAGAAGTGGATGGGCCTGGGCTGACGGCATGGAGAGGGAGGAAGCGGATGTGGCTACAGCCGGGGGACGCCATCAGACTTAAATAACCAGACTTAACTCCTCGGGCGGCGAGCCCGAGCGGCACCACGCGGCGTTCACACCCCTACCGGAGCAAACGCCCGTCGGACTGTTGGGTTTTCGGGTGATTTCATGTGGGAGTCGGTCGTCAGTACGACATGGCAGATGCGCCCAGGACGCAGCATATCCGCCCCAGATTCGGGCTAGATATGAGAGGTGCCACTCAGGCCGAGCGTTTGAGATCGGTTTGTGGCGCCTAGATGGGTCGGGTTAGTTTGCCGGTCAGTGACTGGGCAGCCGGCTCGGTCGTTTGAGATCAGTTTGAGGCGCCCGGATGTAGATGCTCTAAGAAGGGGTGGGTGTGGTGAATGTACGATTTTAATACTATCCCGCCGCCTATAAGGGGTAAAAATCTCTCTGGCTATATTTTCTAATTGTGTACCAGCTTACACAGAATGGGTACTCTAGACAGTGAAGAGTAACCACCAACAAAGCTAGTGCGTACACGGGGAGATAACCTGCAGTCACATGAATTTTTACAACTATATGTCTTATGGCTGGGTGGGTGAAGAAGTGCGATGTGGCAGGCTGATGTGGATGGGTTGCATGTCAAGAGAATTCAAGTAGTGGGGGGCTCCTATTTAGATATAGTAGATTAAAAACCGTAGCATTTCTACGTAGCCAACACGGGTAAATTAAGGGTGACACGCCCACCCTTATTAACCTTGTATTTCACCAAGCGAGCGACCAAATATACGGGCAATAATGGATGATTGGTAGTATAAATTAAGCGATTTGGGTTACGGACCATGTAGCGTGCACAGACTTACTATAAAAAATGCTTAATATTCTCATCATGATGATGGAAGCAATTTATTTGTACTTCCAAGCCAATTGCGGTGGATGAGATTGTCCTTTGTGAGGTCAACACCTCGGTGTAGGTACCACAAGAAGATTTTAGTATTTAGTGGTACCTTCAACTTCAATATGTTTTTATTATTGTCCACCAGAATCTTAGAAGGTGTGAAAGCACCATTCATAGTATGATTACTGTGAAATTCGTGCTAGCCTTGAGTCAGCTTGACTGCAAAATTCCCAGGCGGTGCATGCCATGATGCATGGCGATGGCCAGCGAAATCTTTCCTGAATGAGATGACAAGCGGCGACATGCCCATGACATGCATAGTCGTATCCCTTTTGTTACTCACAATGTGTACACAACGCGGGATATCGTTCTTGGAGGGCAGTATAACCAAAGCTAACTTTCGTCCCTAAAACGAATCTCTGATCCATCCCACCACTGCTCCCCTCCATCTCTAGCGAAGAGCTCTGCCACATCCATTACTTTGACTTCGGAGTGCTCGATTGACCGCTCCTTAATTTCTTCCACCCATGTGCCCCATCTCCCCCCTCTAACTTATGTGTGACTCGGATTTGATTGAGGAATTCATACGACGTGCCACATTTCATTAATGTCACTCGGCTCAGTCCTCAATTAGGTCGATGATACGGAGCTCGCCGACGATCAAGTCGACCTCCCCAGCATTGCAACACTCCACCGACGCCATCTCCCGGTGGCCACCTAGCTTCCATCGCTTGACCAATGTCGAGTTCTACGATGAGTTCTCTGTCTCTACCAAGCGCATCGCATTGCTCACGAGACCGCAGGGCATGCGCGTGTACAATTCATAATGATAAGTGAGTCCCACCTATGCAGTGGCGGATCCAGGAATTCAACTTCGGGTGTTTAATTTTTTTTCTTCCTAGTATAGAATCAATTTTGTTTCTCCTAACAGTTCTTTTCATTGCGTTTGGACGTCCTGTATCATGTCCGGGTTATCCACGCCCCCGACTGCACCGGGTGCTTGCACCATCCCGACTGGCTGCAGCGCTTTGCTCCAGGCCCCCGTTGCTTCAGCCGTGGTGCGCCCTACTCCTATACTCTTGTGCCCACTACTCTGTATAGGTTGCTTTGACCTACGAGTCACGGAATGGACTACTTAGGATTCAGGGTACTGCCTAATGGGCTACTTAGGATTCAGGGAGATAACCAGCCCGATAGACTTTTACTAGTTTGGGGTTTGAGCTCAATTTGGACGAGAAAGTACTACTTATGCAGCTCCAAAAATAACACAAGTAATATATGTGTCCACAGTTCACTGTATACTCTATATATGAAATTTTCTTTAGAAAATTTTGGGTGTACATCTATACACCCATGACCCTTTGTGGATCTGCCCCTGGACCTATGTTGGTACGTACTGTAAGTTGCAAGCTCACATTTTCCATTTTTCATCAACTATGAATTCAGGTGTAACATCCCGATTCTTGGAATGTTGAAGAAAAAGTTTTCCAAAAAGCAGGGCAAGAAAATTTCGTTTGATTTATTTGTTAACGAAGCTTAAATTGAGTTCTTATAAATTTGGAGGATTTAATTTGAACTAATGCCAACCTATATTAAAATTTGAGTGTAGTTGTTTACTTTTAGTCCAGCTTTATTTTCTCTTCTTCGTCATACTCCCTCCTTTCCGGTTTATAGGGCTCAATTCAAAAATCTCACCAACCAAGATAGATGGTGAGTGATGGAATACTTTTTGTAGTTTGCAAAAGCATCCAATTAATGCTCTTGTTTTCCTCAAAAAATTATGTTTACCAATGCATTAATTGCAATGCATGCATACATAAAGTACATGCATTGGTCAATTTTCTCTTAATACTCGCATGTAATGATTTAGTGCACCTTGGAATCTGAATATGTGATGGGGAACAACCAAATTGAGCCTTATAAAATGGAAAAACTAAAATTTTGAGATAAGACTTATAAACCGGAAAGACGCATATTTTAATACCATGAACACAGACGCATATTAAAATATGAACACAGAGAAGAAACCTAGGAAATTCAAAGATGCATATTTTAATACCATGATCACAGAGAAGAAACCTAGAACCATGAAACAGAATTTCTCTTAACTCCCCTGATCTCTGACCGGTTTCAGTTCTGAAGATATCTAGAGGGGTCTCCCGATCTCCTCTATCATTCCCCCCAAACCTCATGCCATTTTCCTTCTCTGTTCTTCCCAAGTTCATCCACGACGTGCTGCAGCCCCATGGACGCCGGTGCTTGTTCCCGGCGACTCCAATCATCTCCATCCGATCCCTTGTGCCAGGATCTCCTCCTCATGCCATAAATCCATTCAGACAAGAAAGAATGTGATCCGTCAACCACACGCGAAGAATTTCATATGTCCGTCAACAATGTTCGTCAAATTCATCGCGTCGTTCCATCAAACTCGGTGAGCCTCTGTCAAATTCCTTTTGCACGCGTACTCATCATGATCTACTGTATCATGTAGACATCATCATTCAATCTATCGATGTTGTTGCTTGCGTCGATGCACTAATTGATGCCATCCGGTGGCATCGACATGCCTTCGTACTTTCTGTCCCTTGGATGACTTTGTGCCCAACATATGAGATGACTCTTCTGGCCATATGAAATCAGTGGTAGAGTTAGATTATCATTTTAATAGGTAGGTTGTAGGGTGGATTTAATCATAGTTGTTTTGGATAAAATTGAAGTCGGTTTCTTACTTGATTAACGTTTTGCTAATATGCTTATGTTTGTGATATATCTCATAATTTTTGGTGTGGCATGTGAGTTGTTAGATTTATTTGTTTATCAATTAGAGTTATTTAAAATAGGTTTTGCATGTTCTATCCACTTGACAATTTGTTGTATTGTGTATAGTCCGCTTTTATGCATGTGTTCTTGATATGCCTAGGAGCCACTCCTAATTATTTCATAATGTTAGGAGTAAATGTGATTTACTTGATTAATTTTACTTATGTTTAAATTATTTAAATATCGTACGTTGTTTCGGCTCGATAATTTGTGGTAGTGTGTATTCTTTGTTTTATGCATGCGTACTAATTTTGTGAACTATTGTCATGTTTATTATTTGTATTTTTATTAGATTTTGTTTGAGTGACTAGATATTTTTGACGTGTTGTTTAATTATTTTAATTCTAATAGCATGCAAATATCTTAGCTATGGCTTATAGAATCATTCTCAAATATGTTTCATGTGTGTTCAAAGATTAAAGTCATGTCATGCTCAAGGTTGTTGTTCATGATGATATTTTTTTTTGTGCGGTACACAGTCGAATAACATGCCTCTATATATACTAGGTTTTTGCAATTTATTACCATGTGTAGGTACATGTAAGATTGTTCTAAGCTTCGCTTCATTTATTTAATTATGGAACAGTTCATGTTTGATCATTTACATTTGTTTTGTTTAGCACGACGATCTTAGATATGGTTTACATATTCATTTTCATCCATGTCACATGTTTGTTTTATTGGTTTGGAACACTGTCATGGCTACGATAGAAGTTTATATATTTTAGTACGTGTTGTTGTATAGTTTCTTTATGCTAGAGGAAAAATGAAATGCTATGTTGTTTGAGAACAAATCCTTAGTATTTCCTTGCCGCATAACATATACTATTGCCATTGTTCCTCTAGTTTTGTATTTGATTGTTATCCAAGATTTGATGTTACTATTATTGAATCTATGCTCTTAGCATATAACTTTACCGAATTTATGTTTGGATAATTATCTAGTGTGTTTTGTTTACCTAGACAATATCTAGATGTGCATAGATTACCATGCCATGTAAGCACTTGCTTAAAGTAGAATGCATGTTTGATTGTGTTTCCCTTGCGTTGTAATATTTCTTATTTATACTATATGGGTACACACATGGCTAGACTATGCATGTTAGTATATATGTGCTAGTAGTTTATGATCTTGCATATTTTTAATAAGTAGAGTTCATTCTTGCCATGTTAATACATTTCATCTCGTTGTGCTTATATAACTACAATGCATAGCATGTGTGTACCAATTCATACCTTTTATGATGCATAGTGGTGTGTCTTACTTATTTGCAAGTGTAGGATATACTAGATAGAATTCATGCCATCATGTTATTCATGCTCATATAATGCATGTTGATTTGGTTGATGCCATGATCAATTTGTTTACTTGCGTACATGCTTAGTATGCTTTCTCCCTTGTGCTTATATGTCTGGCTCCATGATAGGATGGTGTGATCATACCTTGTTTGATATTTATGTTAGTCTTATCAATAAACTTATGATCTAGTTATGAGTTGTATTGTATTGGTACCATATCGCCTACCTCATGTGATGATCATCTTCATGCTCATCATTATTTTGTTTATCATGATATTCCATTTTTTGGTATACCTAAGCCTAGACATCATGTTGTGATAGTGATCTTTCATGTCTTGTTATGTTCCATGTACTATAGTTGAGTACTCCCTTGTAGTTCTTATAAACGATTAACATATTGATATGTTAGTATTATGAGTGTTTAATACTTGTTGCATTAGTTCATCACATCCGTAGGACAATTAGTCTTTCATGTTACTAGAGTTGTGCGTTGATCATATGCTTAGCATGCATAGTTTGCTCTGTTGTTTTAAGCATGTGGTGGTACTCTTATTGCTACTGGTTATTTGGATCTTGGTTCTTCCTTATTTTAAAGAGCATGTTCTAGTTTAGTATCTTCCCATGATCACTCTTAATTAATACCTATTCATGATTCTAGAATCACATGCCTCGTAAGATATGTGTTAGTTGTTTAATTAGCTTCACCATACTATTGAGTTGATCTTGTTATAGAAGTGTTTCTAATAGTTGTTGTGATTGATGTTTGATTCTCCTTGACGTTGACCATTATAAATATTTAGAAGTATCTAAATATTTATTTGTGGGTAATTGTTACTCTTAAACATGTCATGTCTAGGACAGTTGTTGTTTATTTATTTATGTGTTGTATAAATTATTTATATTAGTTGACATATGTTTTGGTTTTTGATATTGGATCTACATGGTTTAGTATTGCTCTAGGACTGAACATAGACTACTAGAGAAAACCCTAACAGTAGCGCGTGTTATTGGCTTAGCAGTAGCATCGGTCTCTACGGCGCTGCAACTAACTTTTAGCAGTAGCACTAGTGTACCCGCGCTAGTTCTAAGTATGTTAGAAGTAGCGTCTTTCCTTACCGCGCTACTGCTAAGTAGTAGCAGCGTGTCCTTCACCCCAAGCTACTACTATTAATCTGTATTTCATTTCTTTTATTTTATACTATATTTATACATCGTTATACAAATTTTCATATAGTAGCAATTAAGGGATTGTTATATCATTATGATCATGTTGACTACTAATCTAACTTTTGGCCGCATGAATCTAATCTGTGTTTCTTCCACCCAATGATAGAATAACTCAACATGATCATAATAACTCATCATCATATTCATATAAGAACTCATACATCATCATCATCATTATAATAACAACTCATCATCATAGTCATATAGGAACTAGCTCATCATTCTAGCACAAGGTAGCACATAACTCATCATCATCATGATAACAACTCATCATCATAGTCATAGAAGAACTAGCTCATTATTCTAGCACAATGTGTAGCACATAACTCATCACCATCATCATGATAACAACTCATCATCATAGTCATATAAGAACTAGCTCATCATTCTAGCACAATGTAGCACATCAATACCTAAGACCTGCTACTTTCTCGAAGGTAAAATAGCATAAAACATGTAAACACTTAAATCTCCATTATGGAGAATATAGATGAACTTGTCTCCCATTTGTGGGCTGCGCTTGATGTTGCCACCAAGTAGTTCCCTGCGATCATTCAGAACTTTTCTCCAGTCTTTGATTATGAGGACATCATCTCTTTGACGAATCATGTATGCACTGAAGTGACGCGTAGGCCAACTTGGTCGTAAGCTAATAATTTTCATTTCACCTTTCATTTACATAAGACGAGGCACACAATCCGCCGGGAGGTTCTGTTAAAGAACATCATAATAACATACTTAGCAAAATGTAGTTTTGCTTCACAAGAATATGTGCAAAAGATGCACTGGTGACATAATGGGAAAAATCTTACCATGATATCTCGATGGATGTTTCTGTAGTTCAACATGTGGACTAGTGGCATGTATTGATCATAACTGGGAGAAATATTATGACTTGTCTTAAAAGTCTCAACATCTTTAATCCATGAAACTAAATGATTTATTTCCTCGCAAGTTAGCTCAGACCCATAAGTGTAGTAGGTTTTGTCTACTACTTTTCGTACATTTCTTGAAGAATGGAAATAAGTTGTCAATGGAAATAAGTTGTCAACTATTTTAAATAAACAATATAAATTACTTAATAAATATGTTTGAGAAACTCACATAGAGGTAGAAGTGGAACCGTATCAACATCGACCCAAATGTTGATATTATCTTTGATGCCATCTTCAGCACCAAGATCGAAGGTGACATGCATACCCTCCTGAAAACCATACGCCTTGCATAATGCGGACCAATTCGAGCAACCAAAATGGGAGTAGGTCACCGGGTTGTATAGCTTTACGGCAAAAGCGTAACCATGTTGGATCCGGAGGTGAACTTTCTTTGTCTCCATATTCTCATAATCTTCAAAATCCAGCTTCTCCAAGACATAATGTCTCGCATGGCAAGGGATGCACTAGTCGAATTGTAAAAAAGCGTAAGTTACACGTTGAAGAAGAAGAAGTCATGCTTAATTACGAAAAAAGACTTGTCATCATTGTGTACCGTACAAACATCAAAGGTCTCATCAAGCTTAATAGTGAAACGTCGACCGTCTTCTAGGTGAGGCATGTCGCACAGACCTCGGTCATCGTCGCAGTAGTCGCACTCTAGAATCCTATCATCGTCAGACATTTCCTATGTTCATAATTCAAAGATTAAAAATCGATCGACGGCAATTACCAGGAAACTCAACACACTGATCACTATTCAACCCGGATTGACTTTTGGTCTGTCGATTCTTCCTTGCTGCACTCTATCTCACGTGGTGTATATGGTGGGCACTCCCTCTATTATATTGCCACCGTCGGTGATGGTCGCTCCTCCCTTCGTCCCCGAGTGCATTTCACCAAAATGTCTAGCACACAGGAATGAAGGAGAAGCGACCCCCACGAACAGTCGGGATTCTCCCTCGCAGATATTTCGACCAGCAGTGATGGTCACTTCCCCTCCTCCTCTCGTGCATTACCAAGATATATCACGAGAAGAAGGAAAGGAAGCGACCACCATGACAATAGTCGGGATTGTTCTTTCGTTCATATATGGTGGACACTCCCTCTCTCATATTGCGACCGTCGGTGATGGTCGCTCCTACTTTTGTTCGAAAGTGCATTACACCAATTTGTCTAGCACCTTCGAGAAAAGTAGAAGCGACCCCTGAGGGAGTCCTGGACTAAGGGGTCCTCGGGTGTCCGACCTGTTATCCGTTGGGCCGGACTGATGGGCTATGAAGACATGAAGACCGAAGACTATACCCGTATCCGGATTGGACTCTACTTGGCGTGGAAGGCAAGCTAGGCGACTGATTATGAAGATTCCCTCCTATGTAACCGATTCTATGTAACCCTAGATCTCTCCGGTGTCTATATAAACCGGAGGGCATAGTCCGGATAGGACAGATTCATTACCATAAACTCATAGGCTAGACTTCTAGGGTTTAGCCATTACGATCTCGTGGTAGATCAACTCTTGTAACACTCATATTCATCAAGATCAATCAAGCAGGAAGTAGGGTATTACCTCCATAGAGAGGGCCCGAACCTGGGTAAACATCGTGTCCCCCGTCTCCTGTTACCATCGATCCTAGACGCACAGTTCGTGACCCCCCTACCCGAGATCCGCCGGTTTTGACACCGACATTGGTGCTTTCATTGAGAGTTCCACTTTGCCGTCGACGAAAGGACTCGATGGCCCCTTCGATCGTCAGTAATGACGCCATCCAAGGAGAAATCTTCCTCCCCGGACAGATCTTTGTATTCGGCGGCTTCGTACTGCGGGCCAACTCGCTCGACCATCTGGAGCAGATCAATAGCTACGCCCCTGGCCATCAGGTCAGATTCAGAAGCCTGAACTATGTCGCAGACATCCGTGGAGACTTGATCTTCAACGGATTCGAGGCCGCGGCAACCGCTCCCCTTCGCCCCGATGAACATGGCTTAAACCGGTCATCGGGCCGCATCCAGGAGATAGCTCCTGTAACCACTCTGGCCTTAGATCCGGAGCAGACCAAGTCGTCCGAAGATGGGAAACTCAACCCCATCATGGGGGCAACCAATTCGGCGGCGTTGGAGCCGCATGCAGATTCCACTTCGTACGATACTTGCATCAATGGAACCCCGGACTTGTTTCCGGTATCGAGTTCCGAACCCTGCGAGCCCGCGGATACCGAACTCGATCGGCTATCGATCTTCAAGTTCAGCGCAGCGGATATCTTCCAACACTCGCCCATGGGCGACCTACTAATCTCGCTAAAAAACCTATCCCTGGCAGACGGCTCGTCGCCGAACTATGTTCGGTTCGACCTTACGGTGGATGATGGAGAATTTTGCATCCCACACGCCACCCACTTCATAGCCACCGTTGAAGACTCAACCAACACGCCTGACCCCTGCTCCGAAGACATCGATGGTCTGGACGACGATGAGGGGCAAAGCCAGAGCTTACTATCCGCTAGACACGGGGCGACCACTTCCTGGTATGACGCGTGTACGGTAGACACACCCAACGACGATCTCGATGATGACAAGGAGGATCCAGCCGAGGATAAGCCTCCTGGTACACAGTCCAAACACCGGCGCCCCCGGCGCCACCCTCAGTCGCGTCACTCAAGAGAAAACAATACTAGCATTGGAGGTGGTAATACTCCGGACAACGAAGACCCTGTTGAGACAGGATCCGAACAGGAAGACCAGGAAAGCAGGCAGGATAGCCCTGATGGACAGGCCACATACGGAGACTCGGAGGATAGTAATTATCTTCCACTCTCCGAGGAAGAAGAGAGCCTCGGCAATGAGGAATTCATCGTGCCTAAGGAACCTCTAGAACAGGAGCGCTTTAAACGCCGGCTCATAGCCACTGCAAGGAGCTTAAGGAGGAAGCAGCTGCAGCTTCAAGTGAGCCAAGATTTGCTCAACGATAGATGGACCGAGGTCCTGGCCGCAGAAGAATACGGCCTTAGCGTCCCAGGCAAAGGCCACCACAAAAGTAGGTGGCTCCCTCAATATGATGGCAAGGCTTTGGAGCCCACACCACCATCGAATAAGCCGGTAGGCCGACCACAGTTCGGTCCGGGCAAAGCAGCAGCCCCAGGAGAGCACCACACCAACCCATCCGGCCGTCCAAGCAAGAATAAAGAAGCTCGGGGGAACACTCGCGACATCCAACAAGACCCGGAGGGTAGAGCAGGACACACAAAATTGACGCACAGACCGCGGAGACGTGCCCCGGCCAGTAATAATGGTTATCTATTTGGACACAACAGACCCGAGCACGCTCGGTCCGAAAACCGTAAGCGGAGTCCGCCGGAGGTGCTTCACAGTGTGGCCCAACATAGAGGAGCCGCACACCCTCTTTGCTTCACCAACGAGGTAATGGAGCATGAATTTCCAAACGGGTTTAAACCCATCAACATCGAATCATACGATGGAACAACAGATCCCGCAGTATGGATTGAGGACTTCCTCCTCCATATCCACTCGGCTCGCGGAGACGACCTTCATGCCATTAAATACCTGCCCCTCAAGCTTAAGGGGCCAGCATGGTACTGGCTAAACAGTTTGCCAGAAAATTCTATTGGCAGCTAGGAAGATCTGGAAGACGCCTTTCTTGACAACTTCCAAGGAACATATGTCCGGCCACCAGATGCCGATGACTTAAGTCATATTGTCCAACAGCCCGGCGAGTCAGCCAGGGGGCTCTGGATTAGGTTCCTAGTCAAAAAGAATCAAATCGTCGATTGTCCGGACGCGGAAGCCCTCGCGGCCTTCAAACATAGCGTCCGGGATGAATGGCTAGCACGTCACCTCGGCCAGGAAGGACCTTAATCCATGACAGCCCTTACCGCTCTAATGACTCGCTTTTGTGCGGGAGAAGACAACTGGCTCGCTCGCAAAAGCAACAATGCCAGCGACCCGGGCACTTCCGAAATCCGAGACGGCAACGGCAAGCCACGACTGAACGAGCATAACAGTCGCAGCAATAACGAAAGATTGCGCGACACAACGGTCAACGCCGGATTTCACAATCCGAAAACCGGTCAACGGAAGAAGCCATTTAAGGCCAAACAGGACGGACCATCCGCCCTTGACAGGATATTGGACCGACCCTGTCAGATTCACGGCCACCCTGATAAGCCAGCTAATCATACCAACAGAAACAGTTGGGTCTTCAAGCAGGCAGGCAAGCTTAATGCCGAATACAAAGGGAGAAGGCCACCAAGCGATAAAGACAGCGGCAAGGCGCGCCAGCCAAACACCGGGGGCCAGAAGCAGTTTCCCTCCGACGTTCGACCACTACCGGAGCGGAAATAGCAGTTCGGCTTCCGTCACCCACCCACTATGATGGCAGGATTTACACCACGTGTACATCACTACGCGCTCAAGATACCATGAGCATCGGCGGAAGCACAATACGGACAACCCTGCAAGCATTCCCGTAACATTTTTATCCATTTTCTTTATTTTTTCTTTATTATAAACAGGTGACCGACAGGACTGCATATATAGCGGACTCTGTCGGAGTTTGGATCCGCACACTCACCTAAGGGGTTACTTCAGTTAAGGACTCCCCTCCCCGAGGACGGGCGGCGCAGACGTGCGAGAGGAGGTCCAAAACAGCTTCTTTGTAGACCGCACTCTTTATTTTGAGCCTGTACTATGCCTTTTTCCTCCGTTCCCGACCCCGAGCATATCAAATAGACGGGTTGTGGTTTTTCCCTTCTTTATATATATATATATATATATATATATATATATATATATATATATATATATATATATATATATGAATTTATCATTGGCTTGTTGCTCCACTCCCAGTAAACTTCATCCGAACTAAATACTCTTTTTACAATGAGTACGGCCGTAACGGCGGTGTTACAAGACGCACCTCGGCATAACCTGCCAGGTGCTTGATGTCTACTACGCAACCTTCTTCTTGTAGACGTTGTTGGGCCTCCAAGTGCAAAGGTTTGTAGGACAGTAGCAAATTTCCCTCAAGTGGATGACCTAAGGTTTATCAATCCATGGGAGGCGTAGGATGAAGATGGTCTCTCTCAAACAAGCCTGCAACCAAATAACAAAGAGTCTCTTGTGTCCCCAACACACCCAATACAATGGTAAATTGTATAGGTGCACTAGTTCAGCGAAGAGATGGTGATACAAGTGCAATATGGATGGTAGATATAGGTTTTTGTAATCTGAAAATATAAAAACAGCAAGGTAACTAATGATAAAAGTGAGCGTAAACGGTATTGCAATGCTAGGAAACAAGGCCTAGGGTTCATACTTTCAGTAGTGCAAGTTCTCTCAACAATAATAACATAATTGGATCATATAACTATCCCTCAACATGCACAAAGAGTCACTCCAAAGTCACTAATAGTGGAGAACAGACGAAGAGATTATGGTAGGGTACGAAACCACCTCAAAGTTATTCTTTCCAATCAATCCGTTGGGCTATTCCTATAAGTGTCACAAACTGCCCTAGAGTTCGTACTAGAATAACACCTTAAGACACAAATCAACCAAAACCCTAATGTCACCTAGATACTCCAATGTCACCTCAAGTATCCATGGGTATGATTATACGATATGCATCACACAATCTCAGATTCATCTATTCAACCAACACATAGAACCTCAAAGAGTGCCCCAAAGTTTCTACCGGAGAATCAAGACGAAAACGTGTGCCAACCCCTATGCATAGGTTCATGGGCGGAACCCGCAAGTTGATCACCAAAACATACATCAAGTGAATCACATGATATCCCATTGTCACCACAGATACGCACGGCAAGACATACATAAAGTGTTCTCAAATCATTAAAGACTCAATCCGATAAGATTACTTCAAAGGGAAAACTCAATCCATTACAAGAGAGTAGAGGGGGAGAAGAAACATAAGATCCAACTATAATAGCAAAGCTCGCGATACATCAAGATCGTGCCAAATCAAGAACACAAGAGAGACAGATCAAACACATAGCTACTGGTACATACCCTCAGCCCCGAGGGTGAACTACTCCCTTCTCATCATGGAGAGCGCCGGGATGATGAAGATGGCCACCGGTGAGGGATCCCCCCTCCGGTAGGGTGCCGGAACAGGGTCCCGATTGCTTTTTGGTGGCTACAGAGGCTTGCTGCGGCGGAACTCCCGATCTATTCTGTTCCCCGATCGTTTTAGGGTATATGGATATATATATATAGGTGAAAGAAGTACGTCAGGGGAGCCACGAGGGGCCCACGAGGGTGGAGGGCGCGCCCAGGGGGGTGGGTGCGCCCCCCTGCTTCGTGCCTTCCTCGGTGCTTTCTTGACATGGACTCCAAGTCTCCCGGGTTGCTTTCCTTCCAAAAATAACTTCTCCAGAAGGTTTCATTCCGTTTCGACTCCGTTTGATATCCCTTTTCTTCGAAACACTGAAACAAGGGAAAAAACAGGAACTGGCATTGGGCTCTGGGTCAATAGGTTAGTCCCAAAAGTAATATAAAAGTGCATAGTAAAGCCCATAAAACATCCAAGATGGATAATATAATAGCATGAATACTTCATAAATTATAGATACGTTGGAGACGTATCAGTGCTCGGTATGGGAACAAATCAGTCGCCAATAAAAGTCCGACCAGCTCTATAGCGTACTTCGGCGTCACAAGTTTGGCCTTATATGCATCAGCTCCGAATCATTGTCTTTGCTCAATAGTTGGGTTGTCCGGCTCCTGTGCTTGCTACCCTACGTTCCGCTCTATTGGCTAGGGTAGTAAAGGGAGAACTACTACGATTGTGCCCTGGCTTTGACCGGATGGGCACCTCAGTAGAGAAAGCCGAAAATTGACTGTCATGATGCGGCGAGAGCTGGTCAACCACTTGACGACTTATTCGAATCTTTAGCGATTCTCCGTGTCACATGAAGGATCTTTTTTAGATCAAAACATGTAAGGCCCAATATTACGATACGTCGCATACATACCAGGGGCTATGTCGTAGCCCCACCATAAAACCCCTATGGCTAAGTGGAAGTGTTAACGCCCTATAGTCCGATTGCCTGGTTCGCCGCATTATCACCTCCTTTCTGGACCAAGACATTGGATAAAGAGTGATTCAATGCTTTTCCGAACACCCCCGTATTTCCAACGAGGGGGCTGAAGCCGACGACTGGAAAACTTTCAAATTACATTAAAACTGCCGCACAGGAGGAATACAAGCTTTCGAGCAAAAAAATAGATTAACTATAAAGTTGTCTGTTACAACCCTTGTACACATCACTCGAATATTATGTCTTTCGAGAACTGACCCTCTATCAAGCGGGCGGCCTCTAGGATGTTTCCAAAATAATGCTCCGGTTCCGGACGGTCCTTGCCTTCGGATGGACTCTTCGTCGCAATATTGATGGCCTTCATCTTCCCCCAGAATATCTTGACTCGGGCGAAGGCCATCCGTGCACCTTCAATGCACGCTGACTGCTTCACAGCGTCGATACGCGGCACCGCGTCAGCAAGCCGCTGCACCAGGCCGAAGTAACTACTCAGAACAGGTTCAGTCAGCCACAAATGGACTACGACGTTCATCATGGCAGCGCCGGATATCCTATGCAGCTCGGCCCACTGGGACATCTGTTCATTCAGCAACAGAGGGCGCTTTGACGCGCCGAATTGCGACCAGAAAAGCTTCTCCATTGCACACCCCTCTTGCGCCTGATAAAACTACGCCGCATCAGAAGAACTCTTCGGCAAGTCTAAAAAATTGTCCGGAGAACTCCATACTTGGTTAAGCTGAGCATAGTTTGGATCGCCGAACTTAGCCTATAGCAAAAAGGGTTTGCCAGCCACAATGTCCCCAGCTTGCCGAATCTCCTCACGGGCTGCTCTAGATTGAGACCGTGCCTCTTTCACCTCTCGTAAGGCCTTGTCAAGATCAGCCGTTTTGGCTTCATTCTCCTTCTCAAGAAGTGTACAGCGGCTAGCCGCATTCTCTAACTCGCGCGCCATGGTGGACATCTTCTCCTTGTCTTGGTGCCGCGCAGCTTGTTCGGCCTTCAACTCAGCCGATGCCTTTTCGGCTGCCATATCACTAAACCGGGCCTGCTCCTTGACCCGGGCCAGCTCCGCCTGAAGAGCTTCCACGGCGGCGGCACCATCTGCATTCATGCACATTTCATATAAAACTCTTTCTCAGAGCCAGGCTTAAATTACAAACACATGGGTGTAAGGAATACTCGAAATATATACCTTGCGAGTCGTCAAGATGCCTGTTGATCAAAGCAATGTCATCCTCCGCAATATCCAGCTTTCGCTGTAGCTCGGTTACCTCCGAATTCCGGGCAGTGGCAGGAGGGGAGACAGCCTGCATTCCAAATTAAGCCAAGGTTAGCACCTGAAGATCTCTTTTCGATCCTCCGATCACTTTCTTTGAAGGCGATCCGAGTCTCAGGGGCTACTGCATACACAACAGGGGCATTCTGTCAACATTATTCCATTGAGAAAATTACATCGCAAACCTCAAAACCCCTTAGAAGGCTCATGAAGGCCTCATTCAACCCGCTCTTCGCGGAGAGAACCTTTTCGACCACTGTAGCCATTAAGGCACGGTGCTCCTCTGAAACGGACGCCTGTCGTAGCATGTCCATCAGTATCTCCGGCTCTCCTGGGTCTTCGGACACCGTTGCCGGAGCACGATATTCCTTTAAAGGAATCCGCCTACCTGCCTCCAGAATCATCTCCGCTTGTAAGCCGGACAGTTCGGGGCCGCCATTCTTGACCCCCGAACCCAGAGTGTCAGAGGCACCACCTTCGAGTAACTCCTTCCTCGTTTCCTGTGCTACTTGCCGGTCAGGAGGGGCCCTCCGGGACGACACCTCAAGATCACCCGCCCTATTGGGCGAGGAGGCCGGAGAAGGCGTGTCACTCTCCATCATCTCTGGAAGAAGGTCCCCCGAGGAGGAGGACGATTGAGAAACACCAGGCGTTAACCTGCGAGGACGTGCACATATCGGAGAACTACTTCAGTAATAAGAAAAGAATGAGGTATGGTTAAAGTACCCCGCTTCACTTACGGTCTGGCCGGAGGTTCGTCCTCAGCATCAAGCTCTACATCGACATCGCTTGCCCGGCTCAAGCCGACCAACGATGGCATTTTTCCTTTCTTGGAAAGTTTCCCCTCCTGGCCTCCAGAAGCAGCCCGCTTCTTGCCGTGGCAGGCATCTCCTTTGGGTTCCCCG
The DNA here is from genome assembly GCF_002575655.3 of Aegilops tauschii subsp. strangulata. NCBI lineage: Eukaryota > Viridiplantae > Streptophyta > Magnoliopsida > Poales > Poaceae > Aegilops > Aegilops tauschii. The sequence goes on along the minus strand of NC_053041.3, from coordinate 633,534,062 downwards.
CTCTCACCCCCCCCCCTCTGCAGACGCCCGATACGGTGTCGGAATTAACATCCGCGTCAACAGGGTGGACGCGGGATCTTCGGGAAGGGGCGCCAGACTCCAGATTAATACCGCTTTCTTTATCCAGTCCTGTAGGGACGGATTGCTCAGTATCTTGTCAAAAGATGTTGGAATAAAAGGTGTTGAATACTTACCGAAGTGTCCGGATGATTGCAGTCGAGGCCAACATCTTCGGTGGTGTCCGGCCATTGCTCTCGCTCCCCGAAATATAATTTCCACATTCCTTCGTGCGTAGTGCCGAAGAAGTGCTGAAGAGTCCGCCGCCCTTCTGGATTAAACTCCCACATACGGATAGGCCGCCGCTGACATGGCAGGATCCGGCAGACTAGCATTACTTGAACAACATTCACAAGCTTGATGCCTCTCTCGGTAAGGCTTCGGATGCGACTTTGCAGAGTCTACACCTCATTAATGGATCCCCAGTTCAATCCCTTGTTGATCCATGAAGCGAGTTGAATTGGAGGGCCGGGTCGGAAAGCAGGAGTAGCCATCCACTTGGAGCCCCGCGGCTCATTGATATAAAACCACCGCTGCTGCCATAGTTCGGAAGACTCGGCGAAAGATCCTTCAAACCAAACCGCGCTGGCAAGCTTGCTTATTGCAACGCTGCCGCACTCTGCCTGCTCCTCCTCTGTCACCTACGGTCTCACATGAAAAGTCTTGAGCCACAAACCAAATTGCGGAGGAGTCTGGGGGAAGGCCTCACACGTGACGATAAATGCCGAGATGAGAAGAATGGCACCCAGGGCCAGATCGTGAAAATCTAGCCCATAGTAGAACATGAGCCCCCGGACAAAGGGGCTAAGCACGAACCCTAGCCCGTGAAGGAAGTGGGACACAAATACTACCCTCTCGCCGGATTTGGGGGTGGGAATAATCTGCCCCTCGGCAGGAAGCCGATGAAGAATTTCTGGGGTCAGGTACCTCGCTACGCGGAGCTTCGCAATATCCTCCTCCGTGACTGAAGAGGCCACCCATCGGCCTGAACGGCTGGGCCCGGACATGATTGGGGCTGGTGGTGATTGGAACTCGAGGGATAGAACTCGAGGTGGCTGGGATTGAGGAAGAAGCAAGTGCAGAAAAGAAAGACAAGTCCGGGTCCCTATATAAAGGCCCAAAATATCGAGTGTCCCCTCCTGGTTCTCGAAACTTACCTATCCTCAAAGAGTTGTACCCAGAGGACGGTTGGGTTACCCATGCCAACATTATTGAAAATCCCGTGAATAAGGGGACATGATCTCTGCTTTGACAAGACGTGCCAATAAAATCGCTCCCCGAGACGTGGGGCGACAGGCTAGCCAACGGTTGGAAATAATAACCGGGCAGGCGTGATGCAATGTCATAAACAGTCGTCGGCAGATTGGACTCGTGGAGTATTGTATTTTCTGCAATTATATACACAGGTCCGGATACAATCATCGCATCCGAGGACTACATTGGAGTTCGGAAGAAACGGAACCCGCCTTGCAATGCCGAAGACAATATGCGCGCTGGACTCCTCATCATTGAAGCCAGGTTCAGGGGCTACTGAGGGAGTCCTGGACTAAGGGCTCCTCTGGCGTCCGGCCTGTTATCCGTTGGGCCGGACTGATGGGTGCTACCTCTTGAGCACTGCGTTGGTTTTCTCTTGAAGAGGAAAGGGTGATGCAGCAAAGTAGCGTAAGTATTTCCCTCAGTTTTTGAGAACCAAGGTATCAATCCAGTAGGAGGCCACGCACGAGTCCCTCGCACCTACACAAACAAATAAATCCTCACAACCAACGCAATAAAGGGGTTGTCAATCCATTCACAGTCACTTACGAGAGTGAGATCTGATAGGTATGATAAGATAATATTTTTGGTGTTTTTATGATAAAGATGCAAAGTAAAGAAAGTAAAATAAAAACGGCGTCAGAAATAACTTGTTGGCGGGAGATTAATATGATGGAAAATAGACCCGGGGGCCATAGGTTTCACTAGTGGCTTCTCTCATGAGCATAAGTATTACGGTAGGTGACCAAATTACTGTTGAGCAATTGACAGAATTGAGCAGTCATGAGAATATCTAGGTATGATCATATATATAGGCATCACATCCGAGACAAGTAGACCGACTCCTGCCTGCATCTACTACTATTACTCCACACATCGACCGCTATCCAGCATGCATCTAGAGTATTAAGTTCATAAGAACAGAGTAACGCTTTAAGCAAGATGACATGATGTAGAGGGATAAACTCATGCAATATGATATAAACCCCATCTTGTTATCCTCGATGGCAACAATACAATACATGCCTTGCTACCCCTACTGTCACTGGGAAAGGACACCACAAGATTGAACCCAAAGCTAAGCACTTCTCCCATTGCAAGAAAGATCAATCTAGTAGGCCAAACCAAACTGATAATTCGAAGAGACTTGCAAAGATAACCAATCATACATAAAAGAATTCAGAGAAGATTCAAATATTGTTCATAGATAAACTTGATCATAAACCCACAATTCATCGGTCTCAACAAACACACCGCAAAAGAAGATTACATCGAATAGATCTCCACGAGAGAGGGGGAGAACATTGTATTGAGATCCAAAAAGAGAGAAGAAGCCATCTAGCTAATAACTATGGACCCGAAGGTCTGAGGTAAACTACTCACACATCATCGGAGAGGCTATGGTGCTGATGTAGAAGCCCTCCGTGATCGATGCTCCCTCCGGCGGAGCTCCGGAAAAGGCCCCAAGATGGGATCTCACGGGTACAGAAGGTTGCAGCGGTGGAATTAGGTTTTTGGCTCCGTATCTGGTAGTTTGGGGGTACGTAGGTATATATAGGAGGAAGGAGTACGTCGGTGGAGCAACATGGGGCCCACGAGGGTGGAGGGCGCACCTAGGGGGTAGGCGCGCCCCCCTACCTCGTGCCCTCCTGGTTGATGTTTTGACGTAGGGTCCAAGTCCTCTGGATCACGTTCGTTCCGAAAATCACGTTCCCGAAGGTTTCATTCCGTTTGGACTCCGTTTGATATTCTTTTTCTGCGAAACTCTGAAATAGGCAAAAAACAGCAATTCTGGGCTGGGCCTCCGGTTAATAGGTTAGTCCCAAAAAATAATATAAAAGTGTATAATAAATCCCAATAATGTCCAAAACAGAATATAATATAGCATGGAACAATCAAAAATTATAGATACGTTGGAGACGTATCAAGCATCCCCAAGCTTAATTCCTGCTCGTCATCGAGTAGGTAAATGGTAAAAACAGAATTTTTGATGTGGAATGCTACTAGGCATAATTTCAATGTAATTCTTCTTAATTGTGGTATGAGTATTCCGATCCGAAAGATTCAAGATAAAAGTTCAATATTGACATAAAAATAATAATACTTCAAGCATAGTAACTGAGCAATTATGTCCTCTCAAAATAACATGGCCAAAGAAAGTTTATCCCTACAAAATCATATAGTTTAGTCATGCTCCATTTTCGTCACACAAGAATGCTCTCATTATGCACAACCCCGATGACAAGCCAAGCAATTGTTTCATACTTTAGTAATCTCAAACTTTTTCAACCTTCACGCAATACATGAGCGTGAGTCATGGATATAGCACTATGGGTGGAATAGAGTATAATGATGGGGGTTATGTGGAGAAGACAAAAAGGGAGAAAGTCTCACATTAACGTGGCTAATCAATGAGCTATGGAGATCCTTATCGATTGATTTTAATGCAAGGAGTAGGGATTGCCATGCAACGGATGCACTAGAGTTATAAATATATGAAAGCTCAACAAAAGGAACTAAGTGGGTGTGCATCCAACTTGCTTGCTCACGAAGACCTAGGGCATTTGAGGAAGCCCATTGTTGGAATATACAAGCCAAGTTCTATAATGAAAAATTCCCACTAGTATATGAAAGTGACAAAACAAGAGACTCTCTATCATGAAGATTATGGTGCTACTTTGAAGCACAAGTGTGGTAAAAAGGATAGTAACATTGTCCCTTCTCTCTTTTTCTCTCATTTTTTTTTATTTTTTTGGCCTTCTTTTATTTTATGGCCTTTCTCTTTTTTTTCCTCACTTAGGACAATGCTCTAGAAAATGATGATCATCACACTTGTATTTATTTACAACTCAATGATTACAACTCGATACTAGAACAAAGTATGACTCTATATGAATGCCTCCGGCGGTGTACCGGGATATGCAATGAACCAAGAGTGACATGATGAAAGAATTATGAATGGTGGCTTTGCCACAAATACTATGTCAACTACATGATCATGCAAAGCAATATGACAATGAGGAACGTGTCATGATAAACGGAACGGTGGAAAGTTGCATGGCAATATATCTCGGAATGGCTATGGAAATGCCATAATAGGTAGGTATGGTGGCTGTTTTGAGGAAGATATAAGGAGGTTTATGTGTGAAAGAGCGTGTCATATCACGGGGTTTGGATGCACCGGCAAAGTTTGCACCAACTCTCAATGTGAGAAAGGGTAATGCACGGTACAGAAGAGGCTAGCAATGATGGAAGGGTGAGAGTGCGTATAATCCATGGACTCAACATTAGTCATAAAGAACTCACATACTTACTGCAAAAATCTACAAGTCATCAAAAACCAAGCACTACGCGCATGCTCCTAGGGGATAGATTGGTAGGAAAAGACCATCGCTCGTCCCCGACCGCCACTCATAAGGAGGACAATCAAAGAACACCTCATGTTTCAAATTTATTACATAACGTTTACCATACGCGCATGCTACGGGACTTGCAAACTTCAACACAAGTATTTCTCAAATTCACAACTACTCAACTAGCACAACTTTGATATGACTACCTCCATGTCTCAAAACAATCATCAAGCATCAAACTTCTCTTAGTATTCAACACACTCATAAGAAAGTTTTTACTAGTCTTGAATACCTAGCATATTAGGATTATTTAAGCAAATTACCATGCTGTTTAAGACTCTCAAAATAATATAAGTGAAGCATGAGAGAATAATAGTTTCTACAAAACAAAACCACCACCGTGCTCTAAAAGATATAAGTGAAGTACTACAGCAAAAACTATATAACTCAAAAGATATAAGTGAAGCACATAGAGTATTCTAATAATTTCCGAATCATGTGTGTCTCTCTCAAAAGGTGTGTACAGCAAAGATGATTGTGGTAAACTAAAAATCAAAGACTCAAATAATACAAGACGCTCCAAGCAAAACACATATCATGTGGTGAATAAAAATATAGCTCCAAGTAAAGTTACCGATGGAAGTAGACGAAAGAGGGGATGCCTTCCGGGGCATCCCCAAGCTTTGGCTTTTAGGTGTCCTTAGATTATCTTGGGGTGCCATGGGCATCCCCAAGCTTAGGCTCTTTCCACTCCTTGTTCCATAATCCATCAAATCTTTCACCCACAACTTGAAAACTTCACAACACAAAACTCAGCAGAAAATCTCGTGAGCTCCGTTAGCGAAAGAAAACAAAAGACCACTTCAAGGTAATGTAATGAACTCATTTTTATTTATATTTGTGTTAAACCTACTTTATTCCAACTTCTCTATGGTTTATAAACTCTTTTACTAGCCATAGATTCATCAAAATAAGCAAACAACACACGAAAAACAGAATCTGTCAAAAACAGAACAGTCTGTAGTAATCTGTAACTAACGCAAACTTCTGGAACTCCAAAAAAATCTACAAAAATAGGAGGACCTAGACAATTTGTTTATTGATCAGCAGCAATTTGAATCAATATTTTATCACGTTCTGGTGATTTTCAACAATTATTTTCGTGAACAGAAAGTTTCTGGAATTTTCAGCAAGATCAAATAACTATCATCCAAGAAGATCTTATAGGTTAAACTTGGCACAAACACTAATTAAACATAAAAAGACATCTAACCAGAGGCTAGATCAAATATTTATTCCTAAACAGAAGAAAAAAGCAAAAAACTAAAAATAAAATTGGGTTGCCTCCCAACAAGCGCTATCGTTTAACGCCCCTAGCTAGGCATAATAGCAAGGATAGATCTAAGTATTGCCATATTTGGTAGGCAATTCTTCAGTGAGACATCTATCATCCTTAGGAGTTTCTTTCTTTTTATTGATTATCAAATTTTTTAGGCACAAAATCGAAGAATTCATTTGTAACAAATGGTTCCTTAATGATAGCAAAAAGATTGGGATGAATACTTGTAGACTTGAGATCCGCAGTTTCCTTACTAGATGATTCACCCTTATTTTTAGGAACATACATAAGCTTGGCAATTTTAGTTGGGGGACTTGGAGTATTCTTTACGGAAGAAAAAGCGGTCCCCAAGTTGGTAATGATACTCTCAAGTTTATCGACTCTAGTGGAATCCTAATTTATTCTTTCATTAACTATGGGTTCCTTCTCCTTAATATTTTTCAAAGTGACTCCTACTTTAGACCCATATTGGGTAATTCGGTTGTGGATCTTTTTATCCAAATTTTCAATTAACTCTACGGTAGCAACTTTATTTTCAATAATTTCAAGTCTTTGCATTACATGCTCCAAAGTTAACATAGTTCCATTAACCAAAAGAGGTGGTGAGCCAAACAAATCTATCATAGCATTATAAGAATCAAAAGTATGGCTACCAAAGAAATTCCCTCCGGTAATGGTATCAAGGATATATCTGTACCAAGGAGTAGTGCCTACATAAAAATTGCGGAGAAGAACGGAAGTAGATTGCTTCCTGGTAGATCTATTTTGAGCATTGCAAATCCTATACCAAGCGTGTTTCAGATATTCTCCCTCCCTTTGTTTAAAATTTAGAACTTCATTCTCGGGGGACAACGGAGAAGAAAGAGGACTAGCCATAACGACAAGCAAACGGAAAAGAGGCGAACGGAAAAGAGAGGGAGAATAAAACGGCAAGGGTGAAGTGGGGGAGAGGAAAACAAGAGGCAAATGGCAAATAATGTAATGCGGGAGATAAGGGTTTGTGATGGGTACTTGGTATGTTGACTTTTGCGTAGACTCCCCGGCAACGGCGCCAGAAATCCTTCTTGCTACCTCTTGAGCACTGCGTTGGTTTTCCCTTGAAGAGGAAAGGGTGATGCAGCAAAGTAGCGTAAGTATTTCCCTCAGTTTTTGAGAACCAAGGTATCAATCGAGTAGGAGGCCACGCACGAGTCCCTCGCACCTACACAAACAAATAAATCCTCGCAACCAACGCAATAAAGGGGTTGTCAATCCCTTCACGGTCACTTACGAGAGTGAGATCTGATAGATATGATAAGATAATATTTTTGGTATTTTTATGATAAAGATGCAAAGTAAAGAAAGTAAAATAAAAACGGTGTCAGAGATTAATATGATGGAAAATAGACCCGGGGGCCATAGGTTTTACTAGTGGCTTCTCTCATGAGCATAAGTATTACGGTGGGTGAACAAATTACTATTGAGCAATTGACAGAATTGAGCATAGTTATGAGAATATCTAGGTATGATCATGTATATAGGCATCACGTCCGAGACAAGTAGACCGACTCCTGCCTGCATCTACTACTATTATTCCACACATCGACCGCTATCCAGCATGCATCTAGAGTATTAAGTTCATAAGAACAGAGTAACGCTTTAAGCAAGATGACATGATGTAGAGGGATAAACTCATGCAATATGATATAAACCCCATCTTGTTATCCTCGATGGCAACAATACAATACGTGCCTTGCTGCCCCTACTGTCACTGGGAAAGGACACCGCAAGATTGAACCCAAAGCTAAGCACTTCTCCCATTGCAAGAAAGATCAATCTAGTAGGCCAAACCAAACTGATAATTCGAAGAGACTTGCAAAGATAACCAATCATACATAAAAGAATTCAGAGAAGATTCAAATATTGTTCATAGATAAACTTGATCATCAACCCACAATTCATCGGTCTCAACAAACACACCGCAAAAGAAGATTACATCGAATAGATCTCCACGAGAGAGGGGAGAACATTGTATTGAGATCCAAAAAGAGAGAAGAAGCCATCTAGCTAATAACTATGGACCCGAAGGTCTGAGGTAAACTACTCACACATCATCGGAGAGGCTATGGTGTTGATGTAGAAGCCCTCCGTGATCGATGCCCCCTCCGGCGGAGCTCCGGAAAAGGCCCCAAGATGGGATCTCACGGGTACAGAAGGTTGCGGCGGTGGAATTAGGTTTTTGGCTCCGTATCTGGTAGTTTGGGGGTACGTAGGTATATATAGGAGGAAGGAGTACGTCCGTGGAGCAACATGGGGCCCACGAGGGTGGAGGCGCGCCTGGGGGGTAGGCGCGGCCGCTACCTCGTCCCCTCCTGGTTGATGTCTTGACGTAGGGTCCAAGTCCTCTGGATCACGTTCGTTCCGAAAATCACATTCCCGAAGGTTTCATTCCGTTTGGACTCCGTTTGATATTCTTTTTCTGCGAAACTCTGAAATAGGCAAAAAACAGCAATTCTGGGCTGGGCCTCCGGTTAATAGGTTAGTCCCAAAAATAATATAGAAGTGTATAATAAAGACCAATAATGTCCAAAACAGAATATAATATAGCATGGAACAATCAAAAATTATAGATACGTTGGAGACGTATCAATGGGCTATGAAGACATGAAGACCGAAGACTATACCCGTGTCCGGATTGGACTCTACTTGGCGTGGAAGGCAAGCTAGGCGACCGATTATGAAGATTCCCTCCTATGTAACCGACTCCATGTAACCCTAGATCTCTCCGGTGTCTATATAAACCGGAGGGCATAGTCCGGATAGGACAAATTCATTACCATATACTCATAGGCTAGACTTCTAGGGTTTAGCCATTACGATCTCATGGTAGATCAACTCTTGTAACACTCATATTCATCAAGATCAATCAAGCAGGAAGTAGGGTATTACCTCCATAGAGAGGGCCCGAACCTGGGTAAACGTCGTGTCCCCCGTCTCCTGTTACCATCGATCCTAGACGCACAGTTCGGGACCCCCTACCCGAGATCCGCCGGTTTTGACACCGAAAACCCCCATGATAACAGTCATTATTCTTCTCTCTCATATATGGAGCAATGAACCCCAACAAACTGAAAGTCAACCCGTTACATATATGAAGCAATGACTTTAAAAATGGCCTATGTTCTTCCGGAATGCTGATTAATTCCCGTTCCGGCAAATCACGGGCACTCGATATTTCCTACTTTCTAGCACATGTCACGCCAAAATTCACGAATTTTTTTGGCATGACCTTTGCTAAATTAGGACATATCGAGCGCCTGAAATTTGCCAGAACGGAAATGAATGAACATTCCAGCAAAACATAGGCCACTCGGAGGTGTTCCCTGCAAACAATAAAAGCCAAGATATCACTTGGCAAGCACATACACATGCTAGTACTACACAACACTACTCCACATATCACATGCTAGTACTACATAGCACTTGGCAAGATCATCTTTACTCACTAGACGGTTGTCGAGGATCTTCTAGGTGTCGTCGAGCGGCTCATCGGTGTGATCTACCCTGCAGCACATGAGGAGTCACACATGAGCATGTAAACACTATTGACATTTTCATTCAAAAATACTAGCTTTATTTTTTCACATTTTCATTTTCATTTCTTCAAATGTTCAAACAGAGTCAAGTTCCTTACATTTTCATTACTTCACATGTTCAAATAGAGTCAAGTTCTTTACAAGCCCGGGACCAACGCTGCCACTATGTCTATCCCTAGTGAGTAAGGGGGGGCACTCAGCAGTAGCATTGGTTGCCAAGCCGGTGCTACTGCTACTTTACTACCTGTAGCGCTGGTATGTGCCAAGCGGTACTACTAATTAGCAGTAGCGTTGTGCCCCAACCCGGCGCTACTACTAAGGTCCTATGTATAAGCTTTCTCCTAGTAGTGAAATGCTACTTCTTGAGCTTCCGTTGGTTTTTCCCTTGAAGAGGAAAGGGTGATGCAGAACAGTAGAGATAAGTATTTCCCTCAGTTAAGAACCAAGGTATCAATCCAGTAGGAGAAACGCGCAAGTCCCCAATAGATGCACCTGCACAAACAATCAAACACTTGCACCCAACGCGATAAAGGGGTTGTCAATCCCTTCACGGCCACTTGCAAAGGTGAGATCTGACAGAAATAGATAAAACTAAACAAAAGAAAAAATATTTTTGGGTTTTTTGGCTTATAGATCTGGAAATAAAAGATTTGCAAAATAGTAGATCAGAAACTAATATGATGGAAAATAGACCCGGGGGCCATAGGTTTCACTAGAGGCTTCTCTCGTGAAGGCAAATAATACGGTGGGTGAACAAATTACTGTCGAGCAATTAATAGAAAAGCACAAAGTTATGACGATATCCAAGGCAATGATTATGCCATGTAGGCATCATGTCCGTGTCAAGTAGACCAACTCCTGCCTGCATCTACTACTATTACTCCACACATCGACCGACTCCTGCCTGCATCTAGAGTATTAAGTCCATAAAGAATAGAGTAACGCTTTAAGTAATATGACATGATGTAGAGGAATTAACTCAAGCAATATGATGAAAACCCCGTCTTTTTATCCTTGATGGCAACAATGCAATATGTGCCTTGCTACCCCTACTATCACTGGGTGAGGACACTGCAAGATTGAACCCAAAACTAAGCACCTCTCCTATTGCAAGAAATACCTATCTAGTTGGCCAAACCAAACCGATAATTCGAAGAGAAATACAAAGATATCAAATCATGCATATAATAATTCAGAGAAGATTCAAATAATATTCATAGATAAGCTGATCATCAATCCATAATTCATCGGTTCTCGACAAACACACCGCAAAAGAAGATTACATCAAATAGATCTCTAAGAACATCGAGGATAATATGGTATTGAGAATCAAAGAGAGAGAGAAGAAACCATCTAGCTACTAGCTGTCGACTCGTAGGTCTGTGGTAAACTACTCATGCTTCATCGGAAGGGCAATAGAGTTGATGTAGATGTCCTCCATGATCGAATCCCCCTCCGGCAGGATGCCGGAAAAGGCTCCAAGATGGGATCTCACGGGAATAGAAGGTTGGGACGGTGGAAAAGTGTTTTCGTGGATGCTTCTGAGGGTTTTGGGATATATGGGAATATATAGGAGAAAGAGCTAGGTCAGGGGGTCACCGAGAGACCCACAAGGTAGGGGGGGCCCCCCCCTAGGGCGCACCCCCATCCTTGCCGCCGCCTCGTGGCTCTTCTTACTTGCAGTCCAAGTCCCCTAGGTGTATTCTGGTCCAAGAGAAATCAAAGTGAAGTTTTATTTCATTTGGACTCCATTTAGTATTCCTTTTCTGCAAAGCTCAAAAACGAGGAAAAACAGAAGTTGGCACTGGGATCTAGGTTAATAAGTTAGTCCCAAAAGTAATATAAAATAGCATATTAATGCATATAAAACATCCAAAACAGATAATATAATAGCACGGAACAATCAAAAATTATAGATACATTGGAGACGTACCAAGCATCCCCAAGCTTAATTCCTGCTTGTCCTCGAGTAGGTAAATGATAAAAACAGAATTTTTGATGTGGAATGCTACCTAACATATTTATCCATGTAATTTTCTTTATTGTGGCATGAATATTCAAATCCATAAGATTTAAAAAAAAAGTTTAATATTGACATAAAAACGATAATACTTCAAGCATACTAATAAAGCAATCATGTCTTATCAAAATAACATGGCCAAAGAAAGCTATCCCTACAAAATCATATAGTCTGGCTATGTCCATCTTCATCACACAAAGTATTCAAATCATGCACAACCCCGATGACAAGCCAAGCAATTGTTTCATACTTTTGATGTTCTCAAACCTTTTCAACTTTCACGCAATACATGAGCGTGAGCCATGGACATAGCACTATAAGTGGAATAGAATATGGTGGTTGTGGAGAAGACAAAAAGAAGGAGATAGTCTCACATCAACTAGGCGTATCCATGAGTAATTTTAGGAGGTTCCCCATCTCCATGAGTAGCAGGTACAACTAATTTTTTTGGTGTTTTGTGTTCCATATCCATAACTAAAGATAGAGAATAACTTAGATTAGGAAATAAAACTACTTAGTGATAAAGCAAACAAGCACACACGAGAATATTTACCCCACGCTATAACTCCCCGGCAACGGCGCCAGAAAAAGGTCTTGTTAACCCACAAGTATAGGGGATTGTTTGTAGCCTTTTTCAATAAATAAGAGTGTCGAACCCAATGAGGAGCTAAAGGTAGAACAAATATTCCCTCAAGTTCTATCGACCACCGATACAACTCTACGCACACTTGACGTTCGCTGTACCGGAAAAGTATGAAACTAGAAGTACTTTGTAGGTGTGATAGGATAGGTTTGCAAGATAATAAAGAGCACGGAAATAAAATCTAGGGGCTGCTTACATAAAGACACAACTAAGTTAGTTTAGTAGAGAGCTTTTGTCAACAATAAAGTTATTTGTCCCTAGGCAATCGATAACAAGTACCGGTAATCATTCTTGCAATTTTATATGAGGGAGAGGCATGAGCTAACATACTTTCTCTACTTGGATCATATGCACTTATGATTGGACCCCTAGCAAGCATCCGCAACTACTAAACATCATTAAGGTCGTGAAACCCAACCATAGCATTAAGTATCAAGTCCTCTTTATTCCCATACGTCATACCCCACCTACTCGGGTTTAAGTTTCTGTCACTCTCGCAACCCACCATAAGCGAACCATGAACATATTGCAACTCCCTACAGCGGGGGCCCCTCACATTTGCGCGAGAACGGAGGGCACCGTAGGACAGCACCATAAGTAAAATATACAAGCATACCAACCAAGATAACGATTAACCCACAGGACAAAGCGGATCTACTCAAATATCATAGGATAACCATAGATCATTGGGAAATAATATATGGAGTTGAGCACCATGTTTAAGTAGAGATTACAGCGGGGAGAAGGGGTGTTACACCGCTGCAAAGCGGGGGAGAGAGTTGGTGTTGACGGTAGCAAGATTTTTGATGTAGATCGTCGTCCCGATCGTTGCCCCCGGCGGCACTCCGGCGCCACCGGAAGCGAGGGGGAGAGAGCCCCCCTCCTTCTTATTCTTCCTTGGCCTCCTCGCTAGGTGGGAGAAGGGTTTCCCCTCTGGTCCTTGGCTCCCATGGCATGGAAGGGGCGAGAGCCCCTCCGAGATTGGATATGTCTCTCCGTCCTCTTCTGTTTCGCGTTCCCCAGATCTGGCCCTTCACCATTTCTTAAATTCCCGGAGATCCGTAACTCCGATTGCGTTGAAATTTTTACACGATTTTTTTCCATAAATTATCTTTCTTGCGCCAGAAGAAGGGCCCCATCCGACCTTCGAGGAGGGCACAAGACACATTGGCGCGCCAGGGGGTGCCTGGCGCGCCCTGGTGGGTTGTGGGCTCTGTGGGCCCCCGTTTGCGTTGATTCCACCTCCCAAAAATCACATGAATTCCAAAATAATTCTCCGTAATTTTTTATCGCGTTTGACTTTGTTTGATATGGATTTTCTGCAAAACAAAAACATGCAACAAACAGGAACTGGCACTGGGCACTGGATAAGTAAGTTAGTCCAAATAAATCATATAACAAGTTGCCAAAAGTATGTAAAAGTTGTATAATATTGGCATCAAACAATCAAAAATTATAGATATGACGGAGACGTATCAGCATCCCCAAGCTTAATTCCTGCTCGTCCTCGAGTAGGTAAATGATAAAAAGGTAATTTTTGATGTGGAATGCTACCTAACGTAAACTTGATCATATATCTAATCATGGCATGAATATTAAGACATAAGTGATTCAAAGCAATAGTGTATAATTTGACATAAAGACATCAATACTCAGGCATCCCAACAAACAATCATGACTTTCAAAATATCAATGCTAAAGAAAGTTATCCCTACAAAATCATATAATCTTGTCTTGCTCTGTCTTCTTAACACAAAGTATTTATCATGCACAACCCCGATGACAAGCCGAGCAATTGGTTCATACTTTTTAACGCGCTTCAGCTTTTTCAACTCTCACGCAATACATGAGCGCAAGCCATGGATATAGCACTATAGGTGGAATAGAGTATGATGATAGGGGTAAACATAAAGAAGACAAAAAATGAAGAAAGTCTCACATCGATGCGGCTAACCAACGGGCTATGGAGATGCCCATCAATTGATATCAACGTCAAGAGTAGGGATTGCCATGCAACGAATGCACTAAGAGCTATAAGTGTATGAGAGCTCAATATGAAAACTAAGTGGGTATGCATCTAATCCTATAATGAAAAATTCCCACAAGTATATGGAAGTGACAACATAGGAGACTCTCCATATGAAAAACATGGTGCTACTTTGAAGCACAAGTGTGGTAAAGGATACTAACAATGCCCCTTCTCTCTTTGTTTATTTTTTTCTTTTTTCTCTTTCTTTTTTTCTTTCTTTTTTTTTCTTTTTTTCCTTTATTTCTTTTTTTCTCTCATTGTCCGGAGTCTCATCCCGACTTGTGGGGGAATCATAGTCTCCATCATCCTTGCCTCACTGGGGCACTGCTCTAAAAATGAATAATGATCATCACACTTCTATTTACTTATAACTCAAAAGAAATAAAAATTACAACTCGATACCTATGACAAAGTATGACTCTATATGAATGCCTCTGGCATATACCAGGATGTGCAATGATCTAGCGTAACATGTATGAAAAATGATGAACGGTGGCTGGGCCACAACTACTATGTCAGCTATATGATCATGCAAAGCAATATGACAATGAATGCTCAAGTCATCAAACGGAAGCGGTGGAAGTTGCATGGCAATATATCTCGGAATGGCCATGGAAAAGCCATAATAGGTAGGTATGGTGGCTGTTTTGAGGAAGATATAATAAGGCTTATGTGTGATAGAGTGTATCATATCATGGGTTTTGGATGCAACAGCGAAGTTTGCACCGACTCTCGATGTGAGAAAGGGCAATGCACGGTACTATAGAGGCTAGCAAACTTCAAAAAGGTAAGAGTGCGTATAATCCATGGACTCACATTAGTCATAAAGAACTCATATACTTATTGCAAAAGTTTATTAGCCCTCGAAGCAAAGTACTACTACGCATGCCCCTAGGGGGATAGATTGGTAGGAAAAGACCATCGCTCGTCCCCGACCACCACACATAAGGAAGACAATCAATAATAAATCATGCTCCAACTTCATAGCATAACGAGAGACTATACGTGCATGCTTCGCGAATCACAAACCTTAACACCAATATTCCTACTAACCACAACCATTCACTAGTACCTCCCACATATTATCATCTCTATATCACAAAACTATTGCAAGGAATCAAACATATCATATTCAGTGATCCATAAGTTTTATGTAGAATTTTATGACTAACCATGAAAATGACCAATTCCTGTTGACTCTCTAAATAGATATAAGTGAAGCAAAAGAGTTTAATTCTTTATTTAAAAGACCATGCTCTAACAAATATAAGTGAAGGAAAAGATCGTTCTTCAAATAACGGTTTTCTATGTGAAGAGAAACAGGCAATCCAAACTTCAAATGATATAAGTGATGCACATGAAGCATTCTATAAGGCCAAACTCAAAAGATACAAGTGAAGTGCAATGAGCATTCTATAAATCAACCATGGACTATCTCATACCAGCATGGTGCATAAAAGAAAAGTGAAAAATAAATGCAAAAGACGCTCCAAGATTTGCACATATCACATGAACGAAACGAAACCGAAAACATACCGATACTTGTTGAAGAAAGATGGGATGCCTTCCGGGGCATCCCCAAGCTTAGACGCTTGAGCATCCTTGAATATTTACTTGGGGTGCCTTGGGCATCCCCAAGCTTGAGCTCTTGCCTCTCCTCCTTCTCCTCATATCCAGACCTCCACGATCTTTGATCACTTCATCCACACAAAACTCAACAGAAACATTTAGTGGCGGGGTTAGTGAATATGGCAATGAAATCCCATCATGTACTGCTGTAACATTATTGTATAATTATAAACAAACATTACCCACTGTATGCTATCACAATTCTATGGCCCCAAGTCAAGGAGGCTTCAACAAGAATTCAAACATATGCAAATAAAGAAGCTATAACAGCAATATGTGAAAACAGGACAGTCTGTAAAGATTTGAACATCCACCATACTTCTGTAACTCTAAAAATTCTGAAAAATTAGGAAAACGTAAAAAAATTGTATAGCAAGACTTTGCAAAGTGTTTCAGAAACGTTTGACGTTCCAGTAAAAAATGAAAATTCACGCGCTACAGCGAAAGTTTCTGTTTCTGCACCGCACATACCAACAAGCAATCTAATCATCCTAAAGGAAAATCTTGGCACATTATTTTTATAATACAATGGAATTGTACAAGGGGATAATTATATTTGTTGAAAAGTTTCTGTAATTAAAAGTTCCCCACTATATTTTTGGTTTTTAAACTATATAAAAGCACTCAACAGAAATAAATGACTCTCTAAAACTTCTGAGTTATCTCCCTGGCAGCGCTTTCTTTAAAGCCGTTAAGCTAGGAATAAAGTGCTCAAGTAATGAATCCACCCGGATCCCAAGGTATATCAAAGCCAATTTGAATCAACAATGATTTAGCATTTAGTAGTGAGCACAAAGTAATATATATCAAGCAATGATGAAGTCTAACTCTCTTCCTATGCATCGGCATGTCATACAAGAACAATTCATGCACATCAAGTAAAGGCCAATACATAGCATAAGCAATTTCTTGCAATTTTATCGTGTTGGAAACATAAAGAGGCGGAGATGTAGTTCCTCTCTCATAATAATTGCAAGTAGGAGCGGCAAGCACATGCATATTACATTCATCAAAATCATCATGTGTAACGATAAAATGCAACCCATCAACATAATCCATAATAAGAGCAAACTTCTCCGATATAGTGTAGTTTGGAGAATTCAAAAAGATAATAGGACATTCATGTGTGGGTGCAATAGCAACAATTTCATTCTTAATATAAGGAACTATAGCAAGTTCATCTCCATAAGGATAATTCATATTGGCATCTTCGCCAGAAGCATAGCAAGCATCAATTTCATCAAAAAGGGATATTTCAAATGAATCAACGGGATCATAGCAATTATCATAGCATTCATCCTTCGGTAAGCATGAAGGGACATTAAATAATGTATAAGTTGGAGGGTTACTGTCATTAGAAGGTAGGCATGGGTAGCTAATCCGCTCTTCCTACTTTTGTTCTTCGCTCTCCTCGTCATCTTTTTCATCCAATGAGCCCACACTTTCATCAATTTCTTCTTCCATAGACTCCTGCAAAATATTAGTCTCTTCTTGGACAGCGGAGACTTTCTCAATAAATTCATCAATATTGGAATTATATTTATAATTATCATAGCAATATTTAAGGATGGAAAAAATTTCAGGTCTATAAACATCATCATCTAAAGCTTCATACTTTTCAAACAAAGATTCAATTTCATAAGCACCCTTAAAAGCAACAAATTCTTCTATTCGTTCCACATCATAGTAATCATATATACCTCTAGCATAAGAAGCCAAGGTTTCATTATCATTAAATTGGCAAGAATATGGAAGGTGTGGAACCTCAATATTAGAGCAACAAGTATAATCATATCTCAAGCATAGATTCCAAGCATACCATTGCAACATTTCAAGTTGATCCCATAACAATTTCCCTTTATGAGTCAAGCGATAATCCCTAAAGTATTCACGTTGATCCAACATTACTCCCATTATATAGTTGAATAGGCTTTTCTCGAGATTATCAAAGTAGTGCATAATATCTTTCACATATCGAGCATCGAGGGTTTTAGAAGGTTCCCCATCTCCATGAGTAGCAGGTACAACTTTTTTTTGTGTGTTTCGTGTTCCATATCCATAACTAAAGATAGAGAACAGCTTAGAACAAGAAATAAACTACTTAGTGATAAAGCAAACAAGCACACGTGAGAATATTCACCCCACGCTATAACTCCCCGGCAACAGCGCCAGAAAAAGGTCTTGTTAACCCACAAGTATAGCGGATCGTTTGTAGCCTTTTTCAATAAATAAGAGTGTCAAACCCAATGAGGAGCTAAAGGTAGAACAAATATTCCCTCAAGTTCAATCGACCACCGATACAACTCTACGCACACTTGACGTTCGCTTTACCAGAAACAAGTATGAAACTAGAAGTACTTTGTAGGTGTGATAGGATAGGTTTGCAAGATAATAAAGAGCACCTAAATAAAATCTAGGGGATGCTTAGATAAAGACATAACTAAGTTAGTTTTAGTAGAGAGCTTTTGTCAACAAGAAAGTTATTTGTCCCTAGGCAATTGATAACAAGTACCGGTAATCATTCTTGCAGTTTTTTATGAGCGAGAGGCATGAGCTAACATACTTTCTCTACTTAGATCATATGCACTTATGATTGGACCCCTAGCAAGCATCCACAACTACTAAAGATCATTAAGGTCGTGAAACCCAACCATAGCATTAAGTATCAAGTCCTCTTTATTCCCATACGTCATACCCCACCTACTCGGGTTTAAGTTTCTGTCACTCTCGCAACCCACCATAAGCGAACCATGAACATATTTCAACACCCTACAGCGGGGGCCCCTCACGTTTGCGCAAGAACGGAGGGCACCGTAGGACAGCACCATAAGTAAAATATACAATCATACCAACCAAGATCACGATTAACCCACAGGACAAAGCGGATCTACTCAAACATCATAGGATAACCATAGATCATTGGGAAATAATATACGGAGTTGAGCACCATGTTTAAGTAGAGATTACAGCGGAGAGAAGGGGTGTTACACCGCTGCAAAGAGGGGGAGAGAGTTGGTGTTGACGGTAGCAAGAATGTTGATGTAGATCGCCGTCCCGATCGTTGCCCCCGGCGGCACTCCGGCGCCACCGGAAGCGAAGGGGAGAGAGCCCCCTCCTTCTTCTTCTTCCTTGGCCTCCTCCCTAGGTGGGAGAAGGGTTTCCCCTCTGGTCCTTGGCTCCCAGGGCATGGGAGGGGCAAGAGCCCCTCCGAGATTGGATCTGTCTCTCTGTCCTCTTCTGTTTCGCGTTCCCCAGATCTGGCCCTTCACCGTTTCTTCAATTCCCGGAGATTCATAACTCCGATTGCGCTGAAATTTTTACAAGATTGTTTTCCATAAATTATCTTTCTTGCGCCATAAGAAGGGCCCCAACCGACCTTCGAGGAGGGCACAAGACACCTGGGCACGCCAGGGGGTGCCTGGCGCGCCCTGGTGGGTTGTGGGCTCTGTGGGGCCCCGTTTGCGTTGATTCCACCTCCCAAAAATCACATAAATTCCAAAATAATTCTCCGTAAATTTTTATCGCGTTTGGACTTCGTTTGATATGGATTTTCTGCGAAACAAAAACATGCAACAAACAGGAACTAGCACTGGGCACTGGATAAGTAAGTTAGTCCAAATAAATCATATAAAAAGTTGCCAAAGGTATGTAAAAGTTGTATAATATTGGCACGAAACAATCAAAAATTATAGATACGACGGAGATGTATCATGGGGGAATCATAGCTTCCATCATCCTTTCCTCACATGGGACAATGCTCTAATAATGATGATCATCACACTTTATTTACTTACAACTCAAGAATTACAACTCGATACCTAGAACAAAATATGACTATATGAATGCCTCCGGCTGTGTACCGGGATGTGCAATGACTCAAGAGTGACACATATAAGTATGAAAAGGTGGCCTTGCCACAAACACGATGTCAACTACATGATCATGCATTGCAATATGACAATGATGGAGCGTGTCATAATAAACGGAACGGTGGAAGTTGCATGGCAATATATCTCGGAATGGCTATGGAAATGCCATAATAGGTAGGGATGGTGGCTGTTTTGAGGAAGGTATATGGTGGGTGCATGGTACCGGCAAAAGTTGCGCGGTACTAGAGAGGCTAGCAATGGTGGAAGGGTGAGAGTGCAAATAATCCATGGACTCAACATTAGTCATAAAGAACTCACATACTTATTGCAAAAGTCTAGAAGCTATCGAAACAAAGTACTACGCGCATACTCCTAGGGGGATAGATTGGTAGGAAAAGATCATCGCTCGTCCACGATCGCCACTCATAAGGAAGAGAATCAATGAATAAATCATGCTCTGACTTCATCACATAACGGTTCACCATACGTGCATGCTACGGGAATCACAATCTTTAACACAAGTATTTCTACCAATCCACGCACTAGCATGACTCTAAAATCACCATCCTCATATCTCAAAACAATCATAAGGAATCAAACTTCACATAGTATTCAGTGCACTTTATATGAAAGTTTTTATTATAACCCTCTTGGATGCCCATCATATTAGGACTAAATTCATAACCAAAGAAAATTACCATGCTGTTTAGAGAGACTCTCAAAATAATATAAGTGAAGCATGAGTTCAAAAATTTCTATAAAATAAAACCACCATCGTGCTCTAAAAAGATATAAGTGAAGCACTAGAGCATATTGCCTAGCTCAAAAGATATAAGTGAAGCACATAGAGCATTATAATAAATCACGATTCATGTGTGTCCCTCTCAAAATGTGTGTACAGCAAGGATGATTGTGGCAAACTAAATAATAAAGACTCATATCATACAAGACGCTCCAAGCAAAACACATATCATGTGGTGAATAAAAATATAGCCTCAAGTAAAGTTACCAATAGACGAAGACGAAAGAGGGGATGCCTTCCGGGGCATCCCCAAGCTTAGGCTCTTGGTTGTCCTTGAATATTACCTTGGGGTGCCTTGGGCATCCCCAAGATTAGGCTCATGCCACTCCTTATTCCATAGTCCATCAAAACTTTAACCAAAACTTGAAAACTTCACAACACAAAACTCAATAGAAAACTCATGAGATCCGTTAGTATAAGAAAATAAATCACCAATTTTGGTATTGTTGTGAACTCATTATTTATTAATATTGGTGTAATATCTACTATATTCCAACTTCTCCATGGTTCATACCCCCCGATACTACCCATAGATTCATCAAAATAAGCAAACAACACATAGAAAACAGAATCTTTCAAAAGCAGAATAGTTTGTAGCAATCTGTAAACTTTGAATACTTCTGTAACTCTAAAAATTCGGACAAATTAGCACATTAGAGGAAAAAGAATCAGTATTTTATCACGTTTTTGTGATTTATTAATATTATTTTACTAGGCGCAAAATTTTCTATTTTTCAGCAAGATCAAATCAACTATCACCGTAAGCCATCCCAAAGGTCTTACTTGGCTCAAACACTAACTAAAACACCAAGAAAAAATACTACGGAGGTAATAATGTGTATACACACAAAACAGAAAAGAAAAAAATTGGGTTGTCTCCCAACAAGCGCTTTTCTTTACAGCCTTTTAGCTAGGCATTGATAATTTTAATGATGCTCACATGGAAGACAAGAACTGAAGCACAAATAGAGCATCATGTGACAACATATTTAAGTCTAACGGACTTGCTATGCATAGGCATTTTATAAGAAAACAAATTATCAAGGCGAGCAAAACTAGCATATGCAAGGAAGAAGAAAGAAGCAATAGAAATCTCAACATAACGAGAGGTAATTTAATAACATGAAAATTTCCACCACAATATTTTCCTCTCTCATAATAATTACATGTGGGATCATATTCAAATTCAACAATATAGCTATCACATAAGATATTCTCTAGATGATCCACATGCATGCAAGGTTGACACTCTTCCAAGATAGTGGGATTAACATTAACTAAAGTCATGACTTCTCCAAACCCACTTTTATTAAAAAAATTCATAAGATTGATCATTATCCAAAGTAGTGGGATCATTATCACCTAGAGTTGACACTCTGCCAAACCCACTTTCAATATGATTGCAAATATATTCATCATGAGGCTTAAATAAATTTTCAAGATAATACGAAAAATCACCCCAATCATGATCATTGCAACAAGTAGTGGACATGGTAAAACTAGCATCCCCAAGCTTAGGGTTTTGCATATCAGTAGCACAACTGTCATCAATAGAATTTATAGTAGAACCACTGTAATCAGGCTTTTCATCCAAGGAGCTATTGTGAATCACTTCATAAATTTCTTCTTTTAACACTTCATCACAATTTTCAGATTCATGAATTTCAAGAAAAACTTCATAAAGTTAATCTAGTGCACACAACTCACTAGCAATTGGTTCATCATAATTGGATCTCTTAAAAATATTAGCAAGTGGATGAGGATCCCTAAACTCTTTGCTTCTTGGTAGGTTTGATGTAGACCTCCCCGGCAATGGTGCTAGAAATTATTCCAGCTACTTGAGCTTGCGTTGGTTTTTCCCTTGAAGAGGAAAGGGTGATGCAGCACAGTAGAGATAAGTATTTCCCTCAGTTAAGAATCAAGGTATCAATCTAGTAGGAGAAACGCGCAAGTCCCCAATACATGCACCTGCACAAACAATCAAACCCTTGCACCCAACACGATAAAGGGGTTGTCAATCCCTTCACGATCACTTGCAAAGGTGAGATCTGATAGAGATAGATAAAACTAAACAAAAGATAAAATATTTTTGGGTTTTTTGGTTTATAGATCTGAAAATAAAAGATTGCAAAATAGTAGATCGAAAACTAATATGCTGGAAAATAGACCCGGGGGCCATAGGTTTCACTAGAGGCTTCTCTCATGAAGGCAAATAGTGCGGTGGGTGAACAAATTACTGTCGAGCAATTGATAGAAAAGCGCAAAGTTATGACGATATCCAAGGCAATGATTATGCAATATAGGCACCACGTCCGTGTCAAGCAGACCTACTCCTGCCTGCATCTACTACTCTTACTCCACACATCGATTGACTCCTGCCTGCATCTAGAGTATTAAGTCCATAAAGAACAGAGGAATGATTTAAGTAAGATGACATGATGTAGAGGAATTAACTCAAGCAATATGATGAAAACCCCATCTTTTTATCCTTGATGGCAACAACACAATACGTGCCTCGCTACCCCTACTGTCACTAGGTGAGGACACCGCAAGATTGAACCCAAAACTAAGCACCTCTCCTATTGCAAGAAATACCAATCTAGTTGGCCAAAGCAAAACAATAATTCGAAGAGAAATACAAAGTATCAAATCATGCATATAAGAATTCAGAAAAGATTCAAATAATATTCATAGATAAGCTGATCATAAATCCACAATTCATTGGATCTCGACAAACACACCGCAAAAGAAGATTACATCGGATAGATCTCCAAGAACATAGAGGAGAACATGGTATTGAGAATCAAAGAGAGAGAAGAAGCCATCTAGCTACTAGCTATGGACCCGTAGGTCTATGGTAAACTACTCACGCTTCATCGGAAGGGCAATAGAGTTGATGTAGATGCCCTCCATGATCGAATCCCCCTCCGGCAGGATGCCGGAAAAGGCCCCAAGATGGGATCTCATGGGAACAGAAGGTTGCGGCGGTGGAGAAGTGTTTTCGTGGATGCTTCTCAGGGTTTTGGGAAATATATGAATATATAGGAGAAAGAGCTAGGTTAGGGGGTCACCGGGGGGCCCAGAAGGTAGCCCCCCCCCCAGGGCGCGCCCTCCACCCTTCTCGCCACCTCGTGGCCCTTATGACTTGCACTCCAAGTCCCCTGGGTGTCTTCTGGTCCAAGAAAAATCATCGTGAAGTTTTATTCCGTTTGGACTCCGTTTAGTATTCCTTTTCTGCGAAGCTCAAAAACAAGGAAAAAATAGAAATTGGCACTGGGCTCTAGGTTAATAAGTTAGTCCCAAAATAATATAAAATAGCATATTAATGCATATAAAACATCCAAAACAGATAATATAATAGCATGGAACAATCAAAAATTATAGATATGATGGAGACTTATCATGAAACCACATAGACCATGTTTACTCACTATAGACGATGGTTGTTGATCCGGCGCGGGTGTCGTCGGTGATCTTCTGGGCATCGTCGACTGGCTCGTCCGTGATCTACCCCTGCGCCACATGAGCATTCAAACTTGGTGCTCATTGCATTTCAATGGTTCAAAATATTAAAGAAAACATTTCTCATATAGCATTCCAATACATTTATATATTGAAATGTTTCTAAACATAAAAAATTCTATTACTAATTTTTTTACTAAAAATTTATATTACTATAATTTATTTTCTATTCTATTACTAAATTTTCTATTCTATTACTAGTTATAATCTCTACCAACTAGGTGTCCAATACATGTTTCTACCAAACAAGAAAGTATAAACTATAAACTAATTTACTAAACTACAAACTAAATTAGAGGATGGAGGAGGATGCGGCTGGAGGAGGAGGGAGGAGGGGCAGCGGCTAGAGGAGGAGGAGGGAGGAGGGGCAGCGGCTAAAGGAGGAGGAGGGGGAGGGAGGGAGGAGGGGCAGCGACTGGAGGAAGGAGGGCGGCAGCTGCAGGGGAGGAAGGAAGGAGGAGGAGGATGATGGAGGAGGGGCGGCGGCGGCTAGAGGAAGGAGGAAGGAGGAAGGTGGATTAGGGAGAAGGAGGCTTACCAATGTCGAGACAGCGGCAATGGTGGACGGCAGCGCTCGGCGACGGTGAGAGCAAGTGAAGACAGGAGAGTGAGAGGTGGATGGTCGAGCGCGGTGGGGATAAGGTTGTGTAGCAGTAGTGTGGGCTACAAAGCCGGCGCTACTGCTAAGCTAGGCCCAAGGGGGCCGCACTGCATCCCCGGGGCTCGTCATAGTAGCAGCATGGGCCGAGAACAGGCGCTATAGATGTGATTAATTGCAATGCGGGTTTCGTGACCCGCGCTGCTACTATGGAGAGACCCGAGGGAACCCTCAGGCCACCTAAAGAGGCAGCGTGGGTTTACAGCCTGCGCTACTACTAATAGAGTAGTGGTAGCGCTGGGCATGACACCAACACTACTACTAATTAGTAGCAGTGTGCTCTATAAACCCCCGCTGCTGCTAATCATCTATCTATAAGTTTTTTCCTAGTAGTGATGGATCCAACTTAGTTCATTTGTGTTGTATGTTGTTTCAATCCATAACTACTATGGTTTGTAACGTTGGCTTGTTTGTTCTATGAACAGTTGCTTTTGAATTATTATATAGTTGATGTATATGTTTGGATGCTATTGGCCATTATAAATATTTAGATTCTATATAAATATTCACCTTCATCATGTCATGTTGTGATTGTGTAGTTAAATGCGTAGGAGGTTTCCTTTTCATGTGTGCTGACGCCTTTGCATTTGATATATAGTTAGCTGAAATGTGTAGGGGGTACTACTGGTGGTTAGTAGCATAGTGCGTATCAGAATGTTAGTCTGTTGGCAAGCCTTCCTTAGCCATCGTCAACCTAAACCCCGTCTCTTCGTTCATTCCTATCTCTTACCTCCATATCATGCTACATCACTTCACAATCTACATCTTGATCAATATCTTGTTACCCATCCATTCTGAATTTGTTTTGGATGTTGTTTGGATTTGCTATTGCTTTGGTATTTATTGTTTGTCTTCTTCTATCGTTGTAACGAGTAGGGAGTGACAATGTTGGACATGGACACATCCAAGTTACTGAAGAAGGACTCAAACAGCAAAGCCATGCCTCCTTCTTTGATCATACTTATCCTATGTTTTACAAAATTGCATTGTATTTTGTGGTTACTATATGCATGCTATTTTAATTCTCATAGCTAGCGTGTTGATTGACACATTACCTTGATCTATTTGTCGCCTATTTACTTGACACCTGAGTAGAAGTATATAGTATTTTGGTAGAGTAGAAATGATGAGCCATGCTTATTATCCTATAGCCATTCTTGAATGACCTTTGGGTCATTGACACTTGAAACTTATCGCTGAGCTAGGCCGGTTGGCCCTTGTTGATCTCCTCTCTCCTCTTCTACTCTTGGTGAAACTTACCATCTAAATACAGGCACGGGTGACAACTGAATCAAGGATTGAAGGAGCGATTGGCTGCCCTTCATAGCTGAAGGGAGAAATCAGTCGTCCGTGCCGCATGAGGCCTAATAAGTCTTGATTTTGAAGATTTTCATAACAATACATCCACATGCTATACGGGCACTAGCTTGGTTGAGTAGTTAGATCACCCTTATTATCGTCATTGCTGTATCGCAGATGGGACAGCTGCCTTGCGAGGAGTATCCTCGGCACAAAAAGGGGGCAGGCTGTGAAGTACGGTTACTTCCGTGTAGAAACCTAGTGGTTTGGCATAGTAAGTGTGGTCAAATGAAAAACCTTGTCACAATCTCCCTGATGGTATACCGAATCGTATACTACGCTAGCGATGGCTTGTGGCAACAAGTTAGGATTGTGTCGTGTGGGTGAAGTGTGCAACCTCTACAGAGTGTGAAACTATTCAAATAGCCGTGTCCACGGTCATGGACGGCATGTGAATCTTTCTTGACATACGGGACTTGTCTTGCTTATTGCCTCTTTGCCCCTATTCTTGGAACCTATGAAGAGTGTGAGTTGGTTGAGGATCCTCACTTTGATGAAAGTTATTCTAGAAGTAAAACATGTTTTCATGTAAAATTTCTTTTATCCAACTGCTATATTTTTCAAACAAAATTAGTTTTTATGCAAATGAGCCATATAGCCTTCCTTTGAAGCCACATGTAGCTAATAGGACCTTCTCCGACGGAGGCATGTTGTGTATGTAATGTACTCATGGCAATACTTTTGTTGAACAACAGAGTTCCATGAAGATGAAGGTGATTACTACGAATACTATGGCGATCCGTAGGAGTGAGGTCACGTGGACTACATCGACTGCCTGTGGCTGAGATGGAGTCGCTACGCATTTTACTTTCCACTGTTTTCAGAGTATAATAAATGTCATGAGACATTTCTCTATGTATGCCTTATGGCAAGATTTATTAAACTTGTAATACGTTTACGTATTGTGCAATGATACCATTTCACTGTGTTGTCAACAATGATCCTAGGGTTGACAAATATACATAGGAGGGTCTGCAAGTTAATTCCGGGTTCTCACATTAGGCCATAAATTAACCAATTCTAACCTTTATAAAATTAACATTGAGCATATTTTACCTAGAAACCATGCTTTATTGTGGAATTTCTCTAGATGTATGTTGGATAACCGAAAAACAGAGAAATTGCATAGAAAAGACGTTTTCAATATTATTTTCTGATGTATAAAGGTTAGAACGAGAAGGAGGCCAGGGGAGAGGCCCAAGTAGGATTTTAGATGAGCGCTTTACATGATGTATGTTGTTATGCTAAATTGCTCTCACAAACAAAGTAGTTGTAGTATCAGCATAATTTACCATTTTGCAATGGCATAGTTCTAAAATTCATTTGGGACAATTACACTTTTGCCCGTAGTTATGCCAGCCGGCTGGTTTTTTCTCCTTACATTTGGGCTCACGTCAGTTTTGCTCTTAGATTTAATGTGAGGTTGTCTGAGTGCCCTTTAACCTTTGACCAATACTTTACAAATCCATAACAAATTCATATGTACTCATAAAATGCAAATAAGATATCAAATGTTCAGAAAAAATTTACCTATATGTACATGCCATTTGCATTCCGAAAATGTACTTCATAAATTACCCAAGGTTATTAATGTTATTAACATTATTAAAATTCAACATAAAAGGTATAAACAATGATATTTCGTGAATAAAAAGCACACGCAAATATAGGTGACATTTTTTGAACACCCTAATACCTTACTTGCCTTTTTCTAAGTTCATATCAACTTGTTTTAGAATTTCAAAGTTGTTTAAAATTTATAACAAGTTGATATGAACCAAGAAAAATGCAAATAATATATCAGAATGTTCAGGTAATATCACCTCAAGTTGCATGTCATTTTTATTCATGAAATAAAGTTATGTTTATACCTTATTATGTTTAATAATGCTAATAACATTAATGACCTCCATAGTTTAAACATTTCTATTTTCCTAAATGCAAATGACATGCACATAGACGTAATGTTCTTATGAACAATTTCATATCTTATTTGCATTTTTATGAGTTCATATGAATTTGTTATGAATTTTCAAAATATAGATCAATCGGTCAAAGGGCACTTGGGTGGCAAAGACAAATCTAAGGGCAAAACTGAGCAGGGCCGAAAAGTAAGGGTAAAACCCTGGGGTAATTCCAAGGGGAAAATGCATTTGGCCCTCCATTTGGGACAATTGCACTTTTTTCCCTTAGTTGTGTCAGCCCGTGGGTTTTGCCCTTCCTTTTCTGCTCACGTAGGTACATCTAGTTTTGGGGAAGAAATTCGAGAAAATAACATGGCAAACAGTTGCACCATTGCATTATAAAAAATGAAATAACATTATTTAAATGCTTCCATATACACTGACATGGCATCAAAGGGTCTTCCAAAATAGAATAATGATGTTCTACCAACAATAGAGTACATTTATTTCTTCATGTGGCCTGAAGTGGACCTAGGCTTGCTGCTCGATGAAGACACACGAGAGACCTAAAATTTCATATAACTTGTTAGAACCGTCTGTAATGCCTACCATAAACTACATGATCATGGAGAGGTTTGACTTTTAGAAACCTAGATGAAATTATTTATAGTTGATGGCCTTTTGGTGAATGGGATTCTAAAAACATAGCTATAGAAGAAGAAAATAGGGTTGAGATCTCATGCCTGCCTATTGAATCATAAATGACTGGAGAACATAGGAATGTGCATTAGAAGTTGATTGGTTGCAACATGAAAAACAAATGAACTTATTCAAAGGACTATGTGCATGACACAATTGTTATATGAACAAAGGAAAATACCCGTGAGATCCGAATCACTGAAAAAACTGCATGCAAAGTAGACCATATGAAGCAACTCTATCATTTGAAATCCAACAGACCAAACAATCCATATATGAAATACTGCTAACCGATGAAATCCTCGAAAATTCCTAGGGAAGTCTTTTGACCCAAAGAGCCCTTGAAGTATGTGTCCTATACATGATTAAGCAGGTGTTATTTACGGTATATCCACTCTTAAATACCTTATGCAACTTAAGGGTCTCTTTTGTTCAATGGATTTCGAAAGGAAAGGGTTGGATTCTAGTCAATGGGAATTTGTCCTTTAGAGTTCATTTGATTTATAGCAACAAAACCTCCAACGTTCATATGGGTTCATTTCCTACTCTATAATTCCATAGGGTTTCTAGCAAGAGGTTACACCTTTTGGAATAACAAGTCATCAATGCGTGTGCTTGCACCGGCAAGCTATTTTCCATTGAAACTAGAAAATCATAGGATATATATAAATATAAACCCTGGAATATTTTTCAGTTGGGCCTATGTGGTACATAATTCGTTGATCCAGTCGTACCAAAATAATGTCTACTCGTACATACTTACTAACTGGATTGCTTTTTTAATATGATTATAATTATACAATATTAGTCATCTACCCGTGCACCTGCACGGCCTAGAAATTATAGGTATACATTTTATAAATAAATTTATATTTATATGTAAAATGGAAGTGTTTAATTTTCTGATATCATACAACTGGAAAGATGCTAATTTATTCAACCTCTTGCACAAATAGGAATAACATTCGTTCAGTTGATATTTATTAAGATGATAATATTCATATTTTCTTATGCATGAAAATGTACGTGCCTGTTTTATTTTACTTGGCGCGATCTTTTTTTTGTACGATGTGATTTAATTATTACTTTTTCAAACGGGCATTTCTTAGTTGGGGGCATGAATATTTTTTAGTTTTTTATATAATGAATTTTTAGTTTTATATACGTGCTTTTTTTCAATGAGAAGGCACATTTTTTCCCAAGGTGGCACGTGCTTTTTCTAGGAACTTAGACGTGGGCGTTCAGTATATTTTTTTAGACGTGCGAGTTTTATTTATGTACATGGTGAGAAGTTTTATTCCTGACGTACATGGTGATTCTTTTAATAAGACAGGATACTCTTTTTTTGTACTGATGGATTTCATCCCTTACGTGCATGGTGTTTGCTTGCATGGCCCTCTAGTAGATCTTAACCATAAATGCGTGGTCTTTTTTTAGATCAAGGTCTGAAGATTTTTTTTAAGTTGTATGTACGTGTCTTTTTTTGCATGGAGATGTCACGTGCTTTTTTCTGCTAAGTTGGATGTGTGCGTGGTTGACTATTTTTTTACTTTTTTCCTGGGAGCTTAGATGTGAGCGTGGAGGACTCTTTTTTTGGACACCGTGGATCGTATACCAATGGGACTCTAGCCACAATCACTTATTTAATCTCAATCGTTGATTTAGAATCTAAAGGTTAAATTTATATGTTTTCTGAGAATTAACGTGGAGGCTTCGTTGGTGCTTCCAATTAGTAAATAATATAAGATATTAAAGGATCATCATTTAACGTTTGAGTCATATATACCGCAAAAAATGGTAGTGCCTCTTCAATAAGATCGGAACATGAAAATGTAGAATAATATTATGTGACCTTAAACTGGAAATCTATATAATTTGCATTAGATTATTGTATACTTGTAAAATATTTATTGAATATACATAAGTGGCATCATTGTTTTCCTATGCATAGTTGTATGTTGAGGTGTTTTTTTTCATGCATGGTTACATATTGAGGTGGGTGCTTTCCCATG
Source organism: Aegilops tauschii subsp. strangulata (assembly GCF_002575655.3). Classification (NCBI taxonomy): domain Eukaryota; kingdom Viridiplantae; phylum Streptophyta; class Magnoliopsida; order Poales; family Poaceae; genus Aegilops; species Aegilops tauschii. The sequence goes on along the minus strand of NC_053041.3, from coordinate 633,503,338 downwards.
CATAGTTGCACCTTCGGGTGGCATGTTTGCATTTGAGAGAAATAGGTTAGTACTGGTCACCTATGTAGTTGCATAGGTAAAATATTTATTGAATAAAACTAGCATGATAGCTTTCCCAATTATGGTTGTAAGTGGAGGTGCCTCTTTTTACATGCATGGTTACATGATGAGTTGACTCTTTTCCCATCCATAGTTGCACGATTAGGTGGCATGTTCACATGTCGAAAGAAAAAGGTTAGTGGGGTTCACGTATTTAGTTATATATGATTTCTTTGAGTCTACCACAACTATGACATCAACTACTCAATCTCTATTTGGAATTCCTGTTTTTTTCTATGGTGTAGTTTAACAAAACAACATCAGTTACCAATTTGTATGTTTTTGTTTCATGTAGGATTTTCATATGCCATTACAACATATTTATATGGATTTCCAATTCCTATGTTTCCCAACTAACAAGGCTATCCTAATTTTTAAGGACATCCCTACGCCACCTTCTATATAAGGCGTTTGTGCTCATCTGAACTAGCTAAAATAACCATTATGATTCGCTTCGTAGGGAAAATTGCAACAACAACAAAAGGATTCCCAGTCTTCCTTTCATCATCTGGATTATTTTTTTAAATAACATTATTCACTATTTACTTTAAAAATCATATACTAGCCCATAGAAATTACACAATGGTATGTATAATTGCAGAAATTTTCAATTCGTGGTAATTTCACATCTAGGAAAGCAATTTTATCCACTCAGAAATTTCTACATTTCTGAGAGGTCCAATATACTCAAGCATGTCATTAATCTTAGATGGTTGTATGCATTGCTCGATGCATAGGCGGGGGTTATCCTCCTTTTTGGAAAAAAATCCATTAATCTTATCCTGGAAGTGAAAATATAGAAACCCTTTCCTAATAAGTGTTCAAGTGTACGATGTCCAATAGTTTGCTTGGAAATTTAACTATTTGACATTTGAAAAAAAATAGCCATATGGCTTAAAAATTGATATACTTGAATGTGAGTCTAAATTTGCCAAAGATGTGTGCAACAACCATGATAAATCAGACTTTCAAAAACTAAGATTTAGTTACTTTACATTTTCATAAATTTAATGAAACAACTCAGTGGAGGATTGCTTTGTCCCTATTTATGTTACCTCATCTGACGTTCGGCTGGAACCTAATGATAGCTTCTCAACAATTTCGAGTATGGAAGGTCTGCGCCTCCGATCTATCTCAACACAAGTCAGCCCAATATCAATGCATGCTTTTATCTGCCGGAGGCATTCTGCATCTAACGACCCATACATGGACGCTATGTGCTGCATTGTCCAATCTTTGCGTACCTACAGAAACAGAATCAAGACGCTTAATATGCTTCCATTTGAATCTTGTAATAATCAAGTGATATTTCCTCTTACTTTTTCAATAAATTTTCTTGCGGATGGCTGATTGTCTGCGGGACAATTCTGCTCTCTTGTGGTGATCTCGATTATCAGCAAGCCTAAACTATATATGTCTGATTGGGCGGAGATTTCACCTCTGTATAAGTATTCTGGAGCCATGTACCCACTGGATCCATTAACATCGAAAGTTAAATAGGCAATACCAGATTGAAAAATTGGAATTTACAATATTATAAGGAACGGATTAATGTTATCAAATTTCATGATGAGCTTACTACGATCCCACGACTTTTTGTGTGCACAATCGGGTTTGCTGTTCACCAAAGACTCTCGACATTGCAAAATCAGCAATCTTCGGTATCATGTTTTCATCCAACAGTATATTTTCAGGCTTTAGATTCATGTGGATAAGGGGAATATCCAAGTTGTGCAGAAAACATAAACCCTGGCAAATCCCGTTGATTATTTTGAACCGCGTGCCCCAGTCGATACAGGGTCCAGGTGAAGAGACAGAATCGCCTTCTTTGGTCCCTGTACAGAAGTATGGAGGACAAAGAATCTCAAACATGGATAATGTAAACATACAGAAAGGGGTACCCCTAGCTCCAAATCCTACCCTATATACTTAAATAGTTGAACCTCGCTACTTGTATTCTCAATATACACATATGTCATGTCACCACACATGCCACCTCATCAACGCCACTACTTTCATGTCTCTAAACATGGATGAGAAATGCTACTTAGACTATTTCTCTCAACATATGCACACACACCCCACATGAACCCCACTACTTACATTTCTCTCAACATGCATGAGAAATAATGCTTTTGCTCCATAAATATATTTAAACTAAATAATAATATAATATAATATATCATATATATATATATATATATATATATATATATATATATATATATGTGCTTTATTCTCATATGAAAATTCCATACAACCAAATCCCATCAAAATAAGATATAGCAACTGATTCCCGCAGCAACACGCAGGACATCATGTATAACTAAGTTCGTGATCCTCACTAACATATTTATCTCAACATGAAACCATGCATGGGAAAAGCCTACCTCTACGTGCAACCATGGATGCAAAAAGGCTCAAATGCTTTAATTAATTATATTATGCTACTTATATTAACTAGATGTTATGTAATTAGAAAATAATATTATGTATTTTCGGTTTTAGTTCTTATAATATTAATCCAAATAGTCATGTTCATATTACCAAATCTCATTAAAAATATATTGCAAGCAATTCTAGTAACAACATGCAGGTATCATCACTACTGGAATCGCACCCTACGCCGAGAACCAAGAACACTCGGCAAAGCACCGAAAACCCTTGGCAAAGGCTTTGCCGAGCTTTGTTCTCGGCAAAGGCCACACGGCGTACACCACTCAGGCAAACAGAAATTTGCCAAGATCCAAAACACGGGCACTCGACAAATTTTTTACTGAGCGCCAAACAGTGCATCTCGGTAAAATAAAGTGACTCACGGATGACAAACGGAAATGGAGTTTGCCACGTGGGGTATCTTTGCCTGCAGCCCCTCTCGGCAAAGCTAGCGAATGGGAAAGTGTCACGTGGCAACCACCTGACAGGCGGGTCCCACAAAATACGCCAAGCATACTCGTTGCCGAGAGTCGCTCTTGGCAAATATAGCCAATAGGAAACAGCCACGTGGCACGCACCTGGCAGGCGGGTCCCACACCATACGCCGAAAGGACACTTTGTCGAGAACCACGCTCGGCAAAGATAGACAATAGGAAAGAGCCACGTGGCAAGCACCTGACAGACAGGTCCCACACATACGCCGAGAGGACTCTTTGCTGAGAGCCACGCTCGGCAAATGCAGCTAATAGGAAACAGCCAGATGCATCTAGTTATATATACGCAGAATCATTTTTCCTACAACCAAGAGGAACTAGCAGGGAATGCAAAATATATGGGAGATAATGTTTCACATACCAAAAAGATTCTGGTTTAGGCTCCCATTAGGTAAATACTCGTAGCAGAGTAAACTTTCAGTAATGTCTGCTTGAATATATCTTCCATTGAACTGCACCAACTTTTTCTGTGCTTCACTGCAGAATCCGATCAGCTCTACTATGTTAATATGCTTTAGCGCCATAACGTTCTGAACCACTGTATTGAATGTCTTGCCAGCCAGTATTGGTGCGTTTTCCTGAAGTTTCTTCACAGCAATCACTTTTCCACCTTCTGGCACTGTTCCCTGTTTAATCTCATAGATATATTAGATCTAAGATCATCTTTCTGAAACATAACTGAAATTAAGGACATACAGTTATTATAATGGGAAAAGTAGTACCTTATAAAGCGTTCCAAATGGACTTACACCAAGTATGTGCTTATCCGAGAAGTCATCCGTAATGTTCTTCAAAAAGTCATATGGTAGTTCCGACGGTAGTTCGGGGCTTGGCTGCTTGCTCTCTTGGGTACTTCCGCTGGCCATTCCTGATGATTCGTGAGGACCTACAGGTTGTGGATAAATTGCTGCAACTTCTCATTTCGCCAAAGGAGTACAGTTTAAATGCAAAAAATTAACAGGGTGGTTCTAAGAACATCTGAAGGTAACGAGCTGTACAAGAGGCACTAACCAATTGAGAGGACCACTTGAGGGATCCTTGCAGCGAAGAGAGGAAGCAGATGAAGTTCTCCTTGCTAGCTAGTCGCGGGTGTACATATAAATGAAGCTACCTAACTGAAGAGAGGAAGATGGGTATTTAAGTTGACTTGACGGAGCCTAAGCTGAGTCTTTGGTAGAGATAACAAAACATATATGCCCACTGGGTCCATGTGATTAGATGCGTTGCTAATATACATAAGAAAACGCGTGAGTTACCTACAACTAGCTAAACCCGTTCATCACGGAGCGGAGTAGTGCCGTAGTATATATTTAGTCATACAAATATCACTTGAAGTGTCAGTAAGTCTAACGTAACTTGTGAGGATCGGAGTTGATCAAGAAACCATGGATTTGAACCCCTGGACCGTATAGTTGACGTGTCTCCAGTAGTAAGTTTTCAATAGCGTTGCCTTTAAATAGTCTCCAATAGCGAGTGATACCTATCGTGTTGTGCAATGGTTACAGCATTGGATTCTGATGAAATGACTAACTAGTAACTACACGAGGACCGAGGATTTGAACGGCACATGAAGTTCTTTCTCGGGGCATCAAGATCGATCGGCAAACACGCTCAACATATCATATTAAGCAGCAATTAGCATTTTTAAAGTAATGCCTAGCTGTTAGCTAGTCGGCCTCAAGTGACAGCAACCATATATTATTCTTAAAAAACAGGAGAGGCCGTGCTGTGCAGCTTACTGCTTGCACTCAAGTGGGTTTAAAATACACCAGGACATTAAGAAAAGACAGTAGTTGCTAGCCAGTCTTGGAATTTTGTCTCTTCCCAACCGGAAATTGCCTTTGGAGCTCGGCCTCCATGAAGGCCTCCAAATTCACATTTCAAATTTCATATTTTTTACATTTCAAAAAAATATGAAAAGAAATACAGATATACATGAAAGCATAACACATATGTGTGTAAATTTTCAGGGCAAAATACGTTGAAGTAAGGGCTGTGTAAAAAAGACAAATCTAGGGCTTTTTTACACATGATACTATTCATCCTCCCAAGCCATGAATTTTTCTTTTTTGTACAGGTCGCATTTCAACGTATTTCATCCTGAATTTTTACACACATACACATAACATCCTTGTTTACTTGCATAATTTTTTTCAGATTTTTGTGAAATCGAAATGTTAGAATTTTGAATTTTTTAAAAATAAAGGCCTCCACTAAATTTGTACTTTCTTTTTGCAGGAGAACCAGCGACTTGGCCATAGGTGTTGCTCTTGTTAGGTCAAACTAATAAAGCGATAGGACCTGATCAGAGGAGAAATGATTTTCCGGTCTCAAAGTTCCCGTGAATCCTTCACTTAATTTCTCTAAGACGAAATTCTTATTGCTAGCTAGTCGCGGGTGTACATGTGAATGAAGCTATCCAGAGGAAGAAGGGTAATTAAGTTGACTTGACGGAGCCTAAGCTGAGTCTTCGGTCGAGATAACAAAACATATATGCCCACTGGGTCCATGTGATTAGATGCGTTGCTAATATACACAGGGAAACGCGTGGGTTACCTAACTAGCTAAACCCATTCATCACCGCGTGCGTAATGCCGTAGCCGTACTCTATTTTTTCTTGACAAATGGTAGATTTTACTGACTCAAAAATCAAGCATCAAGTGGATATAAACATCATTCGCAAAAAAAAAAGGTGGATACAAACATAATTAGCATACACCCGATCTCAGCATAGATAGGATGCACATTGACAAAAACGTCGGCAAATAGCGAAGTCATATAAGACCAAAGATATGCCTAAGTAGACCCGAGCATGGGCAGCTAGGCCCGATGACTCGACCCGAGCCTGGCCCAAAAAACCAGGGCCAGGCTCGGGCCTTGTTTTGCAGCCCGGAATGTAGTTCGAGTCAGGCTCAGCCTTCTCTTTTCTGTACCTTGGGCTGGGCTTTTGGGCTTCGGGCTGGGCTTGCACGTCTGTACACTAAAAATGAGCATTCGGGCCGGGCTTTCGGGCTTGGATCTTGACTTTGGGATGGCTCGGGCTTGAAAACAAATTATATTTCAGGCTTTGGGCTTGACTCCGGGTCGGGCTCGGGCTTGAAAACAAAGTATATTTCAGGCTTTGGACCGTGCTTGAGCTTGTGAAAGGAAGGTCGGGCTTTTACAAACCCGACCTGAAACCCAGTCCGGCCTGGTGTTTGCCCAGGTTTATGCCTAAGCGAGGAAAAAGAAAAACCCGAACCGATAAAATCCGTGATCGACAAACTACAGCAGACACCGTATCCGCACCAACCATCTCATGACACCACAAGGACAATGATGTTCTTCAGCAACAATGCCTTCATTAAGGTAGTAACGCTCAAGTGTCGCCGTCACCGAATCCAACCACCAAAGGCTAGAATCTAGGTTTTCACCCTGAAGACGAGCATATCCGAGCAATGACTTCAACAAGATAACGACGCAAAAACATCGCCATTGCCAGGTATAACCAACTTGGATCAGCCCAAGGTTTTTACACCAGAGCTCCAGACCGGGTACTCGGTAAGCACCATCATCGAAGTCAATGATGTGTTGTCACCATCACTTTTCCGCGATCCTAGCAGCTGCATGCGTTGGGTTTCAAAATCGATTATCGCTACTGCACAACCATATCCTCTACGTCAAGTTGTCGTCCATAGATGCACTTTCCCTTCTTAAATGGGCTGACCCGTAACCACGATGATTTGATCGGCCATTCCCCCACGGAGCTTCCCGTTGGGCCAGCCGAATACTCACAATTGTGGCGGTCGAGAAAAAATATGGCTATGGCCATCGGGAGCTCACGCGTCACTGTAGCGATCGTCTTTTTATTTTCAAACATTGATTTTAAAAACTAAAATACTTTTTGAAACACAAACAATTTTTTAACATTTTTGGAAGCGCGAAATATTTTTCAAACGTGAAAAAAACTTTGAAATTGCGAACAAATTTTGAAAAAGTTTCAATTTGTACAAATTCTCAAAATAGTTTTTTAGAAGTGTGACCATTTTTTAAAGCATGAACTGTTTTAGAAAATGTGAATATGTTTTCAACAAATTTTGAAAATCTAAAGATTTTTTTGGAAAAAGTGAAAAACTTTTGGAAATTTCTTCACCTTTTCTAAAAGCATTAACAAATTTGAAAATTCAGAATAGTTTTTGTAATTTTCGAAAAAATCAATATTTGATCAGTTTTTCGAAAAATGTAATAAATTTTAATGAAGAATTTTTAAGAACGTTAAAAATAATTGAATTTCTAACATTTTTTTAAAAAGGTGAACAATTTTTTACATTCTGAACAGAATTTGATGATTTTAGAAAAAAAATTAAAATTGTGAATTTATGAATAAAAAATGTGAAAAACAAGAAAACAGTCAAAGAAACAAAAAATGGTCCAGGAACCTTTTAGAAGGTCCCATAACCAACTTCCATGTGTAGAGCTGAGATGGGCCGGCCCGATTACTCAATGTATCGACAGTTCATGTCCGATTGGTGAACAATTTTTGACAAGGTGCCACAAATAGGAAAAGGCGTGCCTTTTCCTTCATTGAGCGTTTGATAGCCTAATTTACCTTTTTTTTAGGGAAATAGCCTAGCCTATCGAGCGAAATTTGGCAATCACGTCATGGATGAAATTGAGGTGCAAATAGTTCAGAAAAATAGATAGAGGAAGAAAGTGTGACTTGCTAGCGACTCACACAATCTAATTTCAATCAGGCTGAGCGACATCGTTGCCGTAGTCCGCACTAGAAGGGTTTTGCGCACTTTGCTTCGTCGTTTGTGTTGCCGGGATTTGAAAAAGAAAATTGGTTTGACGTTCAAGGAAGATGAATGTCTATGTTTTCTTTCCTTATAAGCTGTGTTTTGGTGGGCCTTCCCTGAAGATGTGATTCTGTGTTATCTGTCAATTAACCCACATGTAAGTTCTAGCACTGGCGATAACATGTACTCCCTCCGTCCCAAAATAAGATGTGATTCTGTATTATATTAGCGCGAAGATTATTTTTTGGCAATTGATGAGAGAGCATGCGGGACTTGTATGTTTTTATAGGCTGGTGTTGCCGGTAGATTGGAGAAATCATTGACTCGGTCGAAATCATGAACCAAATTCAAAATTAGACACCTCAATTTAAATTGCTGGCCTCGTTAAAAGTGTGTGCTAGATCCAAAATTGAACATCTCAATTGATGAATAATCATGAACCAAATTTAAATAACTTTTATTAAAAATCTTTGACTTGGTAAAAATCACGAATCAGATTTGAAATTGTACACCTTAATTGAATGAGAGAACTCCAAAAGTTAAACAGTTATGACTCCATAATCTTCACCACGAACGTCTTGATCACCCATGAACTCCCTAACTCAGTGAGGGGCAGATTGCTCGCTCTTTCCAGCATGGATCCATCGCTTTGGGCGACAGACGACCCGAGATTCTCTTTGTTCGCTCGATCTGTACCACGCATGGTTCTGCGGAGGTGTCCTAATCTCGTAGACAAACTGGCCTTCCCTGACAAAGAGTTCCCTGTTAGGTGTCAGATTATGCATTTCAGAAGCCTGATGAATGTTAGCAGCAGGTCTCCTGATTTTACCTACCTTACACCTTCCCTATCCACAAGTTCATTCCTCCAAATCAAAACCTTTGTAGGTTTGGCTGAATGCTGAATGAGGAATTTCCCAAGAGACGAAATCAAATGCTTTTGAAATGTCCAGCTTGAGAAACAAAGATGGGGTACCCTTTCTTTGCAAGCACTTGATCAGGCCACCACAGAGCTCTGCATTTTCCAAATTTGTTGTACTAGAAGATATAAGATGATGGACACCACAAAGCTCTGTTCAACCAGGAAAATGCAGCACACACAACCTCTGCCACATATAATGGGAAAACAAATATGTGCTGAATTTTCTGCACTAGAAGAGATAAGACCATGGACACCACAAAACTCTGAACACTTCTGCTTCGGTGTACCACCCCCCCCCCCCCCCCCCCCCCAAAAAAGATGGACCCATTAAGCCATGTCCGTCCTACCACGTTCAATATAAGTGACGCTTTTCTCAAAAAAATATATAAGTGACGTGAAAATACTGCAAAAAACAAGAGCACGTGAGAATTTGAAGTCAAGACCTCCCACTTAAAGTCAAGTGCTGCTCCTTCTGATATTTTTTGGCGCTTCACCCCGCCGCTCCTTCTGATATTTTTTGGCGCGATATATATAAGAAAACAAAGATCATTAATATACATGAAATATTTACTGAAAAATTCGAAACTTTTGTTGAAAAAATGTGAATAATTCTGAAACGACGAATAGTTTCGAATTTATGAACGAAAATTTAGCAAACATATTTTTAAATGTTTTAAAAAAATCAGAACATGAACGATTTCTGAACATCTTTCAAAACATGTTGTGATTTTATTTTTCGGTCTTTGTTTGTCTCGTTTTTCTTCTATTTATTTATTTATTATATCTCTTTTTTCATTTTATTTTCTTTATTAAAATTCGTGAACTATTTTTAAATCATCAACATTTTTATTAAATCCCTGAACTATTAAAATTCATGAGTATTTCTTAAATTCGTGAACTTTGTTTTCAAATCCGAGAACTTTTTTTCAATCCATGAACTCTTTTCAACTTTTACAAACATTTGTCGAAGCCCGTGATTTTTCTCAAAATCATGACCACTTGTTTTCAAAATTCATGAACTTTTTTTAAATCTGCGAACGCTTCGTCAGCGGAACAGGCATCCGACAAGAGCGATGTCGTCGCCTAGTTGAACCATGGCTTGAGCATTTTCTTTATTTTCTATTTTTCTTATTTTTTATTAATTCATTTTTAAATTTATTATTCTATTTTAAACTTGTTAAAAAAATTGAAGTATTTTTCACATACCAAAAATGTTGTTCTTTTCAAATATTGTTTACAATTTTAAAAAATGTTCCAGAATTTCAAAAAATGTTCCTGTTTTACAAAAAAAATGTTCACAAAGTTAAGAAATATTTGTGTTTTAAAAAGTTTGATAATGTTTTTTAAACATGGTTTGCAATTTGTGTACAACATGAATTTTGGGAATTTATTCAATATTTTGCAAGAAGTGTTCAAGTTCATAAAATTTTCGTACCCTATTTGAAATTCCAAAATTGTTGAAAATTTTCAAGAAATTGTTCGGATATAAAAAAATGTTCATGTTGATTGATAATGACGGAAATTGCAAATAACATAGGCATTCAAATTAGAAGAAGAAAAAACTACATGCTCATGGATGCACCCGTCTCGCCTAGTCTACCACACTCCTAAAACTTGTAATTTTTGGAATATGGATAACTGACCCAAACTTCTTGCAGCAGCCTGACACGGACATATCAGACATCCATGCCAAGTTTCAGCGACTTCCGACGCCGTTTGCACATTGGACACGTCTGCCCATTTTACCGGCCCCTTTTTACCGAGAAAATGCAAAACTTGTCAAAATCCAAATAATTTGGCATGATGCGTTCAATTTGTAATAGAAGTTGGTGGAAATTTTTTGGGCCATTTGACGGATATCGAAAAACAATATGCTTTCAAACAGTCCCTTCTGGCCCTACCCGAACACCCTTCATTGCATATGGTCTATCTTTGGTCCTCAAGAAATTGCATGCCTTGAGAGATGTAGTGTTTGATGAGGGGAGGTCATGGCAGTGGGTGAAGCCAGCTCAACTTGCAGGTGAGGCCGCAAGTGAGACATTTACCATCATTCAGATTCCACCACATGGATGTTAAATCTGCATTTTTGAATGGTGAATTGGAGGAGGAGGTCTATGTTCAGCAACCACATGGTTTTATTGTGCAAGGTAAAGAGGAGAAGGTGTTGAAACTTAGTAAAGCATTGTATGGGCTGCGCCAAGCTCCTCGGGCATGGAATGCAAAGTTGGATAACACATTAATTAAACTTGGTTTTGAGAAGTGCCCATCTGAGCATGCTGTGTACAAGAGAAGCGGGCTGTTAGTGGGAGTGTATGTTGATGATCTCATTATCACCGGAGAGAACGCAAAGGACATTGAGGCTTTCAAAGAGCAGATGCAAACCATCTTCAGCATGAGTGACCTTGGCTTGTTGAGTTATTACCTTGGGATGGAGGTAAAGCAATCAACTCATGGCATTTTTATTTGTCAACCTGCATATGCATCTAGAATTCTTGAGAAATGTGGGATGGAGAATTGCAACCCAATCCAAACACCCATGGAAAATAAACACAAATTGAGCAAGTCAAGCACTGCACCGGAAGTGGACAGTACACACTACCGGAGCATCGTCGGCAGCCTGAGGTATTTGGTTCACACCCGGCCAGATATATGCTATGCCGTGAGGATTGTCAGTCGTTACATGGAGCGGCCGATGGCAGAGCATATGGCTGCTGTAAGGCACATATTGAGGTATATATGTGCGTGGCACACTCCAGTATGGGTGCAGGTACAGGAGGGAGCAGAACACCCCGCTGCAGCTGACCCGTTACAGTGATAGTGATCTTGGAGTAAGAATCCAGTTTTCCATGATACAAGTAAACATATTGAGATAAGATATCACATTGTGCGTGAATGTGTGGAGACAGAGAAGATAGACATTGAGCATGTCAGGACCGAGAGCCAAGTGGATGATATTCTGACGAAGGCCTTGGGGAGAGTAAGATTTCAGGAACTCCGAAGGATGATAGGAATCGAGTCCAACAAGTGACCACATCAAGCTCAAGGGAGAGATTGTCAGTCATATTGAGCTAGCTGTGGTGTTGTGTCACATTCAGTCTGAATTTCGTTTTTAGTAGGGCATGGACAGATTATCTGATCGTGTCGAAGACTTGTTTTTATGTTTTGCTTGTTTTGCTTATTCAGTTGTAAGCGCTAGCTGCACGATCCAGTCTTGTGGGATGGCACAGGCAATCAAGGATCATGGAGGGCGTAGGAATCGGTCACGATCGCTAAGACGTCGTGCACCTGAGAAGAAAAGCGAGGAGCAGAAAAGGCGCAGGTTTTTACGCGTCGCAAAATCTCTCTCTCTCTCTGTCTCTCGCCTCTGTATTCGCGTGTGTTCCCTGTGTGCGTGAGCCCACCGTCGGCGTGTTAGATCCGGCCTGAAAACCATCAGCGCGTAGTGTATGCTATGCTTCTTTTGATGTTTCAGACTTTGTTTTACGTCGTAGAAACAGCAATAGTGCTGCGCATTTGCTTGCCCAGCTCGGCCTGAGGGCGGCTGTGCCTGCCACCAGTTGGGCTGATGTTGCCCCAGACTTCGTAGCTGATGTGGTGACTAGCGATATTGCTAAGTGGAATAGGAATAGATTTTCTTCCTTCCAAAAAAAAAAAACAACTTCTATCTGTCACGCAACCTTAGAGGTTATACTCGTACATACGGACACGTGTCCTGATTTTTCGAGCGACAGTCCTCGCTCTAGTTAGGAGGTGCTTTGATGAGCAAAAAAAACTCGGCAAAGAGCTAGACACCATCATTTGTGGCTGTGGGTCACCGTCTCACACATTGGTGTGTTGCGTGAAGGGCCACTGACTCCATCGATTCCAGATGGTTAGGAGGAGAATTTCCAACGAGGTGCATTCCTGCATCTATCCTATGATTCTTAAAAAAAAAGACTCCCATCGATTCCGGTAGTAGCTAGTTGCAAGCTGAGCTGAGCCGAGCCATTTTATTCTTTTCTTAGAGAAAAAAAATACATTTCTCCCTAAAATATACTTCTATTAACAATGATAACTTTTTGAAAATTGGGTGGTGTGTGTCCAGTGTCCACATGATAATTAATTTTTTGTTTGTCACTTTGATGGAAAAGAAATACATTCTTCGAATTCCAACAATGTGAATCTTCCATAAGCATCAGTCTATAAGAACATCTAACCAAAGTTTCGTTCATACAACGTTTATTTATTTTGATCAGGTCGTCATTTTTTTTTTTTTGTGAAAGTTGCCGTCTGAGCATGTTCATGTCTCTAGCCGGGACATATATAATGTACATAACTCAAGGACAAACCATAAGAGACGGATCAAGCACCTACACTACACAGGTCTCCCAGCGACCATAACTCGAACTGAAGCTTCCTCCACCACTCTTCTGAGCATACTCCGCAATGGCTCCGCGCGCGCAAGCGTCCCACGTCCTTGCGATTTCTCGCAGCGACATGGGCTCGTCTAGGCCCCGCAGCAATACGCCAAACTTTGACTTCGCTTGGCTAGACAGGTCGTCCGAGTTTCTGATGCACAACACAGTTAGTTCAATCTTCACCTAAACAACTTTGGTAACTAATGAATGAGCAGAGTGGCTACCGACCTTTGTTCGTCCAGAAACTTGTCGAGGAGCACCGGGGAGCATTTAGGGTAGCCAGCAGGGACAAGCAACCTCAGCGGCATAATCGGACTCTGCCACATTTCAACAAGAGGAAATGAGCAGATGTCCACAACATCGAGTGTGCGCTTTCTTTCAAAAACTTACCGTATGTGCAGATGCCAACATGGACTTCAAGCTCGGACTAACAGCCACAGCAGTATATGTGCATTTGATGACTGTCCCTTCAGATGTGGCAATGAGTGACTCATCATCATCCTCGCATACACGGAGCTCCGTGTCTATGAGCCCTTGGTTTATCTCCTCGATCTCCTCCAAGAGAGCATGATTTACCTGCACAAAGATGAATCAAATGCCAGCGTAAATGCAAGGTAGCCAACAATTAACAACATTTGAGCCAACAGAACTATTACATTCCCTTCTATGGAGAGGGTACATAAATAAATAAAAAGCCACTACTTGAAGTATAACTACTGGTTAGAATAATCTTCTCTTCATTTCTCAACAGATAATCTTAACATACCTCAATTTTTCGCCGCTTGGCACGCGAGGTTGCAGTTGACTGTAGATCAGGGGTATCTACACTAAATGTTTGCTTGAAGCTATCGTCGACACTTCCAGCTGATGACACGTTAAGAGGCATGGCACTTATATCACGCTTCATTTTCTTCGATGCACCACTTCCATCATTTGTTATGAAATTCCTGGCTTGTAACCGGCACTTTGTCATAGCAACTAAATCTTCACCAACAGCAGTTCTCGAACCATTACCAGGTGCTGACCCAGCAATCCTGTCCATCATGCTGACAACAGATCGAATGTCGCTAACTGCAGCATTAAGAGACTCGCGCTGTGTTGTTCGCAACTGCATGTGACATGACATTGAACATAAAATAAGCAACAAGTAATAACTAGAAGACCATGTATGAACTAATTTACAGCATTAAACTGAATCATGAAAATGGCTTCTTATGTACTACCTCAACAGCAGGACAGACTGCCGGACAACTAATCTGTGTTCTCTAGTAATGAAACCAGTTCAATTCTTTGCTACACGTGCTTTCAAATATTAGGATCGGATAGCAAGAATGGACATGAATAGGCAGCATTGCTATCATCTGAAATACTAATTGACCAAAGTGGAGTGTATTTTTCATGTTACACATGATTTCTAATCTTGAGATGGTAAGGACGAAAATGATTATGCACCATTCTTATCATTTGAACTAATTAATTGAAGTGGACCAGAAAAAAGCATGATATATCTAACTCCTATAATCAAATTCCCATTCATGGCCATCATTTTTTTTATGCCAGTATGCTTCAGAACAGTCTGGAGAACAGCACTGATTAAGAACAAAAAAGTACAGACAGTAAACATAAAATGGCAAGACACATACTGCTTTAAGTAAGCGGTCCATAGGCCTTTCTGCTGCATCTGATTTGGTTGGAACTTGAGTTGGCATGTTAGCCTGACTTCCATCCACACTTGTAAATTCTGCTAGTAAGGGTGATGCTGATATCCCTGGTGTATTCACAGCAATCGACTGTGTCTGGGGCGCTAGGGATGTTTGCTGATGTCCAGTCTGCCCAGTATTAGTAAGTGATGATATATTTGAGTGTGGTTTGTCTGAATCCACTGGTATAGGAGAGGGGGCGACAGATGGTGATGGCGATGGAACATATGGTGAGTTAGCTGAATTCAATGGTGTCCCAGTCTTGACTTGAGATGGCAACAGGTTGTGCTGATCAACCTGAGGAGAATGGTGTGAAATTTGTGGAGATGATGCTTGGAGGTTTTGTGGTGACGAAATTGGGAAAGCACCACCCTGTTTCAACTGCTGATGATAGTAGTTACTGCGTTGGCCCAAGTGCTGTTGATAAACTCCAGGTTTCACTGCAGTTCCTTGCCTAGCCTTCGACTCATTAACATCATTTCCAGCATGAAGCTGTGGAACCTGCATCTGTACTTGCTGCTGTTTCTGTAATTGTTGCTGTATTGGGAACTGCTGTTGAAGCATTTGTTGCTTTTGCTGGTACTGCTGAAACATCTGACGCTTCATTTGCTGACTCTGCATCATATGATGATCCTGCTGTTGCTGCTTCAGCTGCTGTAATGAACTTGCATTTGCTTGCATGGAGTTACCATTAGGTTGCATCGTGCTCATTGAGTTGTGAGATAACATGCCACTACTTGTCTGCGGTTGTGTATTCACTGTTCCCTGCATCGGCCCAGTGTTTCCCTGTTGTAATGCGCCACTCACCGAACCATGCTGCAAAGAATTGAAATTGCCTCCTTGAGCAGCCTCCAGATTAGAGACAGGCTGATGCTGTATGTTTGCACCGTTTTGCTGTGTGGGGGCACTGAAGTTTGTTGTTGGAGGCACAGGGACATGCTGCATACCAGCTACACCAGAGGACTGTAATCCAGTGCTCATACTTGACAAACTTGCTTGAGGATTAGTATGACTATCATGCTGCTGCAAATTCTGGGAAGTTTGTTGCTGCTGTAAAATGCTAGAATTAGGAGCTTGTCCTGCAGGTGGCTGGAACTGTTGCTGTATTTGTGGCTGCACTGGCTTCCTTCTTTGTGAATTTAAGATACTGATAATCTGTTTCTCATATTGAGGAACTTTGTCCCTCATAGCAGGTTGGATAGTACTCTTGCTAATTTGCAGCAGTTGTAATATACGGTCCAACATATTTTTAAAGTTCTTCATTCTATCATACTGCTCAGATGGTTTTTGAGGTGGTATAATGCTGTCAACATGTTGTAGCTTCATAGATATCTTGTTGGACAAATCACTGAGTTCTGCAAAGTATTGGTCCTTCAAGCTCTTAATCTGTCGATAACAAAGACCACATACATATAAATTTGGTGCAGAAGCTATATAGAGATGAAAACAGAATAGCTAATAGACCATGGTTTGTCATTAAGTCAGCAAATATGGCACTGGCCAGATATTTCAAGTAGCTTTTCGAAGCATACAAATCTAAAACAAAATAAGAAACTATAATGCCCATTAATTAAAATCATTTAATAAAGATTGCTAACTGCCTTGAGGCTTTGCTACATCTAGATACTCTGTATGGTTGTATGCTCCATACTCCTTCGTCCCAAAATAAGCGTCGCTGATTTAGTACAAAGTACCAACTTTGTACTAAATCAGCGATACTTATTTTGGGACGGAGGGAGTATCTTATAAGAAGAATGCCAGAATGTAGTGCATCTACACACTAGACTATTGTGCTGTATGAATTCTGGTTCCAGTTCCAGAAGAAGAATTTGTTGGAACACAGACCACCCCTGCCTGCTTTTAACCTTGGTTTTTCATTTTATTTTGTGCCCTTAATTTTAAACAGCAAAGACTTTGTTACAATCTGGTTTCATTTGATAATGGAACCGGGGAGGCCTTTGTGGCTCCCTGCCTCCTTGATGCTCTAAAAAAGATCAGGGCAATCTCAAGCTCTTTGTTCTAGGGGCCTAGGATGTTCCAAAAAGGGGTTGCTAAAAAGGATTATATCAGTATCATGTCTTACCATTTGATAGATCTCCTCTTGCCAATCACCTGCACCTGCAAGGCCTGTTTGAGTGGTAGAGTCCGCAGATGCTGCATAAAAAGCAAGTTTGTCAAAGAGTACTAGGATACAATGAACAAGCCACCAAATAACAAGCTAAAAGCACATTATAGGATGGAATGCAGGGGCAATTGGGAAACTTTTGAACCAAATCGAACAATCACAGAAGATCCATATGGCCAGCTTAGTCATCATGAATATTGCACAGTAGCATTTCCAGAAAAAAAAATCAACAAACAAGAAAACCCAATGTGGTGAACAAAAGTAACAGAAGATCAACATGGTCAGTTTAGTCAACATGATGATTAGAGGGTACTTGATCACAAAACATCGCAATATATAGAGCTACTGTATCTTATCTGGATACACTTCT
This sequence comes from Aegilops tauschii subsp. strangulata, assembly GCF_002575655.3. NCBI lineage: Eukaryota > Viridiplantae > Streptophyta > Magnoliopsida > Poales > Poaceae > Aegilops > Aegilops tauschii. Next base: position 633,486,020 of record NC_053041.3, on the reverse strand, counting down.
TATCAGGTAAGGCAAGATAATTATTCTTTTTCTGTAACAGAATATATTAAATGGAAGCTCCATTAGATACACCACTAAGATATAGGTAATGCATATGATACAACACAAGATACAATGCACTGGAGTGCCCTTATGCTTCAATAAGGGTTAGGATACAAGAATCCAGGTTGTAGTCTAATAAAGACATTGTATTATAGTCCAGAATGTAACTGTTGGCAAGATAAGTATGGGCATGGAGGGTCTTGATGGGCAACACACATTTTCCCCTAAACTTTTCTATGTATGTAAGGCAGAAATTATGAGTCCAGATCGATTAGCTAGTTTAGACTGCACAAGGAAAGTAAGGCCAAAATAGGAAGATAAACATAAGAACACAGAGAAAAAGAAGAGGGAAAACAATAAGAGCATAATCTACAATGAAAGTATATGTGAAAACTTACTACTAGAGGAAACTTCTTGAAGGCCCCTCTGTGCCTGAATAAATTGCTTTTGTTGATCCATGTTATTTTGTTGCAAGAGCATGCCTCCTGAAGTTTGAAGTCTTTGCTGCATGGAGGATTGCTGCTGCATCCCTAATTGCTGTTGTAGTTGATTAGGCTGGGACTGGAACTGCGACATAAGATGTTGCTGCGATTGCTGAAGTTGGTTGTGTTGGGACTGAGGTTGCATCAAACCCATTGGTGGTTGTTGAGCATGCTGTTGTTGCTGCGTTTGCTGAGCTTTCATTTGTAGCATATGCATCCGCTGCTGCTGTTGATTTTGTTGCTGCTGCTGTAAACTTGACATGTTTGCCTGAGAGCCCAATTGTTGTGGCTGATGCAAAGGCATAGACTGCTGGTTCAACATCTGCTGCTGTGTTTGCTGCACATTCAAAAGATTATTTGACTGAGCTGGTAGCCTCTGTTGCTGCTGCATCTCCACAGCACCATTCTGTTGACCAATTAGCTGATTTCGTTCTAAATTTGGTTGTTGTCCCATCAACTGTTGCTGCTGCTGCTGCTGTAAAGGAATATTGGGCTGCTGACGCTGCAGAGAAGGCTGTTGATGCATGGACGGCTGTGCTTGTTGCTGCTGCTGCCTCCCAACAGATTGCTGAGGTTGCTGGAGTAATGATGGCACAGATTGTTGTACAGAATTCAATTGATTTTGTTGAATACCACTCTGAGTAACTGACTGCCTGGACATTGGCTGTGTCTGTGGAACGGTAGACTGCACAGGGTGAAGGCCAGATGACATCTGCATCATGGATTGCTGTGTAGATTGCATCTGTGTTGGCTGCAACAAAGATTGCTGCTGCTGAATATGCGGTTGCATGAGTGAATTCTGCTGCAATTTCTGCTTCATCAGCATTTGCTGCTGCTGATAAATTAATTGCTGTGATTGTTGCTGTTGCTGCCTTCCTGCCATTTGCCTCTGTGCAGCATAAATATCTTGTGAAGTACCTTGTGCCAAGCCATTATTCATTGTGTTCTGTGGCATGACAGACACATTCTGCATCGTTGATGTTTGGTTGACACCTGGCAAGTTCTGTCCAATATTAGTGAGTGAAGAAGCTTGTACAGATGTAGTATTTGGTTGCCTGGCCTGTTGCTGAGACATCAAGGGAATTGCTGATGGCTGTGCTTGATTACTGCCTTCTGAAGGAAGTCCAGGGGCTGTTTCAGAAAAGGTACCATACATTATGAAAATATCTTGTGAACAAATACTTCTTGCAGAAGAGTAACAGGCACACAAAGCGCTGAAAGCAGCATCTTACAGATCAAATTAAGATGTTTTGCATTTTCCATTAGAAAAAAAAAACATGTACTAGAGCAATTAAAGGGCAGGCAACGTGATTTGCTTTAGAGAGCATGCAAATAAGTGATGGCGTATCTTTTCATTAAGACGAGAGTCAATGTAAGTACAGCTGAGAGCTGACCAACTGATTTAACAGCTAACGGTTAGTTCTTTTAGGCAAGCTGAGAAGAAGATCGCATCTGAGCAGTTGCAGAAGTTCACTTGCCAACCTTCATCTCTGAAGCCAGTTGTTTTTAACCTCGAATGATGAATCCATTCATTTTACCCCTTGATCCGATCACATGTGGTATTCTGCTCCAACAGCCCCTCTCCCAATAGTGGGCGGCAATAAACTGCTCCTTTCCCACCCGAGCTGCCACGCCCTAATCCACAGTGGCGATGCTATCTCAGCCGCGAGCCATCGGACCCCGGTGCCCCTCTCCTTCCTCTTCCGGCAACCCTCGCCTGAAAACCGCCCCCGCCCCGTGCACCCTCAGCCGGCGGTGACACCCAGGCCAGGAGCACCGCTAAGCACGTGTCCCATCCCCGCCGGCGCCGTGGGAGAGAATGGAGGCGGCATGCCGGGCGGCAGCGAACAAGCCGAGGGCGACAATGGCCATGCCACCGCCAGCCTCCTTCACTACGACCCCGCCGACGTTCTTCACCGCACCACCACCAGCGAAGACATCGATATGGACGATGCCCACGAGGTGTTTGACTATACGCCTGAAATGTATATTTTTTATTTTTCATTTTTATTTCTTTTGTTTTTGCTATATGAATAAAATTCAATGCAAAGTTTGAAAATATGAATGATGGTGTCGATGCAATGCTCATTAGTTTTATGTTTGCGTATATGTAGTGAGCAATCATATCTCAACATGATGAACAAGTCAGTCTGCATAGATAGCATTTCACTGTCCACTCAGCTTTGAGGTTGATGAAGCGCCCATTGGGGTTGCCCCAACAAACTCCTAGCTTGTCGACGACCACCAACAAACTCCCATTGGAGGAGCTGGAGTTGTGTTGAAGACAGCAGTCAGAGAGATAATAGCAATAAAGAAAGAGTTGGAGGCAAAGAAAGAACAAGAAGAGGAAGCAAGGTTGTTGGAGGTCAAGGCTACGTAGGAGCACAAGGTGGCATGTGAGGAGCGCAAGGAGGCAATTGAAGAAGAGAAGTTGAGGGTCCTTGGAGAGGAAGTGAATGCGAAGACGGAGAAGAATACAAGATCATGTTCATGAACCCCACTAGGCTTGATCCAAACCAAATCAAGTACCTTGAGTTGATGAAAGCACAAATTCTAGCATCAAAGATGAGAGGGGATGCGAGTGGGAGTGGAAATGGGAGTGAGTGATGCTCTATGTTCAATTTTTCATGTTTATGTGAATCGTATGTTGCATTTTGATTTTGAATTCGTCTTTGAATTTTGAACTTGGGAAGTGTGGATTTGAAATGATGCGACTTGTTGAAAATTGAAACATAATGTTTTAAATTATGGTGCTGTGGTGTTTAAGTATTCATAGTGTTCGCACAAGTATGTAGAGAAATAGAGAGACAGAGTATTAGGGGAGATTTATTGGGGATCTGCGAAAGCATCCATCCCCAATAACCTGAAGATGTTATTGGGGATCCGTTGGAGATGCTCAAAGGGAAAGTAAACTGATTTGGTAGTTCACAGTTAAAAACAACCAGTTTCAAGGTTCAAGGTTGAAAAGTTAACTTTTGCAATAGCTCAACTTAAAAAGTGAACCTTTTCAATACTACTGCTGACACATGCATCATTATTAAAACCGACCAGACCGCTAGTTTAACCAGAATAAACCAGAACCAAGCCCTGTTCCAATCTAGTTCACAGTGAAGGCTGTTCCCCCTGTTCCAATCTAGTTCACGGTTATGGCTGTTTAGCCGAGCAACCTGATGTGAACCAGGGAAAACCTGGTTAAACAAACCAAACAGGCACTGGACCAGGGGTTAATAAAATATTCTGTATGTGCAAAGAATCGGACTGTCTTTAAGGTAGCAAGGCCGACTACCCAGTCGAATAACTAACTAGGCAGTTCGTTTGTTATCTTCGTACTTAACATTGTTTCTACCATACTAAAAAACCGCGCAATAATATTTTATTTGAACCAACACATTGGGCCGCCGAACCGGCGGTCTGACCACTGAACCAAGGCACTTACCGTGTCGCTCTGCGTTCAATAAATGCACACATGACACAAGCTAGATGTGAAATTCTTATACATTATGCTGGAGAGGGGAGGGTGATTTAATGCAATGAAGCACATAATCTCAGCACTTGATGGAATAAAATATTGACAATCAAGCAAAGATGACAAATTGTGCAACACTCAGTTTATTGTATATGACACCTTACTGGAGTTATTTTGATTTGGAATCACTTGAGCATTTCCAGCAGCCTGTTGTGTCTTCGTCTCCATAGAGAGCATTTTCAGAGAAATCTTCCGCAAATAATCAGACTGAGTAATAGAAAAGAAAATGATGTAAAGTTCTATACCAAATCAGTAATAGTGGCTTGCAATCAACAGTTCTGATGCAAGCAGTTTAGCATGGTAGTTAAGGTGTTTCAGCTCTTAACAATTGAATTCAATAAATGCCATCTAAGCAGCAAAACACATCGCCTCAAATAAGTGATATGAACAGTAAATCCAAATGAAGATAGTGACACTGTACCACAACTTTATCAATTAAACAAATATTCACTATAACTGAGTTAGGAAATATGATGAAGAGTTGTAGATTGCTCCAACGTTTGTAACAAATAAGCCAGACGAACAGAAATTCGAAATGGAAATGGTGATATGGTACGCCCCAACCAAATAAATACAATTGGTTTTGTTTTACCAGACTGGAATAGAGGGAAAGAGGGAGTAAGGTCTTGTTTGATTTTTACGTCCGAGAAAAATGATTCTATACCACTGTGAATCCCATGGTCTTGGGTTGTACTATCCTTCCAACATAAGATACTTTTATTTCATCTATAACAAATTCAGATGCATGGACACGTGGCATAGAAACATGAATTGGAAGAGTAACTAACTGCAGATGCTTAAGGTACAGTACGAGATTCAACATGTGAAGATGATAACCAAGATTAGAATTAGCGTTTTGACCTATCATTTATGTAACATATATAACATTAAAAATATAGTAGCTTATTGGGCCAGTTCTTTTCGTAGCTTAAAAAGTAAGCCGCCCCCTCCCCAGCTTTTTCCATAAGCCGCCTCTCTTGTTCATTGGGGCTTCTAAACTAGTTATGAAATAGCTAATTTAGAAGTCTCAACAAACTTAGAGGACGGATTATTTTTTAAGCTGGGGAGAGGCAGCTTAATTTTTAAGCTGCCCTAAAGAACTTGCCCTAACTTACATTATGTATGTATATACTAAATGTGAAAAATAACTGGGATGTGCAACAAATAGCTCCCGGCAGCACATAATTTTTTTTTCTGAAGCATGAGAAAAATCAGGATATATTCCCAAGAGTAGGTGAAGAAAACTTTAGCACTTGGAGAACAAAAAATTCACCCAGGGTTTCACAAAAATAAAGGTGGAACTGCTAAAGGTACTCAAACATGATATAATTAAAAATCTTGTACAACAATTGGAGACAGTTCTGCTGTATTATTATACCATAAACTCTGTTTCTAGAAGAAAACCCCATAACTAATGTTTGTGTGCTCTGCTCAGAGAAGTAGCGAAGATAGGTTAAATAAATCACCTGATTGGTTGCGGCAGTATAGATCTTCTCTTCGAATCGCACCGCGATCTTTTGAAGTTCGTTCACTCCGTCTGGCGCAGACGCTGGCAGATGCTTCTTCAGAGTTTCCGTTCTGCACGCGTAACGCAGAATTTGAATGAATTCAGGGGACGCGTTGCTTCTCAGCAGTTGTGCGCAATAAAACATGTCGCATCCGAGATGTAAAGTGGAACGAGAGCAGGCAGAGCAGCCAGCCAATATAGACAACCAATCATCAATCATAATATGCAAAATTTCCTTGCGGAAGCATTCGAGGAACCCTAGTTCAGGAACAAAACTAACAGAATGGTTTACCCTAGCTACGTGGTGAAACAAACGTTATGATATCCTGTGCCATGACAAATTCGCACCTCTTGGTCAATGAACTTGTGTCAAATTGGTCAAATATAATTCTAGTCTAGCTAGTAAAGTAATTAGGCTGGATTCGAAGAGGGTGCGCTACAGGTTGATTGGTGAATCCCCCAGCGGGGAATTTTGACTAATTAAGAACAGAGGGGCGCAGAGCGAGGCCGCGTCTGTTGCTGCCGCTGGCTAGATCGAGGCTCTTAACAGATCGACCGACGAGAAAATTGACCCGAAAAGGGGTGACGGGGGATCGAATCGATAAGATTAGAGGGAGGGGAAAGCGAACCCAATCAGATCAGATCGATTGGGGTGTCTATACTTACATCTTATTGACGATCCTGGCGCGGGCGTCGGGCTGGAGCCCGGCGCGCCAGTCGCCCCCGGCGGGGGGCGGCGGCGCGCCCGGGTCAACGCCCCCGGCGCCGGCGGCGGGGTCCGACCCCTGGGTGGGGCGCCAGTTGGCGTCCATGGCCCGGATCGGCGGTTGGCGTGCGCTGCTGGTTGGGGATCGAGGGGATGGAAATGGAGATCGAGGTGGGTTGTGGAGATGGAGGTGGAGGCGGTGCCACCGCCTGGGGTTTGTATATACAGCGCGGACCGGACGACGGCGACGAGGTGGTCAAGCCTGGCCGCCGCGGTCTCCGATAATAATAACCCACCGACCTGATTATTTAATAAATAATCGGAAATACGACCCCGATAGCGCGTTTCTGTTTCGGTTCCGGAGCAGGCCGAGCCGCGTTGAGTAGTGGTCGGGTATTTCCTGCTATGTTCACGCGAGCTGCTGCACCCGTTCATTTTTTTATATATTTATATTTATTTACTAATTATAATTGGAGGCATCATCCTTTTTCTAAGGAAAAAATACTAAGACCGTCAATCTTTTTCACACGGTTTTTTATAACTCCCGAATGTGCCGCATTTAGACATCTGGTCCCGAACGTGTCATATTAATTTCACAAATCGTAAAGGACTAGGCAGAGACATTGTCATCAGAGAACCCGTTCGCTGAAAATTCACTCGTCCCGAACAAGGCCTTATCCACGCCCACTCTCTCCATTCCCCATCCCACCTTCTCCCATCCGCTCCACACCCCCAGCTCAGCTCGCCCTATCCTCGCCGACGCAATACAGTAATAAAAAGGACAAAAAATAAATAGTTATAAATCAAAGTAATAAAAATCAAGTAATATAAATTGAAAAACTACAACGCAATATAAAAATGTTCACCACCTACCAATAAATAAAAGGGACAAAAAATTCAAGTCTCAAAATATAATATAATAATGTTCACATTGCCAAAATAATATTATTAAACACATTCTAATCGATTAAGAATAAATAATTATAAATAAAAGTAATTCGAAAAAATAAAATTAAACTACAATAAAAAATAAAATGAACCCCATGTCATATAATGATGACGTGGCAACCCATGATACGCAAGCCTTGTTGTGTCGTCCCTCGTGCCGAGCCTCCAGGCCCAGGCACGACACCATAAATAAAACGGGCATGCCAACTGAACAGCCAAGAAGTTTTCTAGTATGTGTCCCACTACTGCCCTACTCTAGATCCAAACTTGCAGAACGGCTAGTACAAAACCCAGAGCTACCCGTGGCATTTGTTTAGCAAGAACGGCCCGATCATTGCTGTCGTTGTTTTTGCATCATGGTGCACACCAATGACAAGTTTTGGTACTATAAGCTAGCTTGAACCACGGGCCAGTTTAAAGAACATGTAAACACTTGAAACCAAAGCTGGCCAAACGGGTCGGCCCTGGCATGCCGGCCCGTGAGCACACTGGCACGACATGTGACGGGCCAGGCAGGACACGGGGCTAATCGGGACATGCTAGGCACTCGGCATACCTTGGGTCGTGCTTGGGCTGCTAGGTTGAGCATGCGGGCTGGCACGGCAGGACCCGTTTAACTTTTTTCTATTTTTTATGTATGTATATATGGCCTAATACCAGCCTGGTAGGCAAAAATAGCACTGCATGCCAAACAGGAGGTGGGCCTACGTGCCTGGCGTGCAGGCGGGCCGACCCAATTAGCACCTGAGCCGTGGTTGGGCTACAGGTTGCAGCACACAGGCCGACATGACACGACCTGGCTATTAAACGTGCCACGGCGGGTCGTGCAGTGCCATGCACGATTACGATGAGCGGGTCGTGTCGTGTCGGGCTGGGCCGGCCCGTTTGGCCAGCTTTGTGTGAAACAAAGGTTTTTATTTCTAATAAGATAATACTAGCACATGCCCGCGCGTTATGGGAGAGATTTTTTTTTTGCGAGAAGCAGCGGGAAAGATAATTGATGTGTCATCCAAAAAAGGGTCTACACAATGGTAGGCCACAGAGCAAGGAGTTATGGTCTTCTCGCTGGACATGTTTGACACGCGAAATCTTGATAGTGGTGGGGTTGGTTGGTGTGCTGACGAGCAACCAACTCATGCCTTTTTTTTCCTCCGAGTCCGCCTCCATCTCGGGTGTGTGCCTGCCTCCTCATTTGATGGCTGCGTGGTGACCTTCAGGACACGGTTGCTTCGACCACTTTATCCTACAACGGTGTAATCGGATGGATTATTAATTGCTGCGCATAAATCCCGTTTCATTAGCATAATCGTGCATGTTTGTCCCTTCTTTTTGAGGGTTTATTTTGTTTTATTATTTTAGCGCTCAAGTGCCCATAATTTTGCTCTAATTAAACTCAAACAACATATTCTCATTTATTCGCACTTGCCCATAATTTGTTTCATTTATAGTCAATCAGCATAGAACGAATGCGCACCGCTAACCAATGGCCAGCGCCAAATATTTAAGAAAATACTATAGTGTCATATTAGAAATATTTTTTGATTTTTAGAACATTAGAAAAATATGAATTGGTGAATATTCTTGGAAACGTGAACACTTTTATAAATCCCAAACAATTTTCAAAAAATGCAAACACTTTTTTTTTGAAAATTCCAATATTTTTGGAAAAACAAGAAAAAAATTAGAAACACGAATAGTTTTTGAAATTCACAAAAAACATTTTGAAAACATGAAAATTTTATAAAAAATACAAATAATTTTTATTTTCTGATTTTTAAGGGGAACATTCAAAACAATGTTAAAAAATGTTTTCTTAGACACAAATATTATTTTAAATTTGTGGACATTTCACTAACACAATTATATTTTGAAATATGGAACATTTTATAATATATATTTTTTATTAAAAAATCTCAAATATCTTTTAAAAACCAAAATATTTTTAGAAAATGGGAACTTTTTTTATCTTGAGAAAATTTGGAACGGGAATTTTTTAAAATTTTCGAGCATTTTTCAAAACAGGAACATAATTTTGGAATTCTGACAATTTTTTGAACATTTGAAAAAAAATTGAAATTCTGAATATTTTCTAAGTTTTTACTTCACAGAAAAAATAAAAGTAAAGAAGGAAAAAAGGAAACGTATATATAAAAGAGAAAGAGAAAGGAACAGAAAGAAACGAAAAATAGAACAACAAAAAGGAGAAACGGGCCGGCCCAGTCTTAGGCGCACTGTGGGTAGCTTAAACTATTTATCACGCCATGCGACAAATAACGTCTCCCCAACTACATGGGCATAATAAGTGGGTTTGCTTCGTTGGGCCGGAGCACGCGTGGCCTTTTTATTTTGGCTATCGATTTTCAAAAATTATATAGCTTTTAAACAAAAATACTAAATTAAGTTATGTTTTCATATTCGTGTCTCTCGTGAGCAGCGCTTTTTTTTTTTGCGCTGGTAGAAGAATTTTATTCCATAGGCATAGGGTTACAATCACGAGGCAAGAGATCCTCAATACACGGTGGACCTCGTCCAAGCCATACAACAGTAGTACTCTCTGTATGACTATACAGGGCCAAACAATCTGCTACCCTACTTTGTACACGACTAATTTTCGAGGGAATGAAAACTCAATTTACCATAAGATGACGAATCTCAGCGACTAAATGCCCTGTAGGTAGATCTAGATAAACTGTCGCCAGACAACGTGGAAAGGGCGACAGAAGAGTCCGACTGGACAATGACAGGTAGCTCACAATGTTGGACATAAGATTCATTTTGAATATATTTTGATGATTTTAAAAAATATGTTAAACCAATGAAAATCAATTATTTTGGGTCTACGGCCGTTAGAAAAAATGCTTAAATTATATCTCTGAATCTTGTTGAAACTTAGCATTTTTAGATGCAAAAAACGTACATTTCATTGTTGAAACTTAAAGCCCTTTGGTATTTTCTTTTACTGTGCCCTCGTGCGGAATTTGACTACTTCATGAATCACGAGGCAAATCGATAGAGAGGCAGGGCTAGAAAGATGAGTGCCCCTGCGAATTTCGGCACTATGTGCCGCATATATATTTAATACATAGCAGCCACCGACCCAATGCAAATCTAATCCTACTATACTGCTACCTAAGCACGTGGACAAGTCCAAGTCTTAAATTGGACTCCTGCTTGACGCATGACATGCAAACCGAAATTATATTTATTACTCCCTCCATCTTACAATATAAAGTCATTCTTTAAGCTGGCATAATTTGAAAAACAATCCGTGGGGCAATCAGCCAGTACAAGATGCATTTGTTTCGCATAGCATCATTGGACCTAACACGCATCTTACAATATAAGATCATTGCGTTTAGTTCTCAAAAAAAAAAAATCATTGGGTTTGATATCGCTGGTGGAGGAGATGGCCAGATAGGGAATGGACAAATTGGGTTCCACTGTACTTCCAAATTACTCGTCGTGGCTAAAACCACAACGAGTAATTTTGAACGGAGGGAGTAGCTGCTAACACTTGCCACATGGTAACTACTTCGGAAAAGCAAAACAGTAAGACAATCAACCGGCACGTACTATAATTATTTCGATTATTATTCCAAACTAAGGGTGAGTCAGGGTCCGACCCCGTGTGTCTTGGCGAGACCTCCAACTCAAACACGATTGATGAAACTAGATGATTCCCCACGCGTTGCGGCGGGACCTGTTAACAAATTTATGTAAAAACTATATTTGTTGTACCATGGAAACATGAACCGATGCATTGGCAATTAATTTATTTGAGGAAGCTTTTATGTAGAGCTTAGAGTTAAGTATCTGACTAAAAATGGACCCGACTAAACACGGTAGAGATAGAGTTGTAGTATTCATCAAGAAGATGCAATGATAGGTGCCAAAAAAGGCAAAAATGATGTGAAAAAAAATGTTCCCATCAATATTTTGTTTGGATAATGGAATAGATGGCACTCTGTCATCCTTGACAGAACATGATTTTAGCTCATCAATTTTACTTCAAGAGGACACATAGTTGTAATTAAGGACGAACAAATGAGTCACGGGAAGCAAGTGGGTAGATTTAAAAAACCAATTGAATCTTTTTTTTTGCGAGGAAAAAACCAATTGAATCTGTTCCACCATTGCCTGTTTAGACATTATCCTCCATAGCTTCTCATTGTTAGGGTAACTGGAAGTTGAAAATCATTGTTAGGTCTCATAGGGTCTTGAAAGCTGGACCAATGTGATAGTCGTTTATTGCATAGCATCGTAGGAAACATGCGCTAATCTACAACCGAACAAATAGTAGATGTCAGGGTATACAAAGTTCCTGTTATAAAGTAGCCCCAATTAAATCTTCAGAACAAAACTACAGTAGAATAGAAACTGAAAAAAATGAGGATTTGCTGACCATCAACAACGATTGAGCCAAAGAAAGTTACTACTAAGAGGGCATTCAAATAATCATAGAAGTATCTAGTGGTGTCAAGAGGCATAAAAAGCATATGGTTCACTATTATAAGAAGTTAGTGCTTCAGTCACTGTTCGCTCCAGCCATCTTCTTTCAATGTGAGGATGGCATTTGGAAGACCTGGGCTCCTCTCAAGTATAAAATCTTCCTTATGGCTGTTCGTTTGCAAGCGTATTCAGACGGCTCATTATCTTGCAAAGAGAGGGCTACCGCACGATCATAGTTGTGCATTTTGTAGCGGGCATGACGAAGACGGCTGTGCGGTTGTGAGTATGGTTTGGCATGCCGCGCTTAGCTGGGCCAGCCTACAGCCCCTCCAACGGTAGATGAACTCCACTTTAATATATTGGTGGACTGCTGCTGCTTCAACTCTTCGGAACAGCAAGGAAAAAATGGTTTAACTCTGTAGTCGCCTTGGTCGTTTGGTCCATCTAGAATGAGCGAACAATATAGTCTTTCACATTGCCCATTTTCCACTTCTAAAGCTTGTTGATTTTATAAATCTGAATGTCATTTATGGGTTCAGGCTGGAGCAAAGCAATTAGGCTCCCTGCTCCCTGTTTTGTCTCTTGGGCAAAGCACTTAGGCTTCTGCTCCCTGTTTTGCCCCGGTCATCACCGTTTACCCTTGTACTTGCTTTCTGTCTCAATATATGACATGTAGTTCTCCTGCATGGTTAAAAAAGTAGCAATGTATAGGAACAGTGTGTGCCTGTAACATGTACGGTTGCACAGGGAAAAAACTACTGAAGAACAACAGGGGTACATGACCTTCAACTGCAGAAGAATTCTTGCGGTAGTCCGTAGGTCGCCGTCCTCGCCCAGTTGAAGCTAGCAAGCACCTCAGACCTATCTTCAAGCGCCTAGAAACATACGAATACCACATCACAAGACTAAATCAAGCAAATCATGAAGCGAGCAAACAGAACAGATCAGAGGCCCAAGCTCACCATTGATATCGATCTATCTTCATCAAACCAGTACAGACCACAGAAATCCAACAAAAATGAACGAACATTAATCATCCAAAGCACCACAAGAAGTCCAAAACTACAACAGCTAATAAGTGAATGAAGATACGGGCCAATCATGGCTAATTTTTTAAAATAATACACTTTTTTTTAATAATTTAGAAAAATATTACGCCGTAATAATACAGCATCGGCCACCAGGAAGCCGACTGGCTTCAGTCGGCCATGGGTAAGCCGATAGGCCTCAATCGGCCATGGGTAGGCCGACAAGTGGCCATCCCACGTCACTGCTGCTCCTCTCGGCCTGCTGGGCGTCCAATCGGCCGTGGGTAAGAAGCCGATATGGCCCAGTCGACTTCACGGAGGCCGACAGGAGGCTGGTAATTAGATTAGAGCTTTGCGTTTGTAGACGAGGATGACCGGGCGCGGCTTCGATACAGGAACATACAGAGCTAGCTAGCCTCGTGCATGCAAATTACTACTGCTGCGTATTACTACATGCATGCATGCATGCCGTGATGATTGATCGCTCGCCTAGACAATTAACTTGGACATGCATGCATCGAGTGATTGGACGGCCACCATAGCAATTAGTGACTTGTAGCAACTCCGGCAATTAGCAGAGACTGACACACTGACCGTATATATGATCCACGTACGCGTCGGCCGTCGAGGGCCGGATGTCCGTGGTGAGGCGGCCCAACGACCTGGCGCGGACGTACGGGGCGGCTGCTGGTGCAGGAGCCGGCTGCATCGTGGTGCGCGCGGCCACGGCGACCACAGACGGCGACAAATCGGACACACTGGAGTTGCTGCAGGCCATATATACGACGCCGAGTCCCCGGCGGCGGCAGCGCGTGCGGTTCGAGATCTCGGACCTGACAGGCGAGCACGTGGACCCGGAGGTGATGGAGGAGCTGGCCGCCATCACTGGCTAATCTAATTACCAGCCTCCTGTCGGCCTCCGCGAAGCCGACTGGGCCCTATCGGCTTACCCACGGCCGACTGGACGCTCCGCAGGCCTAGTGGAGCGGCAGTGATCGTGGGATGGCCACTGTCGGCCTACCCACGGCCGATTGAGGCCTATCGGCTTACGCGTGGCCGACTGAAGACGCTGTATTATTTTTAAAAATAATACAAACGGGCGTAATATTTCTCTAAATTATTAAAAAAAAGTGTATTATTGAAAAAAAATTAGCCCAATCATGAGGAGAAGAGATGATCACGCTCTTCTTCGGGTTGTGCTTGCGGGCGTTGATAGCGACGACTAGGAGGCAGCGGGTCAGCGAGCTTCTCCTTCCAGAACTCATCCCGCTGGGACCGGCCGCGGCGGGGATGGCCGCGTCTGGTGCATCTGAGACCATCAGCAAGAGGAGATCCCTGAGCAAAGCAACTCGTGCGCACAGGCTCATGGGGCTGCGCGGGGATGGCCGGCGCATCCGAGGCCGCCGGCAGGCCTAGAGTAGAGCGTCCCGCTAGAATCGGGGCCGCAACGGCGATGGCCGCATCTGGTGCGTCCGATGACGCCAGCGCGAGGAAGGTTCGGAGCGGAGCGTTGCGTCCGAGGTCTCCGATGCGAGGAGGGCCCAGAGCAGACGAATGGCGTGCACACAAGCTGATTCGACTGCGTGGAGATGGCCGCATGATCACTCCTTCGACGGAAAAGATGATGCCTACAATCAAATCAGGAGATGGCGGCGTTGAGTTGCAGGAATCGTGAAACAGTAGGCAGTGCCTTGGTGCGGCGTAGGATGAGGGGATTGCAGAAATCGGAGGGGAGCTGGGAGGTGAAGTGGAAGAGATGAGAGAATAATGAGAAGAATATGCGGCGTCCAAGGAGGGGAAGGGAGCCGGGTGCAGGCCAACCTGCTCGTTTGGGCTTCCAAATTAATTAAAGCGCGGCTCGGGAAGCCGGAAGGAGAACCTGAGCGTGCGGGTTAATTGTACGTATTGAGGTAAACGAGCAGAGAGATGTACCGATCGATTGTATAGCTTGGAAACTGAATGCTGATGTGGCATGATGATGATGTGGATAGTGTGCATATAGAGAGAATTGGTAGGAGTGAGGAGCAACTTCTTAAGAATGTAAGATATACCATAGAAAGACTATAACCAGAACCCTTTCTATATATGCGTCACGCAATTGGTCGAATCCGAACCGGTCTAGTATTCTGCTTGCCGGTTCAGCTCTCGTTACATGCAGCTAGTGGTGTACAAAAGCTACCAGGGGCTGGATTGCCTCATCAGAATATCAGATTAGCAATCGTCCGCTTCATACACGACCGCGATGGATCCGCTGAAACGCCGACGAGAAAATGCATGCACGCCGGAGGCTCCGGAGTCATCAGCAACAGAGACTGAGTGGACACTCCCTGCGGATCTCCTGCTCGAGATCATCGCGTGCTCCGACGCATGCTCCCTCGTCCGCTGTGCCGCAACAAGCAAGCTCCTCCTCCGCGACATCCTTAGCCCGCCCTTCATCCGCCGTGTCACCTGCGGCCAGCAAAGCATCGTGCCCCCGTGCATCCTCGCCTACCTCAGCACCCCCAGCAACATGGATGATGCTTCGCCGACCCTCTTTCGTATCGTGCAATCTGGATGACATCCTTGGAGAGTACTACCCCGTGACGTCCCGCGGCGGCTTTGTCCTCCTACGCCGTCAACGTGTGAGAAACAACGGGTCCGACTTGTGTGTGTACGACGTCATCACCGGACAACGCACCTTTCTTTCAGTGCCACCAAGCATCCCTAATCATATTGGATACTTTCACAAGTGTGTCTTGCTCACCGCAGCTGATGGCATCAACTCCTCTTTTTGGTTATTCGTTAGCGACCTTGAAAAGATCATCCGGCACCAGCACTAACACTACACCTGCCATCATAGTCCAGATATTCAAGTCTTCAGCCCGTGCCTGGGGACCCATCATGCATGATCCACGAGGACTTCACCCAGCTGCAACGGTGGTTCCAAACGGGTCGTGGTACCACGACTGTCGTCCTCCACGGTGGTCTCATCCACTGGCTGCCGTGGCATGGCGGCGAGATTCTCAGCTACAACGTGTGCACAGAGAACCCGGCATGATAGACCTCCCCAGCCCCGTCACCAGCTACGAAGAATCACGCCAGTTCCACCTAGGGTCGTACTCCTCCCCGGATGGACACATGCTACTAAGGCTGCTCATCACCGACGGGTTCATCATCTCCATGTGGCATCAGCTCCCAGGAGGTGGTTGGGCCTTGGAGACCATGATCGATGTGGAGCAGAAGTTGTGGCCACTGGACCAAGGAGTCTCTCTCATAGGTCATATGAGGATATGGTTTAGGTGCTCCAGCGAGAAGACCAATGCCGTGTTGCTACAGACAAACCAACGCTCTATTGGTGTGCTAAGAGAATTTCATATTATGCTTATTTTGCTTGACCTGGAGACGAAAGAGATGCACAAGATCATGAAATGCCCGGCTCCCTCATCTATGGTCTTGGAGATCGACCTATCTACTCGGCTACGAGCCATGAAAATATTCTCCTAACTAGCTCATTAAGCTTCACATGCCTGTTGTGTCGCGTTGAATGCAAAGATGGAATTGTGCTTAGACTATGTGCATGTACACGGGCATCTATCCCTTGTATGATTTGGCAATATATTTATTTTTCATCTGATATATTAATTAAGTGATTGCACATTTTACACATTGGCTGCAATTTATGTCTCCACGCATGCAAGCGACCGTACATTTGCACATTCTATACAATATTTACAATTTATGTTTCCACGCATGCAAGCAGCCGTACATTTGTACCATTTTATTTTTCTAACCATCAATTCGAAGACGTGCATCTTGTTTGAGCAATTTTTCTAAAAAATGAGGCCTACCATGATTATAATTCTAGGAAAGTTTGAACTCTTTTTGAAAAATATAATAAAAAATACAACATAATACATTTTTGGTCGCTGTTTGATCAACAACTTAATTTTTCTAGAAAATTTTGAAGCAAATTTCTAAAAAATGAGCACCACGACACAATTCTGGCCGGGTTAGACCCACGGGCCCGTCACCTAAGTCGCCTTGCTTACCTGGTGTGTCGGGGGCCAAAACGGTGGGCTAGACCGATGGACTATCACCCTAGGTTGCCTTGCTCAGCTCAGTTTTGGTGTGTGTGTGTGTGTGGGGGGGGGGGGGGGGGCAGAATTGTAAAGTGTTGTCAGTCTTCTTTCTTCTTTTCTTTTTGTTCTATTGTGACTGCTCGGCTATTATTGTCTTTCATCTCAGACTGTAATCACTTTTTCTTATCTCTTGGACCCGGACCGATGGCGAATCCTTTCTGCGCTGGACGAGGGAGGAGCAGAAGCTCATGGTTCATCTATGATCTTTCTCACATTTTTTTCCTTCCGCTTAGATTGATGCTGAATCATTCTTTTTCATACCTTTCGAATAGCGACAAATTGATGATGCAATGGACAAGGGAGACGCAAAAACTTATGCTCATCTATGACCATGCCATCAAATTACATTTGATCGGTCTAACACTCACTTGGACTTCTTTACTTTTCAGTACGCCAAATCATTTTGCCGGTCACTCGAACTATCATTGAATCATTTTTCCTTTGACCAGACTGACGACAAATCTTTGTTGCTATGAACGAGGGAGAAGAAAGAGCTCATGGCGCATATGTGAATTTCCTCCCTTTTACTTGGAATGATCATTTTTTTTCGCTTGGACCGAATTGTTATGTTTTGTACCTCTTGGACTGGAGACAAATCGTTGATTCCACCATACCATGACAAAGCCGCGACAGATGAAGAGTGATACGTCTCCAACATATCTACTATTCCTAACTCTTTTCCTCTTGTTTTGGACTCTATTTTGCATGATTTGAATGAAACTAACCCTGGACTGACGCTGTTTTCAACAGAACTACCATGGTGTTGTTTTTGTGCAGAAATAAAGTTCTCGGAATGGAACGAAACTTTGCGAGGATTTTGTATATCAATAAAGAGAATTTCTGGAGCCAAGAACCACCGGAGGGGGGCACCTGGGTGGGCATGACCCACCAGGGAGCGCCTGCCCCCCCAAGCGCACCCAGGTGGGTTGTCCCCACCTGGTGGCCCCGCAGACCCTGGAACCGACGCTATAAAATCACATATTTCCAGAAAAAAATCAGGGAGAAAGAATTATTGCATTCCACGAGACGGAGCCGCCGTCACCTCATGTTCTCCATCGGGAGGCCAGATATGGAGTCCGTTTGCGGCTCCGGAGAGGGGGATCTTCGATCTTCGTCATCACCAACCCTTCTCCATCGCTAATTCCATGATGCTCCCCACCGGGAGTGAGTAGTTCCTTCGTAGGCTCGCTAGTTGGTGAGGAGTTGGATGAGATTCATCATCTAATCTAGTTAGTTTTGTTAGGGCTTGATCCCTAGTATCCACTATGTTCTGAGATTGATGTTGCTATGACTTTGCCATGCTTAATGCTTGTCACTTTGGGCCCGGGTGCCATGATTTCAGATCTGAACCGTTTATGTTATCACCATTATATCCATGTTCTAGATCCGATCTTGCAAGTTATAGTTGCCTACTACGTGTTATGATCCGGCAACCCCGGAGTGACAATAGTCGGGACCACTCCCGGTGATGACCGTAGTTTGAGGAGTTCATGTATTCATCGTGTGTTAATGCTTTGTTCCGGTTCCCTATTAAAAGGAGGCCTTAATATCCCTTAGTTTCCAATTGGACCCCGCTGCCACGGGAGGGTAGGACAAAAGATGTCATGCAAATTCTTTCCATAAGCATGTATGACTATTTACGGAATACATGCCTACATTATATTTATGAACTGGAGCTAGTGCCATATCGCCCTAGGTTATGACTGTCACATGATGAATATTATCCAACAAATTACCGATCCAATGCCTATGATTTTCCTACATATTGTTACTGCTATTGTTACTGTTGCACTTGCTACAAAATCACTGCTATCACTGTTACCGTTACTAGTGCTGTTGCTACTACTATCAAAACTATCAAACTACTGTGCTACTGATCACTTTGCTGCAGATAATTAATCTCCAGGTGTGGTTGAATTGACAACTCAGCTGCTAATACTTACAAATATTCTTTCGCTCACCTTGTGTCGAATCTATAAATTTGGGTTGAATACTCTACCCTTAAAAACTATTGCGATCCCCTATACTTGTGGGTTATCAAGACCTTTTTCTGGCGCCGTTGCCGGGGAGCATAGCTATATTTTTTGAGTCACTTGGGATTATTATCAATTTATCACTATGAAGAATCTGAAGGATGCTAAGACTAAGATCTATCCCTCTAAGACGAGGAGAGGTAAGGAACTGCCATCTAGGTCTACTTTAGATTCACCTTCTGTTATAAGTAAACTTGCAACACCACCACATGTCATTAATCCTGATATGTCGCAAGTTATTGATGATGCTACTTCTGCTATGAATGATACTTATGATGATGCTAGTACCTTGCTTGATGATGATGATGTGACACTAGGTGAATTTCTTGATGAACAAATTGCTAGAGTAAGACAACATGATGTTGTTGAATCTGATGATGAGCTTGAAACTGAAAAACTTGAAACACCTACTAGAACTAGCCCTCCTAGATATGAATAGCCAAAAGTACCGGAACGTTATGTTATGAATGAGGAGACAACTAGAGATATTCTTGCTTGTAAGGATAGAGATGATCTAGAGAAATTATTATGCAAGTATAAAGAAAAATCTCTGAATGCTAGAATGTAATATGATCCTAAGTTTGCTACTTCACCTATCTTTATTAATGATAAGGATTATGAATTCTCTGTCGACCCAGAGTTAATTACTTTGGTTGAATCTGATCCCTTCCATGGTTATGAAACTGAAACTGTTGTGGCACATCTTAGTAAGTTGAATGACATAGCCACCCTTTTTACTCATGATGAGAAAACTTGCTATTACTATATTCTCAAATTATTTCCGTTCTCATTAAAGGGTGATGCTAAAGCTTGGTACAATACTGTTGCTCCTGGTTGTGTGCGTAGTCCCCAGGATATGATTTATTACTTCTCTGAAAAATATTTCCCTGCTCATAAGAAACAAGCTGCCTTACAGGAAATATTTAACTTTGTGCAATTTAAAGAAGAGAGTCTCCCACAAACTTGTGGGAGGATTTGCTAATTGCTTAATGCTTTGCCTGATCATCCTCTTAAGAAAAATGAAATACTTGATATCTTCTATAATGGACTAACCGATGCTTCTAGGGATTTCCTAGATAGTTGTGCTGGTTGTGTTTTCAGGGAGCGAACTATTGGGAAGCTGAAGAATTATTGAATAACATATTGAAAAATTATGATGATTGGACTCTTCCTGAACCACCGCTTAAACCCACTCCGAAGAAGAGGGGTATATTATACCTCAGTCCTGAAGATATGTAAGAGGCAAAGAAATCTATGAATGAAAAAGGTATTAAAGCTGAGGATGTTAAAAATTTACCTCCTATTGAAGAAATACATGGGCTTAATACACCACCGCCACCTAAGGTAGTAGAGGTAAATTCTCTAATGAAATTCAATGATAATGACAATCCACACAATATGCACCCTAGCCAATGCCTTTATGAGTTTGAAAATTACATTAGAAAACAAGATCACTTCAATGCAAATGTTATGAAACAACTGAAATACAATTCTGATATGATTGCTCGCTTGAGTGATTTGTTATTTAGAATCTCAAATGATGTTAGAGGTGTGGGGAAGCATGCTTCTATGGTTCAAACTCAGTTAGAACAAGTTGCTAAATCTCAAAGAGAGTTGCTTGATGAAATGAATAATAATATGAATGATCATGTTGTTAGAGTAATGACTAGAGGAGGTAGGATGACTCAGGAACCAGTTTATCCCGAGGGACACCCAAAAAGATTGAACAAGACTCTCAAAGAGGTAACACTGATGAACGTAGTCCTTCTAAAAAGAAAAAGAAGAAGAAAAATGATAGGCCTTAGCATGCTTCTAGTGAACCTGAAGTAGAAAAACCTCCTGACAATGATAATGAAATTTTTATCTCTGATGCTGGAACTCAATCTGGTAGTGAACACTTACCTTCTAATAATGAAAAAGATAATGATTAGGTTCATGAAGACACTCAACCAGATAGTAAAGAACCAGACAATGATGTTGATAACCCACAACTCAAGAATAAAAGATATGATAAAAGATAATTTGTTGCTAGAAAACACGGTAAAGAAAGAGAACCGTGGGTTCAAAAACCTATGTCCTTTCCACCTAAGTCAACTAAAAAGAAAGATGATGAGGAATTTGAACGCTTTGTTGAAATGCTGAGGCCAGTCTTTTTGCGTACTCGCTTGAATGATATCTTAAAAATGCCTCCTTATGCAAAGTATATGAAAGACATCATCACCAATAAAAGAAAAATACCAGAAGCTGAAATCTCCACTATGCTTGCTAATTATACTTTCAAAGACGGAGTACCTAAAAAACTTGGAGATCCGGGAATGCCAACTATACCTTGCTCCATCAAAAGAAATTATGTGAAAACTGCTTTATGTGATTTGGGAGCCGGTGTTAGTGTTATGCCTTTCTCTTTATATAAAAGACTTGATTTGAATAAACTCACACCTACTGAAATATCTTTGCAAATGGCTGATAAGTCAACTGCCATACCTATCGGTATTTGTGAGGATGTGCCCGTTGTTGTTGCTAATGTTACTATTTTGACTGACTTTGTTATACTTGAGATGCCCGAGGGTGACAGCATGTCTATTATCCTTGGTAGACCCTTCTTGAATACTGCAGGGGCTGTTATTGATTGCAATAAAAGCAAGGTCACTTTTCATATCAATGGTAATGAGCATACAGTGCACTTCCGAAGAAACAATTCCAAGTGAATGGTATTAATGTTATTGAAAAATCTCCGACAATCACTATTGGATGTTTTCAACTACCTCTACCTACTGTTAAAAAGAAATATGAGATGCTTATTGTTGGGGACATTTATATCCTCGTTGAGGTAACTTAGTGATTTACGAAAGTTCTTCGATTTAATGCTAATCGAAAGTGGTTGTTAATAAGACTTGATCAACCTTATTAATGGATCATTTTTGAGAGGTATGAAGTTGATGAATTTAGTAAGCACTACCTTCTGTCCCTACTTTTTGTTTTTTGTTTTTGTTAGTTAAATAAAATAAAATGCCATGTTTTGTCTATTTTCTGAATTTCCCGTGCAATAAAAAATGACCCAAAAATAAAAGTTCTTAGAATGCTCTAAAATTTTAATACGATTTTTTTCCCGATTATTTAAGAATTTTTGGTGCAAATAACATCAGAGGGAGGTGCACCAGGTGGGCACAACCCACCTGGGCGCGCCAGGACCCCCAGGCGCGCTCTGGTGGGTTGTGGTCCCCACGTGCCCTCCTCACTTATTCCTTCACACCACTTCGCGCTCTTGGAGTTCTAAGTAGTTTGAATGCTTGCTATGGCCTCTAGGCATCCCTATGAGTAGTTTCTATCAATCTTGTAAAGTTTTGTTGAGAAAAATTTGTGGCCTAAAAAAATTCATAATTTTGTTTTTAGGAAAAAATGAGTATCTTTAGGAAGTTTGCTTCCAAGAAGAGCTCCAAGGGAGTTATTGGGGAGTCGTCTGACAGTGGTCTCCATACCCGGAGATTGGCGGAAGTACGTCCGTGCGAATGGCTGCATACCCCGTTCATGGAAGGGGCTGGAATCCTTCAAGAGTTTGCACAATATGCTGCTAATGCCGGCCTCACCGACTTCATCGCAGCTGAATGTGAGCAGTATCATCTCCTCACAAACACCTTTGTTCAAAGTTTTACTTTCCTTCCTAGGAATAATCCTCCTGAGGTGCAGTTTAATTTATATGCCGAACCCCATCAGACACCGCTTACTGTGTTCTATGAAATATGCTTGCTTCCTTCTGATGGAGGTTTAGTAGAGCCTAGGCCTAAGGAGTTTGAGGGTTTTTATCGTACTTTGACAGTGTGTGATGAGAGAGGGGTGTCGAGTATCACCGCCCCTGGCTTGCATTTTCCCGTTGTTCATTATTTTACTCTTTTTCATTGCAAAATGCTTGCTTGCCAGAGAGAAGGTGGGTGCACTCAGTGCCCTAGACCTTGTTGTTTTACGTCATGCACTTGAGGGCGATAGCTTGGGAGCTATTGTGGCACGTCGCCTTCACATTAATAAATCCAAGGGAAAAATACACGGTGGTATTTACGCTACTCGTTTGGCGGCTCACTTTAATGTTGAGATACACTTGCATGATTATCCTTTGCCCATGGTTTACCTAGATCGCGCGGCCATGGAACACCACCAATTTATTGCTACTGATTACCCTAACATCCCTATTCCGTATAACCTGGTTTTCAGTGTGAGAACTCGTGATATTATTCTATTGCCTGCACCTGCTTTGTTTGATCCTATTGCCAGGGGTGGATACAGGATTATGCCTGCGAACATCATAGCCTACCGTAACAACCAGGCTGCAGCAGAGGAGGAGCCTCAGCAGTGGGACCTGCCCGCTCCTCAGCCGTTCGATATGGGACCCCATGGTTTCTTCGACTACTGACTGATTACCAAGTTAGGCCAAAAGCCTAAGCTTGGGGGAGTACGTATTACCACCGACATTACATTCATGTTCACGCATTTCATTCCAGTTGTCGGTGCCCACACTCTTTCATTGTATTATCCATGTTAAATTTATTTTCTCGCTTTCTTTTTGCGTGTTTGAAAAAACTTGAGAAAATACAAAAATATTTCCTGCTTCATTTTGAATTTTCTTTCTAGAGTAGTTAGCTATAGCACTAAAAAGAAAACCCAAAAGATTTCCTTGTTCTTCTTTTTCCTGTTGGGAGCTCTCCCGTGTAAATAGTTTTTCTTGTTTTTGCTTTTCCCTTTTATTTGCTTGTTCAAGAAAACCAAAAACTCCAAAAATATTTCAGTGTGTTTATCTGAATTCCTTTTTTTATTGAGTTGTACCAAGGAGAAGACCACGATGAAAATGTTGAGTGACTCTCATATGCATAATTGTTGATCTAACAAAGAGCCCATTTTACCTTGTCTTCTCCTGTTGAATAAAATGTTTGCAGATTCCAGCTTAGTCCACGACACTCTTGCATTATTATTATTTTCACATTGTTCGGTCGTGCAAGTGAAAGCAATAATGACGATATTCGATGAACTGGCCGTGGCAGAGAGAAACGGGTATGAACTCGACTTGTTCTGTTTTTTAAATATGTTTAACCTAGTATCCATGATTCAGCCCATTATGATTAAACATGTTTGCAATGACAAGTAGAGATTATAGTATCTCATGCCATGCGTAAGTAGCTAGGGGTGGATAATGATCTATCTTGGATGTCAATATTGCATTAAAATGATTGTGATATAGTATGATGATATGGTATCCTCCTTTAAATGTTCGAGTGGCTTTACTTGGCACATGTTCACGCATGTAGTTGAATCAAAACCAACATAGCCTCTATGATATTTATGTTCATGGTGTTCATATCCTACTCATGCTAGTGTCCAATGTTACTTATGCATAATGCATGTTCATGACCATTGTTGCTCTCTAGCTGGCCGCTTCTCAACCTATTTGCTAGCCTTTGAAGGAAATATGCCCTAGAGGCAATAATAAAGTTGTTATTTATATTTCCTTATACCAGGATAAATGTTTATTATTCATGCTAGAATTGTATTAACCGGAAACTTAGTACATGTGTGAATACATAGACAAAACAGAGTGCCCCTAGTATGCCTCTACTTGACTAGCTCGTTAATCAAAGATGGTTATGTTTCCTGACCATGGACATGTGTTGTCATTTGATGAACGGGATCACATCGTTAGAGAATGATGTGATGGACAAGACCCATCCGTTAGCTTAGCATAATGATCGTTTAGTTTTATTGCTATTGCTTTCTTCATGACTTATACATGTTCCTCTGACTATGAGATTATGCAACTCCCGAATACCGGAGGAACACCTTGTGTGCTATCAAACGTCACAACGTAACTGGGTGATTATAAAGATGCTCTACAGGTGTCTCCGAAGGTGTTTGTTGGGTTGGCATAGATCAAGATTAGGATTTGTCACTCCGTGTATTGGAGAGGTATCTCTGGGCCCTCTCGGTAATGCACATCACTATAAGCCTTGCAAGCAATGTGACTAATGAGTTAGTTGCGGGATGATGCATTATGGAATGAGTAAAGAGACTTGCCGGTAATGAGATTGAACTAGGTATGATGATACCGACGATCGAATCTTAGGTAAGTAACATACCGATGACAAAGGGAACAACGTATGTTGTTATGCGGTTTGACCGATAAAGATCTTCGTAGAATATGTAGGAGCCAATATGAGCATCCAGGTTCCGCTATTGGTTATTGACCGGAGATGTGTCTCGGTCATGTCTACATAGTTCTCGAACCCGTAGGGTCCACGCTTAACGTTCGATGACGATTTGTATTATGAGTTATGTGTTTTGGTGACCGAAGTTTGTTCGGAGTCCCGGATGAGATCACGGACATGACGAGGAGTCTCGAAATGGTCGAGAGGTAAAGATTGATATATTGGAAGGTTATATACGGACACCGGAATGGTTCCGAAGAGGATCGGGGATTTTTCGGAGTACCGGGAGGTTACCGGAACCACCGGGGAAAGTTAATGGGCCTATTGGGCCATAGTGGACGAAAGGAGGCAGGCCACAGGATGTGGCGCGTGCCCCCTTGCCCCAATCTGAATTGGACAAGGGGAGGGGGTGCGGCCCCCCTCTTTCCTTCTCCCTCTCTCCCTTCCCCTTTCCCCTCTCCGTTAGATGGAAGGAGGGGGGCCGAATCCTACTAGGAATGGATTCCTAGTAGGACTCCCCCCTCATGGCGCGCCCCCCTTGGGCCAGCCTCCTCCTCCCCCCTCCTTTATATACGTGGGCGGGGGGGGGGGGACCCAAAGACACACACTTGTTTCTTAGCCGTGTGCGGTGCCCCCCTCCACAGTTTACCACCTCGGTCATATTGTCGTAGTGCTTAGGCGAAGCCCTGCGCAGATCACATCACCAACACCGTTGCCACGCCGTCGTGCTGATGGAACTCTCCCTCGACCCTCTACTGGATCAAGAGCTCGAGGGACGTCATCGTGCTGAACGTGTGCTGAACACGGAGGTGCCGTACATTCGGTACTTGGATCGGTTGGATCTTGAAGACATTCGACTATATCAACCGCATTACTAAACGCTTCCGCTTTCGGTCTACGAGGGTACATGGACACACTCTTCCCTCTCATTGCTATGCATCTCCTAGATAAATCTTGCGTTATCGTAGGATTTTTTTGAATTACTACGTTTCCCAAAAGCCTTCGCCTATACTAAGTGGGAATTCTGCTTGTACATCAAAAACCTTGAACCCAAGTTATTCCAGATGAGTCCACTTACCTACCTATATGCGGTATTACCCTGCCGTCCTAAGTAAATTTGCATGTGCCACCTCTAAAAACTTCAAACAAATATCCTTTTTGTGTGCCTGGATCGTTCATGGAACAACAGGAGGTAGTCGGTATCTTCCATGCTAAGCGGGTTATTCTCAGGATGAGTGTTTATTCACTCACCATCGCACGAGAAAAGGGCGGTAATAGGGATGCCCAGTCCCAAACTGCAAAAAGAATTGATCTTTCAAATAATCAAACAAAAACTCCAAACGGAGTCATAACCTTTACTTTTATCGCCTGGGAACCGCCACTAGCGTGCTTAGCATGGAAGATATTGATAACTGATGGTCGTGAAGTAAACAAGAAGGGTGCATGTCTCAAAATATCATTTACCTCTGTTTTAAAAACTTGAGCTCTGGCACCGCTGCAAATCACTGCTTCCCTATGCGAAGGGACTATCTATTTACTTTTATGTTGTGTCATCACCTTCTAAAACAAGCGCCAGAACCTGAGAGCACTGTTATCATGCTGATGCATTGTGTGTAGCTAATGTTGGGAGCATCACGACTGGATCTTTTCTACCATGAATTACAATGTTTAGTTGCTGCTTGGACTTTGGAGGTGCTCTGCATTTATATTTTGTGGTCTCAGAAAGGGCTAGTGAGATACCACTATTGTCATATTATATCATGGTTGTTTTGATAACGTGTTGCCGTTTGAGATGTCCTATTATTGCTCGCTAGCTGATTATGTCATTGATATGAGTTAATATAATTTTTAAGAGTTATTGTCGGCATGGTTAGTTATGATGTTGGCTGAAAACCTGGGTGCGGCTCCGGAGAGGTGGATCTTCGATCTTCGTCATCACCAACCCTTCTCCATCGCTAATTCCATGATGCTCCCCACCGGGAGTGAGTAATTCCTTCGTAGGCTCGCTGGTCGGTGAGGTGTTGGATAAGATTTATCATGTAATCTAGTTAGTTTTGTTAGGGCTTGATCCCTAGTATCCACTATGTTCTGAGATTGATGTTGCTATGACTTTGCCATGCTTAATGCTTGTCACTTTGGGCCCAAGTGCCATGATTTCAGATCTGAACCATTTATGTTATCACCATTATATCCATGTTCTAAATCCGATCTTGCAAGTTATAGTCACCTACTACGTGATATGACCCGGCAACCCCGGAGTGACAATAGTCGAGACCACTCCCGGTGATGACCATAGTTTGAGGAGTTCATGTATTCACCGTGTGTTAATGCTTTGTTCAGGTTCTCTATTAAAAGGAGGTGGTCAGCATAATAAGGAGGCACTCAACCTTGCATACAGATTTTGTCATGCATCATAGTTATGTGCCTCATCTTCTGTTCAATTTATTCTTGAGTGAGTTCTTGCAAGTTCACTCGGATGGAGTCATTGATTATCTCATAGGTGTGCATACTACATACACTTGCCTCAGAATTTTAGTGGCTGAATATGGCGGCTCACCCATTCGGCCATGAGATCATTCCCCTCCAATCCCCTCCAACCCCCGTATAGTTGGGTTAAGTTGGTAGGCGGAGCATCATGATTTTCCTTCTTCACGCTCTGGTTCAAGAACTAAAGGTATGTTTCCATAAAGCCCAATGTGGATCCGTACCAAGAAAGTTCTTGCAGTGGGTCATGAAACAGGAAAGACAAGCTATGGAATTGGACCGGGGGGGGGGGGGGGGGGCAAATGGTGGATTTGCGCATCATGAAAACTAAGGAATGTTCGAAAGAAAGGATGTGGTGGCATAGAAAATCCTCTCTCAAGATGGGAGATAAGGAGTACCCGTTCATTGAGTTGTGGGGTTGGCTTCGTCTCTGGGCATCAAGGATCCTCCATCCCTTCGTTAACAGCACTCCATCGACAATGAGCTTGGAGAGCGCCTACTACACGCTGTCGACGACAGCCAGTTACCCTGCTTCCAGTCAGGCGGGATTTCAACGGTGGCAGTCATGGTCTTCCTTTTCTTATTTTGCTCCAACTTACCCATCTGATCATTAGCTATAGAGACGGCCGAGGAAGCGGTGGCTAGATTCGCAAGGAAGATATGGGTGCAGCAGTGGGTTCTCTGTGAGAGGAAGGACTGAGGAGAATGGTAGGATTTCCCCTTTGTTTCTTTATATATAACGAGGGACTAGAAACCGTCACTCAATCACAACCGTTTGATGGCTGAATCAGATGGGCATGTGTTCAAGGAAAGGGTGAAAACTTTGGCTAGTGGAGAAATCCACGCACCGTAACCGAGGCGCCCTCCCCATGTTTCTTTAAATAAACATTAGTTCGCATAAGTCAAAAAAGGTCAATCGCAGGAACCAAGGAGCTCGCCTGCAAAACTGTCCCATCAAATCTCATTGAAATCTTTCGGCAGCATGCAAAAGATACACTCTAATCAGTTCAGAGAAACCATTAGACAGTTCAATTCGAATCAGATGAAATTTTAATCCCAATTGAGAGAATCTTAAACTAAATTTTCTATATAACTTGTGTGAAGATAAAGCCGAGTGAGCATTCACTCTATGCAGATCAATTCTGCAAGGAAGTAAACCGATGATCCATTCTATTAGATTGCCATATCACTCAGGAACATCTTGAGCAAGGACTGAATTCACTGCCTTCTACAACATGGTTTGGTCATTTTTCTATCTAGGAGCCTAAGTATTGAAACTGCAAGTTTGGATCCGTGGTGGATGAGAAATTGGTGTTCCTCTGGGATAATGATCGTCATCTCTCCGGGAGAATTAGACCAAACACCATAATCATCGCTCGGATTTGATAATACATCTTTAGTTGGATCACTAGTTAGCCTCTCCCGAGAGAGGATTGAGACCACCAAACTTTTCCTAAAAACTTGTTCATAATACTTGAAGCCGTAAATGTTTTGCTCTTTAGAAACAATCAGGATCTCTTCCGAACAAATCCATTGCTCATCAAAATCTAACAATTAATCGGGATTCAGATTCCCGTGAAGGTCCAGCAATCCGATGAACTGCTCGATTTTCATGTCAAGATCCTGGTGGATTCGGAGGCAAAGGACGAGGTCATCCTCCACCGGGTAGGGCCATGGAGGCATAAAACCCAGGGACCATGGAGGCCCAAGCCCATATATTCTACAAACCAAGACAAGGCAACAACATGGGGGTTTGATCACTCGGTATGGGCACCCGCAGGAGGATTACTTCACTCGGCACGCAAGGACGTCCTTCACTCGGAGTAACAGGAGCCCAACGACCCGAAGCATTAATGGAGACGTCCACTTAGCATTGAAACCTGGTGTTACCAATAGCAATTAGACTACCCATATGGGGAGTAACTTAGACTAATAACATGTATATGTTACTTGCCTATGTTACCTCTATAGTGGAGAGTAACATATATATGTGGTGTCATGCAACACTTTATTTATTAGCTTGTAGACTCATCTTGTCTTGGTATGTGTGATGTTACTCATAGTGTGAGTGACTAGCTATGTTACTCAAATCATCTCTTTCCTCATTAAATCATTGCCATATAAGCAAATTTCTTGAGTTGGACTTTATGTTACCCTTGAAGTTACTCCCACTATAGGTAGTCTTAGAACGTCCATTATCTTTGGTAGTTGACGCGTATTATTTCTCTTTATCTCACCTGTAATGTAAACAGCAGCAGCCCAGGGGTATAGCGAACTCTATATATAGCCTACCCCTGGTGTCCACTTACGGGTTCAAAAACCTTTGTATTCGCAAATCCATACGCAAGAAACATCTCTACGCGAGAACATGACTAGGGCTTTTACTTCCACCGAAGAGGGGTCTGGACCTGTATAATCCTTGTGTCACCTACTTGTGTCTCGAGAGATCAAGCCTCGTTCTACTATCCTCTTACTGTTAATAGCTAGATGGTTCAGATTGACTCATAAATTCTCTTTTTTCTGGTTAACCCATAAATTCTCTTTTTTCTGATTAACCCGTAAATTACCTTTAATCTATAGTATAATACATAGGTGGATCGGATCCCCAACCATGAGATTGTTACTTTATAGCGTATCTCTTCATTCAGAAGTCATCACCTAGACCATTTTCAAGCAAATGTATATACCCTTTCACTCTCGAGCAAAAATAACTAATCTTCATGAAACCATCATCTTCTACACACAATCTAGATAATGCCCACCTCTGTGAGAGAGTTGGCTGGTTGTTGAGCTCCGAGCGACACTTTTCATCTCCAAAAAGCAATAGTTCAAATTCCAGATCTAGGAATTCGTGATGCTGGACATGATGGTCAACTACGTAGACGTGCCATATGTATCACTTCGAGAAAAATGAGTTATACTCCAAAGTGGTACTAGCTTTGGATTTCCAAATTTGTCGCTGATAAGGAATTCTCATTGCTGCCTGTGCTACCACCTTGTTCTTCTTCATCACGAATTTCCATCAACGACACTCCAGTTTTGTGTGCAACTACAAGCCTGCAGATAGATAAAAGAACACATGCTTTTACTAATCTATATTCATAGGAAACGAAAAGGATGTAAATGACCACACTATCTATATAGCTAAGCATGCTACGAAGGGGAAGTAAGAAAATTAATAAGAACTAGAAATATTGATTACCTTCCTGATCCCACCAAACATGCGAGACCCACAACCCATCCACTATCATGAAAGTTATGTATTCTCTTGAGCCTGGAAAATATGAAACACTCAGTAATTTACCATTATAGAGGCTAACCGGCATGTGTGTGTGCGCGCGCGTGCATGCGTGCAATGTCATGTAGAGGTGCCATGTTCTCAAAGTGTGTGTGTGTGTGTGTGTGTGTGTGTGTGTGTGTGTGTGTGTGTGTGTGTGTGTGTTTGATAAGGGCATACTCTAGTGGTTACCTGAAATCATTTGAGCTCCACGCATGAACATCACCATCCTTTGTACCTGTAATTAGAACTGGAAGATTGGGATGGGAAACGACCTGAAAAACTGCAGACTCATGTTCAAGTGTATGAACGCACTCCTTCTTGTCCATGTCCCATATCTGATATGGAAAATAAAAAAGAAACAAGGCACACAAGGATGTTAGAAATGTTAGAAATACTGCTGACCATCACATGTACGTTACTTAATGTACTTTCCAACATGATAGCCGACCTTGGCAGTCGCATCCCAAGAGCCACTAATCAAATACTGCTGACCATCACGCGTGAAGAAATCCAGGAAGTTCACTACATGCCTATGCCCAAACAAAGTATACTTGGATTTGGGAGAATCAATACTCCAAACCTGAACACCAACCATAAGAGCTTTATTGTAGTATCCCGCCTTCATCATTGAATCAAACATTGCTTAGCAAAGAAATAAGAGAGAGAAGAAAAACCTTTATTGTAGTATCATGCGAAGCACTTGCAAAACTGTTGGTGTCCTCCGGGTTAAATTTCAGGGCCATGATAGCAGCCGAGTGCTCTTCAAATGTCTGTATGCAATTCAGGTCCCAAAGCTTTATTTCCGTAGCACATCCTGACAGCACATACGGCTGGGTTGGATGAACGGCTAATGTACACCAAACGTCTGCACGACCCAGAGCTCTGAAACTCGTGACTTTTCGCATTTCCTTTTCGTAGTGGTACACATGGACGACACAGTCAGATGACACTGCCACAAACCATCCCTTTCGTGCAATGAACTTAACATCCGTAACTGCAGTGAGAACTATCATCTTATTAGCATATCAGTGTACATATGGTGAAAGAAACTTATGTCGACAAACAAGTCAGAGAGCTTGCCAGGTTCTGCTGAGACCTTAGTCAAACCGGCCACTTTCTGCCAGTAAACACAACTGACTAAATTGTTAGTCCAATGTAAGCAAATATGACCTAAATACACACTCAATAACTGCTGAAATACTGCCATGAGAAAACAGTGGGTAAAAACATTTGCCATCTACCATCACCAAACACAGGCTTTTCCTGGTATTTGGCAATCAAAAGAAACTGCATATGCTCTTATGAATAAAATCAAAATTGCTTGGGCTGCGAGCATCTTTTTTGTACAGAGGGCACGAGGTAATAAATTTCTTTCTTTGTCTTAAATAGTAACTACCAAAGCAATACAGTAACTTGCCTGTGTGTCATAGTTCCATGTCTTAACATTCCCAAGTGAGGTACCCACTATAATGCTGTATGATAAGAAGGTATTAAATGCAGGATAATCGCAACTAGTGCATTCACTTGAAAAAGAGGTTTAGGCCTCCCTTGGTTCATAGGAATATTGTAGGAATTGCAAAGGATAGAAACTTTGTAGGAAAAATTCCTTTGGAGCCCTTTGGTTTGTAGGAATGGATTCATACTCCTATGTACTCCCTCCGTCCGGTGAAGTGTGTGCATTTGGGTTTAAAATTTGTCCACAAAAGAGTGCACTTCTATCTTCCCAATGCACTTTAAATTAAGAAAAAATGTTTCTCTCTTATCACACGGTAATCAAGACCAATAACATTCTACGCATGGTCTCCTCAATTTCTACATGCACTTAGCTCATTGGGGCTTAGGTAATTAAAGAGGAGAGAGATGGTGGCTTGCACCTTTCCAATGCATTTTTTACTCCACTCCATAATTTGTCCTAAAATTTCTATATGTACACTTTTCACCGGACGAAGGGAGTAGGATAGGAATCAATCCTTCACATTTCAAAGGAAAAAAAACATTGGCCAAGACTCAATGGAAAAATTCCTATCCTATGCATCAAATAACATCTCTTTATCTATAGGATTTGAGATGCATGTCATCTCACTTCCTATGATTTTCATATTCCTATACTATTCCTATCTTATGAACCAAAGGAGGCCATAATATTCAAATGCCCATATTATTCTATGCACTTACAACGGCTCTTTCTGATGTGCATCTATGCAATAGATTTTCCCAGCTGTATCATCTATGATCTGACAAAGCAAAATTCATGTGAGCATTTGAGAAACCACCCCGAAGATGGAGGATCTGGGAAGAGAGGAAAATGAATACCCCAAAACCAATACCTGTATTAAAGGTGGCATTGTCTGCTGCGTTGTTAGTGCATCAAAGAAGAAAAACAAAAGGAAGCATCAGTACAATTCACTAAAGCATCAGTACAAGAAAATCAAAATATAAGTCACAAGACCACAAAATTACGTTTCTATGTATATTGTAAACTATATTTTCTGTTCGTAATTTTACATTATAAAAAGTATTTTTTTACGATCAATATATATTTTCTTACATTCTCGTTTGACTACCGACATCAGGAAAAATTACGATAAGTAAAATATGGTGCAGTGATAAAAATAGAGGGGGTGAACAATAACTATTCTTCACCCTGGGTGATGAATAGCCCGACCCTACAAATATAAGGGGACTACTGTGATTATATGGACGTATCAAAATAACTAAAAAAAGAATTGATCTAGAAGTATATTAATTTGGCATTCCAACTACAATCAAAGATCATTTGCACCGACCACTAATTAGATAGACAAAGTTGTGTAAGTTAATATTCTTAGAATGACGCACCTCATTGGCATCAAGAACCACATCCAAATGCACCTCATCAACCATGGTGTCCGCCTCTTTAATGAGCTTGTTTGTAGTTATATCCTCAATTGCAAGGCCATCAATCATCACTTTGGTCCACACAGTAGATTCATTGGCACGATCTGTGAGGGCATTGCCCTGTGGTTGCAATGTTATTCCAACATTACACTTGGATCGTGGTGTGATAATGCCTTTGTGTGGCTGTGTGCAGTATGCAAGGGGTCTTACACCCCTGGTAACCAATACTAGTTCACATATCCCAACTGAAAAAAAATACTCAAAATATCGGACCCCGAAAGCCATAGTTTCCCTTTCTGAAATTTGTCTTCATTACTTTTCTGACATTGTTTGCTCTTACTTGCACCATTATTCATTACACACAGGTTTCACTTGTATCGGCTGATAATTAACTAGACAAAGCATTGCAAAAAGTTTTATTTCTTAGATTAGCGATCCTAGTGGTTGTATCACGTGTTGATGCACACAGACACAATTGGTGAGACATATCAACAAACAAAATTATGACTTGTGATTTGTCAGCAAGAGTTAAATTTATTCCTATTGATTTAATACTTCTTGAAAAAGGAAAGAAGTGTAAGCTAATCTAATCTACATATAATAGGACTACTGGCTATATTGTGGTATTAAAATAATTGAAGAATCAATTTGATCGAGATGTTTATTAATTCGGCTCTCTAACTACAATGAATGATCATGTGTGCTCAATGCTAACTAAATGCAAAGCTTTGCAAGTTAGTATTCTTAGACAACTCACCTCACTAATTTTGTCACTTGCTTCTTGTGGCCCACTTACATCAAAAACCACATCTAAATTCACCTCATCAACCACATTGACTGTCTCTTTGATGAACATGCTTTTAGTAATATCCTCAAATGCAATACCATCATTCACTTTGGTGCTCCACACAACAAACTCATTGGCACGCTGCATATCTATTGGCACATTGCCTTGTGCCTGCAGTGTTATTTCAATGTTACACTTGGACCGTGGTGGCATAATGTCTTTCTGTGGTTGTGTGTTGTATGACTTGGGGCTCATATTTTGGACATTGAAGGCAATGTAAGAGTCTGTCTCATTGGTTAGCTGAATCTCGCATGACATCTGTTTGTTAAGGGCAAAAGGGAAATGTAGTTTGAGTGGCTCAATTCCAAGCATATCATCCTCCTCTAGGCAAGAGCTTATCTGCAAGAAAAGTGCAGGACATATATGTATTCAGTACGATAAAGATACATGGCCAGGGACATTCAAGACTTTACCTTCCCAGATGTATATTCGTTGGCATTGTTGATTTCCTCGTTTAAAACTTCCATGTGGCTGATATCATTTATTATATCCCATATAAAGGGCCGCTTGGATGGTTCACGTTCTTGGCAGAGTAACCCAATTTCGATGCATTTTGCTACTTGTTGGTAGACCAATGGTGTTTCCTTTCCTGATTTTTTCCATCTGTGTCTCCATCTCCTAAGTACCTGTCATCCCACAAAATATGGCATAAATAGAATAAATCAAAGAGTTTTAAAAAATAACCTCAAAAGTGATGGGACATGATGACTCGTACCACAAAACCCTTGTATGCGTCTCTCTCCTCTACACATAGTTAGATGCAGGTGCTAGATGCCTAGGGTCGATGCAAAAAAGTCTATCATCAAGCACGTAAGCTCCTAATATCTTTTCCCAAATTGAGCATCACATGTGTTCTTTTTGCTTCAAGAGAGATGAAAAAGGCTTGATACATAAAAAAGTCATAGAGATAAATGTGGATGACCATATAGATGGATTTTCTCCTCGCATGCACGTAGTGAAGGTGTGGGTACTAATTCGTTCTTCTGGATATTGTTGATTTTATATATAACCTACTTTCGTGTTTAATCCAAACTATGTTTTTAATATTATGCAAACTACTTTGTTTATAGGAATTACGTGAATATATCTGGTGCAAATATGGTTGTATATATGTAGCCTTTTGATGCAGGTGCAAATATGGTTGAATATATCTCGTTGTATATATGTACTTGAACAATCTTTTGATAGTAGGATAAAATTGGCTTTATGCAAAATAAAATTTAGAGCTTTCCATTTTAGCCATATCCTTGCATATAGATGATAGGTCTCATTTGGGTGTCACTTGTCGGTCCACTCAATATACTAACCTGCATGACTGCAACTTATCATGTCAAGGATTTTATATGACGAGTAATGGATGCGACGTAGGGTTACGATGTCCATACTCAACTTTGTCAGTCGCGTTGATGGGACTCCATAGTTTTATTTGTTATTTTTTGCTGTGCGAACTAGTCTGTGGGCTATGAGGTAATAAACACTCTGGATTTACATTATATTCTTAGATGTGATTTTTTTGTGGTATTTTATCAAGTACTATTTGTGCTAGCTACTAAGATTCAGTTTAGATAGTAGCATAGTGACCACAGAGATTCAGATACTACCATATCTGGGTCGTTACACATTCTCCCAAAAATATAGCAACCAAGGAAAACACATATTGGACGCTTGGTCATTTTATTTACTTCAAGCCCGCACGCTTGGGCACTCGTTTACTCAAACCCTTAAGAATTCAAGAAGAAGAATCTATTACTTGAACTAACACTACTACACCGACATACAAAAATACTATTAACACTACTAGACTAACATATAAAAACCATAGAGATGCGGGTGACCACCGAGATGGACTTGGGGTGGTGGAGGAGGCGCCGCACAAGGTAGTTGAGGGGGAAATGGCTTCTAGCGCTCATAGTCAGGGCGAATCCCTAGCCAGGACACACACATGTGTGTAGAGGGCAAAGAGGACGTTGGAGCCGACATCGAGGTTGATGGTTTATGCCGTGCAATCGAATCATCTCACCAATAAAGCCAGACAGAGGAAGTTGAAGCCCTCTAAATAGGGGGTACATCAATGAAACGGTTCTTTCGAGAAGAGGCCTTAGGCAAAATCTCACTTACAGTAGCCCCCCTCCCCCCCCGCCAGGGGACTACATCCTTGCTCGTGATGAGCCCCTTGTAGGCTAGGAGGCCAAGGCCTTCTTCAGTGTATGTGGACGTTGGAAATGGTCTTCTTGACATGGAAAGCTTGTCATTGCAGGACCAAGTGTCATTGGGCGCCCCATGTCATGCCCATTTACAAGTCAGCGGCAAGATGAAGAATTAACCGTGATGCCTTGGTCTATTTCCCGCATCGAAGCTCCGTGTGGTTACATCCATCAATACCCTATTCATGCCCGAATCCTCAAGGTTTTACAAAGAGATTGTAAGAGGTGGGGTGCGTGAAACTAGGAATAAATACACACGGTGTGAACAAGATCTTTCAGAGATGTCATATGGGTCGTGTCATCACCATTTTGACTGGATAGGATGGAGTTTGCTTCAACCATATGCGAGATTATCACAATAACAAAACAAATTTATAGGAAAGTGTGCAATGCATGCATATCTTCATCTATCAATGAACAAAAGATGATAGTCCATATCCTTCTGGTTTATCTTCTAGGAGATGGGAATTCTGAGAGGGAAAGCGAGTTTTTACTTAGAGCACATCTTAAGGAAAAAACTCGTAAAACCAAGACAAGATACCCGAAAATCCGAAGCAAATTACTCAGTAAGTTCTAGGGACGACCTTCTCAGAAGCTTGGTCAGAGAAGTTCTGACCTACTTGACAATACTCATGTTCAACACCATTCTGAGTATTGTTGGGGGCATGTCGACGAAGATACCATTATTCATATGAATAACATATTTTTTGTAAAAGACACGATGACCTGACTGCATTTGAGTACATGTTTTCCTAAAAGACCCTCTTAGGCTAAGCAACAAAGGGACTCAGATGCGGATAAGGAAGAAATCACATGGAATATAGATGGTTAGCCAATTAAGGGATATAGGTAGGATCTCGGTGGCAAGTCTGTTTGATCCAAATTTTAAGAAAAGACAAGAATGCATATAAGAAGCCCGAGGCCATGCAAGAGGACAACCACAATTGAAGTTATGAAACATCTGTCAAGCTCTAGCAGATCTAGTGTTTTAGCCATCCGTCCACATACATCCTTGCAATCACCCCCAAAAGATACAGGATCTTCAAGGTAGGACGTAGAACTTTTACCCACCTTGGGGGCCTAAACCTACGTAGATCTGTCTCTCGTGTCATCATTCTCATCAGTGCATCGCCGACGGGATCTTGTGTCAACCCTAGTTCCTCAATTTTGACTTGACTATGTAGATACGACTGACCCAAATCATGCACTAATACCGGTGCCACATGGCTTAAATATAAATGTTTCTAGCCATCATATGAAGCTACCATGTGTTGGCACCGATTTAAAACGGTGGAACGGGTGATATGGAACTCAATATGGCGAGCTGCTAAAGCGTTTACGTTCCGGTGCTGTGCTTGTTTTCGAGTAAGACCATCATGTTGCTTATATTTTCATTCTAAATATGTTCTTATACTAGATAATCCATCCAACACCGTAATATGCAAATTAAGTAGGATTATTAAGAAAATGGTAACCAATATGCAAGGTAGAAAGTTAGGATATTTCTACAAAAAAGATTGTCTGCATGGCGAGATAGAACCCTCTTACAGTGTTGCTATTATTGAGGATCTCCTTTCCTCCCGTCACTAGCTCAATGATTATTTTGCCCAAACTGTACATGTCTGATTTGAATGACATTTTCCCTTCAGATATGTACTCTGGAGCACAATATCCTCTGCAAAAAAAGGTCGGCATTTCAATGTATTACAGCATCAGAAAATGTGAAAGAAGATGCCGAGAAATTATGATGTTTTGATGCATAGCTTACAGTGATCCGAGACGGTCTTCACTCATGGTTTTTGACTTTTCATCAAGTCTTGATAAACCGAAATCTGTGATTTTCGGCACCATATCATTATCTAGTAGTATATTGCCAGGTTTCAAATCCATATGATATATGTGCTTCTCCGTGTGCAGATGATGCAAACCTTCACAGATTCCTCTAATTATTCCATAGCGTGTATTCCATTCCAGTCCTCTTAATTCATCTACATAATGCAAAAAGTAACAGTGAGCCATAAAAGTTTCCATCATTTGATTTGTGCATGTGCTAAATTGCATTATGAATGTATATATCACATCTTGATCCTGGAAAATAAAGATAAGTTAGTAAAAATAAGAGCTTGTTGCAAGAATGACGTACCAGTAACATACTTTTGTAGACTTCCATTGCTGATATACTCAAAACAGAGTAGTCTTTCTCTTACCTCAGCATAAATATGTCGTTTTGATCCTGCAATTTGTATGGCTATCTGATCTGTGCTAGCACAGAAGCCAAGAAAGCGTACGACATTTTTATGTTTAATGTTCAACAGGCTGTCGACTTCTCGATAAAATAAAGTCTCATTGATTGAATGACTGTTCCTTATCCTTTTAACAGCAACGTTCCCATTACGAACCACTCCCTGTTTAACTTCTCTTGTGAGCATTCAAAAAGTGTTTAGCTGAATTTGAAGGTACTGTGCAAGAAAGATAATACAGAAGTTTGGGATGCAGCAACCGACGGAAGCCCCTTTTTCCCTGAGAGCACACCTAGGGGCTGTTTGGTTCCCAGCCACAGTTTGCCAAGCCAACATTTGGTAGCCACAGTTTAATTGGCATGTGTTTGATTTTTGCCACACTTTATTGCCCCTATGGCCCACTTGTCATAGAGACAATTTTTTTGCCAACTTTTGCCAAAGTTTAGCGTCCAATTTCTCAGCCACACTTGTGTGGCTTGCCATACTTGTGTGGCTAGCCACACTTTGGCTTGGCCACACTAGTCTCCAACCAAACAGACCCCTAATGTTACAGTACAATTGCACCACCACACATGCACATATATGCTAGGAAAAAGGTTTGTAGCTCCATGACAACCTTAAGGCGGTTCCATTTTCCAAATTAATGTTGGATACTATGTTCGATCCTAGGACAGAATTCCGTAATATACGACACAAAGAATATACCTGGTTGTCTGACTTCAATATATACCAGATACTGCTAGAATCAAGTAGCATCTTGCAGACGAATGTAACATCTATATATGGTATTTACTAGTTGGCAACACCGATTATTAACATAGTTTTGCTAACTCGGGGACTGCTCAAGCCAACATAAAATTCCAAGTGCGATCTCTAGATATCATATGCCTGATTTATGGTTAAAAAGCAATTTACCTTATAAACAGTTGCAAATCCACCGTGACCGATTTCTCGATCATCTGAGAAATTTTCTGTGATATCCTTCAAAAGTGCAAGTGATAGATTTGTCGGCTTCTCTCTTCCATCAAGTATACGCTCCAGGACCTCATGATCCATGTACGATGTATCTGATGTGCAATCAGTTTGACAGTATGCAGTATCAACATTAGAAAAAAGAGGTTTGTTCCAGATCAGCGCTATTTAAGGCAGCATATGGTAATTTTAGAACAATTGTCTATAGTAAATCGTTCGTGCACCGACCAATATTTAAGGCAACTGTACCTTTTGTGATCTTCAACGAAATAAGGAAACGCAAATGTGCAGTGCAATAGTGGGCGCCTGAGTTTATGCTTTACATATTTATGCATTTGAAGAAATCCATTCAAGTTTATTTGTGTGCATCGTGTTAAAGCCTATGCACCCACAATCAAGGGCCGAGGCAGGTCCTGTAGAAAGCCCTAGTGCAAGGCCCAAAACTCTCTACCAAAGACTTATTATTGGCGGTTTCTGACCTTTGATGTCCTCACGATGGAATCAAGTTAGTTGTGGAGATTTTACTTGTTCCACTAAGCCGGCCACAACAATTAATTCCAAATGCAGCTAATGTATGCATTCCTTTGAGATAAGACGATTAATTGCATCTTCCTTTTTTTTCTTTACATCTTAAGTATTACTCCCTCTATCTCATATTAACTTTCGCTCAAACGGAGTTAATCCTTCGAGCTTGTGGATGAATAATACGCCTTCCTCCATTCTATCCCTTATTGAACAATATATCCTTATTTGATATCAAATAAAAACTGCCATGATGGCACTCCCTCAAAAAAAAAAACTTTCTAAATTTTAATCACAAAGTTTGTGCCTCTCCTTACCATGTTCTTCACAAAGCCAGCAATGGAAGATCCGGTTGCCGGTAAAACAGAGGCGGTCACGGTGTTGTTGCTCTCTAAGATCCACATCTTGCTATATATGCCGAACCACTCAAGTGGACTAAGACGGTGTTAGCTGATGGAAGTTGGTTGAGAAGATGATCCCTTGTTTGGTGTTGATCATAGAGTAGTAGGTACGCTCTTTTATTTTGTTTTGCTTTGTTATGTTGAACTTCTCTAAGGCTGGTAATCCCCTCAGACAGTCTGGCAGGTTCGACACATGTTTTCTCAGCTTTGCAAGTTCGTGACCAATGTGCACATTTGTGCAAGTTCATAGATTTTTTTGCTCTTGAGGAGCCTACCCTTTTGAGATAAGAAAACTAATCACATTCTCCCCTCTTTACATCTTAAAGTATTAGCTTTCTAGTAGTTTGGGTTTTAATTGCAAGGTTTGTGCCTCTCCATGTTCTTCACATGGAGAGGAGGTCAGGGTGTCGTTGCTCTCTAAGATCCAGAAACTGATATGCCCTAGGGCATCGCCGATCCCCTAAATTCTAAAGGAGTAAACGGCCGAGTAACGAGCAGATATGCTCCTTAAAAAATGGCCGTTCCTAGCCGACCCCCTAAATTTAACGGAGTAAA
Organism: Aegilops tauschii subsp. strangulata; assembly: GCF_002575655.3. Classification (NCBI taxonomy): domain Eukaryota; kingdom Viridiplantae; phylum Streptophyta; class Magnoliopsida; order Poales; family Poaceae; genus Aegilops; species Aegilops tauschii. Next base: position 633,444,611 of record NC_053041.3, on the reverse strand, counting down.
AATTTATTTGGCTTAAGCATTTCATGAAACACTTGCTATGCAGCAAGCAGCGATGATGGCGACCACACCATCAACGTCGGAGAGCATGTCGGACACGCATGTCGCAGTAGGTCACGTGCCCGGTCACCATTGTCGGTGCTGCCGATCACCGCCGTGTCTAGCCTTCGGTTACCCGTGTGGCCGCGGCGGGTTCGGCGTCCTGTACCACTGCGTGATCGCGGACGGATCGGTGGTGCTGCTATGGGCGCAGCAGAGGAGCGTGATCCTCGACGTGGCGAGGGGCTGGAGTACATGCACTACGGCATGAAGCCGGGATCTACCACTACGAAGATCTACATGCACTACGGCGTGAAGCGAGGGGGCTGGAGTACATACACTACATGCACAACGGCGTGGAGTGCATGCGCGTGGCGGACTTCGGGCTGGCACGCCGGAGCCGGGACGGGCAGTCGCACCTGACGACGCGCTGGAGGTGATGAACGGCCGGCCCGGATGGTGCTGGTCACGGACTGGGCGGGGACGCTCGTCGCCGGCCGGACGAGGGAGGTGCCGGTGGAGGCTCTGCTTCGGGAGAAAGAGTGCCGGGCGACCGTGGCGGCCATGGAAAGGTTCGTGCTCGTCGGCCTGCCGGTCGCAGACGAGAAGGTATCCACCAGCATGCGTCGGCGCCTGCGCCTACGCCAGACGAGGGAAAAGGGCTGTAAGGTCGCCGACGAGGTTGCCGGCGAGGCCCAAAGCCACCGTCGAGGGAGTGCTTGACAAGGGGGCTTCACACGAGTCGCCAGGCGGCCACGCACGCGAAGGAAGTCACGGAGGAGTATTTTTATGAGTCGGGGAGGCCGTGGAGTAAAATTTTACCCCCTCTAACGATTATAAGGGATCGGCTAAGTGTTGGCTAGAGGATAAAAAAATGTTTTTACTCCTCTAAAGCTTTTTAGCGTATCGCCAGAGATGCTCTTATAAAGTTACAAATCAGGTGGACCAAGAGGATGTTGGTTGGTTGATGTCCGTTGAGCTGAAAAGATGCTCTCTTATTTGGTGTTGATCATGTACGTACGTTTGGTTCTATGAGGCCTTAGTATGATAACTTCTCGACTGTTTACAACAAAAAGTTTTACCGACTCCAGCGAGAGAGGGGCGATGACGGCGGCACGCCTTCAGCTCGCTTCTATGCTTGTAGTCGTCGCTATGTAGTCTACATATCTGGATGTAATTTTCATTGTTTCTGGTTTCAGTTGTATTGTCATGATTGAAGATGAATAGATTGATTTTTTTAAAGTACTACGTACGCCCCTTTCTTTTGTTCATTTTATTATGTTCAACTTTTCTAGAGCTTATCCCCGAAGACATCCTAGCTTTCTATAACACTAGATGGAACAAACTTCTCTATGTACATTTTTTTTGCGGGAGTTCTCTATGCGCAATATGTAATACATATCTGCTTCATAATTAAGAAGCTACTTAACAAAGTTGTGTTTTTTTTTCAGATCTGAAGTGTCAAGATAGAATTTAAAAGAACATATATATACAAACTGTATTAATCGACACGAAAAATATTTGACAAGTAAAGGGCTGGAGTACTAACCTGGAGGCTCAATAATCAGCCAGGATGGGGCTAGCTACTAAAGAAACATCCAAGAAGAGGGGAATAGCAAGATGAGACATGATCCACCTACCAGCAGCTAGTTGGGTTTATAGAAAGAGCCATTAAGTGCGGGCGATACAAGTTGGGTGACTAAGTCCAAGTTTGGATGTAATTAAATGGACTAAAAGACTTACCGTTATAGAAAGTTAAGGTCCTTTTAGCAAGTGCATGATGCATCATTCTTATCACAATTGTTACTTTTTGTAACATTTGTCAGTGCAAGTGCATGATGCAGTCTAGAAACTAGTACGTGAGCGCTAAGATTTGCCAAATTCTAGCTTTCTATAACACTGGTCATTCTAACTTTCTATAACAACGGTAAATTATTGATCTAGGACACACGTGAGCCATTTAAAACAGAAAGAAGGGAGTACCTTTGATCGAGATCAAATCGAGTTGGCGACTTCTTTTATGCCTCGACTCCCTCCTCAATCGTTGATTAAGAAAAAATGCACCACCTTGTTCAGGTTTATTAGTCTTCGTCGTATTTTAGGTCAAATTTTGACCATAAATTTAAGTCATATGCTAAAAAATATTGTTGGGTTCATATTTAAAATTAGTTTCCAAAGTACTATCTTTTGTTACATATAAATCATATTTTCCAAGTTAAATCTATTGACCCCAAATACGAAAAGGCTCTACTTGGCCACTATGCTAGTTAATAAATTATTTATTCCTAGTGCAAAGGTCATGGCATTGGGTGGAGGTGGAAGAAGACATCAATGAAGGATGATCGCAGCACCAATTAATAAATTATGGATTCCTAGTGCGATCATGACATTGGGTGGAGGTGGAACGGTCATAGAAATATCCTTGCAGTCAATGTAGGTCACTCTTTTCTTATTGGACCGGACTAACTGGTGATCGTTCCAATTATAGGGACAAATACAAATGACCCGTTTTCTACCCGGTCGCTATCCTATGTCCCGCGCATGCGCATGCCCCCTGATTTTCTCCCTTCTTCCGAAAGCCGCATGTGCCAACACTAAATCACCGGTGTTCTTCATCGTATTCCTTTCTAGTCACAAAAGAGATATAAAAAAGAAATGAACTGCTGGAAGGAGGACTTGAACCCAAGTCTATTGAATAGCTACTAGCCAAATAACCAACTCAACCACCTTTACTTGTTGTCCACCATACATGAAAAAAGGGTATTTGGCCCCTTCTTCTTCCTATCATGTCAGCAAAAAAGTTAATTTTTGCTTTGATAACTCTGGCATGAGCAGCATGATAACTATGGCATGAGCATCCTAGTAACTTTAACATGAGCCTCCTGATACCTATAACATGAGAAAACCGATAACTATAGCATGAGAGGACCGGTAACTTTACACATAGGTTATTGGGGCATGTTTTAATCACTTTTACCCCGGTGGAAGTTACGACAATGTTTTAACATAAGTTATCAGATTTGTGGTGCTTAGATTACCATGTAATTTATGTATAAGTTAATGGGGATATATTTCAATTAAAAAAATCGGGTCAAAGGTATCGTGGTGTTTATATGCAAGTTATCAAATCTATGGTGCGTAAATTACCATACCAGTTACACATGAGTTAGCGGGGTATGTTCAACCCCCCCGAGGAAGTTTCCACGGTGTTATGTAAGTTGCCATGTTTCCAGTCCATAAATTAGCATCCTATTTACACAGAAGGTACCGGAGGTATGTTTCAACAAAACATTTCCTTGGGTCGAAGTTACTGTGGTGTTTATACATAAGTTATTAGGTCTATAGCGCGTAATTAACATAATGTTTACACATAAGTTACCAGGGATATGTTTCAAAAAAAATTATTTCCCCAGATTAAAGTTACCACGTTGTTTACACGTAAGTTATCCGGTCCGTGGTACATAAATTAGCATGTTATTTATGCAGAAGTTACAATGGTATGTTTCAACCTCTTTTTTTCAGGTGAAAATTATCATGTCATCTATACATAAATTATCAGGTCCATGGTGCATAAATCACCATGTGAGTATATAGAAGTTACTTGGGGTATGTGTCAATAACTCCTCAAGGTCAAAGTTAATATGGTGTTTGTACGTATGTTATCAAGTCTGTGGTGCGTAAATTACCATCTTTTACACAGAGAATTACCGGGTATATTTGAAACAGTGTTTGGAATTAATATTCATGCACTATAAGAAGAGGCGAATGGTCAAATAGTGCTTTTATCTTTCAACTAGAAGAACCAAACAGGGGGAGTTGGCAAATTGGCTAAGAGATTAGTGTTGAAGTTTTGAGTTTAATTCTCGGCTTCAGCGTGAATTTTTTGCCTACAAAACTGCAAACATACTCTGCGTCAACATCAAGTATGAAAACTGCTTTCGTGAAGGGAAAAATAATCATAGTTAATGCTTACCTGCCCGTGCCCACACACCAATTAGGATTCCCATTAAGAGGGTAAATTAGGATCACACAAAATCATGATCCCAAAAGCGATAGGTAAATGATTGTGATGGGACGACCAACCGACACTCGGCCGGTCACTCTCGCTCGCACGCGTGCGATGTGGGGGACATGTGTTGCTATCTCCCTTGACCTTATCCCTTCGCTGGAAATTAGGATTCCCACTAAGAGCACAAGGATCACACAAAATCATAATCCCATTTAAAGCGCTAGGTAAATGATTGTGATGGGATGACCAGCCGAGCACTCGGTCGGTCGCTCTCACTTGCACGCATGCGATGTGGGCCACAAGTGTCGCTATCTCCCCTTGACCTTATCCCTTCGCTGGTTGTGATGCTCTCCTCCACTTCTTTTCTTCTTCCTCCATCCACACATCTCCTTCTCTATCTCTATCTCTATACCCTCTCAACGAGGAAGTTGTTGCCTTGCGCGCCACTGCTGCAAGCTGTTGTCCCTCGTGCGTGCCCCCAGTTCAACATCATTGTGCCCAATCCCCCTCCTCTGATGCAAGGTGTTGCTCTCGCCACATGTTGCCATTGCTACAAACGAGGGAGTCCATGGACGACGAGCTGCTCCCCCTCTGCGATCTCGACGCGATGAAGCACGCACACCCCTGCGGATGCAACACCATTTTTTCAAGGCGGCGTGCTCCTGCTATGGCTTTGTTTTTTATTTAGCCGGTTGCAGCCTTTTGATTTGTCGATTCCAGCTTTTTATTTCAGCCATCACAGCAATTTCATCAAGCATCACCAACTTTTGATTCACCAATTTTTTTGCTGATAGTAGCATTTTGCGTCGCAGGTTCCAACTTTTGATTTCGCCGGTCGCATCAATCCCCTTTTTGGTAGTAGCATCTTTTTGATTCGCCAATTATAGCATTTTATTTTGGCAATAGTAACTTTTTACCGGAGGATGTGGGATCAATAATGAATTTTTTGCTACAACCGGAGACGCATGTTGCCATCACGACTGTAAGCACATGCCCGCGGAGTTGCAGCTAGCGGTGCTATATACTAGATCGGCAACGGTGTGTGCTTCAACGACGGGAGATTGTGACCAGCTGCGAGCGGTTCCTCGAGGGTGAGCTTTGTCTACATGAGCTCCGTCGAGCGATATCACTAGAGGTCCTGTGAGAGGTATCTACCAGTCCGGTAAGGGGGCGTTGCCGGCCATGAAGCACAGCGGCAGTGATTTGGCGTGCGAATCGCTCGTGGACTGTGTGGGGATGAGAAACAGACAATTATTTTGCGTCGACATTTTTTCCTGCTGCGATGCATCCTAATCTAATGGTTGTTACGGGTTGAATCGGAGGGCTCACACACGGTCGGCCAAAAATTGGGCTGGGGTACCGACGGCTAGTGCCGCTCAAAGCGCTAGGGAGAGTGTGTCCACATACCCTCGTAGACCGAAAGCGGAAGCGTTAGGTTAACGCGGTTGATGTAGTCGAACGTCTTCAGGATCCAACCGATCCAAGTATCGAACGTACGGCACCTGCATGTTCAGCACACGTTCAGCTCGATGACGTCCCTCGAACTCTTGATCCAGTAGATGGTCGAGGGAGAGTTCCGTCAACATGACGGCGTGGTGACGGTGTTGATGATGTGATCCGTGCAGGGCTTCGCCTAAGCACTACGACGCTATGACCGGAGGAGTAAACTGTGGATGGGGGCACCGCACACGGCTAAGAGAATTCTTGGTGTGCCTTTGGGGTCCCCCCCGCCCTCGTATATAAAGGAGAGGGGGAGGAGGCCGGCGGGCCAGGAGGAGGCGCGCCAAGGGGGGGAGTCCTACTAGGACTCCACTCCTAGTAGGTTTCACCCCCTTCCTTCCAACGGAGAGGGGAAAGGGGAAACAGGGGAGAAGGAGAAGGAAAGGGGGGGGGGGGCGTGCCCACACCCCTTGTCCAATTTGGATTGGGCAAGGGGGAGGCGTGCGCCACCTCCCGTGGCCTGCATCCTCTTCTCCACCATGGCCCATGAGGCCCATTAACTTTCACGGGGGGTTCCGGTAACCTCCCGGTACTCCGAAAAATCCCCGATCTTCTTCAGAACCATTCCAGTGTCCGTATATAACCTTCCAATATATCAATCTTTACCTCTCGACTATTTTGAGTCTCCTCGTCATCTCCGTGATCTCATCCGGGACTCCGAACAAACTTCGGTCACCAAAACACACAACTCATGATACAAATCGTCATCGAACGTTAAGCGTGCGGACCCTACGGGTTCAAGAACTATGTAGACATGACCGAGACACATCTCCGGTCAATAACCAATAGCGGAACATGGATGCTCATATTGGCTCCTACATATTCTATGAAGATCTTTATCGGTCAAACCGCATAACAACATACGTCATTCCCTTTGTCATCGGTATGTTACTTGCCCGAGATTCGATCGTCGGTATCCTCATACCTAGTTTAATCTCATTACCGGCAAGTCTCTTTACTCGTTCCGTAATGCATCATCCCGTAACTAACTTATTAGTCACATTGCTTGCAAGGCCTATAGTGATGTGCATTACCGAGAGGGCCCAGAGATACCTCTCCGATACACGGAGTGACAAATCCTAATCTTGATCTATGCCAACCCAACAAGCACCTTCAGAGACACCTGTAGAACATCTTTATAATCACCCAGTTACGTTGTGACGTTTGATAGCACACAAGGTGTTCCTCTGGTATTCGGAGTTGCATAATCTCATAGTCAGAGGAACATGTATAAGTCATGAAGAAAGCAATAGCAATAAAACTACACGATCATTATGCTAAGCTAACGGATGGGTCTTGTCCATCACATCATTCTCTAATGATGTGATCCCTGATACGTCTCCAACGCATCTATAATTTTTGATTGTTACATGCTATATTATATTCTGTTTTGGATGTTTAATGGGCTTTATTATACACTTTTATATTATTTTTGGGACTAACCTATTAACCGGAGGCCCAGCCCAGATTGCTGTTTTTTTGCCTATTTCAGTGCTTCGTAGAAAAGGAATACCAAAAGGAGTCCAAACGGAATGAAACCTTCGGGAACGTGATCCAGAGGACTTGGAGTCTACGCAAAGCAATCAACATGGAGAGCACGAGGCAGGGGGGCACGCCTACCCCCCCTCCCCCAGGCGCGCCCTCCACCCTCATGGGGCCCATGTTGCTCCTCCGACGTACTTCTTCCTCCTATATATACCTACGTACCCCCAAACGACCAGATACGGAGCCAAAACCCTATTTCCACCGCCGCAACCTTCTGTACCCATGAGATCCCATCTTGGGGCCTTCTCCGGCGCTCCGCCGGAGGGGGCATTGATCACGGAGGGCTTCTACATCAACACCATAGCCTCTCCAATGATGTGTGAGTAGTTTACCTCAGACCTTCGGGTCCATAGTTATTAGCTAGATGGCTTCTTCTCTCTCTTTGGATCTCAATACCATGTTCTCCTCGATCTTCTTGGAGATCTATTCGATGTAATCTTCTTTTGCGGTGTGTTTGTCGAGATCCGATGAATTGTGGGTTTATGATCAAGTTTATCTATGAACAATATTTGAATCTCCTCTGAATTCTTTTATGTATGATTGGTTATCTTTGCAAGTCTCTTCGAATTATTAGTTTGGTTTGGCCTACTAGATTGATCTTTCTTGCAATGGGAGAAGTGCTTAGCTTTGGGTTCAATCTTGCGGTGCTCGATCCCAGTGATAGCAAGGGAAACGACATGTATTGTATTGTTGCCATCGAGGATAAAAAGATGGGGTTTATATAATATTGCATGAGTTTATCCCTCTACATCATGCCATCTTACTTAAAGCATTACTCTGTTCTTATGAACTTAATACTCTAGATGCATGCTGGATAGCGGTCGATGTGTGGAGTAATAGTAGTAGATGCAGGCAGGAGTCGGTCTACTTGTCGCGGACGTGATGCCTATATACATGATCATACCTAGATATTCTCATAACTATGCTCAATTCTATCAATTGCTCGACAGTAATTCGTTTACCCACCGTAATACTTATGCTCTTGAGAGAAGCCACTAGTGAAACCTATGGCCCCCGGGTCTATTTTCCATCATATTAATCTTCCAACACTTAGTTATTTCCATTGCCGTTTATTTTACTTTGCATCTTTATTATAAAAATACCAAAAATATTATCTTATCATATCTATCAGATCTCACTCTCGTAGGTGACCGTGAAGGGATTGACAACCCCTTTATCGCGTTGGTTGCGAGGTTCTTGTTTGTTTGTGTAGGTGCGTGGGACTCGAGCGTGATCTCCTACTGGATTGATACCTTGGTTCTCAAAAGCTGAGGGAAATACTTACGCTATTTTACTGCATCACCCTTTCCTCTTCAAGGGAAAACCAACGCAGTGCTCAAGAGGTAGCAAGAAGGATTTCTGGCGCCGTTGCCGGGGAGATTCGCGCCAAGTCAAGTCTAGATTTAATTTCCTGCCAACGAGCCATTTCTGGCTCCGTTGCCGGAATCTACGCACAAGTCAAGACATACCAAGTACCCATCACAAACTATTCTCCCTCGCATTACATTATTTGCCATTTGCCTCTTGTTTTCCTCTCCCCCACTTCACCCTTGCCGTTTTATTCGCCCTCTTTTCCGTTCGCCTCCTTCCATTCGATCTTGTGTTACCATGTGCCTTCTTTTTGCTTGCATCTTCGCTTGCTAAAAGATCTATGGATCCTCATCCTCTTGGTAATCTTTTTAAAAGATCCAATTATGATGAACCAATTGCTAGTAAGTTTGTGCACTAGATTATCTTTATGAGGTTTTGCTTGAAATTCGTGAATCTGAAAATTGTGATGAAGAAATTTATGAAGAGATTCACGATAGCTCCTTGAATAAAAAGCATGATTGCAATGATTTTTTTTATAAATTCTCTTGATGTCAGTTGTGCTAATAATATGCAAAACCCTAAGCTTGGGGATGCTAGTTTTGCTATGTCTACTACTTGTTGCAATGATCATGATTGGGGTGATTCTTCTTATGATCTTGAGAATTTATTTAAGCCCCATGATGAATATGAGATTGATAATAGCGTTTGCAATAATATTGAAAGTGGGTTTGGAAGAGTGTCAACTTTAGATCCCACGTATTTGGAGAATGTTCAATCTTATGGTATTTTCGATAAAAGTGGGTTTGGAGAGGTCATGACTTTAGTTAATGTTAATCCCACTATTTTGGAAGAGTGTCAACTTTGCATGCATATGGATCATGTAGAGAGAATTTTATGTGATATCTATTTTGTTGAATTTGCTTATGATCCCACATCTAATTATTATGAGAGAGGAAAATATGGTTGTAGAAATTTTTATCTTACTAAATTACCTCTCGTCATGTTGAGATTGCTATCGTCTCTTTGTTCTTCCTTGCATATGCTAATTTTTGCTTGCTATGATAATTTGTTTGCTTATAAAATGCCTATGCATAGGAAGTATGTTAGACTTAGATGTGTTTGTCACGTGTTTTATGATGCTCTTTTTGCGCTTTAATTCTTATCTTTTATGTGAGCATCATTGAAATCTCAATGCCTAGCTAAAAAGGCTTTAAAAAAAGTGCTTGTTGGGAGGCAACCCAATTTTATTTTATTTTTTGCTTTTTGCTTCTGTTTAGGAATAAATATTTGATCTAACCTCTGGTTAGATTTGTTTTTATGTTTTAATTAATGTTTGTGCCAAGTGAAACCTATAGGATCTTCTTGGATGATAGTTATTTGATCTTGCTGAAAATTCCAGAAACTTTCTGTTCACGAAAACAATTGTTTAAAATCACCAGAACGTGATAAAATATTGATTCCAATTGCTGCTGATCAATAAACAAATTGTCTAAGTCGTACTATTTTGGTAGAATGTTTTGAGTTACATAAGTTTGCGTTAGTTACAGATTACTACAGACTGTTCTGTTTTTGACAGATTCTGTTTTTCATGTGTTGTTTGCTTATTTTGATGAATCTATGGCTAGTAAAATAGTTTATAAACCATAGAGAAGTTGGAATACAGTAAGTTTAACACCAATATAAATAAAGAATGAGTTCAATACAGTACCTTGAAGTGGTGTTTTGTTTTCTTTCGCTAACGGAGCTCACGAGATTTTCTGTTATGTTTTGTGTTGTGAAGTTTTAAAGTTTTGGGTAAAGATTTGATGGATTATGAAACAAGGAGTGGCAAGAGCCTAAGCTTGGGGATGCCCATGGCACCCCAAGATAATCTAAGGACACCAAAAGCCAAATCTTGGGGATGCCCCGGAAGGCATCCCCTCTTTCGTCTACTTCCATCTGTAACTTTACTTGGAGCTATATTTTTATTCACCACATGATATGTGTTTTGCTTGGAGCGTCTTGTATGATTTGAGTCTTTGCTTTTTAGTTTACCACAATCATCCTTGCTGTACACACCTTTTGAGCGAGACACACATAATTCAGAATTTATTAGAATACTCTATGTGCTTCACTTATATTTTTTGAGCTATATAGTTTTTGCTCTAGTGCTTCACTTATATTTTTTAGAGCACGGTGGTGGATTTGTTTTATAGAAACTATTGATCTCTCATGCTTCACTTATATTAATTTGAGAGCCTTAAAACAGCATGGCAATTTGCTTTAATTATAATATCATGAGAGATTTGATGCTTGATAATTGTTTTGAGATATAGAGGTGGTAATATCATAGTTGTGCTAGTTGAGTAATTGTGAAATTGAGAAATACTTGTGTTGGATTTTGTGATTCCCGTAGCATGCACGTATGGTGAACCGTTATGTAACGAAGTCGGAGCATGAGGTATTTATTGATTGTCATCCTTTGTGTGGCGGTCGGGATCGCGCGATGGTTAACTCCTACCAACCCTTCCCCTAGGAGCATGCGTACTAGTACTTTGCTTCGAGGGCTCATAAACTTTTGCAATAAGTATATGAGTTCTTTATGACTAATGTGAGTCCACGGATTATATGCACAGTTATCTTTCCGCTATTTTCTAGCCTCTACGGTACCGTGCATTGCCCTTTCTCACCTTGAGAGTTGGTGCAAACTTCGCCGGTGCATCCAAACCCCATGATATGACACGCTCTATCACACATAAACCTCCTTATACCTTCCTCAAAACAGCCACCATACCTACCTATTATGGCATTTCCATAGCCATTCCGAGATATATTGCCATGCAACTTTCCACCGTTTCGTTTATCATGACAGGCTCCATCATTGTCATATTGCTTTGCATAATCATGTAGTTGACATCGTATTTGTGGCAAAGCCACCGTTCATAATTCTTTCATACATGTCACTCTTTATTCATTGCATATCAAGGTACACCACCGGAGGCATTCACATAGAGTCATATCTTGTTCCAAGTATCGAGTTGTAATTCATGAGTTGTAAGTAAATAAAAGTGTGATCATCATCATTATTAGAGCATTGTCCCAAGTGAGGAAAGGATGATGGAGACTATGATTCCCCCACAAGTCGGGATGAGACTCCGGACTAAATAAAAAAAAGAGAAAAGAGGCCAAAAAAAGAGAAAAGGCCCAAAAAAATGAGAGAAAAAGAGAGAAGGGACAATGTTACTATCCTTTTACCACACTTGTGCTTCAAAGTAGCACCGTGATCTTCATGATAGAGAGTCTCTCATTTTGTCACTTTCATATACTAGTGGGAAATTTCATTATAGAACTTGGCTTGTATATTCCAATGATGGGCTTCCTCAAAATGCCCGAGGCCTTCGTGAGCAAGCAAGTTGGATGCACACCCACTTAGTTTCTTTTGTTGAGCTTTCATACACTTATAGCTCTAGTGCATCCGTTGCATGGCAATCCCTACTCCTTGCATTGACGTCAATTGATGGGCATCTCCATAGCCTGTTGATTAGCCTCGTCGATGTCAGACTTTCTCCTTTTTTGTCTTCCCACATAACCCCTATCATTATACCATATTCCACCATAGTGCTATATCCATGGCTTGCGCTCATGTATTGCGTAAAAGTTGAAAAGGATGAAGCGCGTTAAAAAGTATGAACCAATTGCTTGGCTAAAACCGGGGATGTACATGATATGAATACTTTGTGTGGTGAAGATGGAGCATAGCCAGACTATATGATTTTGTAGGGATAACTTGCTTTGGCTATGTTATTTTGATAAGACATAATTGCTTGGTTAGCATGCTTGAAGTATTATTATTTTTATGTCAACATTAAACTTTTATCTTGAATCATATCGAATCTGAACATTCGTGCCACAATAAGAAGAATTACATTGAAAATTATGCTAAGTAGCATTCCACATCAAAAATTCTATTTTTATCATTTACCTACTCGAGGACGAGCAGGAATTAAGCTTGGGGATGCTTGATACGTCTCCAACGTATCTATAATTTTTTATTGTTCCATGCTATATTATATTCTGTTTTGGATGTTTAATGGGCTTTATTATACACTTTTATATTATTTTTGGGACTAACCTATTAACCGGAGGCCCAACCCAAATTGCAGTTTTTTTGCCTATTCCAGTGTTTCGCAGAAAAGGAATATCAAACGGAGTCCAAACGGAATGAAACCTTCGGGAACGTGATTTTCGAAACAAACGTGATCCAAAGGACTTGGAGTCTACGCAAAGCAATCAACGCGGAGAGCACGAGGCAGGGGGGCATGCCTACCCCCCCAGGCGCGCCCTCCACCCTCGTGGGGCCGATGTTGCTCCACGGACGTACTTCTTCATCCTATATATACCTACGTACCCCCAAACGATCAGATACGGAGCCAAACCCCTATTTCCACCGCCGCAACCTTCTGTACCCGTGAGATGCCATCTTGGGGCCTTTTCCGGTGCTCGGCCGGAGGGGGCATTGATCATGGAGGGCTTCTACATCAACACCATAGCCTCTCCAATGATGTGTGAGTAGTTTACCTCAGACCTTCGGGTCCATAGTTATTAGCTGGATGGCTTCTTCTCTCTCTTTGGATCTCAATACCATGTTCTCCTCGATCTTCTTGGAGATCTATTCGATGTAATCTTCTTTTGCGGTGTGTTTGTCGAGATCCGATGAATTGTGGGTTTATGATCAAGTTTATCTATGAACAATATTTGAATCTCCTCTGAATTATTTTATGTATGATTGGTTATCTTTGCAAGTCTCTTCGAATTATCAGTTTGGTTTGGCCTACTAGATTGATGTTTCTTGCAATGGGAGAAGTGCTTAGCTTTGGGTTCAATCTTGCGGTGCTCGATCCCAGTGACAGCAAGGGAAACGACACGTATTGTATTGTTACCATCGAGGATAAAAAGATGGGGTTTATATCATATTGCATGAGTTTATCCCTCTACATCATGTCATCTTACTTAAAGCATTACTATGTTCTTATGAACTTATACTCTAGATGCATGCTGGATAGCGGTCGATGTGTGGAGTAATAGTAGTAGATGCAGGCAGGAGTCGGTCTACTTGTCGCGGACGTGATGCCTATATACATGATCATACCTAGATATTCTCATAACTATGCTCAATTCTATCAATTGCTCGACAGTAATTCGTTTACCCACCGTAATACTTATGCTCTTGAGAGAAGCCACTAGTGAAACCTATGGCCCCGGGGTCTATTTTCCATCATATTAATCTTCCAACACTTAGTTATTTCCATTGCCGTTTATTTTACTTTGCATCTTTATTATAAAAATACCAAAAATATTATCTTATCATATCTATCAGATCTCACTCTCGTAAGTGACCGTGAAGGGATTGACAACCCCTTTATCGCGTTGGTTGCGAGGTTCTTGTTTGTTTGTGTAGGTGCGTGGGACTCAAGCGTGATCTCCTACTGGATTGATACCTTGGTTCTCAAAAACTGAGGGAAATACTTACGCTACTTTACTGCATCACCCTTTCCTCTTCAAGGGAAAACCAACGCAGTGCTCAAGAGGTAGCAATCCCGTTCATCAAATGACAACACATGTCTATGGTCAGGAAACATAACCATCTTTGATCAACGAGCTAGTTAAGTAGAGGCATACTAGGGACACTCTGTTTTGTCTATGTATTCACACATGTACTAAGTTTCCGGTTAAGACAATTCTAGCATGAGTAATAAACGTTTATCATGATATAAGGAAATATAAATAACAACTTTATTATTGCCTCTAGGGCATATTTCCTTCAGTCCCACTTGCACTAGAGTCAACAATCTAGATTACATAGTAATGATTCTAACACCCATGGAGTCTTGGTGTTGATCATGTTTAGCTCGTGGATGAGGCTTAGTCAATGGGTCTGCAACATTAAGATCCGTATGTATTTTGCAAATCTCTATGTCTCCCTCCTTGACTTGATCGCGGATGGAATTGAAGCGTCTCTTGATGTGTTTGGTTCTCTTGTGAAATCTGGATTCCTTCGCCAAGGCAATTGCTCCAGTATTGTCAGAAAAGATTTTCATTGGACCCGATGCACTAGGTATTACACCTAGATCGGATATGAACTCCTTCATCCAGACTCCTTCATTTGCTGGTTCCGAAGCAGCTATGTACTCCGCTTCACACGTAGATCCCGCCACGACGCTCTGCTTGGAACTGCACCAATTGACAGCTCCACCATTCAATATAAATACGTATCCGGTTCGTGACTTAGAGTCATCCGGATCAGTGTCAAAGCTTGCATCGACATAACCAGTTACGACAAGCTCTTTGTCACCTCCATAAACGAGAAACATATCCTTAGTCCTTTTCAGGTATTTCAGGATGTTCTTGACCGTTGTCCAGTGATCCACTCCTAGATTACTTTGGTACCTCAACTTATAGCAAGGCACACATCAGGTATGGTACACAGCATTGCATACATGATAGAACCAATGGCTGAGGCATAGGGAATGACTTTCATTTTCTCTCTATCTTCTGCAGTGGTCGGGCATTGAGTCTGACTCAATTTCACACCTTGTAACACAAGCAAGAACCCTTTCTTTGACTGGTCCATTTTGAACTTCTTCAAAACTTTATCAAGGTATGTGCTTTGTAATTCCAATTAAGCGTCTTGATCTATCTCTATAGATCTTGATGCCCAATATATAAGCAGCTTTACCGAGGTCTTTTATTGAAAAATTCTTATTCAACTATCCTTTTATGCTATCCAGAAATTCTGTATCATTTCCAATCAACAATATGTCATCTACATATAATATTAGAAATGCTACGGAGCTCCCACTCACTTTCTTGTAAATACAGGCTTCTCCAAAAGTCTGTATAAAACCATATGCTTTGATCACATTATCAAAGCGTATATTTCAACTCCGAGATGCTTGCACCAGTCCATAAATGGATCGCTGGAGCTTGCACACTTTGTTAGCACCTTTAGGATCGACAAAACCTTCTGGTTGCATCATATACAACTCTTCTTTAAGATATCCATTAAGGAATGCAGTTTTGACATCCATTTGCCAAATTTCATAATCATAAAATGTGGCAATTGCTAACATGATTCGAACAGACTTAAGCATCGCTGCGGGTGAGAAGGTCTCATCGTAGTAAACTCCTTGAACTTGTCAAAAACCTTTCGCAACAAGTCGAGCTTTGTAGACAGTAACATTACCGTCAGCGTCAGTCTTCTTGAAGATCCATTTATTCTCTATGGCTTGCCGATCATCGGGCAAGTCAACCAAAGTCCACACTTTGTTCTCATACATGGATCCCATCTCAGATTTCATGGCCTCAAGCCATTTCGCGGAATCTGGGCTCATCATTGCTTCCTCATAGTTTGTAGGTTCGTCATGGTCTAGTAACATGACTTCCAGAACAGGATTACCATACCACTCTGGTGCGGAACGTACTCTGGTTGACCTACGAGGTTCGGTTGTAACTTGATCTGAAGTTTCATGATCATCATCATTAGCTTCCTCACTAATCGGTGTAGGAATCACAGGAACTGATTTCTATGATGAACTACTTTCCGATTCGGGAGAAGGTACAATTACCTCATCAAGTTCTACTTTCCTCCCACTCACTTCTTTCAAGAGAAACTCCTTCTTTAGAGAGGATTCATCCTTAGCAATGAATATCTTGTCTTCGGATCTGTGATAGAAGGTGTACCCAACAATTTCCTTTGGGTATCCTATGAAGACGCATTTCTCCGATTTGGGTTCGAGCTTATCAGGTTGAAGCTTTTTCACATAAGCATCACAGCCCCAAACTTTAAGAAAAACGACAACTTGGGTTACTTGCTGAACCACAGTTCATATGGTGTCGTCTCACCGGATTTAGATGGTGCCCTATTTAACGTGAATGCAGCCGTCTCTAAAGCATAACCCCAAAACTATAGTGGTAAATCAGTAAGAGACATCATAGATCGCACCATATCTAATAAAGTATGGTTACGACGTTCGGACACACCATTATGTTGTGGTGTTCCAGGTGGCGTGAGTTGCGAAACTATTCCGCATTGTTTCAAATGAATACCAAACTCATAAATCAAATATTCTCCTCCACGATCAAATCGTAGAAACTTTATTTTCTTGTTACGATGATTTTCCACTTCACTCTGAAATTCTTTGAACTTTTCAAATGTTTCAGACTTACGTTTCATTAAGTAGATATACCCATATCTGCTCAAATCATCTGTGAAGGTCAGAAAATAGCGATACCCGCCGCGAGCCTCAACACTCATCGGACCGCATACATCAGTATGTATTATTTCCAGTAAGTCAGTTGCTCGCTCCATTGTTTCGGAGAACGGGGTCTTAGTCATATTGCCCATGAGGCATGGTTCGCAAGCATCAAGTGATCCATAATCGAGTGATTCCAAAAGCCCATCAACATGGAGTTTCTTCATGCGCTTTACACCAATATGACCTAAACGGCAGTGCCACAAATAAGTTGCACTATCATTATTAACTCTGCATCTTTTGGCTTCAACATTATGAATATGTGTATCACTACTATCGAGATTCAACAAAAATAGACCACTCATGAAAGGTGCATGACCATAAAAGATATTACTCATATAAATAGAACAACCATTATTCTCTGAGTTAAATGAATAACCATCTCACATCAAACAAGATCCAGATATAATGTTTTTTTTGACCTGGGATCCAGATATAATGTTCATGCTCAACACTGATGACCCACAAGTATAGGGGATCTATCGTAGTCCTTTTGATAAGTAAGAGTGTCGAACCCAACGAGGAGCAGAAGGAAATGATAAGCGGTTTTCAGCAAGGTATTCTCTGCAAGCACTGAAATTATCGGTAACAGATAGTTTTGTAATAAGGTTATTTGTAACGAGTAACGAGTAACAAATGTAAATAAAGTGCAGCAAGATGGCCCAATCCTTTTTATAGCAAAGGACAAGCCTGGACAAACTCTTATATAGAGAAAAGCGCTCCCGAGGACACATGGGAATTATCGTCAAGCTAGTTTTCATCACGATCATATGATTCGCGTTCGGTACTTTGATAATTTGATATGTGGGTGGACCGGTGCTTGGGCGCTGCCCTTACTTGGACAAGCATCCCACTTATGATTAACTCCTATTGCAAGCATCCGCAACTACAAAAGAAGTATTAAGGTAAACCTAACCATAGCATGAAACATATGGATCCAAATCAGCCCCTTACGAAGCAACGCATAAACTAGGGTTTAAGCTTCTGTCACTCTAGCAACCCATCATCTACTTATTACTTCCCAATGCCTTCCTCTAGGCCCAAACAATGGTGAAGTGTCATGTAGTCGACGTTCACATAACACCACTAGAGGAAAGACAACATACATCTCATCAAAATATCGAACGAATACCAAATTCACATGACTACTAATAGCAAGACTTCTCCCATGTCCTCAGGAACAAACGTAACTACTCACAAATCATATTCATGTTCATAATCAGAGGGGTATTAATATGCATAATGGATCTGAACATATGATCTTCCACCAAATAAACCAACTAGCATCAACTACAAGGAGTAATCAACACTACTAGCAACCCACAGGTACCAATCTGAGGCTTTGGGACAAAGGTTGGATACAAGAGATGAACTAGGGTTTGAGAGGAGATGCTGCTGGTGAAGATGTTGATGGAGATTAACCCCCTCCCGATGAGAGGATCGTTGGTGATGACGATGGCGATGATTTCCCCCTCCCGGAGGGAAGTTTCCCCAGCAGAACAGCTCCACCGGAGCCCTAGATTGGTTCCGCCGAGGTTCCGCCTCGTGGCGGCGGAGTTTCATCCCGTAAGCTTGCTTATGATTTTTTTCTCTGACGAAAGACTTCATATAGCAGAAGATGGGCACCGGAGGCCTACCAGGGGACCCACGAGGCAGGGGGGCGCGCCCAGGGGGGTAGGGCGCGCCCCCACCCTCGTGGCCAGGGTGTGGGCCCTCTCTGGTATTTTCTTCGCTCAGTATTTTTTATAAATCCCAAAAATGACTTCCGTGAAGTTTCAGGACTTTTGGAGCTGTGCAGAATAGGTCTCTAATATTTGCTCCTTTTCCAGCCCAGAATTCCAGCTGCCGGCATTCTCCCTCTTCATGTAAACCTTGTAAAATAAGAGAGAATAGGCATAAGTATTGTGACATAATGTGTAATAACAGCCCATAATGCAATAAATATTGATATAAAAGCATGATGCAAAATGGACGTATCAACTCCCCCAAGCTTAGACCTCGCTTGTCCTCAAGCGGAAGCCGATAACGATAAATATTTCCACATGTTTAGAGATAGAGGTGTCGATAAAATAAAATACGGACATGAGGGCATCATGATCATTCTTATAAAAACAACATTTATGGATATTGTCATATGATTTCTTATGCTCAAGTAATAATATATTCACAATGCAAAGTATGAATCAGAAACTTCATTGAGAACCAACAAACTATAATCTCAGTCATTGAAGCAATTGCAATTTATCATAACATTGGAAAGAGTCAATAAGAGCTTTTCAGCAAGTCCACATACTCAACTATCATTTAGTCTTCCACAATTGCTAACACTCACGCAATACTTATGGGTATGGAGCTTTAATCGGACACAGAGAAAGATAGGGGCTTATAGTGTTGCCTCCCAACCTTTTACCTCAAGGGTATTGTCAACAATAATGATTCATGTTAACTTACATCCAATTGGATATATATATCAGGATCTTTCCAACACAATGTGCTTGACAAAGGATAAAATGTAAAAAGGAAAGGTGAAGATCACCATGACTCTTGCATAAGGAATAAGACAAAAGTAAAAGATAGGCCCTTCGCAGAGGGAAGCAGAGATTGTCATGCGCTTTCATAGTTGGATGCACGAAATCTTAATGCAAAAGAACGTCACTTTATATTGCCACTTGTGATATGGACCTTTATTATGCAGTCCGTCGCTTTTATTTCTTCCACATCACAAGATCGTATAAAGCTTATTTTCTCCACACTAATAAATCATACATATTTAGGGAGCAATTTTTATTGCTTGCACCGATGACAACTTACTTGAAGGATCTTACTCAATCCATAGGTAGATATGGTGGACTCTCATGGCAAAACTGGGTTTAAGGGTATTTGGAAGCACAAGTAGTATCTCTACTTGGTGCAAAGAATTTGGCTAGCATGAGGGGGAAAGGCAAGCTCAACATGTTGGATGATCCATGACAATATACTTTATTTCATATATAAGAAAACATAACCCATTACGTTGTCTTCCTTGTCCAACATCAACTCTTTAGCATGTCATATTTTAATGAGTGCTCACCATCATAAAAGATGTCCAAGATAGTATATTTATATGTGAAACCTCTCTTTCTTTATTACTTCCTATTAATTGCAACGATGACCAAAACTATGCTTGTTAACTCTAAACAACTTTTAATTATCATACTCTTTATATGTGAAGTCATTACTCCCCATAAGATCAATATGATCTCTTTGTTTCTTTTTATTCTTTCTATTTCTTTCATTCACTCAAGATCATAGCAAGATAATCAAGCCCTTGACTCAACGCTAATCTTTATTATATATAGCACACGGACTCGATTACATAGAAGGATCATACAGCAAAACTCACAACTAGATCATACTAAAACTTTATTCTACTAGATCAAGATAATACCAAAAGGATCAAACGAAGAAAAAAGGTAAAGATAAGAGTGTGATGGTGATACGATACCGGGGCACCTCCCCCAAGCTTAGCAGTTGCCAAGGGGAGTGCCCATACCCATGTGATTATGTTTCCCTTGCTGGTGAAGAAGATGGTGGAGTTGTTGATGATGTAGGCTTGTCGTCCATCTTCCAAGGCATAGGCTCACCATCATAGAAAGATGATTGAGTCTCTAGAATCCTCAAATCTGCAGCCAAACTCATCCTCTTGAATCTATATTCATACTCACAGTTTTGGTTTTGCAGGTCATAGATTTGGGCTTGGAGGTGCTCGATCTTCTCATGAAGCTTGAAGATGGTCTCCCCAATGTTCTTGGCATCCAGCTTGTGGTTGTTGGTGAACTCCGCGATCATCATGTGGTTGGCGTTGATTCCGCGTTCCACCATCCCCTGGCACTTGAAAACTTGTTGCTCCATTGCTTCGAGCCTCATCTCCATGCTTCCTGTCCTCCTTGGTCCTTCAACATCGTGGATGTGCAGCAACCCATCACGCATCTCAATGGTTTGAGGGTGTTGCAGCACCTCCGCGAGGTAGGGGTTGATGACCTTCTCAAAGAACTTGTCCTTGGGGGCGCTTGGAGATGTCATGGTGATCTAGATCTGTCAGAAAAACAGCTCGAAATGAAAACAGAGGATATTTGCGTGATAGAGGAGTCAAAACCTTTGGGAGATTATATGATGAATTTTTACCGACCAAAAGAAGTATCGTGCTAGAAAACGGTCGGAGAGCACACGAGGTTCCCACGAGATAGGGGGGCGCGCCCAGGGGGTAGGGCGCGCCTCCCACCCTCGTGGAAGCCTCGTGTCCTTCCCGGACTACTTCTTATTTTCCTATTTTCTTAAATATTCCAAAACAGAGAAAAATTGCCATTAGAACTGTTTTGGAGTCGGTTTACTTACTGTACCACATACCTATTCCTTTTCGGAGTCTGAAACGTTCTGGAAAGTGTCTCTTATGTATTCCTCCGGGGTTACGGTTTCAATAATATTGGTTTCAACATTTATGGGATTACCTGAGATATAATGTTTGATTGTTTGACCGTTCACCACCTTCGGATTTGTGCCTTCGAAGTTGTTGATTTTTATGGCACCGGAACGATAGACCTCCTCGATAACGTAAGGGCCTTCCCATTTTGAGAGAAGTTTTCCTGCAAAAAATCTTAAACGAGAGTTGTATAGCAACACATAATCACCTACATTAAACTCACGCTTTTGTATCCTTTTGTCATGCCATCTTTTAACTTTTTCTTTAAACAACTTGGCATTCTCATAGGCTTGGGTTCTCCATTCATCAAGTGAGCTAATGTCAAATAACCTTTTCTCACCGGCAAGTTTGAAATCATAATTGAGCTCTTTAATAGCCCAATATGCCTTATGTTCTAGTTCGAGAGGTAAGTGACATGCTTTTCCATAAACCATTTTATACGGAGACATACCCATAGGATTTTTATATGCAGTTCTATAGGCCCATAATGCATCATCAAGTTTCTTGGACCAATTCTTTCTAGATCTATTAACAGTCTTTTGCAAAATTAATTTGAGCTCTCTATTACTCAATTCTACTTGACCACTAGACTGTGGGTGATATGGAGATGCAATTCTATGATTAACATCATACTTGGCAAGCATTTTACGAAAAGCACCATGAATAAAGTGTGAACCACCATCAGTCATTAAATATCTAGGGACTCCAAACCTTGGAAAAATAATTTCTTTAAGCATCTTAGTAGAGGTGTTATGATCAGCACTACTAGTTGGAATAGCTTCTACCCACTTAGTAACGTAATCAATAGCAACTAAAATATGTGTATACCCATTAGAGGAAGGAAAAGGTCCCATATAATCAAAGCCCCAAACATCAAATGGTTCAATAACAAGTGAATAATTCATAGGCATTTCCTAATGTCTACTAATATTACCAATCCTTTGACATTCATCACAAGATAAGACAAACTTACGAGCATTCTTGAAGAGAGTAGGCCAAATAAAACCGGATTGCAATACCTTATGTGTAGTTCTATCTCCAGTGTGGTGTCCTCCATAGGCTTCAGAGTGACACTTGCGTAGGATATGTTCCTATTCATGCTCAGGTTTACAACACCTAATAACACCATCTACTCCTTCTTTATAAATATGTGGGTCATCCCAAAAGTAATGTCTCAAATCATAGAAAAACTTTTTCTTTTGTTGGTATGTGAAACTAGGCGGTATAAATTTAGCAACAATGTAATTAGCATAATCAGCATACCATGGAGCAGTACGAGAAGCATTTATGACAGCTAATTGTTCATCAGGAAAGCTATCATCAATAGGTAGTGGGTCATCAAGAACATTCTCTAACCTAGACAAGTTGTCTGCAACGAGGTTCTCAGCTCCCTTTCTATCAATAATATGTAAATCAAATTCTTGTAGCAAGAGAACCCATCTAATAAGTTTAGGTTTAGCATCTTTCTTTTCCATAAGATATTTAATAGCAGCATGATCAGTGTGAATAGTTATCTTAGAATCAACAATAGAAGGTCTGAACTTATCACAAGCAAAAACAACTGCTAAGAATTCTTTTTCAGTAGTAGCATAATTTCTCTGGGCATTGTCTAGAGTTTTACTAGCATATTGAACAACATTTAATTTCTTATCAACTCTTTGCCCTAGAACAACACCTACAGCATAATCGCTAGCATCACACAAAATTTCAAAGGGTAAATTCCAATCAGGTGGCTGAAAATAGGTGCAGAGATTAATGCTTTCTTAAGTATTTCAAATGCTTCTACACAATCATCATCAAAGACAAAGGGTATATCTTTTTGTAATAGATTAGTCAGAGGCCGAGAAATTTTTGATAAGTCCTTAATGAACCTCCTATAAAAACCGGCATGACCCAGAAAACTTCTTATACCTTTGATGTCCTTAGGACACATCATCTTTTCAATAGCATCAACTTTAGCTTTATCAACTTCAATACCTCTTTCAGAAATTTTATGCCCCAAGACAATGCCTTCATTAGCCATAAAGTGGCACTTCTCCCAATTCAAGACAAGATTAGTTTCTTCACATCTCTGCAAAACTCAATCAAGGTTGCTGAAGCAATCATCAAAAGAGGATCCATAGACGGAGAAATCATCCATGAAAACCTCATAAATCTTTTCACAAAAGTCAGAGAATATAGCCATCATGCATCTTTGAAAGGTAGCAGGTGCATTACATAAACCAAAAGGCATACGTCTATAAGCAAAAGTATCAAAAGGGCAAGTAAAAGTGGTCTTCGCTTGATCATCAGCTGACACAGGTATTTGAGAGAAACCAGAGTAACCATCTAGAAAGCAAAAGTGTGTATGTTTGGATAATATTTCTAGCATTTGATCAATAAAAGGCAAGGGGTAATGATCCTTTTTAGTAGCTTTATTTAATTTGCGAAAATCAATTACCATCCTATAACTTGTAATAATTCTTTGAGGAATCAATTCATCTTTATCATTAGGAACGACAGTAATACCTCCCTTCTTAGGGACACAATGGACAGGACTTACCCACTAACTATCAGCAACGGGATAAATTATACCTGCCTCAAGGAGCTTTAGTATTTCCTTCCTTACCACTTCTTTCATCTTAGGATTTAACCGTCGTTGGTGATCAATAACTGGTTGGCGTCTTTCTCCAAATTTATTTTGTGTTGACATAGAGTGGGACTAATGCCCTTAAGATCATCAAGAGTATATCCAATAGTAGCACGGTGCTTCTTCAGAGTTTTCAATAATTTCTCTTCTTCATGCTCTGAAAGGTTAGCACTAATAATAACAGGATATATCTTCTTTTCATCAAGCTAAGCATATTTAAGAATATCAGGTAGTGGTATAAGCTCAAACACGGGATCACCCTTGGGTGGAGGAGGATCCCCTAGGATTTCAACAGGCAAGTTGTGTTTCAGAATAGGTCCATGTTTAAAGAATACTTCACCTATTTCCCTTCTTTCATTCATAAACATATCATTTTCATGATCAAGCAAATATTGTTCTAAAGGATCATTAGGAGGCACGGCAATAAAAGCAAGACCAATAATTTCATCATTACTAGGCAATTCCTCATCACGAGGTTGTCTACGAAATTTAGAGAAATTAAACTCATGAGACATATCATCCAAACCAATAGTAACAACATCCTTTTCGCAGTCTATCCTAGCATTGACAGTATTCAAGAAGGGTCTACCAAATATAATGGGACAAAAGCTATCTTGTGGGGAGCCAAGAACAAGAAAATCAGCAGGATATTTAACCTTCCCACACAAGACTTCAACATCTCTAACAATCCCAATCGGTGAAATAGTATCCCTATTGGCAAGCTTAATGGTGACATCAATATCCTCTATCTCAGCAGGTGCAATATCATGCATAATTTCTTGATATAAAGAAATAGGTATTGCACTAGCACTAGCACCCATATCACATAAGCCATGATAACAATGATCTCCTGTTTTAAGAGAAATAACAGGCATGCCTACCACAGGTCTATGTTTATCTTTAACACCAGGTTTAGTAATTCTAGCAGTCTCATCGCAGAAGTAAATAACATGCCCATCAATATTATCAGCCAAGAGATCCTTAACCATAGCAATATTAGGTTCAACTTTAAATTGCTCAGGAGGTGTATAAGTTTTAGTATTACTCTTACGAACAATAGTTGAAGCTTTAGCATGATCCTTTATTCTAACAGGGTAAGGTGGTTTCTCAACATAAGCAGTAGGAACAATAGGATCATTATAAGTGACAGTCTTTTCTTCAACTTTAATAGGTGCAACTACTTTCACTTCAACGGGAGGATTATATTTAAACCACTTCTCCTTGGGGATATCAACATGAGTAGCAACGGATTCACAAAAAGAAGCTACTATCTCAGAGTCAAGTCCATATTTAGTGCTAAATTTACGGAAAACATCGGTATCCATAAAAGATTTAACACAATCAAACTTAGGTGTTATACCTGACTCCTTACCTTCGTCGAGATCCCAATCTTCAGAGTTGCGTTTAATTCTTTCCAATAAATCCCATTTGAATTCAATAGTCTTCATCATAAAAGAACCAGTACAAGAAGTATTGAGCATGGAGCGATTGTTGTTAGAAAGCCGAGCATAAAATTTTTGAATAATCATTTCTCTTGAGAGCTCATGGTTGGGGCATGAATATAACATTGACTTAAGCCTCCCCCAAGCTTGAGCGATGCTCTGTCCTTCGCGAGGCCAAAAATTATATATATAATTACGATCACGATGAACGAGATGCATAGGATAAAACTTCTGATGAAATTCCAATTTCAATCGTTTGTAGTTCCATGATCCCATATCATCACATAGCCTATACCATGTCAATGCATCTCCCTTCCAAGATAAAGGGAAGACCTTCTTGATAACATCATCAGGCATACCTGCAAGCTTAAATAATCCACAAACTTCATCCACATAGATTAAGTGTAAATCGGGATGCAATGTTCCATCTCCTGCAAAAGGATTAGCTAGCAGTTTCTCTATCATACCCGAAGGAATTTCAAAGTAAACATTTTCAGTAGGTTTAGTAGGTTGAGGAGCAACTATTTGCTCTACCTGGGGTCTTTCTGGTGGAAGGACATGATGCAACTCAGTGGGGTCTTCCGGGGGATCACCAAAGTCACCCCGGGGGATGGCTCTAGCTCTTTATTTTGGAAAGATGTTTGGTTTGATAGTAGTCAGGATTCCCCACTCATGGACATATACCCACGGGCTTTCTCATTTTGCTTGAATGAAGATGACTCCATTGCTAAGGTTCTTACTGCAATTGACCCAGCCTTGATCTTTAGTTTACATCTCTCGATCCAGGCGAGAGAGGAAACCAAAGAGATCCAGCAGGGGTCGACGCAAATTCGTGTGGCCAACGACCGTTGTGACATTTGGAAATGCACGCTCGGGCGTTTCTCGTCCAAGAAATTCTATAATCACTGCTACAAGCAGGTTGTGGCAGATGAGGCATTCGGTTGGCTCTGGAAAGCCAAGAGCCCGATCAAATTCAAGATGTTCGGGTGGCTACTCCAAGTTGATCGTCTGAATACCAGGAATATGCTCAAACGCAGACATTTTGCTGTCGCGGGGGGCAACTACACATGCATGTTCTGTCAAAACCCTCCCGAGGAAACTGTGGAACATCTGTTCTTCAATTGCTCCTTTAGTCAACACTGCTGGAGTAAAGTTGGATTGACATGGCCGATAGGTGCCAATAGATTGGCTTTGCTGCGTGGGGGTAGGGATAACTGGAGGCAACCTCTTTTCATGGATATATTTCTTTTGGCTGCTTGGAGTCTATGGATGGAGAGAAACAACCAACACTTCAGAGGGATTCAGCATTCCTTCGGAGCATGGCTGGCTAGATTCAAGCATCTCTTGGAGTTGCTAACACATAACTGCAAAGAGGAACTTCGCCCCTTCCTGTCTAGTTACATTGTAAATTTGGGTCACTAGGGTTGTAGCTAGCTTGCATGGCCGGGGGGCCACAAAAACCCTTTGTAACGCATATGTAACTGTCCCTTTGTGAGTAATACAAAGTCAGTGGGAGCCTCTCCCACTGTCATTCACCTTTCAAAAAACTATTTGCTCTACCGGTTGGGGTGAAGATACCCCGAACAAGCCCCTCAAAGGATTACTTTCCATAGTAGCAAGTGACAGTAAATTTCAGCACACTATATAAATTTTTCCTTACCAAATTCCACCTACCAAAGGGGCTTCACTCCCCGGCAACGGCGCCAGAAAAGAGTCTTGATGACCCATAACTATAGGGGATCTATCGTAGTCCTTTCGATAAGTAAGAGTGTGGAACCCAACGAGGAGCAGAAGGAAATGATAAGCGGTTTTCAGCAAGGTATTCTCTGCAAGCATTGAAATTATCGGTAACAGATAGTTTTGTGATAAGGTAATTTGTAACGAGTAATGAGTAACAAATGTAAATAAAGTGCAGCAAGATGGCCCAATCCTTTTTATAGCAAAGGAAAAGCCTGGACAAACTCATAAATTGAGAAAAGCGCTCCCGAGGACACATGGGAATTATCGTCAAGCTAGTTTTCATCACGATCATATGATTCGCGTTCGGTACTTTGATAATTTGATATGTGGGTGGACCGGTGCTTGGGCGCTGCCCTTACTTGGACAAGCATCCCACATATTATTAACTCCTATTGCAAGCATCCGCAACTACAAAAGAAGTATTAAGGTAAACCTAACCATAGCATGAAACATATGGATCCAAATCAGCCCCTTACGAAGCAACGCATAAACTAGGGTTTAAGCTTCTGTCACTCTAGCAACCCATTATCTACTTATTACTTCCCAATGCCTTCCTCTAGGCCCAAACAATGGTGAAGTGTCATGTAGTCGACGTTCACATAACACCACTAGAGGAAAGACAACATACATCTCATCAAAATATCAAACGAATACCAAATTCACATGACTACTAATAGCAAGACTTCTCCCATGTCCTCAGGAACAAACGTAACTAGTCACAAATCATATTCATGTTCATAATCAGAGGGGTATTAATATGCATAATGGATCTGAACATATGATCTTCCACCAAATAAACCAACTAGCATCAACTACAAGGAGTAATCAACACTACAAGAATTGGATACAAGAGATGAACTACGGTTTGAGAGGAGATGGTGCTGGTGAAGATGTTGATGGAGATTAACCCCCTCCCGATGAGGGATCGTTGGTGATGACGATGGCGATGATTTCACCCTCTCGGAGGGAAGTTTCCCCGGCAGAACAGCTCCACCGGAGCCCTAGATTGGTTCCGCCAAGGTTCCGCCTCGTGGCGGCAGAGTTTCGTCCCGTAAGCTTGCTTATGATTTTTCTCTGAAGAAAGACTTCATATAGCAGAAGATGGGCATCGGAGGCCTACCAGGGGGCCCACGAGGCAGGGGGCGCGCCCCCCACCCTCGTGGCCAGGTTGTGGGCCCCCTGTGGTATTTTCTTCGCTCAGTATTTTTTATAAATCCCAAAAATGACTTCCGTGAAGTTTTAGGACTTTTGGAGCTGTGCAAAATAGGTCTCTAATATTTGCCCCTTTTCCAGCCCAGAATTGCAGCTGCCGGCATTCTCCCTCTTCATGTAAACCTTGTAAAATAAGAGAGAATAGGCATAAGTATTGTGACATAATGTGTAACAGCCCATAATGCAATAAATATCGATATAAAAGCATGATGCAAAATGGACGTATCAAACACTGGCACCAAATAACAATTATTCAGGTCTGAAACTAATCCCGGCGGTAGATGTAGAGGTAGCGTGCCGACAGCGATCACATCGACTTTGGAACCATTTCCCACGCGCATCGTCACCTCGTCCTTAGCCAATCTTCGTTTAATCCGTAGCCCCTGTTTCGAGTTGCAAATATGAGCAACAAAACCAGTATCAAATACCTAGGCGCTACTACAAGCATTAGTAAGGTACACATCAATAACATGTATATCGAATATACCTTTCACTTTCCATCTTTCTTATCCGCCAAATACTTGGGGCAGTCCTGCTTCCAGTGACTAGTCCCTTTGCAGTAGAAGCACTCAGTTTCAGGCTTAGGTCCAGACTTGGGCTTCCTCCCAGGAGCAGCAACTTGCTTGCCATTCTTTTTGAAGTTCCCCTTCTTCCCTTTGCCCTTTCTCTTGAAACTAGTGTTCTTGTTAACCATCAACACTTGATGCTCCTTCTTGATTTCTACCTCCGCAGCCTTTAGCATCGCAAAGAGCTCAGGAATTGTCTTTTCCATCCCTTGCATATTATAGTTTACCACGAAGCCTTTATAGCTTGGTGGCAGTGATTGAAGAACTCTGTCAATGACACTATCATCAGGAAGATTAACTCCCAGCTGTGTCAAGTGGTTATGGTACCCAGACATTCTGAGTATGTGTTCACTGATAGAATTATTCTCCACCATCTTGCAGCTATAGAACTTGTTGGAGACTTCATATCTCTCAACTCGGGCATTTGCTTGAACTATTAACTTCAACTCCTGGAACATCTCATATGCTCCATGACGTTCAAAACGTCTTTGAAGTCCCGATTCTCAGCCATAAAGTATGGCACACTGAACTATCGAGTAGTCATCAACACGCGACTGCCAGGCATTCACAATGTCTACAGTTGCTGGGGGGTGGCACACCTAGCGGTGCTTCAAGGACATATTTCTTCTGTGCAGCAATGAGGATAATCCTCAAGTTACGGACCCAGTCCGTGTAGTTTCTACCATCATCTTTCAACTTAGCTTTCTCTAAGAACGCATTAAAATTCAAGGGAACGGTAGCTCGGGCCATTGATCTACAACAACATAGATATGCAAAAACTATCAGGTACTAAGTTCATGATAAATTAAAGTTCAATTAATGATATTACTTAAGAACTCCCACTTAGATAGACATCCCTCTAGTCAGCTAAATGATCACGTGATCCATATCAACTAAACCATGTCCGATCATCACGTGAGATGGAGTAGTTTTCAATGGTGAACATCTCTATGTTGATCATATCTACTATATGATTCACGTTCGACCTTTCGGTCTCAGTGTTCCGAGGCCATATCTGCATATGCTAGGCTCGTCAAGTTTAACCCGAGTATTCTGCATGTGCAAAACTGGCTTGCACTCGTTGTATGTGAACGTAGAGCTTATCACACTCGATCATCACGCGGTGTCTCGGCACGACGAACTGTAGCAACGGTGCATACTCAGGGAGAACACTTATACCTTGAAATTTAGTGAGGGATCATCTTATAATGCTACCGCCGAACTAAGCAAAATAAGATGCATAAAAGATAAACATCACATGCTATCAAAATATGTGACATGATATGGTCATCATCATCTTGTGCCTTTGATCTCCATCTCCAAAGCACCGTCATGATCTCCATCGTCACCGGCTAGACACCTTGATCTCCATCATAGCATCGTTGTCGTCTCGCCAACTATTGCTTCTACGACTATCGCTACCGCTTAGTGATAAAGTAAAGCAATTACATGGCGATTGTATTTCATACAATAAAGCAACAACCATAAGGCTCCTGCCAGTTGCCGATAACTTTTACAAAACATGATCATCTCATACAACAATTTATATCTCATCACGTCTTGACCATATCATATCACAACACTGCAAAAACAAGTTAGACGTCCTCTACTTTGTTGTTTGCAAGTTTTACGTGGCTGCTACGGGCTTCTAGAAAGAACCGTTCTTACCTACGCATCAAAACCACAACGATTTTTCATCAAGTGTGCTGTTTTAACCTTAAACAAGGACCGGCCATAGTCAAACTCGATTCAACTAAAGTTGGAGAAACAGACACCTGCCAGGCACCTGTGTGCAAAGCACGTCGGTAGATCCAGTCTCATGAACGCGGTCATGTAATGTCGGTCCGGGCCGCTTCATCCAACAATACCGCTGAATCTAAGTAAGACGTTGGTGGTAAGCAGTATGACTATTATCACCCACAACTCTTTGTGTTCTACTCGTGCATATCATCTACGCATAGACCTGACTCGGATGCCACTGTTGGGGAACGAAGCATGCAATTTCAAAAAATTTCCTACGATCGCGCAAGATCTATCTAGGAGATGCATAGCAACGAGAGGGGGAGAGTGTGTCCACATACCCTCGTAGACCGAAAGCGGAAGCGTTAAGTTGATGCGGTTGATGTAGTCGAACGTCTTCACGATCCAAGTACCGAACGTATGGCACCTCCGTGTTCAGCACACGTTCAGCTCGATGATGTCCCTCAAACTCTTGATCCAGTAGAGGGTCGAGGGAGAGTTCCGCCAGCACGACGGCATGGTGACGGTGTTAGTGATGTGATCCGTGCAAGGCTTCGCCTAAGCACTATGACGCTATGACTGATGAAGCTATGTACCTAGGGTAGGGTCATAGGCCTGACCTAGATACCCTTCCCAAGGACATCACCCTAAAACCAGAAGCATTCGAAGAGGAGTCACCATCCACTCGACCATGAAGCATTCCACTCGGAAGACTCGGAGTCACTCGACCATGGAGACCGTCACTCGACCGCCAGAAGATCTAAAGCCACTCTGCGCTGCAACGGTCGGACATTACACCATAGCTTTAATGATCATTATGTCTCTTTATTACTAGCGTTACCAGTAACGCCCCTCTCTTGATGTACCTTAAATCCCTTGTAACGTGGGCTGGCTAGGACCTGGTGCACTCTATATAAGCCACCCCCACCACATGCACAAGGGTTCGCACCCCTGTAAACACACATACGCATAATCCAGTCAACCGCCTCCGGGCTCCGAGACGTAGAGCTGTTACTTCTTCTGAGAAGGGCCTAAACTCGTAAAACTCGTGTGTACAACTTCGCCATAGCTAGGATCTTGCCTCTCCATACTACCCCTCCTATTCTACTGTCAGTCTTAGTACCACGATAGTTGGCGCCAACCGTGGGCAGGTGTCTTAGCGACTTATTGGAGAAGTTGCAATTTTTCCGATCGCCATCATCATGGTTTCTGGCGGAGGGTTGGCCGAGGGCCGCGAGATCCGTCTCGGCGCGCTCGTGTTCGTAGCCGACGACTCCGCTTGGCTCCAAGAGGCTCCACTCGACGTCGAGGCGCTCCCCATCCGCGGGGCAATGCACTTTCGTGCGTGCGTCCGTGGCGTCCTTCTGCGGCAGCCGTCGACTCAGTATCGGTCAGCTCCTGTGACGTCCTCGCTCCCTGCTGCTCGCCAGCGCAAACATTCCGGTCGGTCGCGGCTCCAGCGGTGGGTGAGGCACGCGGTGGCTCGCCAGTTGGCCACCCCGCAAGTCGTGGCAATCGAGCCCCATGAAACTCTCTACGGCCTGTTCGACTGGCTCCGTCGAGACTGCATCCGCGTGCGACAGCAGCGACCCCGCGGCAGAAGTCCTGATGGTCAACGGACCGCGCAGTCCTCCTGGCTTCCCCCGCGACGACGGTGGCGATGGCGGAGGCGATCCGTCGCACGTCCACGAGGAATACCGCCCCGAGCCCCTCTCTTCGCGGCAGAGGGAGGAACTTCGTCGCCGCAACATGGATGCGCTTCACACTCCTATTGTTGGAGAAACCCCCGAGACCCGGGCCTTGGAGGAGGCGCGCCTGGCCAACTTGGCTGAGCGCACTCGACTGGAGAATCTCCAGCACGCACTCGACGAGCGTGCTCGGCAGCGGATTCCTGAGTCCAGTCGACGACAACTTTTTTCGCCTCCAACTCAGGTATACCGAACTCCGATTCAGAATCTGACAGCTGCAGCCCGAATAGCAGAGTCGATTTAGCCCTCCCAGTCAGAAGCTGGCAGAGGTTTGATGCAGATCAGGGCTTTACTCCGGGCAGCGGGAGAGCAAACCACAGTAGTACCTCAGTCGTGGAATAGGATCCATAGCAGATCCGTGGTAGCAGACACAGTCCAGTCGGCTCACAGCCCAAGATCGCCCCGAGGCGTGAGGGACACGGAGACCGACAAGACCAGTACAGAAACTGTGAGCAGTATGATCACCGACTCGACCATGATGATCGTCGTCGAGTGCCCACGCCTCCCCCAAGGAGTGGGTCATACGTGCCTCGGCAGCACGATGACAGACACCCTCACAGTGGTGGGCGAAGGATTCAGGCTTTGATGCGAGATCTATTCTCGTTCAAGGTCTGGTTGACAGGAACAGAGTGCACAGAGACGGCCATGACAGAGATTACCCGACTGGCAGCAGAGTGCATGTTTCAGGTCCCGAGTGTTTCAGCAGAGCCATCAAGGCTGCAGTGATTCCTCCCAACTTCAGGTTGGCGACTGGAGTCAGCAAGTTCACTGGTGAGTCCAAGTCTGACACTTGGCTTGAGGACTACCGAGTGGCTGTTCAGATTGGTGGCGGCAACGATGAAGTGGCCATGAAGCACCACCCTTTGATGTTGGAAGGCTCGGCTAGGGCGTGGTTGAATCAGTTAGCACCGGGCAGCATATATAGTTGGGAGGAACTCGCCCGAGTGTTTGTTAGGACCTTTGAAGGTACATGCAAACGACCAGCAGGGTTAACAGAGTTGCAGTCCTGTGTGCAGAACCCGAATGAAACCTTGAGAGATTATATCCAGAGATGGATCATGTTGCACCACACAGTGGAGAATGTGTCAGATCACCAAGCAGTTTGTGCCTTCAAGGAAGGCATCAAGTATCAAGAAT
This sequence comes from Aegilops tauschii subsp. strangulata, assembly GCF_002575655.3. Taxonomy (NCBI): domain Eukaryota; kingdom Viridiplantae; phylum Streptophyta; class Magnoliopsida; order Poales; family Poaceae; genus Aegilops; species Aegilops tauschii. Next base: position 633,411,246 of record NC_053041.3, on the reverse strand, counting down.
TGAACCTGAAGTTCGGACGGACTGGGGATATGTCTCTGAGTCGGATGATGGAAATTGCCACCAAGTATGCTAATGGTGAAGAGGAGGATCGGCTCCGGAGTGGCAAGCACAAGACAGTCGCCCATGAAACTGGATGAGGGAACTCCAGTCGGAAGCAGAAGCGCAAAGCCGAGCCAGCTGCTCCTGGTGAAGCCTTAGCCGTGACTCAAGGAAAATTCAAGGGGAAGCCCAAAGGGCCGTGGAATCTCAAGAAAGTGAAAGATCAAGATGGAAATGATGTGCTAGATTTACCCTGTCACATTCATACCAAGAAAGATGAGGAGGGTAACCTGATTTACCCCAAACACACTGCTCGGCAATGTCGGCTCCTGATTCAACAGTTCCGAGAGAAACAACCCAAGGAGAAGGAAAAGGAGTCGGACAAGGGTGAGGATAAAGAAGAAGATGATGATGGTTTTCCCAACGTCAATTCCACTCTGATGAATTTTGCTGATGTTGAAAGCAAAAGTCGATTGAAAGTTATAAACAGAAAGGTGAATATGGTTGCTCCGACAACACCTAGTTATCTGAAGTGTTCCCAGACTGCCATCACATTCGACCAGTCTGACCACCCAGCACGTATAGCCACCCCTGGGAGGCAAGCGCTGGTGGTCGACCCAGTTGTTGAAGGCACTCGACTGACTAAAGTGCTGATGGATGGTGGTAGTGGCCTAAATATCCTGTATGCGGAGACCTTGAAGGGAATGGGCATTCCGATGTCCAAGCTCAGTGAAAGCAATATGAGTTTCCATGGCGTCATACCTGGCAAGAAGGCTGAATCACTCGGCCAGATCGCCCTTGAGGTGGTTTTCGGTGATTCCAAAAATTACCGCAAGGAAAAGTTGACGTTTGAAGTCGTGGGTTTCCAGAGTGCTTATCATGCTATTCTGGGTAGGCCTGGTTATGCACGTTTTATGGCTCGACCATGTTACGTGTACCTCAAACTGAAGATGCCTGGTCCCAGAGGAGTGATCACTATCACTGGCAATCGGCAGAAGGCGGAAGAGTGCTTCCAGAAGGGCTCAAAGATCGTCGATGCACAAATGGCAGTAGTAGAATTGCAAGAGTATCAGAAAAATGCAGATCCGAGTGATTTGCTACGAGCCAAGAAGCCTTCCACAGACTCTGCATTTCAGTCGTCTGGCGAAACGAAGCCGATTCATATTCACCCGACCGATCGCAATGCTACTCCGACTCACATTTCGACAACACTTGACTCCAAATAGGAAGAAGCGCTCATCCAGTTCCTCCGTGAGAACTGGGACATCTTTGCATGGAAACCTTCTGACATGCCGGGTGTTCCCAGGGGGCTGGCTGAGCACCATTTGCGAGTCGACCCAAAAGTGAAACCAGTCAAGGAACATCTTCGACGGTCCGCCGTACAGAAGAGAAAAGCAATTGGTGAAGAAGTGGCTCGGCTCCTGGCAGCTGAGTTTATCCAAGATATTTACCACTCCGAGTGGCTCGCCAATGTTGTCATGGTCCCCAACAAGGACGACTCACTTCGCATGTGCATCGACTTCAAGCATATCAATCGGGCCTGCCCGAAAGATCATTTTCCTCTCCCCCGCATCGACCAAATAGTCGACTCGACTGCGGGGTGTGAGCGCTTGTCCTTTTTGGACGCCTATTCCGGGTATCATCAGATCCGACTGTATGGACCCGATGAGATAAAAACGGCTTTCATCACTCCATTCGAGTGTTTCTGTTATGTCACCATGCCATTCGGCCTGAAGAACGCTGGAGCCACATTCACGAGGATTATTCAGAAGTGCTTGCTCACTCAAATCAGTCGGAATGTGGAAGCATACATGGATAACACTGTGGTCATTCACGTAAGGGTTCTGACCTGCTGGCTGACCTCGCTGAAACTTTTGCCAACCTCAGAAGGTATGATATCAAGCTTAATCCATCAAAGTGCACATTCGGAGTTCCTGGCGGAAAGTTACTCGGTTTCCTCGTTTCCGAACGAGGGATTGACGCTAACCCAGAGAAAGTTGGTGCTATACTCAGGATGAAACGCCCTGTGCGTGTGCACGATGTCCAGAAGCTTACTGGTTGTTTGGCCGCCTTAAGTCGATTCATTTCTCGCCTCGGTGAAAAGGCATTGCCTCTTTACCGACTGATGAAGAAGTTTGATAAGTTCGAGTGGACTCTCAAAGCTGATGCAGCGTTTGAAGAGCTCAAAACCCTGCTTTCCACCCAGCCAGTGCTTGCTGCCCCAATCAGCAAAGAGCCTTTACTGCTTTACATTGCAGCCACTGGACAAGTTGTCAGTATAGTACTTACGGTCGAGCGGGAAGAAGAAGGAAAAGCCTATAAAGTTCAGTGCCCAGTATATTATGTTTCTGAGGTTCTGACTCCATCCAAGCGAAGATATCCACATTATCAGAAGCTTGTCTATGGGATTTATATGACCACGAAGAAGGTTGCACACTATTTCTCTGACCACTCCATTACAGTCGTCAGTGACTCCCCATTATCAGAGATTTTGAACAATAGAGATGCAACTGGTCGAGTGGCAAAGTGGGCGATTGAACTCCTTCCTTTGGATATCAAGTTTGAGGCAAAGAAAGCTATCAAGTCCCAAGCAATAGCAGATTTCCTCGCCGAGTGGATCGAACAGCAGCTGCCGACTCAAGTCCACTCGGAGCACTGGACCATGTTCTTTGATGGCTCCAAGATGCTGAATGGTTCCGGTGCTGGGGTGGTACTGGTATCCCCCGAGGATACAAGCTCAGATATGTTCTCCAGATTCACTTTGATTCCTCCAATAACGAAGCTGAATATGAAGCACTCTTATATGGGTTACGTATGGCCATTTCACTCGGCGCCCGTCGCCTCATGGTCTACGGTGACTCAGATTTGGTAGTCAATCAAGTGATGAAGGAGTGGGACGTCAGAAGCCTAGCTATGACTGGTTACTGTAATGCAGTGAGGAAGTTGGAAAAGAAGTTTGAGGGGTTAGAGCTCCATCATATACCCCGGCTGAAAAATCAAGCAGCCGATGATTTGGCAAAGATAGGTTCCAAGAGAGAAGCCATTCCCAACAATGTGTTTTTGGAACACATTCATACACCTTCAGTTCAAGAAGATCCTTTCACTGAAGAGCCCCCGCAGCCTAAAAGTGCCACAGATCCGACTGAAGTCGAAGTCACAGCCATGGTCGACTTGATCATGGAGGTTTTGGTCATAACTTCCGACTGGACAGTGCCTTACATTGCGTATATCCTTAGGAAGGAACTCCCAGAGGATGAAGAGGAGGCCCGACAGGTCGTCCGTCGATCCAAAGCCTTTACTGTGATAAGAGGACAGCTGTTCAGAGAAAGCGTGACAGGAGTCAGCCAGAAATGCATAACACCAGAAGAAGGTCGAGTGATCCTCAACGACATTCACTCGGGGACCTGTGGCCACCATGCGTCCTCTCGGACCATTGTGGACAAAGCATACCGAGCTGGATTTTATTGGCCATGAGCAAATGAAATGGCAAAAGATATAGTCGACAAATGTGAAGGCTGCCAGTTTTACTCCAACATGTCCCACAAGCCTGCATCAGCCCTGAAGACCATTCCACTCGTCTGGCCTTTTGCTGTTTGGGGGTTAGATATGGTTGGGCCCCTGAGGACTGGTAGGAGCGGCTTCACTCATGTGCTTGTAGCAGTCGACAAGTTTACCAAATGGATTGAAGCCAGTACTGTCGTCAACTTCATCAGAGAGTTGACATTCAGATATGGGGTTCCGCACAGCATCATCACTAACAACAGATCGAACTTCGATTCTGATGAGTTCAGAGCCTTTTGTGCTTCCCAAGGAACTCGAGTCGACTATGCTTCAGTCGCCCACCCCCCGTCGAATGGACAAGCAGAAAGAGCAAATGGCTTGATTCTCAAAGGACTGAAACCCCGATTGATGCGTGATCTCAAGCACGTAGCAGGTGCCTGGGTCGATGAACTTCCAACAGTTCTTTGGGGATTGAGGACAACTCCCAATCGGTCGACTGGCCGAACTCCATTCTTCTTGGTCTATGGAGCTGAAGCTGTTCTACCGAGTGACTTGCTTCACAACGCACCCCGAGTCGAGCTTTTCTATGAACATGAAGCAGAACAGGCCCGGCAAGACGCAGTTGATCTCCTAGAAGAGGAAAGAGAGATGGCTTTAATCCGGTCGACCATTTATCAGCAAGACTTGCGCCGATTCCACGCCAGAAACGTGAGAGATCGAGCGTTTCAAGAGGGAGACTTGGTTCTTCGAGTGGACTAGCAAAAACTACACAAGCTCGCCCCTGCTTGGGAAGGTCCCTTCATCGTCACCAGAGTGCTTCACAATGGGGTGTATCATCTTTACAATGTGAACATTAGAAAGACGAGCCACGGGCTTGGAATGCGGAGCTGCTCTGCCCCTTTTATACTTAAGCGCTCATTCTATTGAGTTGTAATAAGAAATTCCTTTGTAGTTTGTTTATTAGAGACAAGAGTTTTACAGTCCTCCAAGAATGATTGTCGCTGCTTATACTTGTGTCTGAAATCCCCCAGTGGGTGACTTGGCCACCAATCCGTTTCGCCTAAGTTTATAAAATCCTACCGAGTGGTGAGCAGGCCTCTCACTCGGGGGCTTAGCTGCGAATCTGTTTCGCCTAAGTTTATTAAATCCTACCGATTGGTGAGCAAGTCTCTCACTCGGGGGCTTAGCTGCAGTCCAGTACTCGCCTAAGTTTGAAGAAATCCCACCGAGTGGTGAGCAAGCCTCTCACTCAGGGGCTTAGCTGCAGTCCAGTACTCGCTTAAGTTTGAAGAAATCCCACCGAGTGGTGAGCAAGCCTCTCACTCGGGGGCTTAGCTGTAGTCCAGTACTCGCCTAAGTTTGGAGAAATCCCACCGAGTGGTGAGCAAGCCTCTCACTCGGGGGCTTAGCTGCAGTCCAGTACTCCCCTAAGTTTGAAGAAATCCCACCGAGTGGTGAGCAAGCCTCTCACTCGGGGGCTTAGCTGTAGTCCAGTACTCGCCTAAGTTTGAAGAAATCCCACCGAGTGGAGAGCAACCCTCTAACTCGAGGGCTTAGCTGCAGTCCAGTACTCGCCTAAGTTTAAAAAATCCTACCGAGTGGAGAGCAACCCTCCCACTCGGGGGCTTAGCTGCAGTCCAGTACTCGCCTAAGTTTAAAAAATCCTACCGAGTGGAGAGCAACCCTCCCACTCGGGGGCTTAGCTGCAGTCCAGTACTCGCCTAAGTTTAAAAAATCCTACCGAGTGGAGAGCAACCCTCCCACTCGGGGGCTTAGCTGCGGTCCAGTACTCGCCTAAGTTTAAAAAATCCTACCGAGTGGAGAGCAACCCTCCCACTCGGGGGCTTAGCTGTAGTCCAGTACTTGCCTAAGTTCAAAAATCCTACCGAGTGGAGAGCAACCCTCCCACTCGGGGGCTTAGCTGCAGTCCAGTACTCGCTTAAGTTTGTAACACGCCCATATCTGCAAGGACGACGAGGTGCAGGTCGACTGCAACCTTCTCCTTCGGAGCTGCGCCACGAGTACAACATGCACTCCATCCCGATCCGCAAGGACGATGAGGTGCAGGTCGACTGCAACCTTCTCCTTTGGTGCTGCGCCACAAGTACAATGTGCGCTCCATCCCGATCCGCAAGGATGACAAGGTGCAGGTCGACTGCAACCTTCTCTTTCGGTGCTGCGCCACAAGTACAACGTGCGCTCCATCCCGATCCGCAAGGATGACGAGGTGCAGGTCGACTGCAACCTTCTCCTTTGGAGCTGCGCCACGAGTACAACGTGCGCTCCATCCCGATCCGCAAGGACGACGAGGTGCAGGTCGACTGCAACCTTCTCCTTCGGTGCTGCGCCACAAGTACAACGTGCCCTCCATCCCGATCCGCAAGGACGACGAGGTGCAGGTCGACTGGAACCTCCTCCTCAGAGTTGCATCTCAAGTACAAAAATGTTCCGAGTGAAGAATAAATTCCACTCAAAGGCAAGCACAAGCATATTCGGAGATAAACCAAATCCAGATGAATCCTAAGGTTCCGGCCGCGGATTAAAGTACTCGGGCATCAAGCCCGAAGGAGTTTAACGGTTACAAAAATCACTCGGCATCCCGAGGCAAATTTAAGGTGGAGCATAAAAGTTTGTTCACTCCGCAGGAGGAGGGCTGGCAGACTCGACGAATTCGTCCAGGTCAATTCCATCGGTGATCCGAGTGGCAGCAGCAATGAAGGTCTCCATGAAGGATTGGAAGTCATGCCTCTTGGTGTTGGCAACCTTGATCGCTGCCAGCTTCTCTTCTCGCGCTTCCTTGCAGTGGACACGAACCAAAGACAGGGCCACATCAGCGCTGCACCGGGCAGAAGACTTCTTCCATTCTTGCACCCGATCGGGAATCTCATTAAGTCGAGTCATCAGAGACTCGAGATCATTCTGGAGTGTTGCCCCTGGCCAGAGTGCTGTGTCGATCCGCGACATCGCGACCTTCAGTCGAGCAAGATAGTCAACAACACCAGCAACACAAGATTCCAATCGGAGTACATTGATGGCAGCCTCGTCCTTCACCGAAGAATGAATGGGGTCCAAGCTTGTCTCAACTCGCCCAGTCTCTTCCTCGAAGTTCCGGCAAAATTCTACACGTACGATTCAAAGATGAGTCAGCGGTTGTATATCGAGTCGACAATGACAAGTCAGTCAATTCAAAGAAAATACCTTCAAGCATGATGAACAGCTTCTTGGCAAGATCTCCCAGATAATTCTCCAGATCGTCCCTCTTGCGAGCAATGCCTTCCATTTTATCGTTCAGATTGTTCTTATCCTTCTTCAGACGGGTCGCTTCCTTATTGGCTTCATCAAGGGCAGTTTTCAGCTTGGCGTTTTCTTCCTCCAGTTTGCCGATTGAAGCTAGCTTCTGTTCGGCGAGTGCAGTTTTCTCCTCAGCTGCTTTCTGGGCGGCCGCAAGATCTTGGTCCTTTTTCGCCAAATCTTGATTCATTTTCTCTGAAGGGAACAACGCTCGGTTCAGAAAAAGTAAAATAGAACCTGGTACAAAGACAAACCAGTCGGCAAGCTTTCTCTTACCAGCAGCTTCATCCTTGGCCTTCTGCAGATTTGTCTTGGCCAGTTCTAGATCGAGGTTGAGCTGAATCTGTTTTTTCTCCAATTCAGCAAAACGAACTCCGAGTTCACAAGATTTCTGTAATCAAGGGACAGTCAGTCGACAGATGGAGAGATTAGTTACTTCAGAATAATAGTTCGACAAATTCAAGTTGTTTTTAGACCGTAGTCGACTGCCCGCAGTCAACCACGGTCTCGGGGACTACACCCAGTGGGTGCACTTAGCGTGCCCCCACTGATTCAGTTTCCACTCGACGTGGAATATCCAGGCCAAAAAAAGAGAGAAGAAGACCTAAGACCATAGTCGACTGCCCGCAGTCGACCACGGTCTCGGGGACTACACCCAGTGGGTGCACTTAGCGTGCCCCCACGGATCCAGTTTCCACTCAACCGAGTGAAAAAATCCGACTCTCAGACCACAGTCGACTGCTCGCAGTCAACTATGGTCTCAGGGACTACACCCAGTGGGTGCACTCAGCGTGTCCCCACTGGTTCAAAGATTCAACCGACAACAACATAGTCAGCTCAAAATGAGAGTTTGCTCAGTGGCAAATCAAAACACCCAGTGGGTGTACAGATGCGAAGCGCAGACAGATGAAAAGATTCTTTGAAAGAAAGTTTTCAGGTACCATATCCTAACAGAACAAGCCAAAAGAGTCAGTGGACAATCTGCTAACCTGGACGTTGCTCTGGAGAGCGGAGCTGGCATCATAAGCAGCTTGGTTGGCCTCCCGCACCATCTTCATTTTCTCCATCATAATGCCCTCCTGGCGTATAGCCTCTTTTGCTGCACCCACCTGGTCCTCTGGGACGTAATGTGCAGCAAAAAGTGATGGTGGATCAGCGGGGGTCTGTGCAGCTGACGCTGAAGGCTGAGCACTCGACAGCGGTATGGCGAAGGAGACGGAAGTCCGATTGGCATCGCCGGCATCCTGAATTACCGGTTCCGCCACCGGCGTCGACTTAGGCGTCTTGCCAGCGCACGTTTTCCTGTTTCTTCTCCCCAAGGGCCTCTGTGGCTCGTCGTCGTCGTTGGGGAGGTCAATGACGTTGAGAGGGGCTGTAAAAAGATCAGTTGCCAAAATTTCATCCCCGATTGGTTATATCGCAGTTCAATCGACAAAGCTAAGACAAGATCACAAAGATTATACCTGGGTTGGAGGTGACCGCATCTTCCATGTCCTCATCTTCGTTTTTGTAAGCAGAGGTCCCAGAGGTAGCGGCACTGCTAGTTTCAAGATTCATTCAATCAAATCAAGGAAAAATGGACAACACAAAACTTCAGATAAAATGAAGACATGGCACTCACGTAGAGGCAACAGGGATGTCAATTTTGATTCTGGGTAGCGCTTTCCGGGTCTTCTGCACTACAACCTTGGACTGCTTCGGGGCCTTTTCAGTCGGCGCCGGAGACGACGTCCGAGGACGCTTTGACGACTGCCCGGTCTGAACGGTCGCCTTGTCGCGGGCGCTTGCCGGATCGTGGGTGAGCTTGGACCGCCTTTCCCTATGGGGAGGTGAGTCGACCTCTTCTTCGTCACTCGGGTCGTCGCTCTCCTCGTCCCCTTCACCGCCAGAATGCCACTCGCCGCTTTCACCTCCGCTTGCCTCCCCTTTCGGGTCGTGCTCTTACTCTCCGTTGGGCATCGAATACATCTCAGTAAGGGCCTAGAAGAAAACAAGCAGGACAAAATCAGTCAGCGGACTATAAACAATTGCATGATAAATCAAGATAACACTCGGTAATTCAGAGTTGGGACCTTGTCTGGTTCATAGGATTGGTCGAGTGGAGGGATTCTCCTGGCCCCTCTGGGCTTATCTTTGTTGCCAGTGATACCCCTCAACCACTTCTCCACCGTTTCCTCGTCGATTTCTTCTGGATGCACCCGAGTGGAATCCTCAATGCCTGAATACATCCACATCGGATGGTCACGGGCCTGAAGTGGCTGAATACGTCGTTTGAGGAAGACTTCCAGCATATCCATACCGGTCACGCCCTCACGGATGAGGTAGACCACTCGCTCAACTAGCACCTTCACCTCCGCTTTCTCCCCCGGGGTCACTTTTAAGGCGGAGGGCTTCTCCACGCGAGCCATGGAAAAGGGAGGAAGTCCAGTCGACTGTCCTGGAGTCGGCTGGTCTTTGCAGTAAAACCAGGTCGACTGCCACCCTCAGACTGACTCGGGAAGGATTATGGCTGGGAAAGAGCTCTTACCCCTCATTTGGATTCCAAGACCCCCACACATCTGAATTACTTTTGTTTTCTCGTCACTCGGATTGGCCTTTTTGACCGACTGGGAGCGACACGTGAAGATGTGCTTGAAGAGGCCCCAGTGTGGTCTACAACCCAAGAAATTTTCGCACAGCGACACAAAAGCAGCAAGATACACGATGGTGTTGGGGGAAAAGTGGTGAAGTTGCACCCCAAAGAAGTTCAAGAAACCTCGGAAAAAGGGTGCGGAGGCAAAGAAAACCCGCGGTCGATGTGGGTGGCGAGGAGGACGCACTCACCCTCCTGCGGTCGAGGCTCAGTCTCATTCCCCGGGAGCCGCGCAGATCCATGGGGAATCAATCCCTCCTCCGCCAGATCGTCGATGTCGTCCTGGCGGATCGTCGACCGGATCCAGTCGCCCTGGAACCAGCCACGCGGCAGACCGGACGTCGATGAGGATCCGCCCCGGCTGGATTTCTTCCCCTTCGCCTTCGCTGTCGTCTTCTTCACGCGCTCTAGGGCCTCCGTCTTCTCTTTCCCCATCGCAGTGGACACAGCTCGAACGGAGCGGCGGCGCTGGAGCAGGAACGGACGGGGTGGAGAAAACTGAGAGGAAGGAAGAAGAATGAGGGCGCACTGTTCAAAAAACCCCAGTCCGGCGCTTTATATGAGGTTGCTTCCGAGTGACTGACCTTTAGGCCCGGGCGATCTTATCAAATCCCGCAACAGTCGCGCGCGCAATACGTTGCGAAAAAGGTGGCGTGGAAATCGAGGCGACCTTGCCTTATCCAGCCCGATTACTGCGGCCTCCTCCGCCCCGCGCGCTTCCCAAAATTCGAATCTCGCGAAATCCGCGGATAGCAGAACAACTGTCAGACGGAAGATCTTCTCCATATTAACACTCAAAGTTCTTTCAGTAAAAGTTCACTCGACAAAACCAAGAATGGACCAAGGCGACTGAATAAGAATTTGGTGTCATCATGCTGGTCCGTCGATCCGAACAAGACACATCCGAAGCGCGAAAAGTGAGTCGGAAGTATTTCCAACTCCTTCTCCACTCAAACCCTGATCCATTCGGGGGCTAATGATGATGCTATGTACCTAGGGTAGGGTCATAGGCCTGACCTAGATACCCTTCCCAAGGACATCACCCTAAAACCAGAAGCATTTGAAGAGGAGTCACCATCCACTCGACCATGAAGCATTCCACCTCGAAGACTCGGAGTCACTCGACCATGGAGACCGTCACTCGACCGCTAGAAGATCTAAAGCCACTCTGCGCTGCAACGGTCGGACATTACACCATAGCTTTAATGATCATTATGTCTCTTTATTACTAGCGTTACCAGTAACGCCCCTCTTTTGATGTACCTTAAATCCCTTGTAACGTGGGCTGGCTGGGGCCTGGCGCACTCTATATAAGCCACCCCCTCCACATGCACAAGGGTTCGCACCCCTGTAAACACACATACGCATAATCCAGTCGACCGCCTCCAGGCTCCGAGACATAGGGTTGTTACTTCTTCTGGGAAGGGCCTGAACTCGTAAAACTCGTGTGTACAACTTCGCCATAGCTAGGGTCTTGCCTCTCCATACTACCCCCCTATTCTACTGTCAGTCTTAGTACCATGACAATGACCGGAGGAGTAAACTGTGGAGGGGGCACCGCACACGGCTAAGAGAATTCTTGGTGTGCCTTTGGGGTGCCGCCCCGCCCCGTATATAAAGGAGAGGGGGAGGAGGCCGGCGGCCAGGAGGAGGCGCGCCAAGAGGGGTGAAGGAAATATGCCCTAGAGGCAATAATAAAGTTATTATTTATTTCCGCATATCATGATAAATGTTTATTATTCATGCTAGAATTGTATTAACCGGAAACATAATACATGTGTGAATACATAGACAAACATAGTGTCACTAGTATGCCTCTACTTGACTAGCTCGTTAATCGAAGATGGTTGAGTTTCCTAGCCATGGACATGAGTTGTCATTTGATTAACGGGATCACATCATTAGGAGAATGATGTGATTGACTTGACCCATTCCGTTAGCTTAGCACTTGATCGTTTAGTATGTTGCTATTGCTTTCTTCATGACTTATACATGTTCCTATGATTATGAGACTATGCAACTCCCGTTTACCGGAGGAACACTTTGTGTGCTATCAAACATCACAACGTAACTGGGTGATTATAAAGGTGCTCTACAGGTGTCTCCGAAGGTACTTGTTGAGTTGGCGTATTTCGAGATTAGGATTTGTCACTCCGATTGTCGGAGAGGTATCTCTGGGCCCTCTCGGTAATGCACATCACTATAAGCCTTGCAAGAAATGTGACTAATGAGTTAGTTGCGGGATGATGCATTACGGAACGAGTAAAGAGACTTGCCGGTAACGAGATTGAACTAGGTATTGAGATACCGGCGATTGATACGTCTCCGTCGTATCTACTTTTCCAAACACTTTTGCCCTTGTTTTGGACTCTAACTTGCATGATTTGAATGGAACTAACCCGGACTGACACTGTTTTCAGCAGACTTTCCATGGTGTTATTTATGTGCAGAAACAAAAGTTCTCGGAATGACCTGAAACTCCACGGAACATCTTTTTGGAAAATATTAAAAATACTGGAAGAAAAATCCACGTCAGGGGGCCCACACCCTGTCCACGGGGGTGGGGGCGCGCCTGCCCCCCCTGGGCGCGCCCCCCTACCTCGTGGGCCCCCTGACGCTCCACCGACCTCAACTCCAACTCCATATATTCACTTTTGGGGAGAAAAAAATCAGGGAGAAGGATTCATCGCGTTTTACGATACGGAGCCGCCGCCAAGCCCTATAACCTCTCGGGAGGGCTGATCTGGAGTCCGTTCAGGGCTCCGGAGAGGGGAATCTGTCGCCGTCGTCATCATCAACCATCCTCCATCACCAATTTCATGATGCCCACCGCCGTGCGTGAGTAATTCCATCGTAGGCTTGCTGGACGGTGATGGGTTGGATGAGATCTATCATGTAATCAAGTTAGTTTTGTTAGGGTTTGATCCCTAGTATCCACTATGTTCTGAGATTGATGTTGCTATGACTTTGCTATGCTTAATGCTTGTCACTAGGGCCCGAGTGACATGATTTCAGATCTGAACCTATTATGTTTTCATGAATATATGTGAGTTCTTGATCCTATCTTGCAAGTCTATAGTCACCTACTATGTGTTATGATCCGGCAACCCCGAAGTGACAATAACCGGGACCACTCCTGGTGATGACCGTAGTTTGAGGAGTTCATGTATTCACTATGTGTTAATGCTTTGGTCCGGTACTCTATTAAAAGGAGGCCTTAATATCCCTTAGTTTCCATTAGGACCCCGCTGCCACGGGAGGGTAGGACAAAAGATGTCATGCAAGTTCTTTTCCATAAGCACGTATGACTATATTCGGAATACATGCCTACATTACATTGATGAATTGGAGCTAGTTCTGTGTCACCCTATGTTATGACTGTTACATGATGAACCGCATCCGGCATAATTCTCCATCACCGATCTAATGCCTACGAGCTTTTCACATATTGTTCTTCGCTTATTTACTTTTCCGTTGCTACTGTTACAATCACTACAAAACACCAAAAATATTACTTTTGCTACTATTACTTTTTTTACCGTTACCACTACTATCATACTACTTTGCTACTAAATACTTTGCTGCAGATACTAAGTTATCCAGGTGTGGTTGAATTGACGACTCAACTGCTAATACTTGAGAATATTCTTTGGCTCCCCTTGTGTCGAATCAATAAATTTGGGTTGAATACTCTACCCTAAAAAACTGTTGCGATCCCCTATACTTGTGGGTTATCAAGACTATTTTCTGGCGCCGTTGCCGGGGAGCATAGCTCTATTCTTTGAGTCACTTGGGATTTATATCTTCTGGTCACTATGAAGAACTTCAAAGACGCTAAGACAACAATTTATCCCTCAACTACGAGGGGAGGTAAGGAACTGCCATCTAGCTCTGCACTTGATTCACCTTCTGTTTTGAGTAAGCTTGCGACACCTAAATCTGCTTCTGCTATTCATTCTGATATGTCGCATGTTATTGATGATGCCACTTCTGCTATGCATGATACTTATGATGAAACTACTCCTATGCTTGATACTACTGTGCCACTTGGTGAATTTCTTGATGAACAACTTGCTAGGGTTAGAGAAAATGAAATTATTGATAATATTGATGAAAGTGATGATGAAGACTCTTCCCCTAATAAATATGAATTGCCTGTTGTGCCTGAGGGCTATGTTATGGATGAAGCAGTTGCTAAAGAAATTTTTGCTTGCAATGATAGATATGATGTTAAGAAGTTATTAGCTAAATGGAAGCAGCAATCTCTTAATGCTAGAATGAAAACTGACCCTGCTTTTGCTACTTCACCTATCTGTGTTAGTGATAAGGATTATGACTTCTCTGTTGATCCTGATATAATTACTTTGGTTGAATCTGATCCTTTTCATGGCTATGAATCTAAATCTATTGTGGCACATCTTACTAAATTAAATGATATAGCCACCCTGTTCACTAATGATGAGAAAACTCGCTACCTTTATATCCTTAAAATATTTCCGTTCTCATTAAAGGGTGATGCTAAGATATGGTTTAATTCTCTGGATCCTGGTTGTGTGCGTAGTCCCCAGGATATGATTTATTACTTCTCTGCTAAATATTTCCCTGCTCATAAGAAACAAGCTGCTTTAAGGGACATATATAATTTTGTGCAAATTGAAGAAGAGAGTCTCCCACAAGCTTGGGGGAGGCTTCTCCGATTACTTAATGATTTGCCTGATCATCCTCTTAAGAAAAATGAAATACTTGATATCTTTTATAATGGACTAACCGATGCTTCCAGAGATTACCTGGATAGTTGTGCTGGTTCTGTTTTCAGGGAAAGAACACCGGATGAAGCTGAAATTCTATTGAATAATATGTTGACAAATGAAAATAATTGGACACTTCCGGAGCCAGCTCTTGAGCCAACTCCTGAGCCTATTCCTAAACCAACTCCGAAGAAGAGGGGTGTTCTATTTCTCAGTCCTGAAGATATGCAAGAGGCAAAGAAATCTATGAAAGAAAAAGGTATTAAAGCTGAAGATGTTAAGAATTTACCTCCTATTGAAGAAATACATGGTCTTAATTTACCGCCTGTTGAAGAAATATATGATCCTAATCCATTACCTATTGAAGAAACTCATGGTCTTGATAACCCGACACAGGTAGTAAAGGTAAATTCTCTCTATAGATATGATAAAGCTGAAATCCCTCCTACTAAAATTGCTAGCCAATGCTTGGATGAGTTTGATAACTTTATGGTTAAGCAAGAAGATTTCAATGCTTATTTTGGTAGACAATTAAAACAAAATGCTTATATGATTGAGCACTTTGGTGATTATATGTCTAGAGTTAAAGGTGAACTTAAACTCATTACTAAACATGCTTCTATGGTTACCACTCAAGTAGAACAAGTACTTAAAGCTCAAAATGATTTGCTCAATGAATTGAATAGTAAGAATAATGATTATGTTGTTAGAGTGGCTACTAGAACGGGTAAAATGACTCAGGAACCTTTGTATCCTGAAGGCCACCCTAAGAGAATCGAACAAGATTCTCAAAGAAATAATATTGATGCACCTAGTCCTTCTAAAAAGAAGAAAAAGAAGAATGATAGGACATTGCCTGCTTCTAGTGAACCTATTGCTGAAACACCTGAGAATCCAAATGATATATCTATTTCTGATGCTGAAACACAATCTAGTAATGAACATGAACCTAATGAAAACGTTAATGATGATGTTCATGATGATGCTCAACCTAGTAATGATTGATGTACAGGTTGAACCTGCTGTTGATCTTGATAACCCACAATCAAAGAGTCAACGTTATGATAAGAGAGACTTTGTTGCTAGGAAACATGGTAAAGAAAGAGAACCTTGGGTTCAGAAACCCATGCCTTTTCCTCCCAAACCATCCAAGAAAAAGGATGATGAGGATTTTGAGCGCTTTGCTGAAATGATTAGACCTATCTTTTTGCGTATGCGCTTGATGTTGGCGAACGTAGCAGAAATTCAAAATTTTCTACGCATCACCAAGATCAATCTATGGAGTAATCTAGCAACGAGGGGAAGGGGAGTGCATCTACATACCATTGTAGATCGTGATGCGGAAGCGTTGCAAGAACGCGGATGAAGGAGTCGTACTCGTAGCGATTCAGATCGCGGTTGATTCCGATCTAAGCACCGAAGAACGGTGCCTCCGCGTTCAACACACGTGCAGCCCGGTGACGTCTCCCACGCCTTGATCCAGCAAGGAGAGAGGGAGAGGTTGGGGAAGACTCCGTCCAGCAGCAGCACGACGGCGTGGTGGTGATGGAGGAGCGTGGCAATCCTGCAGGGCTTCGCCAAGCACCGCGGGAGAGGAGGAGGGAGAGGGGTAGGGCTGCGCTATGAGGGAGATGTCCTCCTCTGTTTGCAGCCCCAAATACCTCAAGTATATATAGGGGAAGGGGAGGGGCTGCGCCCCCATCTAGGGTTCCCTCCCCAGGGGTGGCGGCAGCCCCCAAAACCCATCTAGGGTGCGGCCAAGGGGAAAAGAGAGGGCGCGCACCTAGGGTGGGCCTTAAGGCCCATCTGGACCTAGGGTTTGCCCCCTCCCACTCTCCCTGTGCCTTGGGCCTTGGTGGGGGGCGCACCAGCCCACCTGGAGCTGGTCCCCTCCCACACTTAGCCCACACAGCCTTCTAGGGCTGGTGGCCCCACCTGGTAGACCCCCGGGACCCTCCCGGTGGTCCCGGTACATTACCGATAGCACCCGAAACTTTTCCGGTGACCAAAACAGGACTTCCCATATATAAATCTTTACCTCCGGACCATTCCGGAACTCCTCGTGACGTCCGGGATCTCATCCGGGACTCCGAACAACATTCGGTAACCATGTATATCTATTCCCTATAACCCTAGCATCATCGAACCTTAAGTGTGTAGACCCTACGGGTTCGGGAAACATGCAGACATGACCGAGACGTTCTCCCATCAATAACCAACAGCGGGATCTGGATACCCATGTTGGCTCCCACATGTTCCACGATGATCTCATCGGATGAACCACGATGTCGGGGATTCAGTCAATCCCGTATACAATTCCCTTTGTCAATCGGTATGCTACTTGCCCGAGATTCAATCGTCGGTATCCCGATACCTTGTTCAATCTCGTTACCGGCAAGTCTCTTTACCCGTTCCGTAACACATCATCCCGTGATCAACTCCTTGGTCACGAGTTGCACATTATGATGATATCCCGATACCTCTCCGTTTACACGGAGTGACAAATCCCAGTCTCGATTCGTGCCAACCCAACAGACACTTTCGGAGATACCTGTAGTGCACCTTTATAGCCACCCAGTTACGTTGTGACGTTTGGTACACCCAAAGCATTCCTATGGTATCTGGGAGTTGCACAATCTCATGGTCTAAGGAAATGACACTTGACATTAGAAAAGCTCTCAGCAAACGAACTACACGATCTTGTGCTAGGCTTAGGATTGGGTCTTGTCCATCACATCATTCTCCTAATGATGTGATCCCGTTATCAACGACATCCAATGTCCATGGTCAGGAAACCGTAACCATCTATTGATCAACGAGCTAGTCAACTAGAGGCTTACTAGGGACATGGTGTTGTCTATGTATCCACACATGTATCTGAGTTTCCTATCAATACAATTTTAGCATGGATAATAAACGATTATCATGAACAAGGAAATATAATAATAATTACCAATTTATTATTGCCTCTAGGGCATATTTCCAACACTTGACTGATATGCTCAAAATGAATCCTTACGCTAAGTATATGAAAGAAATTGTTACTAATAAAAGGAAGATACCCGAAGCTGAAATTTCCACCATGCTTGCTAATTATAATTTTAAGGGTGGAATACCTAAGAAACTAGGAGATCTAGGAGTACCCACTATACCATGCTCCATTAAAAGAAACTATGTTAAAACTGCTTTATGTGATCTTGGAGCCGGTGTTAGTGTTATGCCTCTCTCTTTATATCGTAGACTTGATTTGAATAATCTGACACCTACTGAAATATCTTTGCAAATGGCTGATAAATCAGTTGCTATACCTGTCGGTATTTGTGAGGATGTGCCCGTTGTGGTTGCAAACGTTACTATTTTAACGGACTTTGTTATTCTTGATATTCCCGAGGACGATAGTATGTCTATTATTCATGGAAGACCTTTTTTGAATACTTCAGGGGCTGTTATTGATTGCAACAAAGGCAATGTCACTTTTCATGTTAATGGTAATGAGCATAAGGTACACTTTCCGAGGAAACAACCTCAAGTTCATAGTATCAATTCTATTGGAAAAATTCCATCGATTATATTTGGAGGTTTCGAATTTTCTCTTCCTACTGTCAAGAAGAAATATGATATTCTTATTATTGGGGATGTGCATATCCCCGTTGAGGTAACATAGTGTTATTCGAAATTTCTCCGGTTCCATGATATTCGGAAAGAGTTTGCTAACAAGAGTTGATCAACCTTGTTAGTGGATTCCTTTTGATGAGCATGAGATGGATGAAACTAGAAGCACAACCTTCTGTACCCTCTCTTTACTTTCTGTTATTTAGTTGAAATAAAGTAAAAATAGTATTTTTTCTGTCAGTTTTCTGAATTATCCGTGCAATATAAAAATACCCCGAAAATAAAAGTTCTCCAAATGCCCTGAAAATAAAATAAGATTTTTTCTAGAATATTTGAGAATATCTGGCACTGAGAACACAGCAGGAGGGGCAAGCACCTGGCCACGAGGCTGGAGGGCGCGCCCTACCCCCTGGGCGCCCCCCTGCCTCGTGGGCCCATGCTGGCCCTCCTCCACTTATTCCTGCACCCACACACTTCTTCTTCCTCCTAAAAAAATCACCATCCAGCTCAAGCACAAGTTCTAGCTCATTTTGTTGCGACTTTTGATCTCCTTGCTCAAAGCACCTCTCACAAAACTGCTTGGGGAGATTGTTCCTTGGTATGTGACTCCTCCATTGGTCCAATTAGTTTTTGTTCTAGTGCTCTATTCATTGCAAATTTGTGCTGCCTAGGTGACCATGTTCTTGAGCTTGCATGTCAAATTTATATGGTTCCAAGTAGTTCTAATGCATGATATAGTCTCTAGGCACTTGTAGGAGTAGTTGCTATCAATTTTGTTGAGCTTGGTTTACTTTTATTTGAAGTTACTAAAAATTTCATAATTTTTCAAAAAATAATGAAGAGATTTTTGAGGGGCTTATCGAGCCGAAGCTCGAAGGAAAAGCAAAGTGAAGAAGCACAGAGGCCCAAATATAATTTGCCTCGCACCGCGGAGGTCCGGCCGTGTGAATGGCCTTCCAATGATTTCTTGAGAGAAGCCGGGATTTATGATGATTTTTATGAATTGGTTGAGAATGCAGGCCTCACCGACTTCCTCCGCGACCAACGCAATCAGTATCTCTTACTGACCAATACTTTTGTGCAAAACTTCTACTATTATCCTAAGGAATCACCTCCTTCAGTAGAGTTTCATTTATATGATGTTGTTAAGAAGATGCCACTAGATGAATTTTGCAAGGTTTGCAAAATACCTTTTGAGGGTAGTTTAGATGAACCACATCGTAAAGATGTGGATGGGTTTATTGACACTATCACTGTGGGGGAAACTAGGAAGGTTTCCGATGCAAGAATCACTAGCATACATTTTCCTGTTTTACGCTACTTTGCCATATTTGCTAGTCGTTGCTTAATTGGTCGCGGAAACTATGGAAATCTTAGTGTTCCTGATATTATCATTTTGTTCCATGGTTTATTCTGCGATAACACTGTTAGTATGGGCAGTATTATTGCCAAACGGTTAAGTCTGAACTGTACAAAGGGCCCCATCTTTGGAGGTATTTATGCTTCACGCCTTGCTGCACACTATAACATACCTATTAGGCACTATGAAAAAGAAGAAAAATTGCTGCCCACTGCTTATTTAGACTATAAGAGTATGGTAGCTCATGACTTTATTGTTAAGAATAGGGAAGGAGCGCTTAAAAACAAATTGTCCTTTGACAAACATCATCATGAGACTATTACCTTGCCTGCTCCCTCCTTGTTTAATTTATCTGAAGGTCCTTATCTCGTTCCGTTGGCGGCCATTCACGCGTACCGGAACCCTACACCAGCCACGGAGCCGGAACCACAATTTGAACCTCCACGACAGTCTAACTACCAGTGGGATCCGGATATGATTGCCAACCAGTGGCAGTCGGAGTCTTCTTCATCGCAGTACGACCCCAGCTACAACTATGGATATCCGCCAGGCCATTCGTGGCAATAAACTAACTTAGGCCAAAAGCCTAAGCTTGGGGGAGTACGTATTTCTCACCGACATTACATTCATGTTCACACACTCATTGCTAGATGTCGGTGCTCTTACTTTTTCATTGTAATATCCATGCTAGTTTATTTTCTTTTTCTTGCTTTCTTCTTGTGTGTTCGATAAACCTTAAGAAAAACCAAAAAAATTAGTGTAGCTTTTAGTTAGTTTATTTTTTCTTGCTGTAGTAGTAATAATTAAAAAAGAAAACCCAAAAAGATTTCCCGTTCTTCTTTTGCTTGTTGGGAGCTTTCCCGTGTAAATAGTTTTATTTCTTTTCTTTTCTTTGGGGGTCGATAGGAGAAGACCATGATTAAATTCTTGAAGTGGCTCTTATATGCATTATTGTTGATTTAACCAAGAGCCCATATTGCCTTCTCTTCTCCTGTTTATTGAATGCTCGCAGATTCCAGCTTAGTCCAATGCACGTGCACTCTTATTATATTCACATCGTTCGGTCGTGCAAGTGAAAGGCAATTCTGACGATATATGATGGACTGGCTGAGATGAGAGAAGCTGGTATGAACTCGACATCTCTTTTTTTTGTAAATATGATGAGTTCATCGTTCCTGATTCAGCCTATTACGAATAAACATGTTTGCAATGACAATTAGAGATCATAGTTTCTTGTGCCATGCTTGATTAGCTATGAGTTATAATGGTTTACCTTGCGTGCCAACATGCTATTAAAATGGTTGTGATGTGGTATAGTGGGGTGGTATCCTCCTTTGAATGATTTAAGTGACTCGACTTGGCACATGGTCACACATGTAGTTGAAACAAATCAACATAGCCTTCACGATATTTATGTTATTCATGGTGGATTATATCCTACTCATGCTTGCACTCAATGTTTATTAATTTTAATGCATGTTCATGACTGTTGTCGCTCTCTAGTTGGTCGCTTCCCAGTCTTTTGCTAGCCTTCACTTGTACTAAGCGGGAATACTGCTTGCGCATCCAATTCCTTAAACCCCAAAGTTATTCCATATGAGTCCACTATACCTTCCTATATGCGGCATCTACCTGCCGTTCCAAGTAAATTTGTATGTGCCAAACTCAAAACCTTCAAATGAAATTATGTTTTGTATGCTCGAATAGCTCATGTATCAACTAGGGTTGTCCGTATCTTCCATGCTAGGCAGGTTATTCTCAAGAGACGTGGACTCCGCTCCTCACTCACGAGAAAATGGCTGGTCATCGGGATGCCCAGTCCCATGCTTTATGCAAACTAAATCAAAATAATTGCAAACAAAACTCCCCCTGGGACTGTTGCTAGTTGGAGGCACTCATTGTCGAGCAAGCCATGGATTGATGCTTGTTGGTGGAGGGGGAGTATAAACTTTACCATTCTGTTTGGGAACCGCCTATAATGTGTGTAGCATGGAAGATATCGCCATCTCTTGGTTGTTATGTTGACAATGAAAGTATGCCGCTCAAAATATTATTTATCTCTATTTCAAAACCGAGCTCTGGCACCTCTACAAATCCCTGCTTCCCTCTGCGAAGGGCCTATCTATTTACTTTTATGTTGAGTCATCACCCTCTTATTAAAGAGCACTAGCTGGAGAGCGCAGCTGTCATTTGCATCCATCACTATTAATTTATATTGGGTATGACTATGACTGGATCTCTTTTACCATGAATTACAATGTCTAGTCAGTCCTTGATCTTTAAAGGTGCTCTGCATTTATGTTTTGCGGTCTCAGAAAGGGCTAGTGAGATACCATCCTGTTATATCATATTATGATTGTTTTGAGAAAGTGTTGTCATCCAAGATTTATTATTATGGCTCGCTAGTTGATTATGCCATTGATATGAGTAAACATGAGACCTAAGAGTTATTGTGAATGTGGTTAGTCATAATCTTTGCTGAAAACTTGAATGCTGGCTTTACATATTTACAACAACAAGAGCAAACAGAGTTTGTAAAAGTTTTTCTTTATCAGTTTCAGTTTATCAACTGAATTGCTTGAGGACAAGCAAAGGTTTAAGCTTGTGGGAGTTGATACGTCTCCGTCGTATCTACTTTTCCAAACACTTTTTTCCTTGTTTTGGACTCTAACTTGCATGATTTGAATGGAACTAGCCCGGACTAACGCTGTTTTCAGCAGACTTTCCATGGTGTTATTTATGTGGCTGCTTCCTCGTCTGTACCTCAACTAGGAGGTTGTTGATATCACTCTAGATTCTCGAAAGGATATTGGATTGATTTCAAATCAAGGAAACTATTGAAATCGGCAGAAACAAAAGTTCTCGGAATGACCTGAAACTCCACGGAACATCTTTTTGGAAAATATTAAAAATACTGGAAGAAAAATCCACGTCAGGGGGCCCACACCCTGTCCACGACGGTGGGGGCGCGCCTGCCCCCCCCTGGGCGTGCCCCCCTACCTCGTGGGCCCCCTGACGCTCCACCGACCTCAACTCCAACTCCATATATTCACTTTTGGGGAGAAAAAAATCAGGGAGAAGGATTCATCGCGTTTTACGATACGGAGCCGCCGCCAAGCCCTATAACCTCTCGGGAGAGCTGATCTGGAGTCCGTTCGGGGCTCCGGAGAGGGGAATCTGTCGCCGTCGTCATCATCAACCATCCTCCATCACCAATTTCATGATGCTCACCGCCGTGCGTGAGTAATTCCATCGTAGGCTTGCTGGACGGTGATGGGTTGGATGAGATCTATCATGTAATCAAGTTAGTTTTGTTAGTGTTTGATCCCTAGTATCCACTATGTTCTGAGATTGATGTTGCTATGACTTTGCTATGCTTAATGCTTGTCACTAGGGCCCGAGTGACATGATTTCAGATCTGAACCTATTATGTTTTCATGAATATATGTGAGTTCTTGATCCTATCTTGCAAGTCTATAGTCACCTACTATGTGTTATGATCCGGCAACCCCGAAGTGACAATAACCGGGACCACTCCCGGTGATGACCGTAGTTTGAGGAGTTCATGTATTCACTATGTGTTAATGCTTTGGTACGGTACTCTATTAAAAGGAGGCCTTAATATCCCTTAGTTTCCATTAGGACCCCGCTGCCACGGGAGGGTAGGACAAAAGATGTCATGCAAGTTCTTTTCCATAAGCACGTATGACTATATTCGGAATACATGCCTACATTACATTGATGAATTGGAGCTAGTTTTGTGTCACCCTATGTTATGACTGTTACATGATGAACCGCATCCGACATAATTCTCCATCACCGATCCAATGCCTACGAGCTTTTCACATATTGTTCTTCGCTTATTTACTTTTCCGTTGCTACTGTTACAATCACTACAAAACACCAAAAATATTACTTTTGCTACCGTTACTTTTGTTACCGTTACCACTATTATCATACTACTTTGCTACTAAATACTTTGCTGCAGATACTAAGTTATCCAGGTGTGGTTGAATTGACAACTCAATTGCTAATACTTGAGAATATTCTTTGGCTCCCCTTGTGTCGAATCAATAAATTTGGGTTGCATACTCTACCCTCGAAAACTGTTGCGATCCCCTATACTTGTGGGTTATCAACGATCAAATCTCGGGCAAGTAACATACCGATGACAAATGGAACAACGTATGTTGTTATGCGGTTTGACTGATAAAGATCTTCGTAGAATATGTAGGAGCCAATATGAGCATCCACGTTCCGCTATTGGTTATTGACCGGAGACGTGTCTCGGTCATGTCTACATAGTTCTCGAACCCGTAGGGTCCGCACGCTTAAAGTTTTGTGACGATCGGTATTGTGAGTTTTTGTGTTTTGATGTACAGAAGGTAGTTTGGAGTCCCGGATATGATCACGGGCATGACGAGGAGTCTCGAAATGGTCGAGACGTAAAGATCGATATATTGGACGACTATATTCGGACACCGGAAGTGTTCCGATTGGTTTGGGAGAAAAACCGGAGTACCGGGGGGTTACCGGAACCCCCCGGGGAGTTAATTGGGCCTCATGGGCCTTAGTGGGAGAAGAGGAGGGGCGGCCAGGGCAGCCGCACGCCCCCTCCCCCTCTAGTCTGAATTGGACAAGGAGGGGGGCGGCGCCGCCCTTTTTCCTTCTACTCCTCTCTCCCTTCCTTCCCTCTCCTACTCCAACAAGGAAAAGGAGGAGTCCTACTCCCGGTGGGAGTAGGACTCCCCCCTTGGCGCGCCCTCCTCCTGGCCGGCCGCCTCCCCCCCCCCCTGCTCCTTTATATACGGGGGCAGGGGCACCTCTAGACACACAAGTTGATTTATTGATATATTCCAGCCGTGTGCGGTGCCCCCCTCCACCATATTCCACCTCGGTCATATCGTTGCGGTACTTAGGCGAAGCCCTGCGTCGGTAGCAACATCATCGCCGTCATCACGCCGTCGTGCTGATGGAACTCTCCCGTGAAGCTCTGCTGGATCGGAGCTCGCGGGACGTCATCGAGCTGAACGTGTGCTGAACTCGGAGGTGCCGTACGTTCGGTACTTGCACTACAAAAAAAAGACACATCCGTGACATTTTGGGCCGAAAGAATTTTTTTTCTGTCATACATATGACACTTCTATGACGATAATTGTGACAAAACCCGATATCATCATAGATGTGGTGGGCTCCTACTTCTATGACAAAAAATCATGACAGAAAATGGGCTTTTCGTCCTGGGCGGGCCGGAGATGCAGCTGCATGACATTCTTTGGGTCGTCCATGACGGAAAAAACCGTGGTAGAAGCGAGGGGGAGGAAAATTTCGGGGAGTTCCCGGCTACGGTGGGAGGTCGGGGGCCGAGCGATGCGCGTTTCTCTCGTACACGTACGCGCGTGTGTGCGAGGGCGTTGGCTCTAACTGAACCCGAGCGAGGCGTTGGGCTCTAACTGAACCCAAGCGATTGCACTGCAGGCTACGCGTTACTGAACCCGAGCGATCGATCGATGGCTGTTAACTGAACCCGATCGAGCGATTCCTTCGCTACTGCTGCTAACTGAAGCCGGTCGATTGGATGAACAGTGAGCGTTGCGAGGGGGGTTGGATGAACAGTGAGCGGTGGCGTTGCCTCTGGATGAACAGGACCCCGTGGTGTGGAGGGCTAGATGAACAGTAGACGGTGGAGGGGTGCCCGTGGAGGGGTGGTTGAACAGGACCCCGTGGTGTGGAGGGCTGGATGAACAGTAGACGGTGGAGGGGTGCCCGTGGAGGGGTGGTTGAACAGTAGCCGGTGGAGTAGCGCACGGTGGAGGCTGGATGAACAGGAGCCCGTGGAGGATGGAGGAGGTCGACAGTAGCCCGTGGAGGTTGGAGGAGGTCGACAGTAGCCCGTGGAGGCTGGAGGAGGTCGACGGTGGAGATGAACAGTATCCCGTGGAGTCCCGTTTTGCGGTACGCCACACCCCTCCCGATGAACAGGACCCCCGTTTCGACCGTAGCGCTCCAACACAAGTCCGTTTCCTCCGTTTTGCGGTACGCCACACCCCTCTCGATCAACAGGACCCCCGTTTTGACCGTAGGAGGTCCGTTTCCTTCATTTTGTGGTACGCCAGACCCCTCCCGATGAACAGGATCCCGTTTCGAACGTGGCCGGTCGAACACAAGGCCGTTTCCTCCGTTTTGCGGTACGCCAGGCCTCGTTTCCATCGCCTGTTCCGTCCAAGCCCTCCCGATGAACACGACCACGCATTCCGTTCCGACCCAGTCGGGTGGCTCCCACGCGTTCCGTTGCCTCCTGATGAACACGAGGCATTCCGTCGCCTCCCCATGAACACGACGCATTCCGTTGCCTCCCCATGAACACGACGACGACGTTGTTTCTCCGTCCCGACCCAGCCATGTACACGAGCCCTGGCCGTACGTATGCGCGAGTAGGCGTTCGAGACCCTGCCCGTATGTACGTACGTGGCCGTATTTTCTTTCTTGCACCCTGGCCGCTGTACGTACGTGTACATGCTACGTGCGCGCCTCTACTACGACACGTACGCGCCTCTACTACAACACGTGCGCGCCTCTACATCGACCAGTATATATGTACGTACACGTTCGCGACCAGAATGACAACGCTACGTAAGCTTCGACCAGGTGGGTCCCGACTGCCAGGCACTTCCTTGCCTGCGAAGATGTAGCTGGTGGGTCCTAGCAGTCAGGGGGGCAAATTGTTTTCTTTTTTTTTTGCCCGGACGCACTTCCTTGCATGCGAAGGTGTAGCTGATGGGTCCCAGCAGTCAGGGGGGAATCGTTTTGTTTTTTTCTTGCCCGGATGCACTTCCTTGCGTGCGATGATGTAGCTGGTGGGTCCCAGCAGTCAGGGGGGCGAATCGTTTTTCGGACGCACTTCCTTGTGTGCGAAGATGTAGCTGGTGGGTCCCAGCAGTCAGGGGGCGAATCGTTTTTTTTCGGACGCACTTCCTTGCGTGCGAAGATGTAGCTAGTGGGTCCCAGCAGTTAGGGGAAACATTTTTTTCGCAAAATACGGTGGCCCGTCCGGTGGGTCCCCGCTGTCAGGTGGAGGAATAATTATTTTGCGCGTAATAAGGAGGCACTTCCTTGCTGCGGCCGTGGACCCAGCTGTCAGCCTCTCCACGTATAGTCCACGTCCGATGGAAGCCATTCCTTTACCACGTTGACCACGCCGCGCCGAGAGCACCAGGGCGGTGGACGACAGCGAGGCCTAGGAAGGGGACGACGCGGAGCCGGGGAAGACGCGGCAGTGGATGCCCACGCGTAGAGGAGTATGAGGGTTCACTCGTTCGGCTGCGGTGTGAGGCTGCCGTCGCCGCAGAATAACAGGGGGTGTGGGTGCGTAGAGGGATGGCCTGGCCAGCGGTGGGAGTAGTAGGGGGCGGTGAGGCCTCCGCGGCATCACGGGCGGCAGGAGCAGGCGGCACGACCGGCGCTGCTTTGGGCGGCTGGAGCAAGAAGACCAGACGTTGAAGAAGCACTACGGCCGTTGGATGGACATCGTACGGTCACTGGAGCTAGAGTCGTTCATATATTGACTAAAGTTGACAAAGGCCTCCGCCCCAGTCAACTTAGTAGGCCCACAAGTCATCCTCCCACCAAGGTGGGTCCCAGCTAGCAGGGGGTATTCATTTTTTTTAGCGTAATAAGTAGGCACTTCCGGTGGGTCCGAGCTGACAGCAGGGGGAACGTTTTTTTCGTGAAATACGGTGGCCCGTCCTGTGGGTCCCAGCAGTCAGGGGGAAACGTCTTTTTTGCGAAATACTGGTGGCCCGTCCGGTGGGTCCCTGCTGTCAGGTGGAGGAATAATTATTTTCCGCGTAATAAGGAGGCACTTCCTTGCGGCTGCCGTGGACCCAGCTGTCAGCCTCTCCATGTACAGTACTCTTCCGATGGAAGTCGGTCGTTGACCACATTGACCACGCCGCACCGAGAGCACCATGGCAGTGGACGACGCGGACCCGGGGAAGACGCGGCAGTGGAAGCCCGCGCGGAGAGGAGTACGAGGGTTCACCGGTTCGGTTGCGTTGTGAGGCTGCCGTCGCCGCAGAATAACAGGGGGTGTGGGTGAGTAGAGGGATGCCCTGGCCAGCGGTGGGAGTAGTAGGGGCGCTGAGGCCTGCGCGGCAGCACAGCCGGCCACGGGAGGCGGGAGTAGGCGGTCCCGCCGGCGCTGCTTTGGCGGCTGGAGCAAGAAGATCAGAGATTGAAGAAACACGACGGTCGTTGGATTGACATCCAACGGTTACGTCTGCTAGAATCGTTTGTTGACGTATATAATAACTAAAAAAATCTTGCATACGCGTCAACTAAACAGGCCCACAAGTCAGACCACTCCCTCTTTTTTTAATAATTTATATATAGCTCATGGCAACTTCTTATGCAATCGTTTTTTTGGTTGGCCAGGGCCAATTTCGCATATTTCTGTGGGTTCCAAACTATTTTTAATACCGAAATGTCGAGCCAGATTTAAAGTACTTTGAAGATATATTTAAATTAGGTTAATGCCCAGTGAAATAGGAATCTGAAAATGTGAAAAAATTCAGAAATTATAAAGTAATTGCCAATTTGTCATCTGTTTTTATATTTACAACCCATTTCATATTACTTTCAAGATTTGCAGGCGTCTTGAAAGAGTTGCAGCCCATCAGAGCGTAGAAAAATAAGTAGGACTGGATTGGGTATTCTTCAGAAAAAATAAACTGGGCTCATTTTCACAAAGAAAAAATAGCTGGGCTGGTCACATGGTGAACATAAAATATAAGCCTGGGCTAGACGGGCCACAGCCCAGTTCAAACCCTGCTCCGCCTCAGCAATACCAAACAAAAAAATACTGCTCGAGTAGCTACGTCCCAGGTGTCAGCCGATCTTGTGTTGTTCTCTTGTCTATTGACTATATACGCTCACAATGTCGTGGGTCCCAGATGTCAGGAAAACACTTGGAGGAAGCATTTTATTTTTCCATATGCTGAGGTGGTGGGCCCCTACTGTCATCCTCTCCACGTACTTCTGCCGATTCCTGTTGTTTGTTGACCATGTTGACAACGCGAGAGGGCGGCGCCGCGGCGAGCGCACCAAAGCGCGCGGAGGACGTCGGCGTTAACGATTTAGGAGACGGTGGGGCGGCGATGCGTGCGCTGAGGCGCAGCCAGCCGTGGGAGGCGGAAGCAGGCGGCCCCACCGGCGTTGGTTTGGTTTTGGCGGCTGGAGGAAGACAGGACTGAAGAAACACGACAGACTGTAAAAGCAGCAGGAGTACTTAACAACCTTAACTGAAACCAGCAGGGGCACTTAACAACCAAAGCTGAAAGCAGTATGAGTACTTATACAGGTTCAACCGTACAAAGCACGCCTCGAACAGTGCTACTTTGCCTACAGTTAACCAAGGGTGAGGCCGCCAAGCCCCAGGACAAGGCCCAGGCGCCACCCCGCGCATCCACAACCTTCTGAAAGCGGCTTCATCTCGCAACATGGTCAATAAACAGGATATTCGCTTTAGAGCCATGGAAAAGCATGAACATAATCTTCTGTCCTATTCTCCAAGATGGACGGGCCTTCATTATTTGAGACCACCCATGAATAAGTATCTTTTCACCTCCAAGGGGAGTTGAGTAGGTCGACATAAACATCATGTTGTGACCAAGCGCAAGTCTGACCCGACCATGGTCAGGCATCTGTATAGGAACAATAGAACTCGGCAGTTCCTGTTTCAAGAAGATCACAGCTATAAAACTGTGTATAAGCAATAGTTCATGAACAACATATATAACAGAAAACAGCTCGTACCATAAGTTTCTCGACACAGTTGGACCTGTTCAACGAGTGCAGCAGTGGTACACATATCCCACGTGGCCTTCCACCATTGAAACGCCCCACAAGGACCTCAAGACGATCAATAAAGTGTAGGAACTTGTGGATGTCGATCCAGTCAACTTCAGTGCCATTAGTAACAGCCGAGTTATTACAGAGTAACAAACGAGCAGACTCCTTAACTCTGAAAAAACCTACACGTGCCACCAATTATAAGAAAATATTAGTTAGAAGTAGCATCTTCGTGAGAGATTCGTTGCTACTTCTAAAGTTAAATTGTGATTAGTTAGACAGAATAGGTGGATTAAGAAGTAATCGAGGCAACAAGCAAGAACCAGATACAAAACTAACATGGATGAACAATTGGAACAACGTCGAGGTGGAAGATCGCAGTGAAGATGAGACCAGGTTCTGCTATTTCCATCAACATTCGTGCGCCAACTTTCAGTCCGTAACACTTGAGAAAGTTTATCCAAGTTCGGCCATAAAAAAAGTAGCGATCTTCTTGGTTCATGAACCCAACTCGGAACTTATATCCATGGCTTGTCTTCACTGTGACCATTAAACTAGTGTATTCAGTTATGGCAAGGCCGAGCATCTTGAGTACATGTGTTCTGGCAGAGCAAATAATACACTGCAGGAAAAATAATATGAGAACACAGCATGTTCAAAAAAACCCCACCCTCTCGGATAGAAAAGAGGATTCTAGGAACATACTGTGTGTGTTTCAAAATGATGTGTTAGGATGAGAAGGAACAAGTGTGGCGTCTTGCCGAGGGCGCAGAAACCTGTAGGGTACTCGCACTTTGGGCACTGCAAATGAAACACACTAGATTCAGTAGGAAGAAAAATGCATGAACGGCGGCGGCTGCCATCCTAGGATTACCTGCGACCAAGGGACTTGGATTTATCGGGGATGGATGAAGAATTCGTACCTGGTTCTCCATGAGAAAACCCTATGCAATCGCCGAGAGGGGGTTTTCTCTGAACAAGCAGACGAGGGAGAAGGGGATTCAGGCCCAGTGAAATATTGCCGCTTCGTCCGTCCAGCTTACTTCTAAAGCTGGAAAGGGGGGTTGTGATTTGACGGCTCATTGGGCATTACTGCGGCGCTACGACCGGGGTGTGTCTACCGTGAAGTTGTGCACCCTAATTTGTGCATATGGCACGTGGACCCCGTTGCCGGTTGCCCCACATATCAGCGAAAGGAAGTAGAAAGATAGGAGTAACTAGTTACACATACATATATTTTTTGACAGAGAGATACTCCCTCTGTAAAGAAATATACAAATCTTTTATATCACAGGCTCACCTTGCCGAGAAATATACTCCCTCTGCAACGCACGGGCATTATGGGGGTTCAGCTTTTTTTATGGGGGTTCAGCTGAGAATATAATACTCAGATAGGCTCACGGTTCTGGACTTTGGGCCGCAGGCCGACCCTGCATGTTTGGGGGCCCATGTGTTCTACCTCAGCGCTTTTCATATTGCAAGCGATCGGTACGGCGCTGGTTTTAGATGCTGTCACAAGGCGAATACACAAAATTGAATAAAGCACGGCAGCTGTTGGAATGAAATCGAACGACAGTTCCTAACCAGCAATCAGAGTTGCAATTCTATCAATGATATACCATGTGATAAATAATACTGTCGTACTACGTATACACACAGGACACTTGTTTCACCATGCCAGATTATTACATCAAAATCTCTCGGAGGATAGATCAGTTCGGCAGTTGCGTGCTGCTACTGAAGAATTTCAAAGTTGATTTGGACCAGCTCTCCTTGCCGAGAAAGTTCGATTTTGACATCATCCCCTACCGCAAGATATGATTTAGATTTGAACCTTGACCATCCTTTAGCATCAATCATCATGCGACCATCCTTTGTACTTACGGTATATTGAGCAGGTTCATTCACACCAAGGCTGCGCATGGTAAGAGAAACTTGGCCGCGGTCGCCCGGATTGTTGAACGACTCCCTCGTTGCTCTAGGAATTCTCTGTTTGCAAACAAGAAGACATACCCAAACAGTTAGATCAACACAGTGAATCATGTGAAACAACATGGAAAGAAAAAAGAACAAAGCACTTGGGCCGCTAATGCTTACCAAGAAGGTGGACATGTCGGTTTTTGTAAGGACTTTGGTATATGAAGTGCAAACTGGAGCCCAGTCTGTTGCCGGTGCAACTGCACGGGCCGGAGCAGATGCAAGTGCAAGTGTTGGTGCAAGTGCCGAAGCCGCTGCTGCTGCCAGAGATGGTGCTCCTTGTAGAGCTGGTGCCGGTGTCGGAGCAGGTGCCGGTGTCGATGCCCGATCCTCCGGTAGATCAGATTGATCCGCTGACGTGGTCGGTGCCCAATCCTTAGCTGGATCAGACTGAGCTGTTGCCGCTGTCAGTGCTAGAGCAACTGTCGGTGCTCGATCTGTGCGAGACAGCGGCGATCGTGTCTGGTCTGCTATGATCAGCTTTCTAACTTGACTAGGATCCATGACCGTGATCCAGTTTTTTTCTTCATTTCTTTTAAACGCGAGAAGGACTAATTGTGGCGTTTTTGTTAAACCAAACTGCAGTTCATCATAGGGATTCAGCTTGTACTCAGACAACAGACTGATCCAATTTTTTCCAGTAATATAAGTGATGGACAGTGCCTTCGTTACTGGCACGACATAAGAAGTGAAACCTGCAAAAATAGCCATCGTAGAGCAAACCAAATGGTTTATTCTGTGATGAATGTCACATGGCAAAACCTGCATCGTAAAATTGCAGGAAAAAAAGAAAACATGACATTAAATCAATAAGATTTAGACAGTAAATCAATAATATTTACTTGATGTGACACGAGTGAATCCTTACCAGGAAATCACTATGTTGAAGTACTAAACAGAAGATTGATCGTGCAACTACGCGTGGCATGCAGGGGCCCCGCCTACTCCCACAAGCATGACAGTCCAAAGGTCGTGACAAATCGTATGGACCGAACATCCATGGGACTGGAAATCCTGGTGGGTGCGATAAACCCTGCAATGCATACAGATATTGGAGTGTAACCATAATTGATAAACTGTCCTCACAAAAAATATGATCTGGATACTTCAAAATATACAGACTAAATTGGGTGGACAGAAATTAACATAGACTGTTCACACACCAAAAGTGGCAGTACTAATAAACAATACAGGGTTCACAAACACAAATCAAGTATTGAACAATAGTACTTGCTACAGACAAGCAAAGTTGCACTAACTAAACTCTGCAGACTATTTCTTGCCACCGACCTACGGAATGAACCCCGCATAACTGACTAGGCCATGGACTTCGTGTGAGATGTCTACATGCACCATCACCATCTTGTCAACCTTGGAGAACCTAACAGAGTGGTCTTTCCACTCATAAACATGATGATGAAGACAGGCCGCATCGGATTTGTTTGGAAGCTTTACAAGAACCACACCCTTCGTAATCGAAGGCACAACCAGGAAATTGTTGTGGTCAAGTACAGCCTCGAGAACACGCCTGACAACAATGGTACAGGAAAACACTAGTTCAGGACACGTGGCGACAAGACACAGCAGCTGGATAGTTCAGCAGTAGAACTCATCATCAGGTCTTCCAGTTCACACGGCGTGACTTTGAGAACTTCATCTCCACCGCGGACCTAGTTCTAATTCAAACAGAAACCATATTTTATTACTACCTCCGTTCAGAAATATAAGATGATTTTCGATATTATACTCCATATATGACTACATATACGCACAGAAATGAGTGAACAAAGAAACTAGAACATGTCTTCAAAGGCATGAGAGCGGAGAGTTTACATGCAATATCCATAACACAAGTTACTGAGGCAAATATACCCTCTTAAAAGGTAGCATTGATGTTCATAAAGTACTCCCTCCGTCCCAAAATTCTTGTCTTAGATTTGTCTAGATACGGATGTATCAAGTCACATTTTAGTATTAGATACATCCGTATCTAAACAAATCTAAGACAAGAAATTTGGGACGGAGGGAGTTGTTGAAAGTAATCTATAAGAAATCAGTGTCAACCTCTCGCATGTTTTGGTCAAAAGAGGAATTTAGAACCGTCATTTGGCACACTAAAATCACATGCAAGATCACCCAGAAAGTTGTACTACAAGTACTAGTACTGCGTGTTAGATGAAAAAACGCGATCAAGATCGAGAAAAAGATCGCCAGCAAGAGACATTACTTGGACTTGCTTAATGAGGGATCCCGGAGAGGGGGGCTTGGACAGGGTGATGGCTTTAAGCTTGTCTGCGGTAGTCTCGGCGGGGTGCTTGCGCTTCTTCGTACCATGAGCCTCGACGGTTTTGGCCAGAGCCATAGACATCACGTCGGCCGGTGCTCCGGCGTCCATCCAAGAGAGGAAGCTGAGAGAGAAGAGTGAAAGGAGGAACAAGATGAGGGAGAAGCGAAGCGAGTGGGGTTTTTCTTCAAGAGAGGAAGCTGAGAGAGAAGAGTGAAATGATGGTTGCTTCGTCCATCCAACTTACTGCTGGAAAGGAGGGGGTTTTGTGATTTGACGGCTCATTGGGCATTACTGCGGCGGTTCGATCGGGGTAGTCTACCTTCACTCTACTACGGAGTAATTTAGTCCATGGCTGGTGGACCCAGGTGCTGGCTGTCCCACACGTCAGCGAAAGTGAGTAATTTAGTGCATGGCTAGAGGAGGATCCGCACGGTAGAGCGTGTCCACTATTTTTCTGAAGAAAAAAATGATTACAGCAAGCGTTTCCACTCTTACAACGGAGGAGTGCGAAACACGGCAGCCACTTGAACATACACAGTGCTCCTGCTACTAGGCATGTGCAGTGGTTCATACGTCAGTACTACACAATCTTGTTGCCAGTGTAGTAAGATATGACGATAACAAATGATGTTGTGCGCATGTCAACTACTCCTATATGTAACATAGTACTGCTTTTTCGAATGTCCGGTCGAGAATGAACGGTGAGATCAATGTTAACAGAACTAGGTCCACAGCGCACAGAGAGTACGGTGCTACAGTACTCCACGAAACATGAACCATATGAAGCACGAATAGTGTTAGGCAGGGTGTATGAAGGGTGCACGGGATGGGAGCAAAAGTTCCCTTCTCGACCCACTTTTGGGTGTTTGGCAGAGTGCATGAAGGGTGCATGAGTCCACACTAGTAGGTTGACAAAAATACACGAAGAGGAAACAACTATATTGAGATGAGAATGCAACCAAACACACCCACACGCTTTGTGCTACAGTGGCTGATCTGCACCGTCTGAGTTTGATCCAACGGTCATGTGAGACATGGACATGCCCATGCAGAGGGCGCCTAAACACCACCGAAGTCCCTCTACTTCTCGAGGCGCACGATGTTGCTGATGCAGGGTGCAACCGCCCGCAGAGCCCGCTCCCGGTCGACGGGAGCCAGCTCGTCAAAGACGACGTCCAATGGCACGAATGGATTCCGGTGAAGGAGCCCTGAAAGGATTCGCCCGGCAACGGCGACGGCAGCCCGCAACCCCTCCTTGTCCAGCTCAGCCCCCACCATCGCTTGGAGATGGCTCAGCTCCTCGGAGATATAGGTGAAGAAGGAGACCAGGTCAGGAACCGCAGCTCGTTGAAGTCGACCGGGTGGTCGAACGGGTTTAGCCCGACGGCCGACATCGTCGCGCTGGCATGATGGTAGGCATCGCGCAGCCGCAACACGTGCGTGGCAACTTGGTTCACCAAGTGGCTGAGCCGATCCTGGACCTCGTCACGATCGGCCCGCTCGCGCTCCAGCCGGCTCCCCTAGCGGCCTATCGTATCTCCCGCTTTCTGCAGCAACGCCGCCGATGCCTCGAGCATCTTTGTGGTGGACGCCTGCCGCTTTTGAAGCTCCATGAACTCCCGCACATAACGGAGGAGCATGGCACTCCTCTCCTCCTTGAGCTCACGGAGCTCCACGTCCTTGGCCCTGAGCTCCGCATCCTTGGCATGGAGCTCCCATGTCAGGCGCCTCACCTCGGACTCCGTGATCTACTGCGCCGCCATGGCACCAGGTAGAAGCAATGGGGAGAGGAAGCAAAGGGGGCGAAACGGCTGAAAGGCAATGCAATCTATGGGAAGGCGGAGGGAGCGGGGAATCTTTTGGTTTTCACCATGGTAAAACACCAGTCGATGACTTCTCACATCAGGGAGCAGTGGGTTTCTACAGGCGGAGTCATCATGACTAATTGCTGACGCGCCTGCTCCTCTCAATCAAAAAATTAAAAATCCTGCCGCGCCTGCTCCCGTCAATCAAAAAATTAAAAATCCTGCCGCACCCAAACACCAGAGCAACGTCGCGGTGGATATTTAAATTTACCTGCCGGCAAGTAGATAAAAAAAGGGGTGAAAAAACAAATGTGGCGGCGGCCTAGCTAATCGATCGAACTAGCCCAACTAGCTAGCCACCGTGCTTCACTGATGTAGTCGGCGGGAAAGGTGGTCTTTCATGATTTGACGACTCATTTACTTGCTTCGGCGCTACGACCGAGGAGGACCCAGAAAACGCGCGGTAGGGCGTCCCATGTCAGGAAGAATATATGCGTGCACCACCCGGGAGGACCCTGAAACCGCGCGGTAGGGTGTGCCACGTCTCGGCACGGAGGAAAAATGTGCGTGTAAAAATATATTGTAGCAGACGTAGTACCTATGGTTCGACCTCGGGACCCAGCCAGTCGGTCGAAAACACCCCACTAGCAACACAGCTTCATCATGCAAACGTGGCACGGAGGATAGATGTGGTTAGCTCCGTCTCGACCAGCCACAACATCTCTTGTTCTAGGCGATTCTTCTATTTTCCAAGCTTTTTTTTAGTTGTAATAACACCACGGCAAGCTAGCGCCGCTCTTCGTGTGTGCCCGTGCAAAGGTTAGACGATGGAGAGAAGAGAGATTGAGATCGCAGACCTGGGACCCACTAGTAAGTGAGACAACGGTCATGCACGTGTTGACGAGGCACTCCCTCTACTCTACTCAACACAAGTACTGTATAAAATCAAGTTATGGGACAAAGCCAACAACCGTTCGTTTTTTCAGGCTATCGACTTACGCTTTGTAGTCCAGGTTGCCAGTTCGAATCTCATCTTTCAGATTTGTTAGTTTTAGGTCCAAATTTGATTAATGACAAGTGGGACCCACGTGTGTTGTTCCGATATTTCAGTGTAGGATGGTTTTTTTGAACAAACAGTTTGCGTGGTTAGACAAGTAACGGCACGAGTTACACGTATTTTGCAAGTTTACGAACAAAAATGACAGCGGCATAGAATATCACATCCACCCCGCAGCTTAGATACTATGGTGATACGAGTTTTTACACTGTTGGAAGTGAGATCCAATGGCTTGGGAGTAGTCTTTGTAATTATGCGCAATTTCCAAACTCTCCAAAGGTTTTTTTTGCAAATAAAACATTCAGGCCTCGTGTGTGCCGCTGCATCTTCGATCCAACGGCTCCCCAGTGCTCATATTAGGTGCTCCCCGTAGCTTAATTACCCGCTACGGTGATATGAGCATCTAGGTCGTATGATCAGTGATCAGATGGCACATGCGTAGTACTTGTACTTTCTGTGCATTTCCCAAACTCTATCAGCCGTATATTGCAAAAACATTCAAACCTCCTACTGTGGGCCGTTAGATCTCAGTGAACTCGTATCACCATAGAATCTATGGTGCGGGAGCACCTCATACTCTCCCGTGCGAGAAAACATAAGGTGCTATCGCAGCTTGGATGCTACGGTGATACGAGCTTGGAGGTCGTTTGATCTGAGATCCAATGGCATCTGAGTAGTCTTTGTGCTTGTAAGCAGTGGCCGAACTCTTTTGGGGCTTTTCTGCAAAAAACCATTCGAACCACCGAGGAGGTGTTGGGTCACAAATCCAACGCCTCCGAAGAGCTTGTATCACCAAAGCATCTAAGGTGTGGTAGCACATGATATTCTTACATACAGGAGAATATGATGTCCTCCTTCATCTTAGATGCTACAGTGATACGAGCTTCGAGATCGTTGGATATGGGATCAAAGGGCATCTAAGTAGTTTTTGTACAAATTGTGTGCAATTCTCAAACTCATCAAGGTTTCCTGCAAAAATATTAAGACACATCATGTGAGCTGTTATATCTCAGATCTACAAGCTCCAAGCAACTCGTATCGGCATATAGCATCTAAGGTATGGGGGCACATGATATTCTCCCGGGGAGGAGGGGTGGGGGTGCACAACCAATCGGTGGTTGGGAGGGTGGGGACAAATATAATCTAAACAACCCTAAACAGAGCTCCACAATTTTATCTAAGGTCGAGGGGTTGACCCCCGACAATCATAGCTCCGCCTAAGCACAACATTTGCATGTACTGTAGTACTAGACTTAATATTCATGTTTCATTTTCATGTTCATTTTAAATATTGAACTGAGGACCATGGATGTCTTACATTTTACTCCCTTCGTTCCTAAATATTAGTCTTTTTAGAGGCTTCAAATGGACTGGCACATATGGATGTATATAGACATATTTTAGAGTCTAGATTCACTCATTTTGCGTTGTATGTAGTCACTTGTTGAACTCTCTAAAAGACTAATATTTAGGAATAGAAGGAGTATTTTTGAATTCGTGTCATACATGCATGGTTTGGAAAAATAGATGCACTATACTTATTGGATTGTTGTTGTGTTCGTGCATGTGTGTCTCTGTGTGTGTGTGTGGTCATATGCTTGATACATACAAAGTTTTCTCACCTCCATATTGTTCATCTTTTAAATTTGAATTTGCATTGGAAAACTTACTAGGGATACATGAAATGTGAAATCCACGTTGAGATCACAATATCACAAACTCACTCTAATTCAACAACTCGTCATAAATCAATTACCACGTTGAGATTAGTATTTGCAAGGAAAATACGGGTATTGTAATACACATAGATTCGTTCGGCATTTTAAAAGGTTCCTTTCGTATTCTCGAATGGTAGGACCCAACGGCGTACCAGCCAGACCTTGGCTCGTATTGATCCTAAAAAAAACCGGGCTCGTGTCCTTCGGTGGCGTGCGTGGTACGCACATTAGGCAACCCCAACCAGTCGAGCCTCAGCGTTTCAAGTCGAAATATCTGGTGGCCAGAATTCCAGCCCTAGGAAATTCCCCTCATGTCCCCGGTCCATAATGACTACCGATGAAGAACAGAGGGATGCTTTAGTAACTAGACAACGTTACCTACCGTGCCGAGCACGGTTCAATTCCCTCGGTCGCCGCTCGTCAAGGTCACCCGTCAACTGCACTGCCTGGTACTACTACTACTACACCAGGATGAGCACAGAATTGAGCCCGTTTGTTCGTGCCTAGTACTTGAGTTAATATATCAGGCAATGCACTGGTACGGAGGGATTATCCTTTTACTCTGCATATATAACTTGTCTGAAGTCTAACTAAGCAAAATGTTTGACCAAATCCTTTCTTAAGAAATACAACAGGACAGATGTACGGCTTGAAAATTTATTGCATGATGCAGGTTATGATATTGTTTCAAATCCTGGATCTTAAATTTCAGAAAATCCAAAAGTGAGCATAAATTCTTGAAACTAAGCATGGTCACGTGATATTGCACAAATATTACTTCGTAAGTTTTTTCTTCAATTTGAGACAAGCTGCTTATGACAAGTTGCACAAATGAAGAGCCAAGGTATTTTGGAACAAAGACTTGTCACGTTAAGGCGAACGCTTTCACTATTGAAACCGTGGGCATTTACGTGCCGCCACGAGTCCCCGCTTCTCATCGGCAGGTGCCATCCGAGCAAGCGTGTGAGTCGACGGGAGGCGTGCGAGCAGACCGTTGCGCCGGCTGTCAGGGAGGCGTGCGAGCAGACCGCTGTGCAGGCTCACCGGGAGGCGAGCCCTTTGACCAGGCTCCGCCGCCCACCGTCGTCCCAACTGCTCCCACTTTTAATGTCGTCGGCGCCGCAGTTTAAAATCAACCCCGCACTACCCGGTATCGCTACAATCCTCTCTCTTCCTCTCCGATTCTCCTGTCGTCTACCTCCAACTAGCCCGACCTAAACGTACGCCATGCCGCATCACGATGGTCTGCCCTTAGTGTTCTAGTTTCCTGAGCAAGACACCCAGCCGGAGTCTCAAGAACATAAGGCACTTTGGGACGAGCTTGAACTGGCCTTGCGGGAAGACGCCGCGCCTGTCCCCGCTCCCGTTTTGGCTCCCGTCACCCCGACTGCGCCAGCGCCCATCCCCGTGGCATTGATGGGCTGGGAGCCGCACATTGTCGCCGAGCTTGATCCCACGGGGTTCCACGAGGTCCCCGCCGACTTTCACGCGCCCGTGCACCTGCCAGCGCATGCGCCTGCGCGTGCACTGACGCGCACACCCGTGCCGGTGCCTGTGCACCTGCCAGCGCATACGCATGCGCGTGCACTGACGTGGGCGCCCGTGCCGGTGCCCCTGCACACGAATGTCTCCGTCGCGCCGTTGACAGCGCCTCTCCCCGCGCGGGTGCCAGTGCCCCCCTCAGCGGCATGGATGGCCGCCGTCGACCGCTTCCTTGCACCCACGCCAGTCGCCTCCTCCCGCCAGTTGACTCGCTCCGAAGTCTAGAACATTTTGGCCTTCCTTGAAGCTAGGCCAACGTCCAGGAGTACGCCAACAACGGCGCAAGACGCAGCTGTTGCCGTCGGTCAGTGGCCCGACGACACACAGAGCACGGCAGAGGAGCCGCTTCCCACCGCGAGACACCCCCGCCGCCGCATAATCTAAATTTGCCATGAAAAACGTTCGGATTGCCATGCTTAAAATCCAAACGTTTATCATTTCCGTTTATTTTATATCGATCGTTGTTTAATTTAAAGTCGGAGTCAGACTAAACGAAATGTATGGTTTGATCGATTGAATGTTCTGCTAGAGCCGTATCAAATTAAATATAAAACGTCATCAAGCCACATGTATTCCTTGTCATCCAACGACCTAGACTGCTTCAATGTCGAGCGCTCAACACGTTTAGCGTGCAGTTAATTTCATGCCAAAAATAGTGGTAATCACATGACAACACGCAAATAATATCCTAGTAGTTAATATCCGCATGCACTTAATATACTTCCAAATTAACGTGCATTGCACGTACACACTGACTAGTGCTGCTAGTACGTGAAACTAGTGCCGTGACTTGTGAACGCGTCCAGATATGGTCAACGGCAACATCGCCCGCGAGTTCTTCCTGTTTGCCCGTGCGTCTAAACGCAGAAGGGGAGGAGAGAGAGAGCACACATGGAACCCACCAGTAAGTGAAGGCGAATAGTACTAAAAATAATATTACATGTTATCCATTAATTAGGCTATGGTAATATAAAAACATTATGTGAACAAAGGGGGTACAACAAACATTGCTATTCTACGTATGTTGCCTATTGACGTGCGGCTTGAAGGCCCGGTCGCATGTTCGATCCTCGTCCTTTATTTTTTAATTTGTATATGGGTCCAAATTTGTTTCATGACATGTGGGCCCCTCGGTGTGTAGTTTGTAGCACTTTAATTTGTGGGTCGAAATTTGTTCCATTCCAAGTGGACTATCGGTGTGTAGTTTTGTAGCTTATTTATAATAATTAAAGA
This sequence comes from Aegilops tauschii subsp. strangulata, assembly GCF_002575655.3. Taxonomy (NCBI): domain Eukaryota; kingdom Viridiplantae; phylum Streptophyta; class Magnoliopsida; order Poales; family Poaceae; genus Aegilops; species Aegilops tauschii. Next base: position 633,370,595 of record NC_053041.3, on the reverse strand, counting down.
GAACAACATAGTTTTTTCAATAATACCATGGTGCGACGTTGAAGGCGAGAAAGGACGTGCGAGAGAGCGATGACCGAGCTAGAGGGAAATCAACTAGGGGAGTTGCGTGGGTTGCAACGGTGTTTGGAGTAGTTGTGGGCCGAATGCTACGAAAATATAATCTAAACCGACCGGAATAAATGCCTACACAAATTAATCCAAGGTTGGAGTGCCCCTCACAATGTAAATAGCTCCGGCTTTGCGAGGGATGGAGAGGTAGTAGCTTCAACGCGTGGAAGATACGGTGTGAGAAAGCGAGGTCAATCGAGAGACATATAGATAGAGAGACAAAGTGAGTGTGGTCCGACATTCATTGAACAAATATATATGCTCTGGAGACATATTGCCCGATTGAGCTTTTTGGCAAGGGTGAGGGCTGTAAGATAGAGCTTGAGAGATGATCCAGTCACAGACATGTAGATATATTTTGTGCGTGGGAGGAAGCAAGGTCAACCGATCACATAGGGTCGCCGTGCGATCGGAAGAGTGAGACGGGTTGGAGAGAGTGACCTAGATAGACGATGTGCGTGAGAGAGTATACAATGTGAATAGGTCGAATTGGGCTCAAACATGGTGATATATCGGTTTTGTCCGAGAAAGAGCGAGGTCAATCGAGACATACGGGGAGAGAGAGAGAGAGAGAGAGATTGAGTGAGCGTGGCCCACCATGAGGTCGAAAGAGTGGCGGCGGCTTGGATGGACTGACCTAGATAGACAATCTGCGTGAGAGAGTATAGAGTGTGTCGATCGAGGCCCGAACAGGGAGATATATCATTTGTGTGTGAAAGAAAACGAGGTTAAATGAGACTCAGATAAAGAGAGCGAGATTGAGCGAGTGTGGCCCGCCGTGCGGAAGAAAGAGTGAGACAGTCTCGAGGGAGTGTGTTGGAAGTATGCCCTAGAGGCAATAATAAAATGGTTATTATTATATTTCCTTGTTCATGATAATTGTCTATTGTTCATGCTATAATTGTGTTATCCGGAAATCGTAATACATGTGTGAATACATAGACCACAACATGTCCCTAGTGAGCCTCTAGTTGACTAGCTCGTTGATCAACAGATAGTCATGGTTTCCTGACTATGGACATTGGATGTCATTGATAACGGGATCACATCATTAGGAGAATGATGTGATGGACAAGACCCAATCCTAAGCATAGCACAAAGATCGTGTAGTTCGTTTGCTAGAGCTTTTCCAATTGTCAAGTATCATTTCCTTAGACCATGAGATTGTGCAACTCCCGGATACCATAGGAGTGCTTTGGGTGTGCCAAACGTGACAACGTAACTGGGTGGCTATAAAGGTGCACTACGGGTATCTCCGAAAGTGTCTGTTGGGTTGGCACGAATCGAGACTGGGATTTGTCACTCCGTATGACGGAGAGGTATCTCTGGGCCCACTCGGTAATGCATCATCATAATGAGCTCAATGTGTCCAAGTGTTTGGTCACGGGATCATGCATTACGGTACGAGTAAAGTGACTTGCCGGTAACGAGATTGAACAAGGTATTGGGATACCGACGATCGAATCTCGGGCAAGTAACGTACCGATTGACAAAGGGAATTGTATACGGGATTGATTGAATCCTCGACATCATGGTTCATCTGATGAGATCATCATGGAACATGTGGGAGCCAACATGGGTATCCAGATCCCGCTGTTGGTTATTGACCGGAGAGTCGTCTCGGTCATGTCTGCATGTCTCCCGAACCCGTAGGGTCTACACACTTAAGGTTCGGTGACGCTAGGGTTGTAGAGATACTAGTATGCGGTAACCCGAAAGTTGTTCGGAGTCCCGGATGAGATCCCGGATGTCACGAGGAGTTCCGGAATGCTCCGGAGGTGAAGAATTATATATAGGAAGTCCAGTTTCGGCCACCGGGAAAGTTTCGGGGGTCACCGGTATTGTATCGGGACCACCGGAAGGGTCCCGGGGGTCCACCGGGTGGGGCCACCTATCCTGAAGGGCCCCATGGGCTGAAGTGGGAGGGGAACCAGCCCCTGGTGGGCTGGTGCGCCCCCCTTGGGCCTCCCCCTGCGCCTAGGGTTGGAAACCCTAGGGGTGGGGGCGCCCCACTTGGCTTGGGGGGCAAGCCACCCCCTTGGCCGCCGCCCCCCCTTGGAGATTGCATCTCCTAGGGCCGGTGCCCCCCCAAGGGGGCCCTATATATAGAGGGGGGAGGGAGGGCAGCAGCACCCCCAAGCCCTGGCGCCTCCCTCTCCCTCCCGTGACACATCTCCCTCCTCCCGCTGCGCTTGGCGAAGCCCTGTCGGAATCCCGCTACTTCCACCACCACGCCGTCGTGCTGCTGGATCTCCATCAACCTCTCCCCCCCCCTTGCTGGATCAAGAAGGAGGAGACGTCGCTGCTCCGTACGTGTGTTGAACGCGGAGGTGCCGTCCGTTCGGCGCTCGGTCATCAGTGATTTGGATCACGACGAGTACGACTCCATCAACCCCGTTCTCTTGAACGCTTCCGCTCGCGATCTACAAGGGTATGTAGATGCACTCCTATCCCTCTCGTTGCTAGAAGACTCCATAGATTGTTCTTGGTGATGCATAGAAAATTTTAATTTCTGCAACGATCCCCAACAGTGGTATCAGAGCTAGGTCTATGCGTAGTTTCTATGCACGAGTAGAACACAAACTTGTTGTGGGCGTAGATGTTGTCAATTTTCTTGCCACTACTAGTCTTATCTTGTTTCGGCGGCATCGTGGGATGAAGCGGCCTGGGCCGACCTTACACGTACGCTTACGTGAGACAGGTTCCACCGACTGACATGCACTAGTTGCATAAGGTGGCTAGCGGGTGTCTGTCTCTCCCACTTTAGTCGGAACAGATTCGATGAAAAGGGTCCTTATGAAGGGTAAATAGAAATTGGCATATCACGTTGTGGTTTTGGCGTAGGTAAGAAACGTTCTTGCTAAGAAACCTATAGCGGCCACGTAAACACTTGCAACAACAATTAGAGGACGTCTAACTTGTTTTTGCAGCATATGCCTTGTGATGTGATATGGCCAAAAGGATGTGATGAATGAGATATATGTGATGTATGAGATTGATCATGTTCTTGTAATAGGAATCACGACTTGCATGCCGATGAGTATGACAACCGGCAGGAGCCATAGGAGTTGTCTTTATTTTTTGTATGTCCTGCGTGTCATTGAATAACGCCATGTAAATTACTTTACTTTATTGCTAAACACGTTAGCCATAGAAGTAGAAGTAATCGTTGGCGTGACAACTTCATGAAGACACGAAGATGGAGATCAAGATGATGGAGATCATGGTGTCATGCCGGTGACGAAGATGATCATGGCGCCCCGAAGATGGAGATCAAAAGGAGCAAAATGATATTGGCCATATCATGTCACTATTTGATTGCATGTGATGTTTATCATGTTTTACATCTTATTTGCTTAGAACGACGGTAGCTTAAATAAGATGATCCCTCGCAATAATTTCAAGAAAGTGTTCCCCCTAACTGTGCACCGTTGCGAAGGTTCGTTGTTTCGAAGCACCATGTGATGATCGGGTGTGATAGATTCTAACGTTCAAATACAATGGGTGTAAGCCAGATTTACACACGCAATACACTTAGGTTGACTTGACGAGCCTAGCATGTACAGACATGGCCTCGGACCACGGAAGACCGAAAGGTCGAGCATGAGTCGTATAGAAGATACGATCAACATGAAGATGTTCACCGATGTTGACTAGTCCGTCTCACGTGATGATCGGACACAGCCTAGTTGACTCGGATCATGTTTCACTTAGATGACTAGAGGGATGTCTATCTGAGTGGGAGTTCATTGAATAATTTGATTAGATGAACTTAATTATCATGAACTTAGTCTAAAATCTTTACAATACGTCTTGTAGATCAAATGGCCCACACTAATGTTGCCCTCAACTTCAACGCGTTCCTAGAGAAAACCAAGCTGAAAGATGATGGCAGCAACTATACGGACTGGGTCCGGAACCTGAGGGTCATCCTCATAGCTGCCAAGAAAGATTATGTCCTAGAAGCACCGCTAGGTGAAGCACCCATCCCAGAGAACCAAGACGTTATGAACGCCTGGCAGCAGCGTGCTGATGATTACTCCCTCGTTCAGTGCAGCATGCTTTACAGCTTAGAACCGGGGCTCCAAAAGCGTTTTGAGCAACACGGAGCATATGAGATGTTCGAAGAGCTGAAAATGGTTTTCCAAGCTCACGCCCGGGTCGAGAGATATGAAGTCTCCGACAAGTTCTTCAGTTGTAAGATGGAGGAAAATAGTTCTGTCAGTGAGCACATACTCAAAATGTCTGGGTTACACAACCGCTTGTCTCAGCTGGGAGTTTATCTCCCGGATGACGCGGTCATTGACAGAATCCTTCAGTCGCTTCCACCGAGCTACAAGAGCTTTGTGATGAACTTCAATATGCAGGGGATGGAAAAGACCATTCCTGAGGTATATTCAATGCTGAAATCAGCGGAGGTGGAGATCAAAAAGGAACATCAAGTGTTGATGGTGAATAAAACCACTAAGTTCAAGAAAGGCAAGGGTAAGAAGAACTTCAAGAAGGACGGCAAGGGAGTTGCCGCGCCCGGTAAGCCAGTTGCCGGGAAGAAGCCAAAGAATGGACCCAAGCCTGAGACTGAGTGCTTTTATTGCAAGGGAAGTGGTCACTGGAAGCGGAACTGCCCCAAGTACTTAGCGGACAAGAAGGCCGGCAACACCAAAGGTATATGTGATATACATGTTATTGATGTGTACCTTACCAGCACTCGTAGTAGCTCCTGGGTATTTGATACCGGTGCGGTTGCTCATATTTGTAACTCAAAGCAGGAGCTGCGGAATAAACGGAGACTGGCAAAGGACGAGGTGACGATGCGCGTCGGGAATGGTTCCAAGGTCGATGTGATCGCCGTCGGCACGCTACCTCTACATTTACCTACGGGATTAGTTTTAAACCTCAATAATTGTTATTTAGTGCCAGCTTTGAGCATGAACATTGTATCTGGATCTCGTTTAATGCGAGATGGCTACTCATTTAAATCCGAGAATAATGGTTGTTCTATTTATATGAGAGATATGTTTTATGGTCATGCCCCGCTAGTCAATGGTTTGTTCTTAATGAATCTCGAACTTGATGTTACACATATTCATAGTGTGAATACCAAAAGATGTAAAGTTAATAACGATAGTCCCACATACTTGTGGCACTGCCGCCTTGGTCACATTGGTGTCAAGCGCATGAAGAAGCTCCATGCTGATGGACTTTTAGAGTCTCTCGATTATGAATCATTTGACACATGCGAACCATGCCTCATGGGCAAAATGACCAAGACTCCGTTCTCCAGAACAATGGAGCGAGCAACCAACTTATTAGAAATCATACATACTGATGTGTGCGGTCCAATGAGTGTTGAGGCTCGCGGAGGCTATCGTTATGTTCTCACTCTCACTGATGACTTGAGTAGATATGGGTATGTCTACCTAATGAAATACAAGTCTGAGATCTTTGAAAAGTTCAAGGAATTTCAGAGTGAGGTTGAGATTCAACGTGACAGGAAAATAAAATTCTTACGATCAGATCGTGGGGGGGGGGGAATATTTGAGTCACGAATTTGGCACACACTTAAGGAAATGTGGAATAGTTTCACAACTCACGCCGCCTGGAACACCTCAGCGAAATGGTGTGTCCGAACGTCGTAATCGCACTCTATTGGATATGGTGTGATCTATGATGTCTCTTACCAATCTACCACTCTCATTTTGGGGCTATGCTTTAGAGACTGCCGCATTCACTTTAAATAGGGCTCCGTCGAAATCCGTTGAGACGACACCGTATGAATTATGGTTTGGGAAGAAACCTAAGCTGTCGTTTCTAAAAGTTTGGGGATGTGATGCTTATGTCAAGAAACTTCAACCTGAAAAGCTCGAACCCAAGTCGGAAAAATGCGTCTTCATAGGATACCCTAAGGAAACCATTGGGTACACCTTCTACCTCATATCCGAAGGCAAGATCTTTGTTGCCAAGAACGGGTCCTTTCTGGAGAAAGAGTTTCTCTCGAAAGAAGTGAGTGGGAGGAAAGTGGAACTTGATGAGGTGATAGTCACCCCTTCCGAACCGGAAAGTAGCGCAGCGCGGGAAGATGTTCCTGTGGTGCCTGCACCGACTGGGGAGGAAGTTAATGATGATGATCATGAAGCTTCAGATCAAGTTACTGCTGAGTAGGTCCACAAGGACACGTTCCGCACCAGAGTGGTACGGCAACCCTGTCATGGAAATCATGTTGTTAGACAACGGTGAACCTTCGAACTATGAAGAAGCGATGGCGGGCCCGGATTCCAACAAATGGCTTGAAGCCATGCAATCCGAGATAGGATCCATGTATGAAAACGAAGTATGGACTTTGACTGACTTGCCCGATGATCAGCGAGCCATAGAAAATAAATGGATCTTTAAGAAGAAGACAGACGCGGATGGTAATGTGACCATCTATAAGGCTCGACTTGTCGCTAAGGGTTATCGACAAGTTCAAGGGGTTGAACACGATGAGACTTTCTCACCCGTAGGAAGCTGAAGTCTGTCCGAATCATGTTAGCAATTGCCGCATTCTATGATTATGAGATATGGCAAATGGACGTCAAAACGGCATTCCTTAACGGCTTTCTTAAGGAAGAATTGTATATGATGCAGCCGGAAGGTTTTGTCGATCCTAAGAATGCTAACAAGGTATGCAAGCTCCAGCGCTCCATCTATGGGCTGGTGCAAGCATCTCGGAGTTGGAACATTCGATTTGATGAGATGATCAAAGCGTTTGGGTTTACACAGACTTATGGAGAAGCCTGTGTTTACAAGAAAGTGAGTGGGAGCTTTGTAGCATTTCTCATATTATATGTGGATAACATACTGTTGATGGGAAATGATATAGAATTCTTGGGAAGCATAAAGGCCTACTTGAACAAGTGTTTTTCAATGAAGGACCTTGGAGAAGCTGCTTATATATTAGGCATCAAGATCTATAGAGATAGATCAAGACGCCTCATTGGTCTTTCACAAAGTACGTACCTTGACAAGATATTGAAGAAGTTCAATATGGATCAGTCCAAGAAGGGGTTCTTGCCTGTATTGCAAGGTGTGCAATTGAGCACAGCTCAATGCCCGACCACGGCAGAAGATAGAGAAAAGATGAGTGTCATCCCCTATGCCTCGGCCATAGGGTCTATTATGTATGCCATGTTGTGTACCAGATCTGATGTAAACCTTGCCGTAAGTTTGGTAGGAAGGTACCAAAGTAATCCCGGCATGGAACACTGGACAGCGGTCAAGAATATCCTGAAGTACCTGAAGAGGACTAAGGATATGTTTCTCGTTTATGGAGGTGACGAAGAGCTCGTCGTAAAAGGTTACGTCGATGCTAGCTTCGACACAGATCTGGATGACTCTAAGTCACAAACCGGATACGTGTATATTTTGAATGGTGGGGCAGTAAGCTGGTGCAGTTGCAAGCAAAGCGTTGTGGTGGGATCTACATGTGAAGAGGAATACATGGCGGCCTCAGAGGCAGCACAAGAAGCATCTGGGTGAAGGAGTTCATTACCGACCTAGGAGTTATTCCCAATGCGTCGGGCCCGATGACTCTCTTCTGTGACAACACTGGAGCTATTGCCCTTGCCAAGGAGCCCAGGTTTCACAGGAAGACCAGGCATATCAAGCGTCGCTTCAACTCCATTCGTGAAAGTGTTCAAAATGGAGACATAGATATTTGTAAAGTACATACGGACCTGAATGTAGCAGATCCGTTGACTAAACCTCTCCCTAGAGCAAAACATGATCAACACCAGAACTCTATGGGTGTTCTATTCATCACAATGTAACTAGATTATTGACTCTAGTGCAAGTGGGAGACTGTTAGAAATATGCCCTAGAGGCAATAATAAAATGGTTATTATTATATTTCCTTGTTCATGATAATTGTCTATTGTTCATGCTATAATTGTGTTATCTGGAAATCGTAATACATGTGTGAATACATAGACCACAACATGTCCCTAGTGAGCCTCTAGTTGACTAGCTCGTTGATCAACAGATAGTCATGGTTTCCTGACTATGGACATTGGATGTCATTGATAACGGGATCACATCATTAGGAGAATGATGTGATGGACAAGACCCAATCCTAAGCATAGCACAAAGAACGTGTAGTTCGTTTGCTAGAGCTTTTCCAAATGTCAAGTATCATTTCCTTAGACCATGAGATTGTGCAACTCCCGGATACCATAGGAGTGCTTTGGGTGTGCCAAACGTGACAACGTAACTGGGTGGCTATAAAGGTGCACTACGGGTATCTCCGAAAGTGTCTATTGGGTTGGCACGAATCGAGACTGGGATTTGTCACTCTCTATGACGGAGAGGTATCTCTGGGCCCACTCGGTAATGCATCATCATAATGAGCTCAATGTGTCCAAGTGTTTGGTCACGAGATCATGCATTACGGTACGAGTAAAGTGACTTGCCGGTAACGAGATTGAACAAGGTATTGGGATACCGACGATCGAATCTCGGGCAAGTAACGTACCGATTGACAAAGGGAATTGTATACGGGATTGATTGAATCCTCGACATCGTGGTTCATCCGATGAGATCATCGAGGAACATGTGGGAGCCAACATGGGTATCCAGATCCCGCTATTGGTTATTGACCGGAGAGTCGTCTCGGTCATGTCTACATGTCTCCCGAACCCGTAGGGTCTACACACTTAAGGTTCGGTGACACTAGGGTTGTAGAGATACTAGTATGCGGTAACCCGAAAGTTGTTCGGAGTCCCGGATGAGATCCCGGACGTCACGAGGAGTTCCGGAATGCTCCGGAGGTTAAGAATTATATATAGGAAGTCCAGTTTTGGCCCCCGGGAAAGTTTCGGGGGTCACCGGTATTGTATCGGGACCACCGGAAGGGTCCCGGGGGTCCATCGGGTGGGGCCACCTATCCTGAAGGGCCCCATGGGCTGAAGTGGGAGGGGAACCAGCCCCTGGTGGGCTGGTGCGCCCCCTTGGGCCTCCCCCTGCGCCTAGGGTTGGAAACCCTAGGGGTGGGGGCGCCCCACTTGGCTTGGGGGGCAAGCCACCCCCTTGGCCGCCGCCCCCCCTTGGAGATTGCATCTCCTAGGGCCGGTGCCCCCCCCCCAGGGGGCCCTATATATAGAGGGGGGAGGGAGGGCAGCAGCACCCCCAAGCCCTGGCGCCTCCCTCTCCCTCCCGTGACACATCTCCCTCCTCCCGCTGCGCTTGGCGAAGCCCTGTCGGAATCCCGCTACTTCCACCACGCCGTCGTGCTACTGGATCTCCATCAACCTCTCCCCCCCCCCTTGCTGGATCAAGAAGGAGGAGACGTCGCTGCTCCGTACGTGTGTTGAACGCGGAGGTGCCGTCCGTTCGGCGCTCGGTCATCGGTGATTTGGATCACGACGAGTACGACTCCATCAACCCCGTTCTCTTGAACGCTTCCGCTCGCGATCTACAAGGGTATGTAGATGCACTCCTATCCCTCTCGTTGCTAGAAGACTCCATAGATTGTTCTTGGTGATGCGTAGAAAATTTTAATTTCTGCAACGATCCCCAACAGAGTGACCTAGATATACAACGTGCGTGCGTGCGCATGAGAGGTTGGGGGGGCTAGATAGGCAATGCATGTATTTAGCGCGAGAGGGTGAGAGGGAGAGGGGGGAGAGAGAGAGCTCGGCATGGGGTGCAATGGCGGGTGTGTGAGGTAAATACATTTGGTAACAGAGTGGAAAAAGGGGTTGTGTAGTTGAGAGACTTAGAGATCGAAACATGGAGAGAAAGAATGAACGTGTGTTGGAAACCGATAGCTTCCTAAGGTGGTTAGGAGAGGAAGATTGACCGATACAGGAAGTATGTAGCATTTGTGCGGGGGGGGGGCTAAAAACAACATTTGAATGTACATAGTACGAGACTTAATATCGATGTTTCAATTCGGTGTACATTGTAAGATTTGAACCGAGGACCAGGCATACGGGTAATTATTTCGAATTCGTGCCATACTAAGTTTCGAAAAGTTGACATTGACTCAGTTTGTTATGCTATTTTGTAGGTCATATGTTTGAATCCATCCAAAAGTTTTCTCACTACCATGGTGTTCATCATATACATATGAATTTGTATTAAAAAAGTAGCGTGGATACAGTGAAATGCGAAATCCACGTTAGAATTGGAGATCGCTACGTGACACACACTCTAATTCAAATAACTAACTACGTGACACACACTCTAATTCAAATAACTAATTATGTGACACACATTCTAATCCACGTTACCGTGGGTACCGTTTCGATTTTTTTCAAATAACTCCTCATTAATTAATTTATAGTACTCCCTCTGTTCACTTTTATAAGACCTTGAAGACATTTCAGACAATGTGCAAAACAGTTCATTTTAAGTTGTCTGAAACGACTTACAAAAGTGAACGGATGGAGTATCTCGTTTCGAGTATCTAATTATTGCAAGGAAAACACGGGCATGGTAATACATACAGATTCGTTTGCAAATGAAAGAAGATTCGTTTGCATTCTCAAATGTAGGCGCACCAGGCAGACCAGGGTCATGTCGGGGTGGACGCTGCTTCGGTGCCTTAAAGGCAACTGCCTTTGGGTCACTGACATGTGGGCCAGCCACCTGTTGGGCCCACATGTCATGGACACAAAGGCAGGTGCCTTAAGGCACCGAAGCATAGTCCTGTCGGGGTGGTCGCGTGTGTCAGACGGACGCGTAGCACCCAGCCACCCACCCCCCTCCCCCCCCCCAATAAAAGGACGACGACAATATAAGTTCGCGCTTCCACGTTTCGGATTGAAATATCTGGCGGCCCCAATTCCAGCCCTGCAAAAACTCTCTTCTCCATCGTCCCCTTCCGCGCCCAGATTGCTCAAATCCCTAATTCGCCGCCAACCCTCGAATCGCCCCTCGTCTCGTCTCTTTCCCCACCGTTCCCCACCTCTGTGCCGGACAACGAAGACGACGGTCGCGCTTCACCACCGCACCGGAGCTACCTCATCTACGCCCTCGTCCACCGCACCGGGTGGTCCACCGACAACGTCGGCCGCCACAACTGACGTGCCTCACAGACACCGAGTTCCACTGCATCAGGTGCGCTTCACCGACGCCGTCTCCCAGCTCACCGGGGCTACTTCACCGAGCACATCGTCGCACCTCCGTCCCCTGAGGCCGTTGGGGCTTCACCAACGGTCTCGTCCACCGCATCGTAGCACTCCGCTGCCACTCAAGATCTGCATCCGTGCGCGGCCATCCAACGCCAGCGCATCACCCTCAACGGCTCTGAAGTGACCCGCACTCTAGCTAGGCGAGCATGCCCAAATGCCGGCCCGAACTAGGTATCCACACATCACTCCCTTGTGCACTGTTCCGACGATGTTTGGATATCCTTTCACTGCTCTCTTAGCTTACACGCCTATGCAACTCTGACTTTAACTCTTATTTCTTCTGGAGATATCATCTGAAACAAGCAAATCCATTTTTTAGCGAAGCATGACGGCGCTACGGGATCTGGTACACATCCTGCACACCCGTATAACCTTGTAAGTATCTGTCCTCCGGTACAACATCAAGGTCGATTCCTCTTATTTGATCAACCATTCGTCGTGTCAAAAATGCAGAGGGGGATGCAAGGAGCACGAGGCCTGAACATCCAAGCAAGTGGTAACATGGACTTGTACATGGAACATCCCAAGCGCAAGCAGAGCTGCAGTGAGCCTGTACAACGAGCTAGCGTAAGTCCCTGCATTTCATTTAATTCGTACTGGCATTCGTGTATGATTTGTGTGCAGTGGCTGATCCACGAATTCAAGTTACCAGGGGCGAACATTTAACTTAAAAAATACGAAGGCACTTGCACTCCGGAAATCAACATAACTTGAGAAATGTGAAGCTACATGCACTTTGAAAACCAGCTAATGATCCAAAGTAGTTCAGATTATAAACACTAAATGATGCAAGCACCAAAAAACACAAAATGCAACATGGTGTACAAGGACTACAAACATGGTCTGTACCTGCTTGAATTATTCGTTCTCTGGCTGAAAATATCGAAGTGTAATTGCACGTATAACCAGTGCGCAAACTGCATATCAATATATCTATCCTGCACAAGTATGCCAATAGTTTCAAACAACAGATTAGAAAAGTATTTATGCTATGTTGTCATGATACGGCACTAGTAGAAAAAGAGGCTTCCATACGCCCCCATTAGTCCCCAAAATAATCGAACCGCGACAAAAGGGGTCTTTAGTCGCGGTTCAGGAGGGAACCCGCGACCAACTTGCGAAGGAGGCTTAGTCCAGAAGCTCGTTTCCGACCAATTCAAGATGAATTAGCAGGATTTTTCATGAGGGAAGTCATCAATCCTAAAGGAGAACACTATACCGAGGACGAAGAAATTTATATGCATACCCGAGATTGAAACTTTTTCGAAGTTGTATATGGTCATCCATCCTAATTGTGTATGGAAACTTGTTCAAAGTTGTATATGGTCACCCGAGATTGAATATATATTATATATTCCTCTTGAATTCTTCTTGTTTGAAATTTCATATGCATGTATATAGTAGCGTAGAATATGTGTACTGAAACTTCATCAAAATTAAAATAAAACACAAAATAAAATATAAAAGAAATAAAACACTACAAATTAAAAAGAAACCAGGTTTAGGGGGGCTAAAACCCTAAACCTGCGGAGGAGGCCTTTAGTCCCGGTTAGCCACGAGAACCGGGACTAAAGGTCCTCCGCCCCGACGGACCCCTGGCGCCCACGTGGACGGGCCTTTAGTCCCGGTTAGCCACGAGAACCGGGACTAAAGCCTTTAGTCGCGGTTCGTAAGAGGCGCGACTAAAGGGGGGGTCTTTAGTCGCGCATATTTAGTCCCGGTTGCACAGCCAGGACTAAAGGCCTTTGCGAACCGGGACTAAAGGGCTTTTTTCTACCAGTGCGGGGACTTTCTGGTAGATGGCCTCGACGTTTCCTCAAGCTATGAAAATGCACTATAATTTGCTTGTCATCAATGCCTGCAAATCTCTGTCTCTCTCAACATAGTAGATCATCATTAGACACTAAATCCTTCAATGAGCTTGCAAAATGCTTGCATTAGATCCCTCATTAGACACTATATGTTCATCACCAGGAGCATGTAAAATGTTTGCATCAAATCCTTCATTAGCAGTCTGTTCATTAGACACTTCAGGCTCAAGAACAACATGAGCTTGTATGTTTGCACCGGAAACTTGATTAGATACATCAGATTCAGTCAGTTCAGTATTGATTGGGGGAGTTATAAAATAAGTAGAAATTGGTTTCATTTTCTCATAGATTCCCTACATACTAGCAGTTTTACAACACCGCCAGGTTTAACTATTGGCCAGAAATTGAAGAGTTGAATTAGATATAATCAGGGATGTGATGTACCTGCTCGTTGCGCATGCTACTCTTGCAAGCTGTGACTGTCCGTTTGCGCAAGCTCGATGCCATGCCCGTGCTGCCGCTGCTGCCTCCCACGCAGGCTACACCCAGGGTTGGATCTTCATCTTCTTGTCCTTCCGTTCGCTTGAAGCCTGGCGACCGCCCTCCAACGAGGGCGCGAGGAAGTGCTGTGTCGGTCTGTCCAGTGGCGGCTAGGTTAGGAGCGAACCAGACTGGAGGCTGGAGCGAATGAATTGGGATTTTTCCTGCTGTCGATCGATATGGGAGGCGCTCGTTTGGGCCGCGAGCCTGCTATAGGGCTTGCCTTGCACTTATGTTATTGGCCCATCCAAATTGAAACATTTTTCTTCATTTTTTACATTTCCTGCTCGTGCGTTGGGACGAACAAAACTAACGTGGGCCAACCTGGACGACTCAAACTAGGTGCACACTTTCCAGCCACCTGAGGCGGCCGCCCATACCAGCCCCTATGGTGGCGTCACCCCTTTTTGCGTGTATGATTGGATAGTGAAAAATATTCCAGTGGCGCTTTTGATTTACCCACAGAATGGTTGAATTGCTTGTTTCTATGAACTGAGTTCGCCAATAATGTGAAGGATGCCAGTCTTTTCATCCTATTGTAGATTGCTTAGATCTCGATATGCCAAAAGTAATCGCATGAAATATACAGTAAAAGCCAGTGTGATGTGTTTGGCTACAACTAGTCTGACTACACGTCCTCATATAACATATCAAGGACGCACCATCTTACCAAATTAACCATTCGACTTACCCATGCAATGTGGGAAGAAAGAAGTATTGGGACTGCGTATCCAAGCAATTGATGCCATGGACTCCTTCGTACAACCTTGTAAGCGAAAAAGAAGTTGCAGTGTGCCTGTACAAAGAACTAGTGTAAGTTCAGTTACCTACTTCTCGGAATTTTAGTTAGCCACTTATTGCAAAATTGTTCAATTACGTTGCTTGGCTTAATTTAGTTTGCTACTGATTACATAATGGCACAGCCTGTTAATCATATTGTAGACTGCGCCTATCTATGTGTTTGATACTTACTATTAAGAATTACCTGTTTGCCTTAACTTAAATATCTACTTGTTTGTTTAACTGCTTTGCTGCTGCAACAGCGGGTTACAATGATGTTAATAACTACTTTTCAGCATCCAATTGAAACTCTTTAATTCCTTGTTTGTTTAACTGGTTTGCTGTTATAACTCCCAGTTGAGATGTTTTGCTAACTTCAACTTTTCTGAATCCAATCGGAACTTTGATGGCAAAACAGGTTAGCCCAAGATCAAAGAGCGAGGTCCCCATGGACGTTGCATCATCCCACAGCAGTGGCACCGGCCCAATCGTGCATTATGAATTGCCAACTACTGATGCTCTAGAGGCTAAACTAGTGGTAGAAAGAGATTCTGCTTCTGCACTTAGAGATGAAGTTGACATGTTGAGGAAGCAAACAGCACAATCACAAGCAGTACTCAAGACAACCATTAAATATTTGGTGGATTTCAAAATGAAGCAAGCTGAGACTGACCAGATTGTTAAGGTCCTGAAGGAAAAAAGGAAATTAAATTCCTACTTGGTAAATCATAGGTGAAATGTTCTTTCCATAGTTGAATAACCTTTGTGTTGTCTGTTCATGTAATCAATCAAACCATTTGTTTTAGAGATCATGTAATAATTATTCTTTTTTGTTTTTTGGTTTGTAATTTTATTTGAGCACAAGTCTGTATTAATTGATAAGACTCGGAGATATTTCATTTGGATTGTTGTGCTAGACCTACAAATATGCCAATCGGGCTGAATGTGCATTCAGTAATAGTAGTAGTATAGATGGACCATAAGTGGCACGCATCGGAAATGGCCAAGATGCTGGCTAAAAAAAGGATGATGTTGTAGCCAAAAAAAGTACAACGGCCTGGCTTATGTATGTTAGTTGATATTTATTGATCCATATACTCTATAAGTGTTTATATGTCTGTTAGTTCTGTACATTCTTGGTTGATTGACTCGGTATTTGAATCTTGATACATCGCTTGTGTACATATCTAAATGGGAGTACACATTATGCTGCGTGTGACATTTGAGTTGGACATGAAGTGTTCCAAATATTCGAATTCACCTTAAACTGGATTCTAGTTTCTGAATTTGAGTATCGGCATTTGTAAACCATATTCATATATGACAGTGGAATACATCTTTGTCGTCCTTTTGAAGATATATAAAAGCACATAGAATGATTTATAAAGATTCATATAGGAATACAAAATGGATTCGAATTTAGTTGCCAGGGTAAACGTGGATGCTTATTGTCCCAAAATTCCAAAGAAGCAGCAAAATGTCCACTCCCACGTCGGCTGCCCGAAGTCAAGTGTTTGGGAGATGGAAATTACTGTCTACCCATTACACGGACAATCCATCGGCCCGATTTCCACTGCTTTAAATAGGGGTAGGTTAGTAACTTCAATTAGACGTGACACGACCGCCTCTGAGCCCATTCCGACACGGTGGGCGTCAAACATGGGCGGCAAAACTCATTTGATTCAAGCTCGTCCGAAAGACCTCTGTTTCTCCCTCCATTCCCCATTCATACACGGTGGGCGGCAAAACAAACTCGACTCGGCCGAAATCGATGTAGGCAAATATTTTCAATAGGGACAGGTTTGTAACTTCACTCAGACGTGACACAACCGCCCTACCTGTCAGCCCCGTTCATACACCGTGGGCGCCAACCATGGGCGCCAACCACCCTCTCCTCGCCCGAAATCGCTCTGGGCAAATATTGGCGAGATGCGAGATTACCGTCCTATCCCCAACCGACAAGACGTCCAAATTTTAAACGGGGGCTAAGTTCGTAACTTTCCCATATTTCAGACAGGCGCGTCCCAAAAACATGGTTCCCCGTACCTCTCCCTCCATTTTCCCATTCATACACCGTCCACGCTAGAACACCCCATCCCCACACCAGCCTCCGTCCGCCACCCCATCCATCGCCGTCGTCCTCCACCACATCCATCGCCACCGTCCTCCACCATGCCGGAGCGCCTACCAAGACCGCGTCGTCCACTGGTAGAGATGGACGTTTCTCATCCATGGCGACGGACCAATAGCCTTGCATCGCGTCCTCTCGCTTCATCGGCGCCGTCGTCCTCTTTGCCGGGGACGCTCACACGACCTTCTCTTCCACCGCAACGGGACTTATCCCCCGATGCACCCGTCTACCGTCGCAGATCTGCTTCAACGCCACCGACAGCCATCGCACCCCCGATGCCTACACGGCGCCGCAAGAGAGGTGGTACTTCATATCTCCTCAACTTTTTGATCTCAACCAGAAAATAGATCTTAACTTGGTTACTCTACTTTCTTTTCAGCTCTTAGAATTTAGTTCTTAGTTCGAAGCAAACAATGGATGCTAAATATCATTTCTCCGGTTTGCAGCTTCAAATCTGCCATGGCACAGCCATAATACGGTTTAATTGATCATGCTTAGGGTTTAATTGATCATGTTGGTTCAGTGGTGGTTTCTTTAATAGAAATCGGAGGGGAAACCCTCTTTTGCTAAAAAAATATGCTTAGAGTTTCCCCCTTTTATGATCACTATACGATCAGAATACGTGCTTCGTGTCATAATAACACTGCTCCACCCATCAAGCTAAACAAGCTTAGTTGTTCAAATACGAATCTGATATTATTAAAATAGAGTTGTTTAATTGGTCAGCTAAATGTTCCTAAATTAGTTTTGAAAATGCATGTTCGTCGCTCGGGTGTGTATCTCTACAGGGTGCCCACGGTGGGCCGGCCCACCCTGGGATTTTGGGTCGTCCCAGGCCTCGATTCCCCTCTGTTCTGCTGCGCGCTTCCGATCTCTACTCGCCCCCAGCCGCCTGCCTCGCCGGCGACTTGCCGTCCCCGGACGACATGACTCTAGGAGGAGACGCCGGACTAACAGGAGGCCAGGAGCCGCTCGCCCAACAGCGTCACCGCTGCCCGGGCGCACCGCCGTGCCTACCTTCCCAGTCCGTTCAGGGCTCAGGCGTGCAGCACCCACCAAGCCAACCCAATTTATCCTGAGATACGTCCTCAACAGTCAGCAGCCACTCCTCATCACCCATTTTCTAATTGATTCATTACTCATTAGGCATGACTGTCATTAGGGTTTGTTGTGTGCTCAGTGCTACCTACACTTAATGGTTCAGATGTATTTCGGTAATCTTTAGTACCTCTAAAGTTCACAGGGTTTTCAAAATTCTGGCCCTCGGAACAGAAACTAGTCATTTTGGATTGTTGGTCGTAGTGACATTGACCCAGATTACTACTGCAAGCCAGGTTTGTTGACAATTTTACTTGTCTTTCTTACTCATTCGATATAATATCCAATTATTCACGTCGATTAGTTGCAAACAATAAGTGCTAGACAAACTTCTTCATTCAAATTTTGGACGGTCTCTTACTGCAGTTACAATTCTGCATACTTGTCCTAGTAAGCTCACAAGTAAATGATTGATTCACTACATCTATGCTTGCCTTGTCATATTTGTTGTCAATATTCTTTTAGGGTGGACCACCCTGTTTCTAAATACTGGAACCGTAGACATGAGTGAATAGTATTTCTCTATGTGATCTCTTCCATCATGTGTGGGTAACGAACACTGCATTGTATAGAAAGGAAGTGGCATTTCCAGCTTTTACATAGGTTTCGATCTTTTACATGGAATACAATCTGCCTACTTGCTTTGTGACGCACTACCAACACTCCACCCTTGAATCTAAACATTACGCCACTCATAATTGCTTAGTTTATTTGTTCAAATACGAATTTCATATGATTCTAATGTTCCTACTTCAGTTTTGAAATGTGTGCCTGCCTGTTATAGAGACATAAGGGGTTTGTATTTCTGTGTGTGGTCTGGTCAGCACGGTTGGGGAGGTGAACTTTGCATATGCAGGGGTTTATAGGGAGACACTCTCCGAGTTGAATCCGCAATGCATTCCATAGATAATCTGACTACTTTTTATGTTTTCATGAATCTCAGATTCTGAACAGCATCATAATGATTATGAGCTTGCGCGCATGAAAAGAATAAAGCAGAACAATGCCATGGCTGTCAAACTTGGCATTAAGGGACTGAAATCAAGTCTGGATGCAATGCAATGCAAACGCTCTCCACCTACAGATTCATGCTCAGAATATGATCCTAACAGTGATTCTAAGCTAGAGGGAGACCTAAGTCAATGTAGCTCCCTAGTGGAGGAATCAGAGGAAGATGCCCTATCTTATTCACCCATCAAGGTACTTGCTCTAACTTTCCAAGGTTACATTGCTCGCACATATCTTGCAACTGATGCTTTGCATTGCTTCTACTTTGTTGAACTGCCATTAGCTTAGTTTACACATCGTGTATGTGAATACGCCCTGCCTATCCATTTTCAGTACATATTCCATCTATCATCATACCATATTTATCCATTCAAATGTTGTTCTTGTGTATCAGATGTTCAAAAGGAAGAGGGCGATTGCTGATCGTGGAGGAGCACAAGCAAAGTATTTGGAAAAGGTAGTGGCACCTGATAAATCAAATAGCCCATTAGGTGTAGTTGCAATATCACCTGACCCACAAAATACCCCAACTCTAGCAGACTCTAGCCCTACTACACTGGTCATTTCTGATGCCCCAACTCAGCAGACCCCAACTGCAGCCAACAGTATGATTATGCCAGTTGACATAGCACCAGCTGTACGATGCAAAACCCCCATTCCAGCAAAGAGTACACCAAATCCAGTTGCCAAATCCCTTTTCGAACCAGAGAGAGCCCCAATTGCAGCAAATAGGACCCCTGTTCCATTTCTTCCTAGTTTAGAAGACGAAGCTTATGTTGTTGTCAGGAACTTTGTGCGCATCTTTCCTTCATGGAAAGATTATACCGCAGACACAGAACAATTTCCAGTCTTCCACCGCAACTTACGCGTAAGTAATGTACTAATGTTATTCATGGTCATTACTGCATATGTTTCTGCTGACAGAAGACACAAGATTTCATTCTTTTAAATAGGCGAGGAGCAAACTGGATTGTGATGACGAGCAAGGGTTGGTTGCACTTTTCAAGCACTCGTTGATGAAGTGTCGTTCCTACCTGAGGCAGGCGCACTTTGATGGCAAGCCTCTGAACGAAATTTCTATAAAGTCTCTAGTGCTACATTTATCCGACGGTGACTGGAATAATCTTGTTACACATTGGTCTCGGCTGCAGCGTAAGGTACTGTCTATGATATCACATCACAATTTGAACTACATTTCTGCATTTGCCTTAATGTCTCACTTGTACGAAAACTGTTAGCAGAAGAACATTCGTTCTCAAGGGACCACAGAATCTCGCAACTATACTGCACACTGCATTGCTCTTGTGAGTACCTCTTACCCTGTATGACCATACTTACTTTCATAGTTGTTTGATTATGTAGCATCACTGCACATGTTAGCCTCGTAATTGTCCATTTGGTGGACATTATAAGATCCGTATGGACTCTTACATAAATTTAGAATCAACCCAATGCTTTTGAAGAGGTTTAGCTCTGCAGTCCTCTTGTAAGGACTGAACGTGGTCTATCACTGTACTTACATTAACAGCTACTCCCTCCGTCCCATAATATAAGAACGTTCTGTATAGTACACCAGTGTTCAAAACACTCTTGTATTATGGTAAGAGGGATTGGTTCATTCTGTAGCATTCTGCATCTTATCTCCCTCGCCCACCATTTACTAAAAAAGATCAGATCTATATTTAATCTTACCAACAAGTAGAATACACAGACAATGCCAGTGCAGAAGTGTAGCCCATTGCTCTTGTCAGTACATTTTGTCCTGTAACGCTTGTACTTCCAGGGATTGGTAGTTGATTATGTAGCATCAATCTGTATCTTATCTTCATTATCCTCTATCCCTTCCAGTATTATCATATCTATAATTACTCTCTACAAAATGTAGAGTACAGGCAATGCTTATGAAGAAGATTCTGTGCTGACATTCTTGAGTTATCCTTCCCTTGACATGGAGAAGGGCATTATAAAGCCGGTGTTAACTGTTAATGTAAGTCAGTCCTTCTAAAGCCTTTATCCTCAACTGCTGTTTAATTTGCTCATACTCCCTATCATTTACTGCTGTTTAGTTTGCTGTTTCTACCAAAATGCATGTTCGTAAGAACCGTAAGTTCTAAGTTTTACTTGTAAAACCAAATTCCTTATTCATACCATGCACATTACTTAATACTCCCTATATATATGCTTGTTTTTGTGGATCTATAATCCAGTGTGTGGTGAAGCTGCCCACGTTTGCACCTTGTCATCTCCTGATTTATCTTACTGATGTGGCTGATGATATGAACAACATGCCATGCACATTATCCAAAATAGATACAATGATTTTCTTTGCCCTTCATCTATGATTGTTATGTTGACATGGTAATCCAGTAGTGTGGTGAAGCTCCCCGCATTATGAACAATGCCAAATTATGCTATTGATATTTTGAACTTACTCTTTATTTTCTAATTTGAAATTGGATAGAATTGACAGAACAGTTATCATCTTTGTTTATACACATGCAAAACCTGTCATCTCTCTGCTTTGTTTCAGGGTGATATGCCTGATGGCATGCACAAGTCTGCTGAAGGCTGTGAGACAAACCCAACATATATTGCAGCAAAGAAGGCAAAACATCTTGAAGATAGCGAGACAACCCCAAAGTCTTGTCTTGATGCAGTGTTCAAGTTACTTGAGACTAACAGTCAGACAAGCTCACAGAATTCGTTGTCTGAATTAGTTCGACTTCTTCAGTCCCAAGTTCTAGCAGAAAGGCATTCTGCAACTCAACTTCGACTTGAAGTCCTATCTCTAAGAAAGATTGCGGAGAACACCAATGAGAACCTCATCGCTAAACAGCTACACCTGGAAGCTATGACCGACATGCTAGGCCGGTCTCACAGCCTTGCTCAGCAGCTTGCGCAGCAGTTCCCCCGCAAGGCTAACCTTTCTTGAACTGTCTTGGAAGTGGTCTCGGTTCAGTATTATTTTGTTACGCTACAATGGTGCCCAGTTTTTGTAATCTGCTTCTTCGTTGCGCTTTATGATCACTGGTGGCGAACTTCGATGCCCAGTGGATGTAATATACCTTAAATCCTTTATTGTATAGTGTAGGTTTATTCTTAGTTACTATGCCGTAATTTCTTTATTGTATAGAGTAGGTTTGTTCTTAATTCCTACTAGTTACTACCATCATTCGCTATCTGGAAAAAAATCAGATGTAGTCGACCGGACCGAAACATTCGACTCTAACGGGCCAGTTTTTAGCGGGCCACAATTGGGTCGGCCTGCGTCTTTCTTGGGCCCGAATGATTGGGGCCTTCACACATTGCGCCAGGCCCAAACTTACACCGGCCTATATTTTAGTTGGGCCTTTTGTCGACCCAGCGCTTAGTTTGGCCCAGGTAGCGTTGGGCCATTAACAGGCTGAATATTGTACTGGCCTGTTACGGCCGAGATGAAACCACGGGCCTTTAGCAGGCCAAAATGCATGTTGGGCCTCAATTTTCACTAGTCATCGACGGGCCTTCAGCAGGCCGAAATGTAGACCCGGCCGTTTTGGGCCCAGTTAGCTCACGGGCCGTTACCAGGCCGAAACATATCTCGGGCCTTAGTTGGCCCACTGATATCGTGGGCCTTTAAGAGGCCGAAAGCTTAGCACAGGCATCAACGGGCCGAATTACGCGACAGGCCTTTAACAGGCCCAAAGTCACGTTGGGCTTAACTGTTGCCACCTTTAGCACGGGCCGTTAGTGGGCCCAATGTCCCGTCGGACCATATATGGCCCATGGGCAGCACGGCCATTCCCAGGCCGAAAGTCACACCAGGCTGAAATGGGCCCATGTCTACATCAGGCCTCTAACAGGCCGAAAGTCACTGGGCTGTAGTTGGGCCCAAATATTCGGCGAACAATTAACGGGCCAGATCTGGCTTCGGGCCACAAATGGGCCCAAATATTGGGCAAACAATTAACGGGCCAGATCTGGCTTCGGGCCGTAAATGGGCCCAAATATTGGGCGAACAATTAACGGGCCAGATCTGGCTTCGGGCCGTAAATGGGCCTTTATTAAGCGGGCCGTTATTGGGCTGGCCCACTAGTACCTGATTAAGTTCTACGGGCCTTTGACTGGGCCGGCCTTTTTAACCTATATGGGCCTCTGTTGGGCCCAGCCACGTGTCGACGTATCATAGGCATGTCTCCTCCAATGGACGGGCGACATCTGGCCCACTGACGAGCTGACAGGTGTTCCCTTCGGCCAATCAGAATTTTACACGTGGAAATTTCCCATTGGTCAGGGCTGTTAACGGGTTATCGGATCCAAAATCCGACCCGATAGCTTAACGGCATTCCGTTACGGTGGATGCCACGTGTCGGTCACCCTTGACGAAAGCACTTCTGTGACACGCGATTTATCGTCATGGAAGTGGACACTTCCGTGATGATAATTTTGGTAATGTCATGGAACACTTCTACGACAGCACAGGTATGACTATCTTCAGTCTGTCATAAATTTGTCATGGATGTATATGCATGACCAAAAACGCGACCTACTGTGACAAACACGTATCATCACGGAAGTGTATTTTTTTATAGTGTTGGATCGGTCGGATCGTGAAGACGTACGACTACATCAACCGCGTTGTGCTAAGGCTTCCGCTTTCAGTCTACGAGGGTACGTGGACAAACACTCTCCCCTCTCGTTGCTATGCATCACCATGATCCTGCGTGTGTGTAGGAATTTTTTTGAAATTACTACGTTCCCCAAAAGTGGCATCCGAGCCTGGTTTATGCGTAGATGTTATATGCACGAGTAGAACACAAGTGAGTTGTGGGCGATACAAGTCATACTGCTTACCAGCATGTCATACTTTGGTTCGGCGGTATTGTTGGATGAAGCGGCCCGGACCGACATTACGCGTACGCTTACGTGAGACTGGTTCTACTGACGTGCTTTGCACACAGGTGGCTGGCGGGTGTCAGTTTCTTCAACTTTAGTTGAACCGAGTGTGGCTACGCCCGGTCCTTGAGAAGGTTAAAATAGCACTAACTTGACGAACTATCGTTGTGGTTTTGATGCGTAGGTAAGAACGGTTCTTGCTCAGCCCGTAGCAGCCACGTAAAACTTGCAACAACAAAGTAGAGGACGTCTAACTTGTTTTTGCAGGGCATGTTGTGATGTGATATGGTCAAGGCATGATGCTATATTTTATTGTATGAGATGATCATGTTTTGTAACCGAGTTATCAGCAACTGGCAGGAGCCATATGGTTGTCGCTTTATTGTATGCAATGCAATCGCCCTGTAATTGCTTTACTTTATCACTAAGCGGTAGCGATAGTCGTAGAAGCAATAGTTGGCGAGATGACAACGATGCTACGATGGAGATCAAGGTGTCGCGCCGGTGACGATGGTGATCATGACGGTGCTTCGGAGATGGAGATCACAAGCACAAGATGATGATGGCCATATCATATCACTTATATTGATTGCATGTGATGTTTATCTTTTATGCATCTTATTTTGCTTTGATTGACGGTAGCATTATAAGATGATCTCTCACTAAATTTCAAGATAAAAGTGTTCTCCCTGAGTATGCACCATTGCCAAAGTTCGTCGTGCCGAGACACCACGTGATGATCGGGTGTGATAAGCTCTACGTTCATCTACAACGGGTGCAAGCCAGTTTTGCACACGCAGAATACTCGGGTTAAACTTGACGAGCCTAGCATTTGCAGATATGGCCTCGGAACACTGAGACCGAAAGGTCGAGCGTGAATCATATAGTAGATATGATCAACATAGTGATGTTTCACCATTGAAAACTACTCCATCTCACGTGATGATCGGACATGGTTTAGTTGATTTGGATCACGTGATCGCTTAGATGATTAGAGAGATGTCTATCTAAGTGGGAGTTCTTAAGTAATATGATTAATTGAACTTAAATTTATCATGAACTTAGTACCTGATAGTATTTTGCTTGTCTATGTTGATTGTAGATAGATGGCCCGTGCTGTTGTTCCGTTGAATTTTAATGCGTTCCTTGAGAAAGCAAAGTTGAAAGATGATGGTAGCAATTACACGGATTGGGTCCATAACTTGAGGATTATCCTCATTGCTGCACAGAATAATTACGTCCTGGAAGCACCGCTGGGTGCCAGGCCTGCTGCAGATGCAACTGACGACGTTAAGAACGCCTGGCAGAGCAAAGCTGATGACTACTCGATAGTTTAGTGTGCCATGCTTTACGGCTTAGAACCGGGACTTGAACGACGTTTTGAACGTCATGGAGCATATGAGATGTTCCAGGAGTTGAAGTTAATATTTCAAGCAAATGCCCGGATTGAGAGATATGAAGTCCCCAATAAGTTCTACAGCTGCAAGATGGAGGAGAATAGTTCTGTCAGTGAACATATACTCAAAATGTCTGGGTATAACAATCACTTGATTCAACTGGGAGTTAATCTTCCGGATGATAGTGTCATTGACAGAATTCTTCAATCACTGCCACCAAGCTACAAGAGCTTCGTGATGAACTATAATATGCAAGGGATGGATAAGGCAATTCCCGAGCTCTTCACAATGCTAAAGGCCGCGGAGGTAGAAATCAAGGAGCATCAAGTGCTGATGGTCAACAAGACCACCAGTTTCAAGAAAAAGGGCAAAGGGAAGAAGAAGGGGAACTTCAAGAAGAACAGCAAACAAGTTGCTGCTCAAGAGAAGAAACCCAAGTCTGGACCTAAGCCTGAGACTGAGTGCTTCTACTGCAAGCAGACTGGTCACTAGAAGCGGAACTGCCCCAAGTATTTGGCGGATAAGAAGGATGGCAAGGTGAACAAAGGTATATGTGATATACATGTTATTGATGTGTACCTTACTAGAGCTCGCAGTAGCACCTGGATATTTGATACTGGTTCTGTTGCTAATATTTGCAACTCGAAATAGGGACTACGGATTAAGCGAAGATTGGCTAAGGACAAGGTGATGATGCGCGTGGGAAATGGTTTCAAAGTCGATGTGATCGCCGTCGGCACGCTACCTCTACATCTACCTTCGGGATTAGTTTTAGACCTAAATAATTGTTATTTGGTGCCAGCGTTAAGCATGAACATTATATCTGGATCTTGTTTCATGCGAGACGGTTATTCATTTAAATCTGAGAATAATGGTTGTTCTATTTATATGAGTAACATCTTTTATGGTCATGCACCCTTGAAGAGTGGTCTATTTTTGTTGAATCTCGATAGTAGTGATACACATATTCATAATGTTGAAGCCAAAAGATGCAGAGTTGATAATGATAGTGCAACTTATTTGTGGCACTGCCGTTTGGGTCATATTGGTGTAAAGCACATGAAGAAACTCCATACTGATGGACTTTTGGAATCACTTGATTATGAATCACTTGGTACTTGCGAACCATGCCTTATGGGCAAGATGACTAAAACGCTATTCTCCGGAACAATGGAGCGAGCAACAGATTTGTTGGAGATCATACATACTAATGTATGTGGTCCGATGAATGTTGAGGCTCGCGGCGGGTATCGTTATTTTCTCACCTTCACAGATGATTTGAGCAGATATGGGTATATCTACTTAATGAAACATAAGTCTGAAACATTTGAAAAGTTCAAAGAATTTCAGAGTGAAGTGGAAAATCATCGTAACAAGAAAATAAAGTTTCTACAATCTGATCGTGGAGGACAATATTTGAGTTACGAGTTTGGTCTACATTTGAAACAATGCGGAATAGTTTCGCAACTCACGCCACCCGGAACACCACAGCGTAATGGTGTGTCCGAACGTCGTAATCGTACTTTACTAGATATGGTGCGATCTATGATGTCTCTTACTGATTTACCGTTATCGTTTTGGGGTTATGCTTTAGAGACGGCTACATTCACGTTAAATAGGGCACCATCGAAATCCGTTGAGACGACCCTTATGAACTGTGGTTTGGCAAGAAACCAAAGTTGTCGTTTCTTAAAGTTTGGGGCTGCGATGCTTATGTGAAAAAGCTTCAACCTGATAAGCTCGAACCCAAATCGGAGAAATGTGTCTTCATAGGATACCCAAAGGAAACTGTTGGGTACACCTTCTATCACAGATCCGAAGGGAAGACATTCGTTGCTAAGAATGGATCCTTTCTAGAGAAGGAGTTTCTCTCGAAAGAAGTGAGTGGGAGGAAAGTAGAACTTGATGAGGTAACTGTACCTGCTCCCTTATTGGAAAGTAGTTCATCACAGAAACCGGTTCCTATGACACCTACACCAATTAGTGAGGAAGCTAATGATATTGATCATGAAACTTCAGATCAAGTTACTACTGAACCTCGTAGGTCAACCAGAGTAAGATCCGCACCAGAGTGGTACGGTAATCCTATTCTGGAGGTCATGTTACTTGACCAAGGCGAATCTACGAACTATGAAGAAGCGATGGTGAGCCCAGATTCTGCAAAATGGCTTGAGGCCATGAAATCTGAGATGGGATCCATGTATGAGAACAAAGTGTGGACTTTGGTTGACTTGCCCGATGATCGGCAAGCCATTGAGAATAAATAGATCTTCAAGAAGAAGACTGACGCTGACGGTAATGTTACTGTCTATAAAGCTCGACTTGTTGCGAAAGTTTTTCGACAAGTTCAAGGGATTGACTACGATGAGACTTTCTCACCCGTAGCGATGCTTAAGTCTGTCCGAATCATGTTAGCAATTGCCGCATTTTATGATTATGAAATTTGGCAAATGGATGTCAAAACTGAATTCCTGAATGGATTTCTGGAAGAAGAGTTGTATATGATGCAACCAGAAGGTTTTGTCGATCCAAAGGGGGCTAACAAAGTGTGCAAGCTCCAGCGATCCATTTATGGACTGGTGCAAGCCTCTCGGAGTTGGAATAAACGTTTTGATCGTGTGATTAAAGCATATGGTTTTATACAGACTTTTGGAGAAGCCTGTATTTACAAGAAAGTGAGTGGGAGCTCTGTAGCATTTCTGATATTATATGTGGATAACATATTGCTGATAGGAAATGATATAGAATTTCTGGATAGCATAAAAGGATACTTGAATAAGAGTTTTTCAATGAAAGACCTCGGTGAAGCTGCTTACATATTAGGCATCAAGATCCATAGAGATAGATCAAGACGCTTGATAGGACTTTCACAAAGCACATACCTTGACAAAGTTTTGAAGAAGTTCAAAATGGATCAAGCAAAGAAAGGGTTCTTGCATGTGTTACAACGTGTAAAGTTGAGTCAGACTCAATGGCCGACCACTGCAGAAGATCGAGAGAAAA
Organism: Aegilops tauschii subsp. strangulata; assembly: GCF_002575655.3. Lineage (NCBI taxonomy): Eukaryota > Viridiplantae > Streptophyta > Magnoliopsida > Poales > Poaceae > Aegilops > Aegilops tauschii. The sequence goes on along the minus strand of NC_053041.3, from coordinate 633,342,673 downwards.
TGAAAGATGTTCCCTATGCTTCAGCCATAGGCTCTATCATGTATGCAATGCTGTGTACCAGACCTGATGTGTGTCTTGCTATTAGCCTAGCAGGGAGGTACCAAAGTAATCCAGGAGTGGATCACTGGACAGCGGTCAAGAACATCCTGAAATACTTGAAAAGGACTACGATATGTTTCTCGTTTATGGAGGTGACAAAGAGCTAGTCGCAAATGGTTACGTCGATGCAAGCTTTGACACTGATCCGGACGATTCTAAATCGCAAACCGGATACATGTTTACATTGAACGGTGGAGCTGTCAGTTGGTGCAGTTTTAAACAAAGCGTCGTGGCGGGATCTACGTGTGAAGCGGAGTACATAGTTGCTTCGGAAGCAGCAAATGAAGGAGTCTAGATGAAGGAGTTCATATCCGATCTAGGTGTCATACCTAGTGCATCGAGTCCAATGAAAATCTTTTGTGACAATACTGGTGCAATTGCCTTGGCAAAGGAATCCAGATTTCACAAGAGGACCAAGCACATCAAGAGACGCTTCAATTCCATCCAGGACCAAGTCTAGGTGGGAGACATAGAGATTTGCAAGATACATACGGATCTGAATGTTGCAGACCCGTTGACTAAGCCTCTTCCACGAGTAAAACATGATCAGCACCAAAACTCCATGGGTGTTAGAATCATTACTGTGTAATCTAGATTATTGACTCTAGTGCAAGTGGGAGACTGAAGGAAATATGCCCTAGAGGCAATAATAATGTTATAATTTATTTCCTCATATCATGATAAATGTTTATTATTCATGCTAGAATTGTATTAACCGGAAACATAATACATGTGTGAATACATAGACAAACATAGTGTCACTAGTATGCCTCTACTTGACTAGCTCGTTAATCGAAGATGGTTGAGTTTCCTAGCCATGGACATGAGTTGTCATTTGATTAACAGGATCACATCATTAGGAGAATGATTTGATTGACTTGACCCATTCCGTTAGCTTAGCACTTGATCGTTTAGTATGTTGATATTGCTTTCTTCATGACTTATACATGTTCCTATGACTATGAGATTATGCAACTCCCGTTTACCGGAGGAACACTTTGTGTGCTACCAAACGTCACAACGTAACTGGGTGATTATAAAGGTGCTCTACAGGTGTCTCCGAAGGTACTTGTTGAGTTGGCGTATTTCGAGATTAGGATTTGTCACTCCGATTGTCGGAGAGGTATCTCTGGGCCCTCTCGGTAATGCACATCACTATAAGCCTTGCAAGCAATGTGACTAATGAGTTAGTTGCGGGATGATGCATTACGGAACGAGTAAAGATACTTGCCGGTAACGAGATTGAACTAGGTATTGAGATACCGACGATCAAATCTCGGGCAAGTAACATACCGATGATAAAGGGAACAACGTATGTTGTTATGCGGTTTGACCGATAAAGATCTTCGTAGAATATGTAGGAGCCAATATGAGCATCCAGGTTCCGCTATTGGTTATTGACCGGAGACGTGTCTTGGTCATGTCTACATAGTTCTCGAACCCGTAGGGTCCGCACGCTTAAAGTTTGGTGACGATCGGTATTATGAGTTTTTGTGTTTTGATGTACCAAAGGTAGTTCGGAGTCCCGGATATGATCACGGGCATGACGAGGAGTCTCGAAATGGTCGAGGCGTAAAGATCGATATATTGGACGACTATATTCGGACACCGGAAGTGTTCCGAGTGGTTTCGGAGAAAAACCGGAGTACCGGGGGGTTACCGGACCCCTCCCCCCCCCCCCACGGAGAGTTAATTGGGCCTCATGGGCCTTAGTGGGAGAAGAGGAGGGGCAGCCAGGGCAGCCGCGCGCCCCCTCCCCCTCTAGTCCGAATTGGACAAGGAGGGGGGCGGCGCGCCCCTTTTTCCTTCTCCTCCTCTCTCCCTTCCTTCGTTCTCCTACTCCAACAAGGAAAAGGAGGAGTCCTACTCCCGGTAGGAGTAGGACTCCCCCCTTGGCACGCCCTCCTCCTGGCCGGCCGCCTCCCCCCTTGCTCCTTTATATACGGGGGCAGGGGGGCACCTCTAGACACACAAGTTGATCTATTGATCTATTCCAGCTGTGTGCGGTGCCCCCCTCCACCATATTCCACCTCGGTCATATCGTAGCGGTGCTTAGGCGAAGCCCTACGTCGGTAGCAACATCATCACCGTCATCACGCTATCGGTCTGACGGAACTCTCCCATGAAGCTCTGCTAGATCGGAGTTCGCGGGACGTCATCGAGCTGAACGTGTGCTGAACTCGGAGGTGTCGTACGTTCGGTACATGGATCGGTCGGATCGTGAAGACGTACGACTACATCAACCACGTTGTGCTAACGCTTCCGCTTTTGGTCTACGAGAGTACGTGGACAAACACTCTCCCCTCTCGTTGCTATGCATCACCATGATCCTGCGTGTGCGTAGGATTTTTTTTTGAAATTACTACGTTCCCCAAAAGGGGGGAGTCCTACTAGGACTCCACTCCTAGTAGGACTCGCCCCCCTTCCTTCCAACAGAGAGGGGAAAGGGGAAAGGGGGGAGAAGGAGAAGGAATGGGGGGCCGCGCCCCCACCCCTTGTCCAATTCAGATTGGGAAAGCAAGGGGGCACCACCTCCCGTGGCCTGCCTCCTCTTCTCCACCATGGCCCATGAGGCCCATTAACTTTCCCGGGGGGTTTCGGTAACCTCCCGGTACTCCGAAAAATCCCCGATCTTCTTCGGAACCATTCCGGTGTCCGTATATAACCTTCCAATATATCAATATTTACCTCTCGACTATTTCGAGACTCCTCGTCATGTCCGTGATCTCATCCGGGACTCCGAACAAACTTTGGTCACCAAAACACACAACTCATAATACTAATCGTCATCGAACGTTAAGCGTGCGGACCCTACGGGTTCGAGAACTATGTAGACATGACCGAGACACATCTTCGGTCAATAACCAATAGCGGAACCTGGATGCTCATATTGGCTCCTACATATTCTACGAAAATCTTTATCGGTCAAACCGCATAACAACATACGTCATTCCCTTTGTCATCAGTATGTTACTTGCCCGAGATTCGATCGTTGGTATCCTCATACCTAGTTCAATCTCGTTACCGGCAAGTCTCTTTACTCGTTCCGTAATGCATCATCCCGTAACTAACTCATTAGTCACATTGCTTGCAAGGCTTATAGTGATGTGCATTACCGAGAGGGCCCAGAGATACCTCTCTGATACACGGAGTGACAAATCCTAATCTTGATCTATGCCAACCCAACAAACACCTTCGGAGACACCTGCAGAGCACCTTTATAATCACCCAGTTACGTTGTGACGTTTGATAGCACACAAGGTGTTCCTCCGATATTCGAGAGTTGCATAATCTCATAGTCAGAGGAACATGTATAAGTCATGAAGAAAGCAATAGCAATAAAACTAAACGATCATTATGCTAAGCTAACGGATGGGTCTTGTCCATCACATCATTCTCTAATGATGTGATTCCGTTCATCAAATGACAACACATGTCTATGGTCAGGAAACATAACCATCTTTGATCAACGAGCTAGTTAAGTAGAGGCATACTAGGGACACTCTGTTTTGTCTATGTATTCACACATATACTAAGTTTCCGGTTAATACAATGCTAGCATGAATAATAAACATTTATCATGATATAAGGAAATATAAATAACAACTTTATTATTGCCTCTAGGGCATATTTCCTTCAAAAATCACGACCCCATTAAAAGCGTCAATTATCGCATGCAATCACGATCCCATTAAAAGTGGCAATTATTCTCACGTTGACTCTCCTCTCAGTTTATGATGTCTACTATGCAATTTTTATTCTTGTAGTCTCGGTTGGGCCTAGGACAGTAGCAAATTTCTCAATTGGATGACCTAAGGTTTATAAATTCATAGGAGGTGTAGAATGAACATGGTCTCTCTCAAACAACTCTGCAATCAAAAACAAGAAATCTCTTCTGTCGTCAACACACCCAATACAATGGTAAATTGTATAGGTACACTAGTTCGGCGAAAAGATGGTGATACAAGTGTAGAATAGATAGTGGAATAGGTTTTTATAGTCTAAATAAATAAAAACAACAAGATAGCGAGTAACAAAAGTGAGCACAAACGGTATTTCAATGCTTAGAAACAAGGCATAGGTTCATACTTTAACTACTGCAATCTCTCAAGTGCTAACATAATTGAATAATATAACAATTTCAATGTGCGACAAAGAATCACTCGAAAGTTCTTATCAATAGCGGAGAACATAAGATGGAATTGGTGTACATAGCAAACCATCTCAAAGTTATCCTTTACGATCAATCTATTAAGTCATCCCTATAAGTGCCACAAACAACCCTAGAGTTCATACTAAAATAATATCATATGATATGCATCAATTAATTTTAATGTCACCTAGATACTCCAATGTCACCACAAGTATCCGTGAGTTAATTATTCGACATGCATGACGTACATCAAGTGTTTCAAATCCAAAAAACTCAATCCGATAATAATGAAACCTCGAAGAAAAAGACTCAATTAATCACAACAAGATAGAGAGGGAAGAACACCACATGATCCAACTATATTAACAAAGCTCGTGGTACATCAAAATCATGCCAAATCAAGAACATGAGAGAGAGAGAGAGGGAGAGAGAACACATAGCTACTGGAACATACTATTAACCCCGAAGGTAAACTACTCCTCCTCGTCATGAAGACCGTCGGGATGATGAAGATGGCCTTCGGTGATCTTTTTCCTCTCCGGCAGGGTGCCGAAAAAGGCCTCTAGATGAGAGTGCTTCGATGCAGAGGCTTGCGGCGGCGGCGTGGAAGTTCTAGATTTCTTTCTAGGGTTTCTGCGTTTATAAGAATTTTAACATTGATTTCATGCATGTGGGACCCACGAGCTCCGAGGACTGCGAGATTGTTCGAATCTATATAAAAAAGTTTGGTTGGCCAAATAACTTTTTTGTTCCTTATTATTATCTTATTAGAAATGAAAACCTTGGTTTCACACAGAGCTGGCCAAATGGGCCTGCCCGGCCCGACACGGCCCACCCACCTTAATCATGCATCGCACGACACGACCTGCCGTGGCACATTTAATAGCCGGGTCGTGCCGCGCGGGCCCGCGTACTGGAGCCTGCAGCCCAACCATGGTCTAGATGTTAATTGGGCTGACCAACCAGCACGCCATACACGTAGGCCCACCTACTGTTTGGCATGTGGGGCTATTTTTACCTACTGGGCTGGTATTAGGCCATATATGCATACATAAAAAACAGAAAAAGATAAAATGGGACGTGTTGTGCCAGCCTGCATGCTCAGCCTAGCAGCCCAAGCACGTTCCAGGGTATGCCGCATGCCTAGCATGGCGCGTTTAGCCCGGTGTCATGCCTGGCCCGTCACATGTCGTGCCAGCGTGCTCGTGGGCTGGCATGCCAGGCCCGGCCCGTTTGGTCAGCTTTGGTTTCACATGGGACTGCTCCCCTTAACTTATGGTTTAAGTATTTTTTAAACTGGCTCGTGGTTCAAGCTAGCCTATAGTAGAAAAACTTGTCATTGGTGCACACCATGATGCAAAAACAATGGCAACAGTAACCAGCCTGTTCTTGTTAAACAAATGCCACATCAAGCTCCGGGTTTTGTACTAGCCGTTCTGCAAGTTTGGATCTGGAGTAGGAGAGTAGTGGGACACACACTAGAAAACTTCTTGGGTTGTGTCAGGTGGCATGCCCTTTTATTTATGATGTCGTGCCTGGGTCTGGAGGCTGGGCGAGGGACAACACAATAAGGCTTGTGTACTAAACGTGCCCTCGCAGGCGGTGCTGTGACATACACGTTTAGCCTTGGGGTGGGTCGTGTCGGCCCAGGTGGCCAGGTCTGGGAACAAACATGCTACGGGTCAAGATAGATTCCTCCGTCCGAGGGGCACATTAAATTAAATGTCGATGGACTGGCCGCAAAGACACAAAACAATGGTGCAGTGGGCTTGATTTGTCGCAACGAGCAAGGGGCTTTCCAGGGTGCGTCGGTGGTCGTATTTGATGGCATAGTCGATCCTGAGATCCTCGAGGCTCACGCCTGTTGGGAGGCCATTTTTTTGGCTGAAGACCTAGGACTAACCAAATTACATGTTTCAACCGACCGCCTGAGAGTCGTCCGGGAGCTTCAAGCCAACAAAAACTTCAGAAGCCACTGTATGATCTTGCAGAAGATTAAGAAGCATAGTCCGTCTTTCACAACGCTTCAAATTTTACACGAGGGGTGTAAGGCCAACTCCACCGTGCGACTCCAAACGGACGTTCGCTTTGCCCGGAATCGGTCCGTTTGGGTAGGGCAATGGGGTCGTGTCCGGACCTGTCCTGGGATCCGTTTGCCCCATCCTGTCCGCCAGGGCAAAAAATGCTCATATTTTCAAATCAAAACAAGTTTGCACGTCCAAATATTAATTGTCTGAAAATAAAAATAACCCAATCGAAATTGTCTCTAATAAAATAGTTTTACAACCAAATCGAAATTGTCTTGAATAAACATAAAATGAACCAATACATCTATTGGTTGCCAATGTGATCCCACATGTGCTCAACCAAGTCATTTTGAAGATCCAAATGAGTGTGCTAATCACGCAGCTCATGATAGAATTGGACAAAATATTCAAATGTGGCCGGTTCTTGGTGCAGGGGCTCAACATTTTCACCTTGATAATCAAATCCTTGGTCGAAGATACTCTCATCACGTTCGTCCTCGACGATCATGTTGTGCCTGATCACACAAGCAGTCATCACCTCCCAAAGCTTCCTTTCATCCCATGACAGTGCAGGGTTTCGAACGATACCCCACCGGGATTGAAGCACACCAAAAGCATGTTCCACATTCTTTCTAGCACTCTCTTGCATTTGGGCAAATCTCTTTCTCTTCTCACCTTGGGGGTTCGAGATTGTCTTCACAAAAGTGGACCACCGAGGATATATACAATCAGCTAGATAGTATCCCTTGTTGTACTGGTGGCCGTTGATCTCAAAGTTGACAGGTGGGGAGTGGCCTTCTGCAAGCCTTGCGAAGACTAGAGAACACTGCAGCACGTTGATATCATTGTGAGAACCTGCCATGCCGAAGAAAGAATGCTGTCGTGGAATTGCCACGGAAGATGTCCTCGTGCAAGGACTTAGTCGTGGAGCCATCGCAGCTAGGAAGCTTAAATGGGTTAAACGGGACAAGGAACACGAGGGTTATACTGGTTCGGCCCCTTACGGTGAAGGTAAAAGCCTACGTCCAGTTGAGGTGGTATTGCTTAGGGTTTCGATGAGCAGGGAGCTTAATCGCTATGCCCGGTTCTCGATCTGTTGTCTCCCGTCCTAAACCGCCGCCGGGTCGTCCCTTTATATAGAGAGGTTGACGCCCCGCGGCTTTCAGAGTCCCGGCCGGCTTATAACAGTATCCGGCTCGGACTCTTAACTACTCTTGCCTTACATTACAAGTCTTGCCATAACGGCGGTTTATCACTACGGGCCTTAAGCCGCCTCCGGGTCTTAAGCCCACTATGAATCCGCCATCTTCTAGGCTGGTATTGGGCTTTACGTGATGATCATTATCACATAACCCGGCCCCTCCTGGGCGGGTGACTCTGATGGTTATATCCTCAACATTAGGCCCCAGATTGATTTGAACCGGTTCATGTCAATCTTCAATCCCTTTGAGAGAAAATCTTCCGGCTTCTGCTTGAGCCAAAGTTATAACCCGCCGTGACGTCATCTTCTGGATTCTTGATAACCCGCCGTGACGTCATCTTCCATTAAGTTCATTTTTTATTCCGTCATATCCCAACGGATCTTATCTTTAATGATCATCCCGAAAATCGAGGCGTTTTTGTGGCGAGATAATCACGTCTTGGCCTCCTCGTTTCTCGCACCCATTTATCAGCCACCCTTATAAATAGGCCCGGCCCATAAGCCTTCATTCTCTCCTCTCCTCCATCGTCTTCCTCCTCTAACGCCCGAGAGCTCGAACTCCGCCGCCGCCGCCGCGCCCCTTGTCTTCCTCAACCTTGGCCGCTGCATCACCCTGAACTGGTTCAGAGAAACGGCGGTGACCTCCGCATCTCATCAGCGCCAGTATGTCCTTGCACCTCCCTACAGTAGATTCGCATTAGGGTTCCGTCGTTCTTCCCCTGTTCTTCGTAGTTCATCCCAAGTTCTTCACAGTTCCGCCACCGCGACCTCTTTTGATTCGGAAAACAGGATAGAACTCCTGCGGTAGTGGTTTCGCACCCATTTCCAGTACTAGCAGATCCCTCTTGCTTGCAAAGAGGCCTCATTAGAACTTATGAACTTCTCTGTGCCAGATTTTAGGTCTAGAAAAATTTTCTTTCTAGACGACCGTTTGATCCAAAACAATTACTGCGATCGGTGAAACCTGTTTGTGCCACACTTAGTCAAAAATTGCATCTGTTAGCTATGGCGGCTCATATCTCCGGTTTAAAAGAGGTCATGCGCTGTGAAATTTCCGGCTCATTTATGATAGAGTTTTAAACAACTTGAATTACTCATGACGCCCACAACGGCTTAGATAACCTGACACAATTAGCCATATATCATTAGGCCCCTTCATAAGCCGCCATCTTGAATACTGAACTGGAATCTTCCTCTGGCTTATATTTGAACCGGACATTTCCTTTTGTCCTAGGCTTTCGTCTTTCACAATGCCGCCCAAGGCTCCCAAGGCACCCATTATGTGCAACTGGGTGAGGTCCAACATTACTGATGACACCTTAGATGATTTCGTGAAGACGGGTTACCTGCCTAAGAAGGAGGTCATGTCCTATCGTGCCCCTGACCCGTCGGAAGAAAGACCTCAACCAAGAGATGGAGAAGTTGTGATATTTGCTGATCACATGAGCTGGGGTTTTGCACCTCCCGGCTCAAAATTCCTTAGAGACGTTATGAACTTCTTCGATCTGCGACCTCAAGACATTGGACCCAATTCCGTGTCAAACATTTGTAACTTTCAAGTGTTCTGCGAAGTATACCTTGGAGAAGAGCCCAGCCTACTGCTCTTTAGGGAGCTGTTTTATCTGAACCGCCAGAATGAGTGCGCCAACAGGCCTAGCTTGGAGCTTGACGGAATTTCAATCCAACGACGCAGAGATTGCCTCTTTCCTTATGCTGAACCGCCAAGCCACCCAAAGGACTGGAACCAGACATGGTTCTACTGCCAGGATACTTCTCCGGCTGATGAGAACCCTCTGCCCGGCTTTCGCGCCCTGCGTCTGGAGTCAAATCATCCCCTGCCAGACAAGCTATCTCAAGCTGAGCGACAACCGCTTATCCCCACCATCAACAAGATCAAGGCTCTTCTGGGAAACGGCCTTAACGGTGTTGATCTGGTCCGGTTCTGGATTGCTTGGCGGGTGATTCCCTTGAGCCGCCGCCCCGGCTTAATGTGTGATTACACGGGCCGGAAGGATGATCCTCTGCGGCACAGCCCCAACGACCTACCTGAGGACGTCGTTGACGACATGACCAAGTCCCTTTTGAACGAGAGCTTAGTAGACTGCGGGAGGACAGGCTTAAGTCCCTTCTGCAAGGCTAACCCGGCTCCGGCGGTAAGCTACTGACCTGAGCACCTTACTTTCCAATTTTAACAATTTTCATCTTAACCTCAAGAAACCTTTGTTGTCTTTTTCAGGCTAATGATAAGTTCTGGAAGGTCAAGTATGATCATGAGGCTGCTAAAAAAGCCAGGAAGGTTAAGAAAGCCGCCAGGAGAGCCGCTCCCCGCAAGAAGGGGAGTAAGCCTAGCGCCTCAGAGCTGCTTCAGCTGGATGACTCCTCCGAGTCAGAGGTAACCCTTTATTCTTATGCTCTTCTCTTGTTTTTTGTTTGTTCTTAACCACCTTATTGACATTGATTATCAGCAGGAGGACACCGGAGCGAGTAACCCGATGATTGAAGAGGTAACTATACTTTCCTCCGACTCGGACCCCTTGCCAAGGCTGAAAGTCCGAAGAGTAACCCGGAAAGTAAGATTTTCCCATCCTTTAACTTATCAAGATCCTCAATTTCTTTTGAAGCAACAGATTCATGAGAGCCGGAGGCAAACCCGGGCCAACAAGGATGCAGACCTCTCCTCCGGCTTACCTGAAGCATCAAGGAAGCGCCGGACCGAGGTTATCTCCAACTTATATCCTTTTCATCCTTTGGCGGGCATCACTCGCCAACCACTCAATTCTTCTGATTCAAACTATCAGGACACTTCACCTTCCTCCGGTGACTCCATGCAATCTAACTTGCCGGCTTTCAAGACTGCACCCGGGTAATGATAATCATCTTATTTTGTGCTTATCTTACTCATGTTTTTGCACTAACCTTTTGACTTTCAGCGCACAAGCAAAACTCAACAAGAGGGCAAAGAAACGTCACCCGGTCGAAGACCCGGTCTTGACTGAACCCAACGCCTCTGCTTCTGAGCCGCCGTCTGCACCAGCTCCAGAAACCACCGCTCCAACTGAACAACAAGCCATGGAGAGTTCTGACAACCCGGAGATCCCCAGCTCCGCTCAACCGGCCGATGACCCGGATGTGGTGATTACCCGGATCGAATATGTTGAGCCGGGAAGACCCACTGTGCTGGCCAGATGCTCTGCTAAAGAAGAACTGCTGGAGCGCTGCAGGGCCAGACTGGATATCACTGACTATACTAACTTGAGCATTGGAGACATTGTTTCTGGTTATATTGGTCAAGTGCACAACAGCCGGGACCTGGAGATTGACATGGTGAAGCAGATACAGCAAAAATCTGAAGTACAACTCCCTTGTTTACTCCATAGTCATCCTTACCATGCTAGCCCCCAAGTCTATTACTTATGATAGAATATGTTGTAGACTTAACTTCCGGCTTACCTTCATGAACCGGCACGATAAATAGAATCTTTCAGCATACATTAGCCCCCAAGTGCCAAGTGTCTTTGCTTGCAAAGTGCTTGGGACTTTAATGTTTCATGATAACCACTCAAATTGTAACCCAGAATTTGTATAGGCTGCCTGCAAGAATTTCGAATCGGAAATCGCTGAGCTGAAGAACCGCCTGAAGACTCAGGAAACTGAGACCCGGAAGGCCAATGCCAAGTTTGAGTTCAGTGTTGCTGCACAAGAAAAATTGAAGAAAAAATTTGAAACAGAAAGAAAGACTTGGGCCGAGGAGAAAACTGCCTTGCTCAGCCGGGCCGAACAAGCGGAGGCTGCTCTGACTGAAAGAACCGCCGAACTCTCCGGCTTAAAACGCCATGTGTCACAGATGGTCTCCGTAATCTTCGGTAAGTCATTCTGCAAACTTTTAACAAGTTCACATCATTCATGTCTCATGAATCCCACCATTGTCATCAGCTCACCTGACTTTGCTATACAGGTCCCAGAAGCTCCAATCTGAATCAGAACGTGCTGACCAAGTTGAAGGCGGTTTACACCTTGGTGGAGCAACTCTACACCGGGTCACAACGTGCTTTAGCCGTTGTGGCTCTGTCCAATGAGGTTCCCACTCACCTGGCAGACGTACTCAGGCGGCTTGCCGTTCTTCCTCGGCGCTTCCAAGAGCTGAGACGTGCTTCTGCAAGAGCCGGAGCTATAGCTGCTCTGAGCCGGGCCAAGGCGTTTCTCCCGGAGCTAGACCCGGCCGACATCGCTCTTGGATACCCCAGCCTGAAGGAAGACGGTACCCCCTTTGACCAGAAAGACTTTGCCGCCTGTGTGAAGAGCGTGCGCCCAGTGGCTACCTTGATTGGGAATGACACAGATCTTACCAAGTATCAGCCGGGCTATGACGCGGAGAATTAGAGGATCCCAACCCCACGATATGAAGCAGTCAGCCTGATCCCGCCGACTCGTAAGCACACCTTCGCCCCAGAAATTGACCCGGCCGGGTTAATTGATGATGAGGCTCAATTTGAAGCTTTGAGCGGCATTGACTGGAAATCATCAACCTTCCAGGTCATGGGAACAGCCGGAGAAGCGGAGAGGGATGAGCCGGGAGCTTCAACCCAATAAGCATCTTGATTTCTTAGGCAGCTCATGGTTACACCTTAAAAACAATGCCTCACCTTTTGGACTCGGGGAGTCTTGTAATAGAGTAGGACAAACACTTAATTCCATCGTGCCATCGTGCACGTGTGGAGTACTTAACTCCGTTGAAGCTGCTCTTCATATCCCTCCGGGTTATGTTTGTTCTTTTACTTTCCTTAAACGTAAAAAGCTATCTTTAATTGTCCTGCATAGAAAGCAAATCACAAGTCTTTTAAGCGGCTTACCGCACTGAAAATCATATATTTTACAAATAACCCAGAATATGAACCAAAGTCATAAAAGACCGGCTCTCAATTATATCCTCGAGGTAACCATAACAGCATACTTGCAAGCCTTCAAGCACACTTCCGGTTTATGTAACCCAAATAATAAGGTTGAGAACTCAACTCCGGTTCACCAGCATCAATAATGCTTATTGTGTGCTATCAACATTGTTAAACAAAATTAAGCCGGCGGAGTAAGAACCGCCCTTGCACACTATTGCAAACCAGAAGATCAAAACTTAGGGGCTTCTGATTCGAATACAACCAGAGAACCGTCCCAAAGGGGTTAAGCTAAGATTCGAATGCGATCATATAGCCCCCAGTGGCTTTGGCGTTGCCGATCAAGAGGGTACCGACAGCTATGTTCTCTTCGGTTCGAATACGACCTATGTTTGAACAAGAAGCCCCCAAATGACCTTGAGAGTTGTTTAACGACGCTGATTCGAATACGATCCACGTCGGTTCCCAAAGGGGGTTGAGCTATGATTCAAATATGATCAAGAAAAACTCCCCAATGAGCTCGGCAATTTGCCAATCAAGTGGGTATCGACAGCTATGTTCTCTTTGGTTCAAATACGACCTATGTTTGAACAGGAAGCCCCCAAGTGATCATATTGTTAACGGCTAGATTCGAATACGATCATAAGCCGGATCCACCTCCAAGTGACCATGTGATGTTGTAATGGAAATAACACATTTACCTTTGGAGGAGAAAAGGACAGAGGTCCTGCTTTATTATTCATCATAATATATACATGGCTATAGAAATATGTACATTATGAGAGCCGGTGGCTCAAGTGTAGTAAGGCCGAAGCTGAGCTATGTTCCACGGCCGACGGGTCTCTTCCTCCGACTTACATGAATCTTTGTGCTCCCGAACATCGATAAGGTAGTATGACCCGTTGTGCAAGTTCTTGCTGACCACAAAGGGCCCTTCCCAAGGCGGGGATAACTTGTGTGCATTTGTTTGATCTTGGATGAGCCGGAGCACTAGATCACCTTCCTGGAAGACCCTCGACTTAACCCGGCGGCTGTGATAGCGGCGCAGGTCTTGTTGGTAAATCGCCGAGCGAGCTGCTGCCACATCACGCTGTTCGTCCAATAAGTCAAGAGCATCTTGACGCGCCCGCTCATTATCCGCCTCAACATAAGCCGCCACTCGAGGCGAGTCATGACGGATGTCGCTAGGGAGGACCGCCTCCGCTCCATAAACCATGAAGAAAGGCGTGTAACCCGTAGACCTGTTAGGAGTAGTATTGATGCTCCATAACACGGAGGGTAACTCCTCCACCCAACAACCCGGCGTCCGTTGCAAAGGGACCAAAAGCCGGGGCTTGATGCCTTTCAAGATTTCCTGATTAGCTCTCTCAGCTTGACCATTGGATTGAGGGTGAGCCACTGATGAAACATCAAGCCGAATATGCTCTCGTTGACAAAACTCCTCCATGGCGCCTTTAGACAGATTGGTACCATTGTCAGTTATAATGCTATGTGGAAAGCCAAAGCGAAATATCACCCTCTTCATGAACTGAACCGCTGTGGCCGCGTCACACTTGCTAACTGGCTCTGCCTCAACCCACTTTGTGAACTTGTCAACCGCCACCAAGAGGTGGGTCTTCTTATCCTTGGACCTTTTAAAAGGCCCAACCATATCAAGCCCCCAGACCGCAAATGGCCAAGTAATTGGAATCATCCTCAATTCTTGAGCCGGCACATGAGCCCGTCGCGAGAACCTTTGGCAACCGTCACATTTACTGACCAAATCCTCTGCATCAGCATGAGCCGTCAACCAATAGAAACCATGACAAAAAGCCTTGGCCACAAGGGATTTTGAGCCGCCATGATGGCCACAATCCCCCTCGTGAATCTCACGTAAAATTTCTTGACCTTCCTCAGGGGAAACACAACGCTGGAAAGTTCTAGTGACACTGCGACGATGCAGCTCACCATTGATGATTATCATTGACTTAGACCGCCGGGTTATTTGTCTGGCCAAAGTTTCATCCTCAGGCAATTCTCCCCGGGTCATGTAAGCCAAGTATGGTACTGTCCAGTCTGGGGTGATGTGGAGAGCCGCCACCAACTGTGCCTCCGGGTCAGGGACAACCAAGTCTTCCTCTGTAGGCAACTTAACGGAAGGGTTATGCAAAATGTCCAAGAAAGTATTAGGCGGCACCGGCTTTCGCTGAGAGCCCAGCCGGCTTAATGCATCAGCCGCCTCGTTCTTCCTGCGATCGATGTGCTCTACTTGGTAACCCTGAAAGTGTTCAGCAATGGCATCAACTTCGCGGCGATAAGGCGCCATGAGAGGGTCCTTGGAATCCCACTTGCTTGACACTTGTTGAGCCACTAAATCTGAGTCGCCAAAGCACCTTACCCGGCTCAAGCTCATCTCTTTAGCCATCCGAAGACCATGGAGCAAGGCCTTGTACTCAGCCGCATTGTTAGTACAGGGAAACATCAACCGTAGCACATAGCAAAACTTGTCACCTCGAGGGGAAGTTAATACAACTCCAGCCCCCGAGCCCTCCAATTGCCTAGACCCGCCGAAGTGAATAGTCCAGTATGTATTATCCGGTTTCTCTTCAGGCACCTGCAGCTCTGTCCAATCGTTGATGAAATCCACCAATGCTTGAGATTTGATGGCAGTGCATGGCACGTATTTCAGACCATGAGGCCCAAGCTCTATAGCCCACTTAGCCACTCTTCCTGTGGCTTCTCTGTTTTGGATGATATCCCCTAAGGGAGCAAAACTAACCACAGTGATAGGGTGACCCTGGAAATAATGCTTAAGCTTCCGGCTTGCCATGAATACCCCATAAACAAGCTTCTGCCAATGTGGATACCGTTGTTTGGACTCAATGAGCACTTCACTGACGTAGTAAACCGGCCGCTGAACCGGATACTCCTTACCCTCTTCCTTGCGCTCCACCACCACAGCCACACTGACGGCTCGTGTGTTAGCGGCTACATACAGCAATAGGGGCTCCTTGTCAATAGGAGCAGCAAGAACTGGGGGCTCAGCTAGCTGTCTCTTCAAATCCTCAAAAGCAGCATTAGCAGCATCATTCCAGACAAAGTCATTTGTTTTCTTCATCAACTGGTATAGTGGCATGGCCTTTTCACCCAAACGGCTTATGAACTGGCTCAAAGCAGCGATGCGGCCCGCCAGACGCTGGACGTCGTTTATGCACGCCGGCTTAGCCAGAGGGGTGATTGCCTTGATCTTTTCCGGGTTAGCTTCAATGCCTCTGTGAGAAACCAGAAAACCCAAGAGCTTGCCTGCGGGAACACCAAAAACACATTTGGCCGGGTTAAGCATCATCTTGTAAACCCGGAGATTATCAAAGGTTTCTCTAAGATCATCTACCAGGGTCTCCTTCTCCCTGGATTTAACCACGATATCATCCACATAGGCATGAACATTGCGCCCAATCTGGTTATGAAGACAATTCTGCACACAACGCTGGTAAGTCGCCTGTGCACTCTTGAGCCCAAAAGGCATAGACACATAACAGAAGGCTCCAAAGGGAGTGATGAACGCCGTCTTCTCCTGGTCCTTAACTGCCATTTTAATCTGATGGTATCCAGAATAAGTATCCAAAAAACTTAAGTGCTCACAACCCACCGTAGCATCGATAATTTGATCAATACGGGGGAGAGCAAAAGGATCAGCCGGACAAGCCTTGTTTAAATCCGTGTAGTCCACACACATCCGCCAGGTGCCGTTCTTCTTGAGCACGAGCACCGGGTTAGCTAACCATTCTGGATGAAAAACTTCAACAATAAACCCGGCCGCCAAGAGCCGGGCTACCTCCTCACCAATGGCTTTCCACCTCTCCTCATTAAACCGCCGAAGGAATTGCCTGACCGGCTTAAATTTCGGATCAATATTGAGAGTGTGCTCAGCGAGTTCTCTAGGTACACCTGGCATGTCAGAAGGTTTCCATGCAAAAATGTCCCTGTTCTCACGGATGAACTCGATGAGCGCGCCTTCCTATTTCGGATCCAGATTGGCACTGATGCTGAACTGCTGAGATGAGTCACCTGGAACAAAGTCAACAAGTAGTCTCATCAGCTGACTTAAATTTCATTGCCGGCTTATGCTCCGTGGTCGGCTTTTTCAAAGACGTCATATCTGCCGGGTCAACATTGTCCTTGTAAAACTTCAACTCCTCCGTCGCACAAACAGATTCAGCGTAAGCCGCGTCACCTTCCTCACACTCCAAGGCTATCTTTCGGCTGCCATGAACCATAATGGTCCCATTGTGACCCGGCATCTTGAGCTGCAAGTACACGTAACACGGTCGTGCCATGAACTTGGCGTAAGCCGGTCGCCCAAATAAAGCATGATGCAGACTTCTTATCTTAACCACCTCAAAGGTTAATTTTTCCGCCCTGTAGTTGTACTCATCTCCAAAAGCCACTTCCAGCTCGATCTTACCAACTGGATATGCCGACTTACCAGGCACCACACCATGGAAAACAGTATTGGACTGGCTGAGGTTCTTATCAATCAACCCCGTACGACGAAAGGTCTCATAATAGAGGATGTTAATGGTGCTGCCTCCGTCCATGAGCACCTTAGTGAATTTATATCCCCCCACCTGAGGAGCCACCACCAGGGCCAGATGACCCGGATTATCAACCCGGGGAGGGTTATCTTCCCTACTCCACACAATAGGCTGCTCAGACCATCTTAAATAGCGTGGAACTGCCGGCTCAACAGCATTCACAGCCCTTTTATGAAGCTTCTGATCTCGCTTGCACAGACTGGTGGTAAACACATGATACTGTCCACCATTGAGCTGCTTTGGATTGGTCTGGTATCCCCCTTGCTGCTGGTGCTGATGACCCTGGCCGGACTGCTGATTAAAGCCCCCTTGAACATTCTGAGAATTGGAATTTGAACCGCCGCCCGGGCCATGAAAACCGCCAGCGCCTGAGCCGCCGCCCGGGCCACTGTTGCCACTGAAAGCATTGGAATTTTTAAAGGCCTTCATGATTGCGCAGTCCTTCCACAGATGAGTGGCCGGCTTTTCCCTAGAGCCATGCCTTGGACAAGGCTCATTTAACAATTGTTCAAGCGTCGGGCTTGACCCGCCGGCTCGGGGAGGTGGTCTCCCCTTGCGCCGGTGGTTGTTACCCTGTGAGTTGGTGTTAGCCACAAATTCCATACTGCCATCAGCCTTACGCTTGTTAACTCCTTGGTTCGCCGGGTTATGCTGGGGGCCCTTGCCATTGCCATTCCGTTTTCCCTTCCCTGTCCTTTCATCATCCGACGCGGGATCCTTGGTACTATCAGAGTCGGCGTACTATCAGAGCCGCCATCAGCGTACCCATATCATTGCAATCGCGCTTGAGCCGCCCGAGCTTCATCTTCAGGGGCGTAAAACGACAATTCTGCTCTAACATTAAGACTGCAGAGCCGGCATCCATCTTATCAGATGAATGTATTATCTCTTTGACCCAGCGAACCCAATGGGTCGTAGACTCACCCTCCTGCTGTTTGCAATTAGTCAAATCCACAATTGACATAGATTGCCTACATGTATCTTTGAAGTTTTGGATGAACCGGGCTTTTAGTTCAGGCCAAGACCCGATAGAGTTCGGTGGCAGTCCTTTCAACCAAGTGCAGGCAGTCCCATCTAACATCATGGTGAAGTACTTGGCCATTGCCGCTTCGCTGACCTCCAGCAACTCCATAGCCATCTCATAACTCTCGATCCACGCTCCGGGTTGTAAATCAGCCGTGTAATTAGGTACCTTCCTAGGCCCCTTGAAATCCTTGGGCAGACGTTCATTACGGAGAGCCGGCACCAGACAAAGAACACCTCCGGTCCTCGTAGGTATACCCGCGTCGATGGAAGCCGTCGGATAAGCCGGGAGTGGCTGGTAAGCCGTCAACTGAACCGCCCGCTCCGCCTCTTGCCGTGCTCTGTCTTGGTCCACCGCGTTAAAAGCTTCATTTTGATCCGGGCCGTGCCAGGAGGCAAGTCACGGCGTCGGACATTGCTTGAGCCGGTCGCTGTGACCATGTGCCTGCTATAACTCGGGCTCCGGCCTGGACGAGGGGTTGAATGAATCCTGTCCCGGCTATAAGAATATGCCTCCTGTTGCGCCAGAGCCGTCTGAAGGAGCTCTCTGACCCGACGGGTTTCGACCGCCGTTGGAGAGTCGCCATCGATTGGGAGAGCCGCCAGTCGGGCCACCGCGGCGACCATGTTTTCCAACGGGTTGGCATAATGACCCGGTGGTATTGGCACGTGCTGAGGCGAGGTAGTGTTCACCCGGGGAGGCCCCATCACTTGGGGCTGGATTGGCGTTCCAGCTCCGGGCGCCGTGATCTCTGGCGGGTTACTGGGCCCTGCACCAGGCGTGTTGAAGAGGTTTCGAGGATCGTAAACCGGAGGGAGTCGAGATTGGGCCTTTTGATGCCTCCTTCTCATGACCTCATTGGACGCGTTCTGATCCATCGTGAGCCGGAAAGACTGCGCTTGAATCAGCTGAGTCTGGGCGTCGAGAGCCGCCCTCTCTGCAGCCATCCTGATCCCTTCCGCCGCCAGATCCTCCTTGGCCTTTGCTAGATCGAGCTTTAACTGTGCCACCTCCGCGTCATGCTGAGCTTGATCCGCCGTGGCGACCGTAGCGGTTAACAGGACCGTCATCTTGTCTGTGAGATCCATCAGCACCTGAGCCGGCGAGGGCACAGGGCTTCCTGCCCCGGCGGTGGGGTTTTGAACAGGTTGTGCGCCAGCCATGAAGATTCCAACCCGGCTCGGCGGCTCAAAGGGGTCCGGAATACTGTCGCCATCGGAACAACCCTTGAGCCTGCCATCTTGAAGTTGGTATAACGAATCGGTCTCTTCTGTGGATGACTCGCCGTCAGAGCGAGCGGTTGTCTCATCACCAGATCCAGATCCTTTAGAGAGCTCTCCATGGACGCATCCCACGAAAGCACGCTTCAAGGCAGGCAAAGTCCGAGCGGGTCTTGCACGTTGAGCCGTCTCGATGAGATCGGCGCAGAGGTCCGGCTCACCAATCTTGCCAATAAAGACATGGATTCCGCCGAAGGGGACCCGGTACCCGTACTCAATTGAGTCGGCGTCGGGGCCCCAATTTGCATCATCGATGTAGAGCTTGCCGCGACGACTCTTGGTCATCCGGCCCACAGCGTATCCCTTGAGCCCTTCGAAGCTGCCCTTCAAGAACTCAAATCCACCGCGCGCGAGCCCCACGGTGGGCGCCAACTGTCGTGGAATTGTCACGGCAGATGTCCTTGTGCAAGGACTTAGTCGTGGAGCCATCGCAGCTAGGAAGCTTAAAGGGGTTAAACGGGACAAGGAACACGAGGGTTATACTGGTTCGGCCCCTTACGTTGAAGGTAAAAGCCTACGTCCAGTTGAGGTGGTATTGCTTAGGGTTTCGATGAGCAGGGAGCTTAATCGCTATG
Source organism: Aegilops tauschii subsp. strangulata (assembly GCF_002575655.3). NCBI lineage: Eukaryota > Viridiplantae > Streptophyta > Magnoliopsida > Poales > Poaceae > Aegilops > Aegilops tauschii. The sequence continues at coordinate 633,322,851 of NC_053041.3, read as the reverse complement.
CCCGGCTCTCGATCTGTTGTCTCCCGTCCTGAACCGCCGCCGGGTCGTCCCTTTATATAGAGAGGTTGACGCCCCGCGGCTCTCAGAGTCCCGGCCGGCTTATAACAGTATCCGGCTCGGACTCTTAACTACTCTTGCCTTACATTACAAGTCTTGCCATAACGACGGTTTATCACTACGGGCCTTAAGCCGCCTCCGGGTCTTAAGCCCACTATGAATCCGCCATCTTCTAGCCTGGTATTGGGCTTTACGTGATGATCATTATCACATAACCCGGCCCCTCCTGGGCGGGTGACTCTGATGGTTATATCCTCAACAAATGCCATATCCAAAGATCCTGCGAAGCCACCGCTTCTAATATGACAGTTCACGCTTTGACATGCCCCTTGTACTGGCCCTGCCAAGCAAATGGATAGTTCTTCCACTCCCAGTGCATACAATCTATGCTGCCAAGTATGCCTGGAAAGCCTCTAGCTGCATTGGTCGCCAACAATCTCTCTGTATCAGCGACAGTTGGCTGCCTAAAGTACTCCGGGCCAAACACCTCGATCACAGCCTGGCAGAACTTGTACATTTGACATCAGACATGTTGTCTCACTCATACGCACATACTCATCCATCAGATCGCCTGGAATTCCATATGCAAGCATGCAGATGGCCGCGGTGCATTTCTGGTAAGAGGAGAATCCAAGCTTGCCAAGGGCATCCGTCTTGCACTCGAAGTATGAGTCATGAGCAACCACTCCCTCTCGGATACGATTGAACACATGCCTTGCCATTCGAAAACGGCGACGAAATTTATCCGGCTTGAAGAGCGGGGTGTTCGCAAAGTAATCGGCATAGAGCAGGGCGTGGCCTCTCTCCCTGTTGCGGTTCAGGTTGGGAGCACGGCCAGGGAGTGACCCCCTGTACCGAGGAAGCTGCCGTTGAATGTGGTCGTGAACGACCAGTGCAGCCACCACAAGATCTTCATCATCCGACGACGAATCGTCCGATGAACAAATGAAGTGGTGGAAGAAAAACTCATCTCCATTATCCATACCTTTGTGGGCAAAGTGTTGAACACCTTGCGGTCGTGGTGGAAAAGAGGCCGCGATGATCACCTCAATGCAGCAGGGGTGGTTGGCGGCCGGCTAATGGCCGCTTTGGAGCACTCGTCAGAAGCTGTCGTGGCCGCCGTGGTACGTCGCCGGCGGTCGTATCCCCTCTACCGCCGGCTGCAACGGCGACGGCCAAACCTCCTCCGATCGACGGCCAAAACTACGGCGAAAGCGCGGGCGTGGTGGCGGCCATGTCGAGACGTGGTTTGGTATGGACGGCTGGGGCTGCGCGGTGAGGAGGCAGCCGGAGAATAGCGGCGGTGCCGGCGGCGTGGCGGGGAGAGGGGGTGGAAGCGTTGGAAGCGAAGGGACTGCTTGTGTCCCCGACAGGCGGGCCATGGGGGGACAAGGGCGAGCGGCGAGCCCGTCCGCGCGATGTCCATTTCACCCCAAACTCGGCGCAAGTTTGGGCCGGGGATGCGTCGAAAACGGACGGAATCCGAACATTTGTCCGTTTAGGGCCGCGCGTTGGGCCGCGCTATTCGTCCATTCTACCCCAAACGGACACACCCGAATAAAACGGGGTCGCGCCGTGGAGTGGCGCCTCAGACGGGCTGCACGCCATGGAACGGGACGCGATGACTTCTTGGTCTTAGCAGCTCCGACCGAAAAAGAACCAATTTTTTTTGACGTTTTTTGCGGGTGCATACATTTTCTTAACAAAACCAGACACACACACGCGCGTGGGAGGACTTGAAAAAAAACCCGGGGGAGATTTCCTGATTGTAACAAAATATCGCTAGTTCTAAGTTATTAGCCCCTGGAACGAGCCTGTATTTACGCCGATATTGCCACTCCATCCACGAAACGAGCCGGCCCTTCTCTCCCCGCCCCCTCTGCCCTCTCCCTCTCCTCTCTCGCACCAAAAAGAAAAAAAAAGCTCTCGCGCTAGGGTTCCTCCAGCGCCGCCGCTCCCCTACCCCCCCGCCGTCCGGCGGCCCCCATCCTCCCGCCTCCGCATCCACCCCCAGCCGCTCCTCCCCCGCCCGCCACCGACGCCCTCCCGCCGCTCCTCCGCCCCCGCGACCGACCACCCACCGCTCCCGCCCAAATTCCCCGCCTTCCGCCGGCCCCATCCTCCCGCGTCCGTCCCCCGCCGGCCTGTTCCACCGCCCGCCCCCCGACGCCCCGCCTCGACGCGGAGGCCGCGCGCCGCGGAGCCCGGGCCGAAACCCTAGCCTCCGCGCGCGTGCAAGTCTCCGGCTCCCCGCGACGCCAGCGGAGGCTCTCCCTCCGGGGCAAAGGCTTCCTACGGAACTCCCAGGGGGTCTGCCCTCCGCCCGCCCCGCCCAAGACACGCTCAGGTTGGTTCTTTATCTCTCTCTCTCTCTCTCTCTCGCACACGCCACGAGGGTACGATCTATGAATCTAGGGTTAACGGGTTGGGGTTCTTGGCAAATTTGGGGTGGCTCCTTCGACTGGGGATTGGATAGCCGGGCGCCTAGCCTCGCATAATAAGGACTCGTAGTATCGTGTCAGGGAATCTCATCTCCAATAGGCCGTTAACCCTAGAATCATAGATATCTTGCGCTAATTGGGCTGCCCACTCTTGCATAATTGAGGCTTTTAGGGTATATTGGGGAATCTCCAATAGGCCGTTTCTTAGCTTCTTACTAGGAGAAGAGAAAAAAACAATTTTTTTTCTAGAAAAGGCCATTCGGCTAGCCTTGTTGATTAACAAATGCCATGGAACCAAGTTAAGGATAATACCCTGCTTGGTAGTATGCCGCCTCCATCGTGGTGACATAATCGCAGTAGTCCGTGGGGGATCCGTAGTAGACCCCAGCTAGTATATGCTTGGTAGTAGGGGTCATAACGCACACCGTTTCCCATTGTTGGCAAAATAAAACTAGGGGGATCAACATCCCGAACACAGGATAAGGAAAGTTGTCCCTTTTTGGAAAAATTGTCTATGAACTCTAACAATTACTTGGAAACATTTTATGATTGTCCTGTGTGTTCTATGCATGTTGCATTTACTGTGTTCACCCTTCTGTTTTGTTACTAGCTGCCACAGATTATGGGGCATTAACTCCATGCTTTCAGCACACATTTTGTTCCAGATTCAGAGTTCTTACTTTCCTCTTTTGAAAAATAAGAAATTGAAATTTAGTGACCACTCGTTGTCTGTATGAGCTGTTAGTGTTGTTACTTCATACTCCCTCTGTAAACTAATATAAGAGCGTTTAGATTACTAAAGTAGTGATCTAAATGCTCTTATATTAGTTTACGGAGGGAGTAGATTTTATTTTATCTGTACTGCCCTAAGTTCTGTCCAGTCAAAATAAACTGTTCATCCTAGAATGGATAGTACATGACCAAGTCTCATTGTCCTCCGTCTTCTTTTTCCTGTCTGGCCTATGATTATCTCGGCATTTTAAGCAGCTTGCTTCTGACTGAATATTCTGTTTTCAGCTGACTGAGAGAAGCTGTGCTGTATGTACCATGTGTGTCTATCGGAGAGGGCATCATGAAGCCTGAAGTTACTGCTCATTTGCCAAAATCAGAAAGTACTAAACCAATCACAATGACCACGCAAGCCTGTAAGAGGCGGAGGTCAGTTTATATAAGCAGTGGGTCAGAAGATTCTGGTACAGATTCAGAGGTTGAGGGAAGTAAACGGTCTCAAAAATCTGGGACGACGTCAATATCTTCATCTGAGCATCGACCATCTTCTAACAACAAGGCTGGAAGCATGAATGCTAGCAAGACAAGGGTCTGTAGAAATATTCTGGGGAAGCTCATGGATCACCCGGGTGGTTGGCTGTTCCATAAACCGGTTGATCCAGACCTATTTGGCATTCCTGATTACTTTGATGTTATCCGCAATCCAATGGACTTGGGCACTGTCAAGAAGAAACTCACAAACAAGAATTATTCAAGCACCGATGAGTTTGCAGCAGATGTGAGACTAACATTTTCAAATGCAATGACGTATAATCCTCCTGGAAATCAGGTCCACACAGTAGCTGAACAGCTGAATATAATGTTTAATTCGGAATGGACATCATATGAAAGAAAATGGAGCGACAGAAATCTGAAGCCAGTGCAGTTGCCGATGAAGGTAATTAAGGCTCGTGTGGCTGTCAATTCAAAGCCAGTGGTTTCTGGAGGGTTGGTCGCATGCTCAAATTCATCTGCAAAGAAGACATTGACAAATGCAATATCCTCCAAAGTAAGACCACCTGATACCTTCATTCACTTGGTTATTTGGTATTTTGTCTTTCTAACGGCAATATGATTTTAATGTACTGCTATATGTTATATGGACAGGTAAAAATTAAGTTTTGTGTGCGTGGATCGGGGCAGACCTTATCCAAAGGTGTGAATGGTGTAACTTCTTTTCATTATGTGCCACAAACTTTTCAGGACTATACTTTTCTGTCATGATTATAGATGTTTTTTTTAATAATCCAGAGACACCTTTGCAAGCAGCTGGTAGCAAGGAGGGCTCTTTAAATCATTCTATCCCATGCACCAAGGTTTTGACAACGAGTTCCCTTCTGTTCGATGCATTTCTGTATTTAGTTTTATGGCACATCATTAGTGAAGCAAATTCTCAGTTGTCCCTCCTAAGACTTGTATTCCATCTTTAGGAGAGCGCTAACACAACTAAGGTCCAGTCAAGTGAGCACAGAGTTCAGTCGATTGGTATGTTGATGAATTCCATCTAATTGTATCCCATGCCATCTGTTTTGTTAATGCTTTTGTTTGCTCTCTTAGGAAATGAATCACGGTCTTGCAGTGATACTTCAACTTCGCCTCTTTCTTCCTATGGACAAGGTTCTATCAGCTTGCCCTCTTTTATCATATCTTTGTTCATCTAATTATTGTTTAATTCTTTATCTGTGGTGATAACATAACAGTTAGGAACTTGGCACAATCTTGTTGACATATATTTTGTTGCTAATGCAATGCATGTTGTGATGTGAATCTCAGGAGACGGAAGTTATTTACAGGCTGAACCTTTGTCACCAACCAAGGCCCTGCGTGCAGCAATGCTTAAGAGGCGTTTTGCTGGAACGATTGTGAAGGCACAGCAGAAGGCACTTCTGGACCATGTAATTTTCTGTAATATGTATGCTAAAATTTGTACACTAGTATTACAATTGTGCTATTTAGTCAGCAAGTTTTCTGCTGCACTTGCAGTTCTGGCTGATGTGCTGTTTTGATCTCTTTCTTAGGGGCAGCAAATAGACCCTGCAAAATTACAGTTGGAAAAGGAGAGGCTGGAAAAAAGGCAGCAAGAAGGTAATAATTAACCACGAGCTTCTGATCAGCAATTTTATATAGGCTGGATACATTTTGCTGTCCACCAGTTCTGTGAGTTTGGTCAAGTATCTTACATGTGCACTGAGCTCTCTCTCGTAGTCATGTGGACTTGTAGTTCCCGTTCTTTAAATGTGATACTTTTTCATTTAAACCCAAAATAAACTACACTTGTTTGAATGTTTTACGCAGAAAATAAGCTAAACTTGTTTGAATTCTCATGCCCAAAATAAGATACTTTGAATTCTTATTCCAAAACTAAGATATATACTTGTTTGAATTGTACTACCTCTGTTTCTAAATGTAAGACGTTTTGGCAGTTCAAATTGAACTGCCTGAACTGCCAAAACATCTTATATTTGGGAACAGAGGGTTTATAAGATATGAGATTTTTTTGGTGTTCACAATGGGCCTGTTCGATGCTTCACTATAGTCTCACATGCTGATATGGCACTAATAATAAGTGAGGCGAAAGTGAGGCTTGATATTTTATCTTGAATAGTTTGTTAATGGATGGATTATGTTTTTTGAACAAGTTTATTAGTCATCAGACCTTAATTCTTGTGCACAACTACAAAAAGAATGCCAAAAGTGTCCCTTCCCCAGATTTATTTGTACAGTCCGTAATTTGTGTATTTCATGCCTTGGCTTATAGTGATGTTTCACCTAGTTCAGCTAATTTTGGCATTGTTAGCTACCATTGTGTACTGGCTAGGAACTGATAGTTATTGTGTGCTACGTATATGGTTTATATGCCTTAACCCCGTCCACTCTTAAAATGGTTGTTGATGAACCAAGTATCTTCTTTCTCATGTGTGGTTCTCTGAATTGCCTTTTCCTCTTGCTCGAAACCATCCATGTGCCAGCCAATTTGAAGAGTTCAACTTTGTCTCTAGTCATTCTACGTCCTATTTTGCCATATGTTTCCATTACCAGTGGAGTGCCCTTACATTGGAACATTGTATTTTTTACTTTGCTAGCATGATATGATACAGATATTACTGTAATTCAACATGAAAGTTGTTAAAAGGAAGAGCATCCCTACAAAATTGAGGCATATGTACACATTGGAAAGGGTCATGAATACCACATGATCAAGTTTCAGGGACCATTGCTGTACTTACTTTGATCTTATCTGAAGTAAGTTGGCAATAAGTAAAATACAATCTGGTTAGTAAATGAAAGATGCTTATGCATTAAGCATTAGCGGTAGCTGATAGATACGCATCAGTTAATTATAGACAGTTGCCTGTCAGCTAGACAATCAGTTTATAGCTTCTCTATTAAAGGAAGTCCCGTTGCTTGTAGGCAATCAAGGAAGGAAGAATTCACAACATGAATTGATATTTTTTCAAAGGGTAGCTGTTATTTGTCTGATATGTTAAGATGGATGAGTTGGTTCTTGGTTCTGGGAGTTTTTTCCATTACTGTAGCGTCTGGTATGTAAGTCTAGGTACTAAAGGTTGTGGGTTGTTTGGAACAAACCGACTTACCCCTGTACCGGCCTAGTACTCTATACTCCTTCCATTCCTTAATGTTAGTTATATTTTTGGGCACAATAATGGAGGATTTGGGATAGAAATATCCCTGCTTAGTTTGGTGATTACAGGCATAATTATGGGTGATAAATTAATTATCCTTCCAAAAAATAACTTGGACCACTGCATACATGAAGCATGGCTTCCAAAAATAAATGGCTGTTGGATTTATTTTGGGTAGAATCTGCAGTTCAATGGAAATAAAGCAAATACACCTAACAAATTGGAATTTCTCTCAAAAACATATCTACCTAATAACATTAAGAAACGGAAGGAGTATATAGCAGTATGGATGATGGGCAACAACATGAACTCCTTGAAAATGGAGAACAGAAACTCTAAAAATATATTCTGTATGGCTCATTTTTAGGTCGTACTCTTTTGTGCCGCGTTGACATTGAGTTACACCATTGCCGTTAAATGCTGGCCTTATTATGGCTTCCTCCAAATTCGTTCTGTGCTGCAGAGAAAGAAAGGATTGAGGCCCAGGTGAAGGCCGCTGAAGCTGCTGCACAGTTCAAGTTAGATGAAGAACTAAGGAAGAAGAGGGAGCGAGAAAGGGAGGCAGCACGGCTGGCACTACACATGGTAGTAGCTGCTTGTCCTGTGACCATCCAGCGAGTCTCTAAGCTTGATGTCCCACCGTGGCTATTCAACCTTTTTCCATTTTGCAGATGAAGAAGACCGTTGACATTGACAACAGCGACTTCCTAAAGGACCTGGAAAACATCAGCAAAAAGTGGGAACTAAACCCTCCTGCCAAGCTAATTGTGGATTTCGTCGACGGGATGGAGCTCCCACCTGGCCTCGGAAGCCCGCTGGAGAGGCTCGGGCTTTTCATGAAGAGAGACATCGAAGAAGAGGTCGAAGATGAAATGGAGGACAGCGTATCACCACCCTCCGTGGATGTCGACAGCGTATCACCACCCTCCGTGGATGCCCACAGCATATCACCACCCTCCGTCGATGTCAACAGCATATTACCACCCGCTGTGGATATGGATATTGACGGGGAGGAAGGAGAGATCGGCTGCTGTGGGTAGCATTTTTTTCCTTGTGATTTGTTTCTCATACGTATTGTGTACCAACACGATCGTACATCGTGGTTATAAGGTTACGATGTGATTCTGCCCCGCAAGCGGGCTATGTCGACATAAGCGGAGTGCACTGTAACTGTTGTGGTATTCAGAGTGAGTTTCTCGTACGAATGTTCTGTAAAACAATTGGAAAAGGAGAAAAAAAAAGAGATAGTAGTGAAGTGCTTGTGTATATATATTACGCTTGCGATGGTGGTGTATTATCCCAGTGAAATGGCATTTTGCCTGCAGTCGTGACCAGCACATCCGGATGGTGATGCACAGAATGGCGGACAGGTACGGCCAGGGTAACTACGCTAGGACTTCACTCATACATGTGATGGCTGTCAGATCAACTTGTGTAATCTGAAACTGACACTCGGGGGAGTTTCATGCGTGACCATGAACATGAAAGATGCTGGGTGTCCTGCCGCTTCAAGTCCAAAACTTCTAGGTGCAATGGTCACTTGGCTCAGCTGATGAACACCCAGAGCAATTTGTGCATGGGGTTGCTCATCCATGGTGTGGTGGAATGCGCAGGTATGTCGTGTTGCAACCGTCGGATGGTACATGAAGGGTGCAGTTGGTTCCCCAACGGAGTGTAATGGAATGTCATGGTTCCGTTTCACTGTAATGGGTTGGTTCCGTCCTTGTGTTTGGTGTGCGTAATTCAAAGGAATGGAATGATTACATTTTAGTGTTTGGTTAAATTTTGTAAGTTTGATGCACCACCTTAAGCAATAAAGACCTCCTTTCCCCCGCAAAAATTGATAGCCAAGCACATAATGGCTTATAGCTGGACACACACATGGGTTCTAAATGAGCTGCACTGGACATTTTCCATTTGTTAGTTTTTTCTTTTCTACAATTTGGTAAAAATATGTAAATTATAATCACAGTAAAAAATAAAGTTAGAATATTCGTTCATTATAAATAATATACATACAAATAAAATAACTTACTTGAAAAATATATTTGTGCATTATATATTTGAATATATGTTCATATAATTTTTGAAACTGTTCACATATTTAATAAAATATTCATGTAGTATACAAGAAATATTTATGTTGTTTTAAAGTGTTTACATGTTTAAATTTTTTTGTGTGTTTGCCAAAATATTTATATATTAAAAATGACAAGGCAAATAATATGTATGAAAACAATATATTTTTAAACAACAATATGTAATTCTTAAATTTATATTAATACTTCTTAAATAATTCTTAACTGCTTTACTTTATAAAAATATAATTTGTAAGTATTATTTTAGTTTTATATGCATGGTTTGTCAAATAATACGTGAATATTGTAACAAGGGAAAAACTAAAAATGGGCCATAGTGGTTACAGCCCATTTAAGAGCCATGTGCTTATTTCCTTTCTTTTTTTCATTTCATTTTTTTCTTTTCGAAGTCATGAACATTTTTGAAATTCAAATATTTTTCTTTCAAATACGAATATTTTTATTTAAAATTTCTGAAGATACTTAGAATTTAGGGACATTTTTTCAAATTTGCATTTTTTTTGAAATTACGATTTTTTTCATCAACCTCAAAAAATAGTTTTCGAGATTTAAAAATGTTTAGCAATTTGAAAAAATGTTCATCAATTTTAAATAATGCTCGTAGAGTTCAAAATTTGTAGATCATATATAAAAATGTTCCTGAATTTTCATAAAATATAAAACATATTCGTTGAATTCATAATTTATTCATCATATACAAAAATGTTCAATAAAATTCAAAAAATTTCACGAAAAATTTAAAATTTGTGCATTATAAGACAAAAAATGTTCATCAAAATTCGAAATTTTTTATAAAAATTCAAGAAGTTTTTTAAATGTTAGTTTTTCTAAATTGGCAAACACTTTTGAAATTCATGAGTTATTTTGCGATCCTCAACATTTTTTGATTTTTTTGAATTATCGAACTATTAGAAAGAAGCAAAAAGGGAAAACAGAAAATAAAAAGAAACAAAAAAAGAAAAATAATAATAATAAGGAAACAGGGGAGCCCTGCCCAGGTCTTGGGTCGGCCCAAGTCCGCGCGTAGGGAGCGAGGGTGTGTGCGTTTGGTCGATACTCAACGCATAGCGCGTGGAATAGGAGCTCCCTTGCTATCCTTCGTATGCGGAAAACTCAATTGGGTCGGGTGGCTCTTTGTCTGCGCTATAGAACGAGGTGTTTAGTTCCAGCCCTTGTGGTGAACATTTTTCGTATGAGTTTTCCCTTTGCATCTAACAGGTGGGACCCAATGGTCATAGAGACATAGTGGCGTTTCAGGGGCTTTATATGAGATTCCCTATTAATGTAGGGGGTTTGTGCCAAAACAAAACGATTCATCTCTGCTCAATCGCTAACAGTGGGCCAGGTGCCACACTATCACATGACACGAGCGGCGTATACGGCTGCAAACGAAAAATTGTAATATATATGCACAATAAGGCAAGTTGGTACTAGTTTTTCGTATTTTGCAACTTTCGGCACCAAACAAATTGCACATGCTATGCAACTTTGTGTACGACGTAGGGATGGCAATGGGTACCCATTACCCGCGTACCCTGTGGGTAAAAACCTTATTAGGGTAAGGGTATGGGACAAAAAATTACCCATGGGTACTTAAATGGCAAAATATCATACCCATCGGGTAGAGAGGGTACGGGTATGGGATCGTATAACCCATGCCCGCGTACCCATGTACCCATCTAAAATGTTGACAGGTGGGTTTCCGTTAATATCCCAATGTATTCATTTCCCCTCCTAATCATGCTAGGTAAAAACTCTAATATGTATTCAAATTATCTCTATAATTTATCATGATTTCGTGAAGTTAAAGTGTATGCATATGTGTTGTTGTTTAACATTTTTATATGTCACTTTATAGGCAAGTACTTTTGTTTATGAGAATATGTTGTTGTTACAATATGTTGTTGTACATTGTTGTTTAAGATGTGTTGCTATTAATAATTTATGATTATATGTTGCTTTTTACAACTATTTTCTACTCAATTGATGTGTTCTAAACGCGGGTATTTCTACCCGCGGGTACCCATAAGCCCTGTCGGGTGACGGGTATGGGTAAAAATTGTACCCTTGACGGGTATGGGTATGGGTGTTGGGTAAACTCATGACGGACGGGTAAGGGTATGGGGTAGCTCCACCCGTACCCATACCCTGCGGGTGCCATCCCTAGTACGACGAATGTATTTAACTCCGTTGGCAAAACATAAGTAACTTCCATACGAAAGAACTGCAGCATGGGTACAACTGACACCAACTCGACCTGGCTCATCTACAGAAGCTCCCCCATGCTTGCTATATGGCATCACACTCCTTTTTAGTCAACACAACGTCTTGATGAAATACCAAATGAACAACTTTACTTAGGACAAGATAAGTTCGTTTGCCTCCTACCAGGCTATCTTGCTCGATTGAGACGGGCACGCTGATACGTCTTCAATGTATCTATAATTTTTGATTATTTCATGCTATTATATTATCATTTTTGAATGTTTTATATTCATTTTATAGCAACTTTATATCTTTTTTAGGACTAACCAATTGACATAGTGCCCAGTGCCAGTTGCTGTTTTTTGCTTATTTTTTACTTCGCAGAATATCCATATCAAACGGAGTCCAAAGGCAGCGAAACTTTTTGAAGATTTATTTGGACCAGAATACAACTTGGGAGCCAAGGAAGCACCAGAGGGGAGGCCCATGGGCCCCACCACCCACCTGGGCGCGCCCTGATGGGTGGTGGAGCCCATGGAGGTCCTCTCCACCGCCTCTTAGCTCTATAAATTCCCAGATATCCCAGAAACCCTAGGAGAGCGATCGAAACACAATTCCAGCCGCCGCAAGTTCGAGAACCATGAGATCCAATCTAGATCCCTATTCCGGCACCTTGCCGGAGGGGAACACGATGACGAAGGGGTTCAACATCCTCATTGGTGCTCCTCCGATGATGCGTGAGTAGTTCACCATAGACCTACGGGTCCGTAGGCAGTAGCTAGATGGCTTCTTCTCTCTTTTTGATTCTCAATAAAATGTTCTCCTCGATATTCTTGGAGATCTATTTGATGTAATGACTTTTTGCGATGTGTTTGTTGGGATCCATGAAGTGAGAGTTTATGATCAGATCTATCCATGAATATTATTTGATTTTTCTTTGATCTCTTATATGAATGATTGTTATAGCCTCGTATTTCTTCTCCGAATCTCCAACTAGATCGATTTTTCTTGCAATGGGAAGAGGTGCCTTGTGATGGGTTCGATCTTGCGGTGTCCTCACCCAGTGACAGAAGGGGTAGCGAGGCACGCATGTATCGTTGCTATTAAGGATAAAAAGATGGGGTCTATTCCTACATGAATAGATCTTGTCTACATCATGTCATCGTTCTTATTGCATTACTCCGTTTCTCCATGAACTTAATACACTAGATGCATGCTGGATAGCGGTCGATGTGTGGAGTAATAGTAGTAGATGCTGGCAGGAGTCAGTCTACTAATCTTGGACGTGATGCCTATATACATGATCATTGTCTTGGATATCGTCATAATTATTTGCTCTTCTATCAATTGCCCAATAGTAATTTGTTTACCCACCGTACGCTATTTTCTCGAGAGAAGCCACTAGTGAAATCTACGGCCCCCGGGTCTATCTTTTATCATATTGTTTTCAGATCTATTATTCCAAAAACCCAAAAATACCTTGCTGCACCTTTTCTTTACTTATTTTATTTCGTGTTTTTGCAAGATCTATTTATCCAATCTAGCACAATTTTATCTATCTTTTTATCGTAGAGGGATTAACACCCCTCTTGCGCGTTGGGTTGCAAGTATTTATTCTTTGTGTGCATGTACCATTTACATAGTGTTGCTTGGTTCTCCTACTAGATTGATAACCTTGGTTTCATAACTGAGGGAAATACTTACCATAGCTGTGCTGCATCATCTCTTCCTCTTTGGGGAAATACCGACGCAGATTCAAGCCACGTCACACGCTCGCGCCCGAAACAACGTGTCGCATGTCGCGCCTTACTATGTGGGGCTGAGGGGTTTGGTCAGGTACCTTAATTTACACATGCTCGGATAATGGATGCTGGCCGGCTGTCATCTACCTCTCGTTGGACTCGACGTGCATGTGCCATTTCTTCCACTTGTGCGGGGGCATGCGATGCTTGGGCCACCGTGTAGAGGCAGCTGTGGAAGGATATAGAAGAGGGGTCTAGAGGGGGGGGGGGTGATTAGACCCTTAGCGAGTAAAAGTGGCAGTTTTTAGTTTCTTCAAGTTAAGGTTGAGTTTAGCACAAGTTAAAGGGCATCCAATACATCTAAAGCAAGCATGACAAGCATATAAGCAGCAGAAAGAGTAAAGCATGCAATTTGCAAGAAAGTAAAGGGATGAGATTAGAGTGTGCAAACGCAATGGAGACGCGGAGAATTGGCGTGGTTCCGATAGGTGGTGCTATTGTACGTCCACGTTGATGGAGACTTCAACCCACGAAGGGTAACGGTTGCGCGAGTCCACAGAGGGCTCCACCCATGAAGGGTCCATGAAGAAGCAACCTTTTCTATCCCACCATGGCCATGCCCACGAAGGACTTGCCTCACTCGAGTAGATCTTCACGAAGTAGGCGATCTCCTTGCCCTTACAAACTTCTTGGTTCAACTCCCCATCATGAAGGAGGCTCCCAAGCGACACCTAACCAATCTAGGAGACACCACTCTCCAAAAGGAAATAGATGGTGTGTTGATGATGAACTCCTTGCTCTTGTGCTTCAAATGATAGTCTCCCCAACACTCAACTCTCTCTCTTGGATTTGGTAGAAACAAGATTTGAGTGGAAAGCAACTTGGGGAAGGCTAGAAATTAATGTTCAAATGGTAGGAATAGAATCTCTTGATCTCAACACATGAGCAAGTGGTTCCCTTTTAGAAACTGAATGGTGGAAGTGTAGGCATGTTCTGATGGCTCTCTCTTATGAGAAGAAGGGGGTGGAGGAGTATACATAGCCTCCACACAAAATCCAACCGTTGCACACTTTTGACCCATCTCGGTGGCACCGATCAGAAAATTCGGTGGCACCGATTTGTGCAAAAATATGAACGTTGGGAATCTCGGTGGGACCGACTGGAACAACTCAGTGGGACCGATGTGCCAGGGATTAGGGAAAACTTCATCTTGGTGGCACCAATTGCATCATATCGGTGGGACCGAAGTGAATGCAATGAGTAACATAGAATCAGTCAAGCCAACTCGGTGGGACCGAAGTGAATGCAATGAGTAACATAGAATCGGTCAAGCCAACTCGGTGGGACCGATTGCAACATCTGGTGAGACCGAAGTGATTGCAACAAGTCATAGAGCACTGGCAAGGCCATCTCTGTGAGACCGAGATCCGTATCGGTGAGATCAAATCGTTAGGGTTTTGGCAGCGGCTATGTCAAGATGAACTCGGCGGCTCCGGATGGGAAAACATATCGGTGGGGCCGAGTTGGAGTTTAGGTTTTGGACATATTTGGATAGAGAAAGTGGCTGAGGGTTTTGGAGCAATATCAGTATGCACTTGAGCAACAAGATCATTAAGCAAAATCTCATCCCCTTTTAATAGTATTGGCTTTCCTATGGACTCAATGTGATCTTGGACCACTTAAACAAAAATGTAGAGTCTTGATATTTTGCCAATCCTTGTCCTTATCATTTCTAAGGGGTTACACAGCCTCTTCTCCATGCCACGCCACTGTTGAACTTTTCTGAAATACACTAGATAAAACTATTAGTCCAACAAGAGATATGTTGACATTAATTACCAAAATCACCCAGGGAGCACTTGTGCTTTCCCTTTTTGGTAATTGATGAAAACATACATCAAAGGTTCAAGTAAATAATATGAAGAGTAGTAAGTAAAGGTTTGGAAGAACATGTAACTTGCATGACCTGCCCCTACATGTATGCAATCATGTGATGATAGAATTGAAAGTACATGTGAATGCACAACATGACAAAGTAAGTAATGAGTTACATGTATCTTGGCCATATGCATCAGAGCAAAAAGTGAAGTGAGATGTACCTTCATGTTTATGAATCCCTCTTGCAAACAATATGTGCAAAAGCAAGAGATCATCATGCACATGAGTGTGATGCATATACTTACCTTGTGGTTCTTGAGCTGACTCTTGAAGAGGTAGACTTGAGAAAACGTGGTTAAATAACACAAGAGAACTTCAAGCAAGAGAGATTTCAAGATCTACCAGAGTACCAAGACTGGGATGACATGTAGTAGCTGTGTATCACAGAGTGACTAGTTCATTTGAGTATTAACATGTCCCCAAAGAATTAAGGATTTGCAATAAATTCCAAGGATTTTTCTCCCCAATATCTAGGTTTCCTCTCCCCCTGAATCTAACATCTGATAATGGGAGTAGGTAGGGTGAGATAAAATCAGAGCAAAAAGATATTATAGTAGAGTAGGCTCAAAGCAAATTAAAGGCTAAAATAATGACTGACATATCTTTCCCCTCTTAAAGATATGTGAATTCTCTCCTCTTATGAAAATGCATCTCTCTTAGAAGATCTTTAATGTGCTCTCTCTCATTACAGACAAGCTTTGATGTGCTCTCTCTCCCCCTTTGACATCAATTTCCAAGAAGGGTCCTTCATGGATATAATTCAAGTGAGTGTGGTCCTAGAGAGACACAAGTAAGCAGTATGCAGCTTAAGATGCAGGTAGAGGGAAAGAATCATTGAGTGGAGCTGATAAAACATAAACACTTTAAGATGACAAAACTATTTTCTTAGCAGTGAATTGGTGGCGCCGATTTGTATCTATCAGTGACTCCGAGATGAGGCAGTCACAGACAAAGCATATCGGTGAGACCGAGTTAGTCCGTTGGGCAAAACCGATGAACTGTTTTGCAAGTAGAACATGCGCTTCGGTCTAGACGATAGGCTTGGATCGATGGAACCGAGTTCAACGCAGAGGAAAGATTTTGTCAACTCAACTCAGTTGCAATAGAAATTTCTCAAAGATTTTCCAGGAATTTGACAAAATTTGCAATGAATTTGCTTAAAGATACAAAACAGAAAAGAAATGAAATAAAGAGAATCTAGATGAAGTTTTTTTTGCTTTAGAAGGGAAACACAATAGAAAGATAAATACAAAGAAATGCAATGAACAAAAAGAACACTAGAGAACTTCATCTAGGGGTGGTCGGCGAGATAGTCACCTATGTTAGAGTATATTGACTTAGGAGTCAAGTGAGATCACTTGATCATAGGTCATACTCATCGTTAAGCTCAATATGGGGTTGCCATTTTTCATTTAAGCATCTTGATGTATTCTCATCTTGTTGAGTTACTTTGGCTCATGACTTGGAGCAAATCTTCTCTAAGATGGAAAGACATACCTTGGGTTGTGGTGTTGAACTTGATCATGTAGTTGAACTTCTGGTGGATGCTCAATGTTGATGTGGTCCATCAAGAGTTGGGAGCATCCTTAGGAATTTGATGCTCATCTTCTACATGGGTTAGTCTTGCAAGGAATAGCACTTGTGTATCCAAAATGACAAGAGTGAAATTCATCATATTGATATTGTCAAAGGATATGTTGAGTGTGTTCATGCTTCCTTGATTTCAACAACCAAAGCATAGATACTTGGTGATGTAGAAATTGCTCAAGATGTGAGTGATTTGCTATCTCATAGATTGAGGCTCATCCGAGTACCTACAAGGATTAGATACCATACAAGGGTGCAAATGTATCCAAGATAAATGATAGTCATCATTCACTAATGCAGGATGCTGCTAATGCGACACTACAATCAGAGAACCTTCGAGAAACTGTGTGCGATGCCATAATCGCAAACGGTGCTGTATGAAAACCGTCAGAAATGTATAAAACGTTTGCGATGACGGATGCATCAAACACGGTTCAGGTTTTAGTTGCGTGTGCGATGAAGGGCATACGGTTCAGTTCAATTAACTGTTTGCGATGAGGAGAAACAAAAGAAACGGGCAGCCAGATGAAGGCGTGTGCGATACACAACATACGGTTCACTGGGATGAACTGTGTGTGATTAGGCAACACAAAAGAAACGGGCAGCCAGATGAAGGTGTGTGCGATATACAGCATACGGTTCACTCGGATGAACTGTTTGTGATTAGGCAACACAAAAGAAACGGTCAGCCAGATCAAGGTGTGTGGGATATACGGCATGCGGTTCATTCGGATGAACTATTTGCGTTGACACAAGAGTACAGAAACGGTTCAACTTAACAAGACGTGTGTGTTGTGCGATGGGATTGCATGCGGTTCAATCGGCCCTTGTCGTCAGTGTGTGACCTCTGTGGCAACCGTTCGCTCCCCAGGCGCCTCTTCGTGTACCGTGGCAACCGTCCACCGACTCTTCGCCTTTCCCTCTTGATTTGGAACTGCTGTCGCACGCTAGCTCTTCCTCCCTCCTCCATTTTCCTTCACCCTTCCTTCTGCCATTCTTTGATCGTCTTCTCCATGGAGGGAACAAGCCGGAAACGACCCCGTTATTCTTGCCCCGATCTGAATGATGATGCGGTGGAGGAACTCATTGATCGGTGCGACGTCATCACCTCGGCTAGCATGGCAGGTTCGTTCAAGACCATTCTTGACTCAACTAATAACATCATTACAAGGAACCCAAGGTTCAGGAGCGGTTTGATCTCCCCTATCTTCTTCGCCGTGACCCTGCTGACTGGCGCGGGGACGAGGGAAGCATCGCCTTGTGTAAGTTGATGCCGCTTGATAATGATACGTATGATGTTAAGATGCCATCGCTTGAGGGCAAGGCTTGGGCAGGCGCAAATAGAGATTGGGTTATTTATATTGGGTACAACTGCGAGTGGGAACTTGTGAATGTGTACACTCGTCACCGGGTTCCACTTCGAAAAATCTCAGACGACTGCCCAGAGGTTGAGTACACCTGTATTCTACGTGAGTTCAAATACGATCATGCTGACTGTCGTCTACGGAAGATAGCAATTTGTCGAGTTCCCAACCGCTCTTGGGGTTATAGGAATGCTTATGTTGTTGCTATCTTCGACAAGCTTGTTGCCGTCCTTCGTTGTTCGACTAGATGGATATTGCTCAAAAATCAGTTTCTATACACGGATGAGTACCGTGATGCAATTCAATACGAGGGTCTTGTGTTTGCTGCCACCACTCGTGGCACTATTTTTTCCTGGAATCCTCATGATTTCGGTACGTCTGTCTTCCACTAATTCTAATTGTTTCATCCACATGCATGCGGGTTAGCTAGTTTCCCTTTACTAATTAACCTTCTTGTGTTTCCAAGGTCCTGTGAACATTCCACCACCTATACTTGAAAATTTTATTCACGAGCATGAGGACGAGCAGGACCCATATACTCAGTGGCACCTGGCAACTTATTCTGATGGATCACCTCTTCTTGTCTATATACGGGGCACTGCTGATGTTACTAAGGAAGCATGTGTTGTCTCGTATGGTCGCACTCTCCGGACCTATTCCAACATCCGTTGCAGGGTATTCGGGATGGATACTGGTGTACTAGCGCCAACACCTTCTCCCTGGTTCAGTATTGAAAGTCTTGGAGGAAACTCACTCTTCCTTGGACAAAACTATCCAATGATGGTGGAAGGCGATCCATCTACTGTTGACACAACGTTACTACCATTTATCAGAAGCAACTATATCTATACCTCAGACATTACTATGCTTCCCTACCGTCCCAATATGGGTATTGAAATAGGCCGCTTCAACCTGGATGATCAGTCCTGCGTTGGTCTCGAGATTGACAGTAGCTGGCCCTTCCCAGAGAATCACTTCTGGTTCAAAGCAAGCGTTTCCAACGCCGACGAGTGGTTGAGCTGAAGTTCATTTCACCGCTTTGTTATTTGTTGTGTGAGAAAAACTTTACTAGAATGTTTTGTTGGAAATGATGTATAATCCAACGTGTATCCTCGTTGTCGTTGTGGGTTGATGACTTGTTGTATGTAATCAATGGTACATTTGCATATGCGTCCATGAACTCACGCCTGCTAGTGGTGTCCATATGAATAGTGCTAGTGATTTTTAGTTGCAAAAATTAGATAGTGCTAGTGATTTGTAGCTGCATATTTTGACAAATCGCAGTGTTACAAGGTTGACAAATGGCAATGTTACTAGATAAACAAATGTCAGTCTTTCCAGTTTGAGAAATGGCAACATACCCAAAATGACAGATATGCAAATCTTACCCAATTGTTTGTACGTTGTTGCACACGGGTCATGCAAAACAACCTTTTGTGTTGAAGGGATGCAGAAATCCTGCTCGGCACATTTTCCCTTGGCTTCCTGGGGAAGCTGTCGGTTTGCATACGGGTGTCCTAACTAAAACATTTGCGATGAGTGTTTTATATTTAAAAACCATTGACGTTTTTTTCAAAAGAAAATCGTTTGATAAGTCTGTACATTAAGAGAGAAAAACGCAAGTTCGTTCAAACCATATCTTTCATTTAGTCACACTGCGAATTTATATTCATATGATCGAGAATTCAAGATACATTATTAAACCCCAAAAAAATATTTCCGGCGGCGGCAGAGGCGGCGTGCCGCGCCGTGGTTGTCGTTGTCGTCCTCCGGGACGCCGTTGTTGAAGTCTTCAAGGCAGCACAAAATGTTCTTCACATGTAAATCAAACATCATGTCGTCGCGCGATCAACGGGCGGGGCGCAGGAGGACGGCAACTGGCGCCGCTGAGAGGTAGCGGTCGACGGTAGCGTCCCATGCCGCTGAGGGGGGGGGGGCATGGGCACGGGCGCGGCGAGTGCAACCAAACGCACGGGGACCGGTGCCGTGGTGGGTGGAGGGGCACGCAAGGGCGCGGCGGATGCAGCCAAACGCACGGGGGCCGGCGGTATGGTGGGTGGAGGGGCGCGCACAGGCACGGGCACGGGCGCTGGCGCTGGCATGTACACGAGCTCGCGCGGGTCCGCGGAGACTTCGCTGACGCCCGCGGCTTCTAGCTCTGCGATAGTGCTCGGCGACCAGCCCGCCAATGCTACGGGGATGGTCGCTGGCGCAGGCGCGTGGATGGGAACTGGGACGGGAGCGGGGGCAGCAACCGCCGCAGCTAGCTCGTTCTGGGCCATGTCCATGAGGCCCCATTCCTCCTTATTTTCTATCTCCTCCGGCTCGGAGTCGACTTCACCAAACTTGAAGACTAGTGGCAGATGATCATTCCGCGCCATGGCGGTGGAGGTCTGCAGGGGGGGGGGAGGGGAATGGGAGGCGAACAGTAAGGCCGCCCGTATTAAACCGCGGCTCGGGCGCCATTAATGGAGAGGAAGGCGGGCGGCCATGGAAGTCAAAGGGCTCACTTCCCAGTGAGCCTGCGCAGCGTAAAGCTTGCACGCTTCCCGGTGAGCCTACGCATTGGAGGACAGCTTGCACGCCTTTCGGTCAGCCTGCGCACCGGACTGCGCTCGCACGCCTCCCGTTCAGCCAAGGTCAAGCAGCTGTCTGCACGGCACCTCCTACAGCCATTAAAACCAAGACAAGTGGCGCCCCATGAATGGTTAACAGAACGCACACGTTTTGAATTATACAAACGTTTGAGATATTGAGTGGCAGCTACTTTTTCAAATGCCTTTGATGGCTGTCATTATTCGAGTGCGCCTTGTCTCAAAATGGACACGAAAAATACCACATCATGTCGGGCGCCATTCCATGATAGAATGCCAAGTTTCATGAATTTCAAACGAGTTTTCGATTTACTAGAATTTAAAAACCAGGCATCTCAATGTTTTGTCGGCAATCAACGGTGCCCTGGTGTTTGAAATTCATTCCCACTTATTGCGTGGGACCTAAGCATGCACCCAAGGACACATATTTGATTTTTCAACCAATTTATATGCACTGGAGCATGTGCATGTAGTTCAAATTTGAATTATGCACATAAATGCATTGAAAACTCAGTTAATGCATAAAAATGTCCAAAAGAACCCAAAAAATCCCAAAAATTGACACAACACTCCTGTGGTTCTATGTTGACACGAGAAATTTTTTGGAAGCAATAAGAGGCAGTGGATATCGTTTCGTCCCCAAAGGTGGGACGTTCCCTACCGAAACCATGATGCTTGTTGTGAGAAGCTCTGGTTTGTGAGAAGCATATACCCAAACCTGCCCCAAACGGGACAAAATTTTTACCACGGCATGGTGATGCCGCTCCATGAAAGCATGCCAAGTTTCATGAATTCAGACGAGTTTTGGATTTACTAGAATTTTAAAACAAGGCATCTCAATGTTTTGCCGGCAATCAACGGTGCCCTGGTGTTTGAAATTCATTCCCATTTCTTGCATGGGACCTAAGCATGCACCCAAGGACACAGATTTGTTTTTCCAACCAATTTATATGCACTGGAGCATGTGCATGTAGTACAAATTTGAATTATGCACATAAATGCATTGGAAACTAAGTTAATGCATAAAAATGTCCAAACGAACCCCGAAAAACCCCCAAAATTGACACAACACTCTTGTTGTTCTATGTTGACACGAGAATTTTTTTGAAAGCAATAAGAGGCAATGGATATCGTTTCGTCCCCAAAGGTGGGACGTTCCCTACCAAAACCATCATGCTTGTTGTAAGAAGCACTGGTTTGTGAGAAGCATATACCCGAACCTACCCCAAATGGGACAAATTTTTAACACGACATGTTGATGCCGCTCCATGATAGCATGCCAAGTTTCATGAATTTCAGACGAGTTTTGGATTTACTAGAATTTAAAAACCAGTCATCTCAATGTTTTGCCGGCAATCAACAGTGCCCTGGTGTTTGAATTTCATTCCCATCTCTTGCATGGGACCTAGAAATTCACCCAAGGACACATATTTGATTTTTCAACCAACCTTAGTGCATTGGAGCATGTGCTTGTAGTTCAAATTTGAATTATGCACATAAAATGCCTAGAAAACCCAGTTAATGCATACAAATGTCCAAACGAACCCCGAAAAATCACAAAAAATGACACAACACTCCTGTTGTTCTATGTTGACACTAGAAAATCTTTGAATGCAATAAGAGGCAATGGATATTGTTTCGTCCCCAAAGGTGGGACGTTCCCTATCGAAACCATCATGCTTGTTGTGAGAAGCTCTGGTTTGTGAGAAGCTTATACCTGAACCTGCCACAAACGGGACAAATTTTTTACCATGGCATGTTGATGCCGCTCCATGATAGCATGCCAAGTTTCATGAATTTCAGATGAGTTTTGGATTTACTAGAATTTAAAAACCAGGCATCTCAATGTTTTGCCGGCAATCAACAGTGCCCTGGTGTTTGAATTTCATTCCCATCTCTTGCACGGGACCAAGAAATTCACCCAAGGACACACATGTGATTTTTCAACAAACTTTAGTGCATTGGAGCATGTGCTTGTAGTTCAAATTTGAATTATGTAGATAAAATGCCTAGAAAACCCAGTTAATGTATAAAAAGGCCAAACGAACCCCGAAAAATTCCAAGATTGAACACAATACTCCTGTTGTTCTATGTTGACACTAGAAATTTTTTGAAAGCAATAAGAGGCAACGGATATCGTGTCGTCGCCAAAGGTGGTACGTTCCCTATCGAAACCATCATGCTTGTTGTGAGAAGCTTTGATTTGTGAGAACCTTATACCCAAACCTGCCCCAAATGGGACAAAATTTTCACCATGGCATGTTGATGCCGCTCCATGATAGCATGCCAAGTTTCATGAATTTCAGATGAGTTTTGGATTTACTAGAATTTAAAAACCAGGCATCTCAATGTTTTGCCGGCAATCAACAATGCCCTGGTGTTTGAAATTCATTCCCATCTCTTGCATGGGACCTAGAAATTCACCCAAGGACACACATGTGATTTTTCAACCAACTTTGGTGCATTGGAGTATGTGCTTGTAGTTCAAATTTGAATTATGCAGATAAAATGCCTAGAAAACCCAGTTAATGTATAAAAAAGGCCAAACGAACCCCGGAAAATTCCAAGATTGAACACAACACTCCTGTTGTTCTATGTTGACACTAGAAATTTTTTGAAAGCAATAAGAGGCAACGGATATCGTGTCGTCGCCAAAGGTGGTACGTTCCCTATCGAAACCATCATGCTTGTTGTGAGAAGCTTTGATTTGTGAGAACCTTATACCCAAACCTGCCCCAAATGGGACAAAATTTTCACCATGGCATGTTGATGCCGCTCCATGATAGCATGCCAAGTTTCATGAATTTCAGATGAGTTTTGGATTTACTAGAATTTAAAAACCAGGCATCTCAATGTTTTGCCGGCAATCAACAATGCCCTGGTGTTTGAAATTCATTCCCATCTCTTGCATGGGACCTAGAAATTCACCCAAGGACACACATGTGATTTTTCAACCAACTTTGGTGCATTGGAGTATGTGCTTGTAGTTCAAATTTGAATTATGCAGATAAAATGCCTAGAAAACCCAGTTAATGTATAAAAAAGGCCAAACAAACCCCAAAAATTCATTCCCATTTCTTCCATGGGACCTAAGCATGCACTTAAGGACACAGATTTGATTTTTCAACCAATTTGTATGCACCATTTTGTAATTCAAATCAAGTAGATCCCACACAGTTTATTCTCACCAACCGTGTGAGATGTAGTACAAAATATATTGGAGCACCGTCGGTGTATAGTACGCCTATGGCTTACGCGAGAAGGTGCGTCGGCTACAGTCCACAGCCGGCGTGTCAAGCACACTAGCTCCCTCCCCCAAAACTCCCGTCTCTGCATCCCTCTCTGCTTCAGTCCCTTGATTCAAATTTTCAGTAGCCCCGGAATTTTACTCCCGCCTCTGCATCCCTCGCAATCTCAAAAATATCTGCTCGCCCTTGATCCAAATTTTCAGTAGCCCTGCCTTGTTACTCCCGCCTAGTAAAATTTTCAGTTGCCGCAGTATTTCCTCAAACACAACCTCCGCTCACACAGACACACACAACCCTCGAAACCATTGGTAGGTCGCCGCCATCGCCGGCGCCTCCATCCTCAACCTCTGCCTGTGTGCCGAGGACCTCGAGTAGCCAATGGCCAAAAAGAGGTTTATCGCGGCCTTTTCGCCCGACGCCGGCGAGGTGTCCCCGTCGTCCTCCGCAGGCCCGATCCGCCGTCGCCGGTCCCCCGATCCTCCCGCCGCTGCGCCCCTATGCCGGTTCGAGGACTTCCCCGTCTTTCCCTGGACCCGGCAGCGGATGAAGTCCTACCTAGGGGTTCGGCAGTGGCGGTGGGGGACGTGGGTCGCCTAGATTACAGATCGAGAGACCCACACTCGCTGGTGGCTCGGTAGCTTCCACACGGCCGAGCTCGCGGCCATGGAGTACGACCGCTGGCAGGTCCGCTACCATGGCGCGGCGGCTAGGCTCAATTTCCCCTTCGGCACACGTCCGGTCCACCTTGTTCTGCCGGAGCCAGGGGTGGTGAGCTCGGCTTTGGCGCGGGAGGACCGCGAGGCGTGGGAGCATCTCGAGGCCGAGTGCCAGGAGCTCGTGGAGGCGGAGTGGGCGATCTTTGCCGGCGCGGAGGGCGGCGAGGTTATCGCGCTCTCCTCCGATGACGAGGTCGAAGGCGGCGAGGACGGCGACGCAGAGGGCGGCGAGGTTATCGCGCTCTCCGCTGATGACGAGGTCGAAGGCGGCTGCGACGGCGGCGCGGAGGGCGTCGAGGTGGGCCCCCAGGACGAGGAGGTCGATGTCGACGAGTGGAGGAGTGCCTTCCCCAACGACCCCGACGACGGTACTGGCCTGGACCCGGCTCGCGGCACACCGTACATGACGAGGAAGGATTGGCTCGACCTCTACTTCGACCAAAAGTAGTTTAGCTTAGTTTAAATTTATGTTTTATGTTCGGTTATGCACAATTATCTATGTTTATGTTTGAATGCATGCTACTTTTGGTTGAACCTGCTTTGAACTTGATCAAATTAAAGTTTACAACCTTAAGTTTAGGGGATCGACTAGAAAAGGCCAAAAATTGTTGGAGTATATATATATATATCCACTAAGGGTTTTAGTCCTTTAACTTTTTAAGGATTGCCTAGAGATGTCCTTATGACTTGTTTATTTCAGTTCTTCACAATGTGATGCTCTATATGTGCAACTATTTGCTGTGCAGTTCAATTTCATCAATAACAGTTTCAACAATACCACTATGAATTATGATATTTGGTTGCTGTTAAGGATATTGCAGTTAACTTGCCTTTTCGTTTTTCAATTGTCGTTTAGCAACATGCATTGTACTGAATGACTAAATATGCAATCCCAGGCTACATAGCAACAAGGAAGAGTGTTACCTTAATGTCCTGATGATGTCTAGATATACATGTAATAAAATCTTATATAATGGGATGGATGGAATGTTGTACTACATCATTTTTTTCAATTGTTGTTTAGCTTCTAATATTAACTTGGTGCTTTTAGGTACATATATCATTGGCAAAGATCCACACTTCGACCCTTTCTGCGCATGGGGCAATGAGATATTCATGAACCAGCATCAAGTGAGGAAATTGATAAAGATTGTTACTAAAATGGGTCAAAAGATGTCAATCGAACTATTTGTTTACACTTTATGCAAGACAACAGTGAACTGCAGGATGGTAAGTTAGAACCCTGTAGCCTTCTTTTTACTGCCCGTAATGAGTTGTGTTAGATGACAATATCTGAATCTTTTTTCTTTTGCAGTGGATCCTGAAGCAGTTTACTCAAGATTACCTCTCAAACTACATGATTGGCGGCCGGCCATCACAAGGGGTTGGACTAGAGTCCTGCATGCCTTCTGCATCCAGGAGAGCACAATAGGGCCATTCCGCTTCACCTTGTTTAGCAACTGGAATGTCTGTCGCCTCTTTCTTTACCATCTGTAATAGTACAAGTATAGAACCCTGGTACATCATTCTTTATTTGGTGCTTCTGTAATTTTTAAACATATGTACCTGTGAATCGAATAATGCATTGGTTGTTTGAACCTGATGGATATGAATAAAGCTATAGCCTACTTTCAAGTTTAAATTAGGTACAATTTTAAATAGCAGCAATTAAATTAGGGCGAAATTACGTTGTGCAGGTCATTACGGCACACACGGTGGGTAAAACACAAACGTTTGCGATATACACCATAATCCGAGACGGTTCACAGAGAGGAAACATGTGCAAGCATGCACACAGTTGCCGTTCGCAAAGCGTGTGTGATGTTAGACACTATCACATATGGTGGAGGAAAACTAAATGTGTGTGATTGTCTACCTATCGTACACGGTTTATAATCATGAATTGTTTGTGATGTGTCAGGCATCATAAATCTCCTGTGCTTGGAATCTGCCTGGAAAGCTCCCGTGCCTAGAATCTGCCAGGTTTTAGGCAGAACCACAAAACTCCGACTGCGATGGCAATGCGAGCACAAACGAGTAGCAAGGATGAAGCGTTTGGGATATTCGAGATATCGGAAACGGTTATATAGGGACAACTGTATGCATCAAAGCTCCCTATCCCCGACGGTTTCTGGGTCGTGTGGGAAGGCCCCCCCCTATCGCCCACACTCACTTGGCAACGGTTCCAAATGCCGTCGCAGAAAGGGGTAAAAAACCGTTTGTTTAGGACCGACGCGCACCAGTGATTAGAGAAATATCAAGGATTAGTCATATAGGCTCATGCCTTGCATGTATCCAAATGGAATTTCTATTCCAAATTTGAGGCATCAATGATGTTCAACTCACTCCTCAAACGAAAAATATCTTTTCATCAAGCGGTTTAGTGAAGATATCCGCCAATTGCTTGTCGGTACGAACGTGCTTAAGATTGATATCTCCTTTAGTAACATGATCACAAATGAAATGATGACGAACTTCAATATGTTTAGTTTGAGAATGTTGCACGAGATTGTGTGCAATCTTAATAGCACTATCATTGTCGCAAAGAAATGGAACATGTCTCACATGTATCCCATACTCTTTAAGTGTTTGGGTCATCCAAAGTAATTGAGCACAACATGATCCGATGGCAATGTTGTCGGAGTAACTAGCCACGGGTAGCCTCATCAGCTTCCCATGGTGTTTCAAGACATCGGGGCCGACAGCGCCCCTCAAGAATCAAAGACCAAAGCGCCGCCTTCTCGCAGCCGGCTGGTCCAAGCGGCTGGCTGCCAGAAGACGGCAAGGCCCAGAAGACGGCCTCAAAGTGGACCGACTCCTAGCAGGCAGCCTCTAGAGAGGCCGGCTCCTAGTAGGCGGCCGCAAGCGTCCTCAGAGTCTACACCCAAATAAATAAGATGAGGCGAGGCGTGGCTATAACACGCCCTGCCACCCCCAAATCCAGGGCCAAGCGTGGCCTGATACGTCTCCAATGTATCTATAATTTTTGATTGTTCCATGATATATTATATTCTGTTTTGGACATTAATGGGCTTTATTATACAATTTTATATTATTTTTGGGACTAACCTATTAACCGGAGGCCCAGCCCAGAATTGCTGTTTTTTTGCCTATTTCAGAGTTTCACAGAAAAATAATATCAAACGGAGTCCAAACGGAATGAAACCTTCAGGAACGTGATTTTCCGAACGAACGTGATCCAGAGGACTTGGACCCTACGTCAAGACATCAACCAGGAGGGCACAAGGTAGGGGGCGCGCCTACCCCCCTGGGCGCACCCTCCACCCTCGTGGGCCCCATGTTGCTCCACCGACGTACTTCTTCCTCCTATATATACCTACGTACCCCCAAACTACCAGGTACGGAGCAAAAAACCTAATTCCACCGCCGCAACCTTCTGTACCCGTGAGATCCCATCTTGGGGCCTTTTCCGGAGCTCCGCCGGAGGGGGCATCGATCACGGAGGGCTTCTACATCAACACCATAGCCTCTCCGATGATGTGTGAGTAGTTTACCTCAGACCTTCGGGTCCATAGTTATTAGCTAGATGGCTTCTTCTCTCTTTTTGGATCTCAATACAATGTTCTCCCCCTCTCTTGTGGAGATCTATTCGATGTAACCTTCTTTTGCGGTGTGTTTGTTGAGACCGATGAATTGTGGGTTTATGATCAAGTTTATCTATGAACAATATTTGAATCTTCTCTGAATTTTTTTATGTATGATTGGTTATCTTTGCAAGTCTCTTCAAATTATCAGTTTGGTTTGGCCTACTAGATTGATCTTTCTTGCAATGGGAGAAGTGCTTAGCTTTGTGTTCAATCTTGCGGTGTCCTTTCCCAGTGACAGTAGGGGCAGCAAGGCACGTATTGTATTGTTGCCATCGAGGATAACAAGATGGGGTTTATATCATATTGCATGAGTTTATCCCTCTACATCATGTCATCTTACTTAAAGCGTTACTCTGTTCTTATGAACTTAATACTCTAGATGCATGCTGGATAGCGGTCGATGTGTGGAGTAATAGTAGTAGATGCAGGCAGGAGTCGGTCTACTTGTCTCGGACGTGATGCCTATATACATGATCATACCTAGATATTCTCATAACTATGATCAATTCTGTCAATTGCTCAACAGTAATTCGTTCACCCACTGTAATACTTATGCTCTTGAGAGAAGCCACTAGTGAAACCTATGGCCCCCGGGTCTATTTTCCATCATATTAATCTCCCGTCAACAAGTTATTTCTAGCGTCGTCTTTATTTTGCTTTCTTTACTTTGCATCTTTATCATAAAAATACCAAAAATATTATCTTATCATATCTATCAGATCTCACTCTGTAAGTGACCGTGAAGGGATTGAAAACCCCTTTATTGCGTTGGTTGCGAGGATTTATTTGTTTGTGTAGGTGCGAGGGACTCGTGCGTGGCCTCCTACTGGATTGATACCTTGGTTCTCAAAAACTGAGGGAAATACTTATGCTACTTTGCTATATCACCCTTTCCTCTTCAAGGGAAAACCAACGCAGTGCTCAAGAGGTAGCATGGCTACAGTGCACCGTACCAGACGAAGATCTCCCGTCCGGCGCGGCACTGTTGCCACTCCGCCCATGACATCACCCATGGCAGAGAAGGCCATGCTCCCACTATGGGCTGTCGGTACGGCGCACAGGCGGTGGGCCCTACCTGCCAGTAAGAAGCCAGAAGGCGGCGAGTTCGGACCAGTCGGCATGAGGGGAAGCCGACTCCTACCAGGCGGCCCTCCCCCTCCCTCAAAGTCCGTGCGCCATTAATCAGAAGAGATGGTGAATGGCTACAGTGATCGCCCGCCAGGCGGCGATACTGTAGCCACGCCACCCCTGACAAAGCATGCATCATTACCAGCATCGCTATAGTGCTGGGCATCCGGCCAGACCCGCAAGCGGCGGGTGCGGCCTGTCGGCCAAGTACGAGACAACCAGCGAGGCCCACCAGGCGGCGGGCCCCAGCGGCCGGTGGAGAAGCCGGCGACCGTAGAAACTGACAGCCGGGGCCTACACCCGCCCAGATTACCTTTGTACCCCTGGGGGGTAGGCCTTTATAAACCCCCAAGGGCACCCATGCAAAGGGTTCAGACCTTAGTTCATTCACCCACACATATAGAGAGAGGAAGCTAGGTCTAGCCTTGCTCTTCTCCCCTCTCTAGAGAAACAGCTCAAGGAGCAAGCTTGTAGCCACCATTGTTGCTTGAGTGATCATGCGGAGACCCGGCAGAGCAGGACTAGGGGTGTTATCTCCTAGGAGAGCCCCGAACCTGGGTAAGATTCGTCGGCGTGCATGTTTGCGCCTTATCCTGTTTCCTGGCACCGGCGACGTATTATTAGCCCCCTCCATGATAAGCCATCCTTTGGCATATGTCGCACGACACCCCCGACAAATGTATTCCGCTTAGGCGGTTGATACGTCTCCGTCGTATCTATAATTTTTGATTGTTCCATGCCAATATTCTACAACTTTTACATACTTTTGGCAACAATTTATATGATTTTCTTGGACTAACATATCCTATATACCTAAGAAGTTCACCCCCACTACCCTCAGAGGGCTGCCTCCTCGACCTCCTTGGCAAGCTCGACATCGCCAACGAGCCGGCCTCCGACCTAGAGTCGATCGGCTCCACTGACCCGATGCTTGTCGACTCTGACACGGCATCGCTTGACGCCTTCCCCACCAACATGGTGGTCATCGACGACCCTCTCCCTCGTGCTGACAGCAGCGGCAGCACCGTCACGGAGGTGCTCGTCATCAGCCATGACGGAGCCTCTGGTGGCGCTCAAGACCTGCTGCAGGCGCCCTGCGGGACCTGTCTGCGCCCATCGCAGAAGATGCTGACGCTGAGACGTTGGAAGCCCACCGCGTCTCGCTCGTCGAAAGCGCCAAGAAGTTGGCCACCATGAGACGCCTCTCAGAGGCCTATCAGCGCGAGATCGACCGCGCTATTGGCGGAACACGGGCTGCCAGCGGGCCCAGCCGCATTGGCCCGGTCCGGCAGCGTGGCCCCGCAATCGCCAGCATGTTTGGGACAGACCGCCCTGTCTATGCCACGCCCATGGAGAACATACGAGCTGCCCAGGCGGCAGCAGATGAGCTGGACCACCTCGAGGGCCAGGAGCGTCGTTACATGACGGAGCACGTCCAGCAGCTCATTGATGCGGCTGCCGTGCTGCAAGAGGCCGGCTGCCGCGCAGAAGATCCTGGCCAGCGGGTTGAGAACCCACCCCCTCGCCGAGAGCAAGACGCGACCTCCCAGACGCCGACTGGTGGCGTCCGCGACAGACGAGACAAAGAGCCGGCTGCTAGCCGTAGCCGCACACGCCTCACCATCGAGCACGACCAAGACAGTCGCCCACGAGCAGTGGAACGACGGGACGATTGTCCGCCTCCTCCTCCTTCTCGGAGAGAGAGGCGTGCTTCCCCGCCGCCTGTTGACCACCCAACTCTCGGTGACCGGCTGGCCGCCGAGAGGGAATCCGAGAGAATGACGCGCGCCACCGGATCGACTGCCTCAATCGGTCCCTAGCGCTAGAAGAAGAAGACGCGTTGGGCTCGCCTTGTTTTGGCCCCCGCATCCATGGCGAGCCCTTTCCCAAAGGGTTCACGCTTCCACGAGATACGCCCAAGTACAACGGCTCTGTGAAGCCGGAAGACTGGCTGGTCGACTACTCCACAGCCGTCAGCATAGAAAATGGCAACAAGCGTGTTGCCATGAAGTACGTTCCGCTCGTGCTTCAGGGCACGGCCCGGACATGGTTGAACAGCCTGAAGCCCCGCAACATCAACATCTGGGTAGATTTCACGAAGGTCTTTGTCCGCAACTTCACCAGCACCTACGAGCGGCCTTCCAAGCCTCGCCAGCTCTCGCTGTGCGTCCAAGGCCCCAATGAGTCCACCCTTGACTACCTGACACGGTGGGCAGAACTGCGCAACTCCTGCGAAGGGGTGCATGAGGTCCAAGCTATCGAGTACTTCACTGCCGGGTGCCGAGAGGGCACCTTACTCAAACACCGACTCCTCTGCGATGAGCCGGCCACACTCGACGAACTGCTGATCATAGCAGACAAGTACACCACTGCCGACTCCTCCATGAAGTCGGAGCTCCGAGTGGACACTTCTGGGAAGGTGCTGCCCCCGGCTCCTCGAACGCCGGCTGGAGACAACAGTCGGCGCCAGCAGCCGAACGACAACAAGCACAAAGCCCCCCAGCCGGCTTCCACCAGCCGGCAGGTGGCAACAGTTGAAGAACAACAACCCGAAGGGCAGCCACTCCCCAAGCGTCAGAAAGGCGGCAAGTCGGCCTGGTTGCCCGCTTTCTCCTTTGAGCAGACCCTTGATGCCCCCTGCAAGTTCCACAGCGGTGCGAAGCCGTCCAACCATACAACTCGGAAGTGCCACTGGCTTGTCCGCATCGCCAAGGGAGAAGGACTGCCACCTCCGCCTGCTGGCCCACCGGCTCCGCCTCCTCAGCAGCCGGCCGCCCGTCCAGCAGTCCGTGCGATCCAAGATGATTATCCTGAAGAGCATGGTGCTTACGTAGTCTTCACCAGTGTGGCCAGCGACAGACACAGCCGACGTCAGCAGCACCGTGAAGTGAATGCAGTTGCCTCAACTGCTCCAGAGTTCATGCATTGGTCTGAGAAGCCTATCAGATGGAGCCGTGCTGACCACCCAGAAGTGATGCCTTCTCCAGGTTCCTATGCCATGGTGTTGGATGCTATCCTTGCAACGGAGAGGCGAGCTGCTTGTTTCTCCCGGGTCCTGATAGATGGCGTAGCAGCATCAACATCCTTTACCGCGATACTATGGAGAAGTTGAAAATCAAAGAGACGCAGCTGCTGCCCAGTCGGACTGTGTTTCATGGCATTCTGCCCGGCTTGTCCTGCTCACCAATCGGCAAGATCAAGATAGACGTCCTCTTCGGAGACAAGGATCACTCCCGCCGTGAAGCAATTTGGTTTGAGGTGGTTGACCTGGAGAGTCCTTACCATGTGCTCCTAGGCCGGCCCGCTCTAACAAAGTTTATGGCGGTGCCTCATTATTCCTACCTCAAGATGAAGATGCCGGGAACCAAGGGCATTATCACGATTAGTGGAGACTATGAGAAGTCGTCCGCCTGTGCTGCAGCCAGCAGCCGGCTGGCCGAGTCCCTTGTGATTGCTGCTGAGAAGAAGCTCCTAGAACGGGTGGTGGCCATGGCCGGCAAGCAGCTGGACATGTCCCCAGAACCGAAAGAGTTAGAGACCCAGGGCTCCTTCCAGCCGGCCAAAGAGACCAAGAAGATTCCCTTGGACCCTGAGCACCTGGAGAGGCACGCTGTCATAGGTGCCAACCTTGATAGCAAATAGGAAAGCGAGCTCGTCGATTTCCTCTGTGAGAATCGGGACACCTTTGCATGGTCCCCCAAAGACATGCCGGGTGTTCCGACGGATTTCGCCGAGCACAAGCTACACGTCAGAGCAGATGCCATGCCAGTCAAGCAACCCCTCGGCCGACTGTCGGAGGAGAAGAGAAGAATTGTTGGAGAAGAGATCGCCCACCTGTTGGCAGCCGGCTTCATCATGGAAGTTTTCTTCCCAGAGTGGCTCGCCAACCTAGTCCTTGTACCGAAGAAGAATAACAAGTGGTGCATGTGCATTGATTACACCAGTCTCAACAAAGCCTACCCCAAGGATCCGTTTGCATTACCCCGGATTGACCAAGTGATAGACTCCACAGCCGGATGCGAGCTGTTGAGTTTCTTGGATGCCTACTTAGGTTACCACCAGATCAAGTTGAACCCGGCAGACCGCCTGAAGACCGCCTTCATCACACCATTCGGAGCCTTCTGCTACCTGACCATGACATTCGGCCTGAGAAATGCCGGTGCCACATTTCAGCGTTGCATGCAGAAATGCCTCCTCAAGCAGCTCAGCAGAAATGCCCACGTCTATGTAGACGATATTGTGGTGAAGACGAAGAAGCACGGTACCCTCTTGGAAGATCTCAAGGAAACTTTTAAAATCTGCGCCGATTTCAGATCAATCTCAACCCAGAGAAATGCGTCTTTGGAGTACCAGCCGGCCAGCTCCTCGTCTTCCTAGTCTCAGAGCGCGGCATAGAGTGCAACCCTGTGAAGATCAAGGCCATCGAGAGGATGGAGAAACCCACCCGACTGAGAGACGTCCAGAAGTTCACCGGTTGTTTGGCATCCATCAACCGTTTCATCAGTTGGCTGGGTGAGAAGGCTCTTCCCTTGTACCAGCTAATGAAGAAGACCACTCATTTCGAGTGGAATGACAAGGCGGATGAAGCTTTTCTCTAGTTAAAGAAGATGTTGACCACGCGCCTGTCTTGGCGGCTTCGACTGCTAAAGAGCCCATGTACCTCTACATCGCCGCCACCAGCCGGGTGGTCAGCACAGTCATGGTGGTAGAGCACCCAAAGGACGGCAGGGCACAGCCAGTCCAGAGGCCTTTGTACTATTTGAGCGAGGTGCTGTCAACCTTGAAGTAGAACTACCCTCACTACCAGAAGATGTGCTACGACGTGCACTTTGCCGCCAAGAAGCTGAAGCCATACTTTCAAGAGCACCCAATCATGGTTGTCTGCACTGCCCCACTTGCCGACATCATTGGCAACATAGATGCATCTAGCCGAGTGGCCAAATGGGCCATCGAGTTGGCCCCCTACACCATCTTCTACCAGCCGTGCACCGCCATCAAGTCCCAAGCACTGGCCGACTTCCTTGTCGACTGGGCCGAGAACCAGTACTTGCCGCCAGCTCCGGACTCCACCATTGGCGAATGCATTTTGATGGCTCGAAGATGCGCACTGGCTTGGGAGCCGGCATTGTTCTCACCTCTCCCAAAGGCGACAAGCTCAGATACACATTGCAAATCCATTTCGCCGCGTCCAACAATGTAGCCAAGTATGAAGCACTAATACACGGCCTCCGGTTGGCCAAAGAGATCGGCATCTGCCGGATCCTGTGCTACGGCGACTCCGACTTGGTGGTCCAACAGTCGTCTGGTGACTGGGACGCCAAGGATGCAAACATGGTGAGCTACCGTTTCCTCCTTCAGCAACTCAATGGATATTTTGAAGGGTGCGAGTTCCTTCATGTGCCACAGAATGAAAACGAGCTAGCTGATACCCTGGCACGGATCGGCTCCACCCGTCAAGCAATACCAGCCGGCGTCTCCCTTCAGTGCCTCCGCAAGCTGTCAATCAAGCCTTCTCCAGAATCTGAGTCCATCTTTGTGCCGGCTCCTCCCGAAGCAGTCGGATCCGACTCGGGGGCTGCAGCAGGCGGCGCGGGGACTTCAGCAGGCGGCACGGGGACTGCAACACACTACAAAAAAGACACATCTGTGACATTTTGGGCCGAACGAAATTTTTCTGTCATACTTATGACACTTCTATGACGATAATTGTGACAAAACCCGGTATCATCATAGATGTGGTGGGCTCCTACTTCTATGACAAAAAATCATGACAGAAAATGGGCTTTTCGTCCTGGGCGGGCCGGAGACGCAACTGCATGACATTCTTTGGGCCGTCCATGATGGAAAAAACCGTGGTAGAAGCGAGGGCGAGGAAAATTTTGGGGAGTTCCCGGTTACGGTGGGTGGTCGGGGGCCGAGCGATGCGTGTTTCTCTCGTACACGTCCGCGCGTGTGTGCGAGGCGTTGGGCTCTAACTGAACCCGAGCGAGGCGTTGGGCTCTAACTGAACCCGAGCGATTGCACTAGCTACGTTACTGAACCTGAGTGATTCCTTCGCTATACTGCTGCTAACTGAAGCCGATCGATGCTGCCTCTGGATGAACAGTGAGCGTTGCTGGGGGGGTTTGGATGAACAGTTCCCGGTGGGGGTGGATGAATAGGACCCCGTGGTGTTGCCTCTGGATGAACAGGACCCTGGTAGATCGAGCCGGTTGTGGCTGGATGAACAGGACCCCGTGGAGGGCTAGATGAACACGACCACCCCGTGGAGGGCTGGATGAACAGTAGATGGTGGAGGGCTGGATGAACACTAGCCCGTGGAGGGGTGGTTGAACAGGAGCCCGTGGAGAGGGCTGGTTGAACAGTAGCCGGTGGAGTAGCGCGCGGTGGAGGCTGGATGAACAGGAACCCATGGATGAACAGTCGCAGGTGGAGGCTGGAGGAGGTCGACGGTGGATGAACAGTAGCCCGTGGAGGCTGGAGGGGGTCGACGGTGGAGATGAACAGTATCCCATGGAGTCCCGTTTTGCGGTACGCCACACCCCTCCCGATGAACAGGACCCCCGTTTCGACCGTAGCGCTCCAACACAAGTCCGTTTCCTCTGTTTTGCGGTACACCACACCCCTCCCTATCAACAGGACCCCGTTTCGACCATAGGAGGTCCGTTTCCTCCATTTTGCGGTATGCCAGACCCCTCCCGATGAACAGGATCCCGTTTCGAACGTAGCCGGTCGAACACAAGGCCGTTTCCTCCGTTCTGCGGTACGCCAGGCCTCGTTTCCATCGGCTGTTCCATCCAAGCCCTCCCGAATAACACGATGACGCATTCCGTTCCGACCCAGCCGGTTGGCTCCCCATGAACACGATGACGACGCTGTTTCTCCGTTCCCACCTAGCCATGTACACGAGCCCTGGCCGTACGTATGCGCGACTAGGCATTCGAGACCCCGCCCGTATGTACGTATGTGGCCGTATTTTCTTTCTTGCACACTGGCCGCTGTACGTACGTGTACATGCTATGTGCGCGCCTCTACTACGACATGTGCGCGCCTCTACATCGACCAGTATGTACATACACGTTCGCGACCAGAATGACAACGCTATGTACACTTCGACCAGGTGGGCCCCGACTGTCAGGCACTTCCTTGCATGCGAAGATGTAGCTAGTGGGTCACAACAGTCAGGGGGCCGAATCATTTTTTTGCCCGGACGCACTTCCTTGCGTGCGAAGATGTAGCTGGTGGGTCCCAGCAGTCAGGGGGGAAACTTTTTTTGCGAAATATGGTGGCCCGTCCGGTGGGTCCCCGCTGTCAGGTGGAGGAATAATTATTTTGCGCGTAATAAGGAGGCACTTCCTTGCGGCTGACGTGGACCCAACTGTCAGCCTCTCCACGTACAGTACTCTTCCGATGGAAGTCGGTCGTTAACCACATTGACCACGCCGCGTCGAGAGCACCATGGTGGTGGACGACGGCGAGGCCTAGGAAGGGGACGACACGGAGCCGGGGAAGAGGCGGCAGTGGATACCCACGCGGAGAGGAGTACGAGGGGTCACTGGTTCGGTTGCGGTGTGAGGCTACTGTCGCCGCAGAATAACAGGGGGTGTGGGTGAGTGGAGGGATGGCCTGGCCAGCGGTGGGAGTAGTAGGGGGCGGTGAGGCCTCCAGGGCAGCACAGCCGGCCACGGGAGGCAGGAGCAGGCGGCACGACCAGTGCTGCTTTGGGCAGCTGGAGCAAGAAGACCAGAGGTTGAAGAAGCACGACGGCCGTTGGATGGACATCGTATGGTCACTGCAGCTAGAATCGTTTATATTGACTAAGTTGACAAAGCCCTTGGTACGCGTCAACTTAGTAGGCCCACAGGTCAGCTTTCGAAACGGGGTGCCCCAGATGTCAAGGGGAGGAATCTTTTTTTGGGTGGGTGAAGCTAGAATATCCGAGATTGAAGAAGAAGCACGGCATCCGTTGG
Source organism: Aegilops tauschii subsp. strangulata (assembly GCF_002575655.3). Lineage (NCBI taxonomy): Eukaryota > Viridiplantae > Streptophyta > Magnoliopsida > Poales > Poaceae > Aegilops > Aegilops tauschii. The sequence continues at coordinate 633,285,742 of NC_053041.3, read as the reverse complement.
ATGGAGATCAAACGGCCACTGCTGCTAGAACCGTGTGTTGACTATAAGTTGACAAAGCCTTGCATACGCGTCAACTCTCTTTTTTTTTTGAGGGGACGCGTCAACTTAGTAAGGCCACAAGTGTGTGGCAGAGAGCTTATAGCCCATTTGAGATTTGTAAGAATGTGCAGCCAATTTTTGAATTCTAATGGAATTTACTACAGCCCATTTACAGTTTGTTAAAAGTACATCCCATTTCAACCAACCGTTCAAAACAGAATTCAATAAAATTTCCCACATTTTGATGGGATCCAAAATATTTTATCCCAAAATTTCTAGTCAGATTAAATAAAATTTCAATATAAATTTATATTACGTAAAAATCCAACAAAATATTGCGCTCGCAACAATTAATGAAATTAAAATTTTCAATATCAAAAAATAATATTTTATAAAGTAATTACGTGTTTGGTGCATTTTTTATAGTTACTGCCCAGTTTTTATAATTACAACACATTTATTATTTCTTAAAGCCCATTTTTTGTTAAGCCTAATGCATCCCTCCTAGGAAAGATTTGCAGCCCAGCGGGGCAGAGAATAACAACTTGACCTTGCCTGGGTATTCCTAAAAAAAAGTATAGCTGGGCTAGACATTTTCAGCTTGAAATAAATTAATATCCGGGCTGGATATCTGGCCTGGGCTAGACGGGCCACAACCCGCCCAGTTAATACCTGCAACGATGTTTTCGTTGTTTTTCAGAGGAGAAAAATTAATATCTGGGCTAAACATCGCTCAAGAAAAACTCTGCAGTGCTCACACCTCAAAAACACAAATACTGTTCAAGCTGCTTGGTCCCAGCTGTCGGCCGCTTCTTGTGCAATTCTCTCGTTTATTGACTACATAGGTTGACAATGGTGTGGGACCGTGATGTCAGGAAACCAGGAGGAAGCAGTTTTTTTATAGTTTTATATACTAATAAGGAGGCACTTGCGTACATGCGGCTATGGCCCTGGTGGGTTCCCATTGTCATCCTCTCCAAGTAAAGTCATCTCCTCATCCTCATATCCATTGACCATGTTGACAACGCAAGACGGAGGCACCACGGCGAGTGCAACAATTCGAAGGACGATGGGGAGGGCCTCGTGGGCCCTACGGATGGTCTGATACAACGCCTGCTGCTCATTCGGGAAGCCAGGATCATAGGGCCACATGTCCGCGACGACATTGTCGTTCGCTTGTTCACCGGTGCTCGTTAAGGAGACGGAGGTTGCAGCACAGGTCCTCCTGCGCTGGTAGCTCTTCCGCCATTAGGGCGTCGAAGTGCGGCCGCACCTGCTCTATGGTGAACACGGCATGAACCGGCTTGGACAGTGGCGCCGGCTCCTGGTCGGAAGCTACGTCCATCGTCTGATTGTCGTCGCTTAGCTCGGTGAGCTAGCTGGCGAGCCAGCATGTCCGGCTGCTGGACCGACCCGCTGCCAAGCATGAGTTTGACTGCCCTGGCCCACCCAGACCGCCTCCCTCGCCCGCGCGCGCTTTCCGCCTGAAACGGTCAGTGCCGCCCGCGCCGCTTCCCGGGGCAAGCGATTGCTCCGCCTTCAAACAACACAAGTGTCGTCCGTTCGTCCTTCTGCCACCCACATTAATGATATGCGGTTGCTAAGGCGGCTACTCCAGCGCCACACGTCCGTCTGTCCGCCGCCCACCATTACCATATAAACTGCTACGCCGGCCATAGCCGCAGTCATCCGCATCTGTTCCCTTTCTCCTGTCCACACCAGTACTGCCCAGCATGGCTTCCTCGTGCTCCAGCGCTCTTCGGGACGGGCGGACGACGGACCACAAGGAGATGGCAGCCATTGCTGCTGACTGGCTGGCCGACAGGCAGCCGGAGGACGACGACGTCCCAATGGAGAACATGGTAGTCGACGATCCGGCGCCAACCCCCTCCTCCACGCCATCCTCGCCGGTGCATTGCACCATGACCATCGGCGAGGCCCGTACCAAATATATGGGCACGGTGAGGCAGAAGCGTGAGGAGCAGTTCCGGGAGGCGCATGCCGACGCCGCCTACAACCACCATCTCCTCTAGGAGCACCTGCAAGCGGAGGAGCAGATCGCCGCGGAGCAGGAGGCACTGCTCGACTTGTACCGCTCCGCCCATGAGGGCCACCTCGAGCGCTGGCGATACCGCATGCGGGTGGCGGAGGCTGCGGCCGCCTACAAAGAGGGCGATGAAGCGGGTGAGGCGCTGTTTGGCGAGACCGAGGACAAGGCAGAGGACAATGCCAGCTCCGACGAGTCCCCGCTCCGCTGGCGTCGACGAGGCCCTACTCCGCCGAGGCCCCGCGACGCCAACAACGAGGCAGAGGACACCGCCGGCTCCGCCGAGGCCCCACCCTGCTAGCAACGAGGGGGAGGATTTCCCCCGCTCCACCGAGGCGCCGCCCGCCGGCAACAAGACAGAGGACATCGCCGGCTCCGCCGAGGCCCCGCCCCGCTGCCAAAGAGGCCGCGCCACACAGAAAACGAGGAAGAGTAGAACACGGTAGGTCGCCGCCGCTCGGGTCCAAGTAAGGCCATCGTTGCTACCCTCCGGTTGAAGCCAAGCTAGGCGGGTTGACCACTGACGGCTGGTTAGCTTCTTGGCAGCGACGTGGAGTCGGAGAGCTATGTTGGAGAAGGATGCTGCTTCTACTTAACTGCTGGTGCAGTTGGCTGATTGACATGTGGGCCCAACTGTTATCTGGGCCACATGTCAGTTAGGCAACTGCACCTGCAGTTAAGTCACTGAAGCTTCTGTTAAGCTCAGCCGGACACAGGTGGGTAGCTTCGGTTAATTAATTATACCTCCAACGCACCCCTTTTTAGTTGAAGAATGTATGAAATGTAATGAAATCCGGCATGTTTATATGAAATCCGGCCGTGTATGAATGAATTTATTTTGATTAGTTCGAATTCTTGTATGTGACGCCCCCAATTCAATCGTACACTAATCATACACGCAAATGTGTACGATCAAGATCAGGGACTCACGGGAAGATATCACAACACAACTCTAAAAATAAAATAAGTCATACAAGCATCATAATACAAGCCAGGGGCCTCGAGGGCTCGAATACAAGTGCTCGATCATAGACGAGTCAGCGGAAGCAACAATATCTGAGTACAGACATAAGTTAAACAAGTTGCCATAAGATGGCTAGCACAAACTGGGATACCGATAGAAAGAGGCGCAGGCCTCCTGCCTGGGATCCTCCTAAACTACTCCTGGTCATCGTCAGCGGCCTGAACGTAGTAGTAGGCACCTCCGGTGTAGTAGAAGACGTCGTCGACGGTGGCGTTTGGCTCCTGGGCTCCAACATCTGGTTGCGACAACCAGGAAGAAATGAAGGGGGGAAAAGAGGGAGAAAAGCAACCGTGAGTACTCATTCAAATTACTCTCAAGCAAGGAGCTACACTACATATGCATGGGTATATGTGTAAAGGGCCATATCGGTGGACTGAACTGCAGAATGCCAGAATAAGAGGGGGATAGCTAATCCTGTCGAAGACTACGCTTCTGGCCACCTCCATCTTGCAGCATGTAGAAGAGAGTAGATGGTAAGTTCACCAAGTAGCAACGTATAGCATAATCCTACCCGGCGATCCCCTCCTCGTCGCCCTGTTAGAGAGCGATCACCGGGTTATATCTAGCACTTGGAAGGGTGTGTTTTATTAAGTGTCCGGTTCTAGTTGTCATAAGGTCAAGGTACAACTCCGGGTCGTCCTTTTACCGAGGGACACGGCTATTCGAATAGATAAACTTCCCTGCAGGGGTGCACCACATAACCCAACACGCTCGATCCCATTTGGCCGGACACACTTTTCTGGGTCATGCCCGGCCGCGGAAGATCAACACATCGCAGTCCTACCTAGGCACAACAGAGAGGTCAGCACGCCGGTCTAAATCCTATGCGCGCAGGGGTCTGGGCCCATCGCCCATTGCACACCTACATGTTGCGTACGCGGCCGGAAGCAGACCTAGCCCCCTTAATACAAGTGCGAGCTTACGGTCCAATGAGGCGCGCGCTGCTCAGTCGCTGACGTCACGAAGGCTTCGGCTGATACCACGACGCCGAGTGCCCATAACTGTTCCCGCGTAGTTGGTTAGTGCGTATAGACCAAATGGCCAGACTCAGATCAAATACCCAGAACTCGTTAAGCATGTTATTTTGGAGTAACCGCGGACGCCGACCAGGACCAGGCCCACCTCTGTCATAGGTAGTCTCAACCTGCCCTGTCGGTCCGGCACAAAGTACCAGTCGGGGGCCGTCGGGAACCCAGGCCCACCTCTACCGGGGTGGAGCCACCTACCCCTTCAGCCCCCATCTCCGAACAGTATCATAAGTAATGTAACAGTATAAAGTATATAACATATGCCCGTGATCACCTCCCGAAGTGATCACGGCCCAGTAGTATAGCATGGCAGACGGACAAGAGTGTAGGGCCACTGTTGGAATACTAGCATCCTATACTAAGCATTTAGGATTGCAGGTAAGGATAACAACTGTAGCAACAATGACAGGCTATGCAGCAGAATAGGATTAACCGAAAGCTGTAACATGCTACACTACTCTAATGCAAGTAGTATAGAGAAGGAATAGGAAATATCTGGTGATAAAGGGGGGGGGGCTTGCCTGATTGCTCTGGCAAGAAGGAGGGGTCGTCAACAGCATAGTCGGTCGGGGCACCAGCAGCGGCGTTGGTCTCGTAGTCTACCTGAGAGAAGATGGGAAGAAACAATGAATACAATGCAAATAGATGCATAACGATGCATGACATGACAAAGCGTGATGCTAGGTGTGCCCAAACGCGGTAGTAGGTGATACCGGCGAAGGGGGGAAACACCCGGGAAAGTATTCCCGGTGTTTTGCGTTTTCGGACAGATGAACCGGAGGGGGAAAGTTGCGAGTTCGCTATGTTAGGGATGTGTGGCGGACGAACGGGCTGCGTATCTGGATTCGTCTCGTCGTTCTGAGCATCTTTCATGTACAAAGTTTTTCCATCCGAGCTACGGTTTATTTTATATTAATTTTCTAAAGTTTTAAACATTTTTGAAATTTATTTTATTTATTTAAATTGAACATTATCTAGAACAGTGAAAGGTGATGTCAGCATGACATCACCATGACGTCAGCAGGTCAAACCCGGCTGACTAGAGTCAACCCTAGCATGTGGGTCCAGTGGGACCCACTTGTCATTGAGACAGAGGTGAAATAGGATTTGTTTTAGACTAATTTGGATTAATTAATTGTGGGCCCCATTAGTCAGTGACAAATTAGTGTTTTAATTAACTAAATAGGTTAATTAATTAGGCTTAATTAATTAATATATTTTGTTGTTGTTTTTTTATATGTTATTACTATTATTTTAACCATTCCAGGGGCGTGGGCCCCGCGTGTCAGTGGCCCATGGCCTTAGCGGGCGCGGGCGCCAGCGGTGCACTTACAGGTGCACCCGTGCAGGGCCGAGCCCGATCGGGGAGGCGGGGCGAGGCCACCGGGGCGCGGTGGCGTTTGGCCAGTGTGGGCGACGGCCATCGGGGGTGGACCCGGGCGGCGCCGCATGGGCGAAGCGGAACGGCGAGCGGCGGCGGCCACAGCACCCAGTGCGCGGCCACGGGGAGCAGGGGCAGGGCGGAGCGCCGACGTGGAGCTCCAGCGGTAGCAGCAGCAGGGGAGAAGCGGGAGGAGCAACACAGGTGGCTGGCGAGCGCGCGTCCGTGCGCGGTGGCGCACCGAGGGAGGCGCGGACGGCGCGGGGACAGGGGACGGAGGTGGGCGGAGGCCGTGGTCTCACCGGGATTTGTAGGGACGGGGCAGCGGGGCTCGTGGAGGGGGGTCGGGGACAACGGCGACGCAGGGGAAGCACTCCGGCGAATTGGCATCGGCGACGGGGACGGGAAGCGCCGGTGACGGAGAGGACCGCGGCGGCGGCGTCCGGCGATGGTTCGCAGGGGGGTCAAGCGGCTCCGGGGTCGGGCGATCCGACGGGGAAGAAGATGAGGAGGTGCTCCGGTGACGGGGTGGCTCCGGCGAAGCAGTGGCGGGACGAGGCGGCGACGGTGTGTGGCGGCGGCGGAGGAGTCCCGGCGTGTGACGAGCGGCTGGGGCGCGTCGGGCTCGGGCACGACCTGGGTTCGTTCCCCCGATCCCGATCTAGATCGGGGAGGAGGCGAACGTGGGGGGGGGGGGGGAAGTGGGGCGACGGGGGTTAGGGTTTGACCGGGGTGTGGGTTATGGGGAGTGGGTGGGCTGGCCTGGTGGCCTGTTGGCTTGCTGGGTCGGGGCCCAGCGAGGGAGGGGGGTTTTCTCTTTTGTTTTAGTTTAGTTACTGTTTTGTATTTTCTTTTATTTGTTCTTTTCTGTTTTATTAAATTTTTGTTTTTATGAAATACAAAAGTTGTATCTAAAATAGCGTTAATAATTATGCCACTACCACAATTAACTTGGCACCTAAAATAAAATAGTTTGAAATTGTTTTACTATTTTAAAAGCATTTGAATAAACCATTTTGCCACTGTTTATTTATTATAGTGCATTTAAACTTTTTATAAAAGTGTGGTTTCTCCACCAATATTACATATGATATATTTGTCACTTTTAGAACATTTTAGTTTTGACATTTGAAAACTTTTAGTGTTTGCCTGATTTTGAATTTTGAATTTGAATCGGTTTCGAACTAACGCGAGATTAGCAACAGTAATCAAGGTGACATGGCATCATTAGTAGAGGGTTACTATAGCTTAATTATTCTTGCGTCACATTGTATCACTGGCTTTGGATGAACATGCAAAACAATAAGTACTAGCATTATTCCCAGGGTGATCACCTCGTTTGCAGCAGTTTCACATGTACTCCCTCCGGTCCTTTCTAGTCTGCATACAAGTTTTTTCTGCAGTCAAAGTATCTCTACTTTGACCAATCTTACAGAAAAAGTATGCACTTTCACAATGTGCAAAGTAAAAAGGAACCGAAGGAGTACAAAGAGTTTGAGCAGCTTTTTAGCGTTCCTGTACATTGCAATCAAACACACAGGCCTGGCAATTCATAGAGAACATTCAAAACAATCGATGATTATACATCTCAGCGATTCACATGTCAGAGCCAATATTTACTTCACAACTAAAGAATAAAGAAAAAATGGATCGACGCTGCTGAGAGCAAAGGGCGTCCCATTCGAAAATATCAAACGCATGTCTTCTTTCTAAAATCAATGAGCAAAATTTGACAAGGTAGTCCCATTCCAAAATATCAAATGCCTATGATTGTGGAATGGGCAGGGTTTGCCATCAGTTCGTACATTGACTTGGCACCTCGTGCTAAATAAACCAGCTGTTCTTTTTGTGCAGTTCCACCAAAATCAACCAAATTCACGCGTTGTATGATTTCGCCCTTATATGTTGCAACGCCTTGAACTTATCGGCACCTCCTTTCTTGTGGTGGAAATGAATGATTCGATGTATTCATGAACATTTTGTGCAGATCCCATTGAAATCAAGCTAAGCACCCCTGTTTGTACAAATACAAAAAAAGTGATTAGTATAAAGCAAACTGTACTATGAATTGATAGTTTAAACAGTCACCTACATGGTCCATGTAGAGCACACTTTCAAAAAAATGGAACTCATCGGAAAGAATCCTAGAACAACATTGTACTCGCGCATCACAGCAAGAAAATGGAGATTTGTCAGTCCTTCTGAGCTGAAGTTAGTTTGGTCTTGTGGGGGGTAATGTAACCATCCTTGAACTGCTCCTTCTGATGAGAAGATAGACAGGGCTTCTTCATCCTGGCATAATCGGAACTAGTCACTTCACGTACTCCATATTCTTCTTCAGAGGCGGATGATTCTGTTGTGCAAAGACAAGAGGACAACTAAATGCTAGCATCCCTGTTTGCTCGAAAAAAAGGAAAGGAAATATTTAAAACATCACAGATGAAGCACTTCTCAAGGACAATACCACTTTTTCATGACAGTATCTAAACAGTAGCACAACACCAATAGAGATGGCAAAGCTCAATCATATGGATGAAATCAGTGGGCGAGTACCAACCTTTGTCAGGAGGCTTATTGTGTAGAGCATACAGATGAAGCACTTCTCCGGAACCATCTGTTGCTATCTACTGTGGTGGCCATGCTTACTATATACTCCTCGATTAGTTTAATGTTTCCAACATCTTCTTGTGCAGTTCCACTAAAATATATGGTATCTTCAAAGAAGATCCCTGTTTGCACAAGTAGAGATAATTACGTATAACATTAAGAGTGGCATCAAATCAGTGGCAAAACAATTGCTCGTTCCAGCCATAGCAATAAATTAAGATGGAAAACTATATCATTACTTGTGTCATCACAGTTCCAGTGGTTCATTACAGCACCGGGAGTTGATTTTTGTTTTTCTTCCGCTTGTTCTTCCTCTTCATCACTTGGTTCAATAACAGACAAGCTTCGCCTTCAATGTAAGATTTGGCATGTCAATTAGGTTGCACAAGTATAGCACTAAACAATGACAGTAATTTTCCGATGAAAGTGGCAAAATACAGGCCAACAGTTGTGAAATATCCTTATCTTACCTCAATGGGATATTACGATGCACATACAGATTGGAAGTCTTGTCTCCACTTGTGCAGTTCACGAAAATCAAGCAACATTACCGTACAAGTAGCACAACATATGAAAGCACACTACAGAATCATGTGAAAGAAGGCTAGTACTGACCTCTCATGATGCGGAATTCAAACAACTCACAAGAAGAAGATCTGAACCAAATTTGCCAACACGGATAGGAAGTAAGATCTCCTCTTGTGCAGTTCCACTAAGATCAAGAAATTAAGCAACGTTGTCGGTGTGACATTTTGGTTGAACTGCACAAAACACTCTTAAAACAAAAGTGTTTTGTGCAGTGCAACAAAAGGTCACAATGGCAACGAGGTGAAGTAGATAACCCTTTTTACACAAAGGTGCAAAGGAAACAACTACTGGTCAATAACGGTGGATGACACAGAAGCCAACAAAAAGAAGCATCTACCTTATCTAAATGGGAAAGAAAGCAAACAGTAGCATTTCTCAAACAGTGGCATTGGTTAATATTAACAGAGAGATTATATTAACAATAAAATTCGTTAAACATGTAATTTGCTTTTAACTGTGGCATTGCATCAATTTTCCAGCGGCATTATTAGAGGGTGTTTGTTTACAGGGACATTTTGGTGGAGGGACTAAAAAAACTCCGCGTCAGTCCCATCTAAACCAAACAGGAGGGACTTTTAGGGACTAAAAGTGGGCATTTGGGACTAAAGAAAGAAGACCCCGAGGGAGAGTCTTTTTGGGACTTTTTCCAGCAGTTACCCCTGCCAAGCATCGCACCTTGTCTATTAGTTCATTACTAGGGGTAACATGGTCTTTTAGCATGTCATTTAATAACCTCTAGTCCATGTTTAGTCCCTGGAACCAAGCAGGTAGGGACTAGGGAGTTTTTAACCAAATAGGGCCTTAGATTAACAACAGCTAAAGAGTTGCACGGGATAGTGGACGCACCAGCACCATGTGCATCTACCGATGTACTGGGGTAATGCACAGTCTGTTGCAACAAAGAACAAACAACCAAGGAGCATATTTGTGTTGGTCCCAGTTTTGTTATCTTTAGACACCTTTCCCTATGTGAGCGCAGCAAATCTAGTCCCGCTCAAACTCTACAGCCTTGTCCCCCAAAACAAAAGATCAGTCGTTACAGATGTGCGTACTACGTTTGTCATTGTTTTCCCTTTTCGACCAACGTAGGTGCTGGATAGCCAGTCTGTACTAGTACTTTCCCCCCTTCCTTTCCTCTTCGAACCACGTCCTAGATTTATGCTATACAACTTTCCCCACTACTTCCCCCCATTCCTTTCCTCTTTGAACCACGCCTTAGATTCATGCGATACAACTTTCCCCACTAATTTCCCCCTTCCTTTCCTTTTTGAACCACGTCCTAGATTCATGCTATACAACTTTTCCCACTACTTTCTCCCATTCCTTTCCTTGTTGAACCACGTCCTAGATTCATGGTATACAACTTTCCCCACTACTTTCCTGTTTGATCCAACACCTAGATTCGAGTGCAGAAGCGGAAAAAGCCCACATGCAGCTAGAGCAATGCATGTGGAATAAGTAAATTATACCTTAAGGTTCTTGGGGTGTGGTTCGGTGGGCGACCGTAGGCCGTTCGGCCCACACTATGTACGGCGGCGAAGAAGAAGGGGTCGGAGGCCCTCCCGCGCCGCCGTTGGGTGAAAGTGAACAGCTGCACCGGTAGTGGATTCCCTCCCTCGCCGACGGCGACAGCGTTAAGCCTCATTCCCTTCCCGGCGAACGGATCCTGCCGGCTCTTTGACCACCAGTGAGGGGAGAGAGAGAGACTAACAAAGTCTTGTTTAGATATGGAGAGTGTGAGAGAGTGTGAAGAGAGCAACTACAAGCAGACCAACAGTGAGGGGAGAGAGAGAGGCCAACGAAGTCTTGTTTAGATCTGGAGAGGGTGAGAGAGTGTGAAGAGAGCAACTACAAGCGCTGAGGCTCCAACGTGTATATATATACTGGAGAGAGTGTGAAGAGTGCAAACCCTAGAAAACAAGTGCCGAGGCTGCAGCTGATCGCATAGCCCCGTATCCATCCATTTTGACCAGTCAAAGAATCCTCCTGGCACGAATTATGCTCAAGTGTAGTTATCGAACCCGAGACCTCAAGTTTGATGAGCGAACAGGATAACCAGCTACACAACCCTCCCGTTATGTTCAACGAGAGGAAAATAACCTTTTATACATTCCTGCATTCGTGTGACAAGCATGCCATGTTTTTTTTGTGTGGGAGTCATTGGGATTTAAATCATAATCGTGTCATGTGGCTTTGGTGGTAAGACTATCCACAGTGGTGCAGAATTAATGCAGCCTTAGTCACCTTACCTCTCTCCACGTAGTACGTTGGGTCCCACCAGTCAGAGGGTGAAACAAACAAATTAATAAGAAAAATTAAAAGCGCCAACAGTGTATCTTACCTCACACATCTCGCTACTGCTCAGGAACATTGTCCAATTGATCCCTCTGTTCGCTCACGTACTATTTTAAGTGAATCCTTATTATAACATGCACACAATTTTGGGCACTTGTATTCGACCTAAGTCAGTGTGCCACCGTATCACGCACGACTCCCTCCGTCTAGGTGTAATAAGTCACGTTAGAAGGTGGAGCGGAACCAAGGTGCAAGCAGATTGGAGGAGAAGGAGAAACTTGACCGGTCATTCCTCCAATCAAAGCCCTGATTTCTGTGTCTAAACGCAACAATTAATCCAAACAACTAAGAGATGCCGTTTTAGCTACCATGCAGGGCCACGTATTAACTCGCATGCAAGCCAAGTTTGATTTCTTGACTGATCAACGCGTAGTTGCGCTCCATGCATTGGGTTTCCGGGGGACATAACAAGGCAGAGTAAGGAGCGTTTGGTTACATTTCTTAGGCTGGTCATAGTGGTGAGTAACTTGGACTGGTAACATGCATATGTTACTAGTGTATGTTACTACTACGCGAAGTTTGCCGTCGGAAGCGAGCCGATCTGGCTCTCCTGAGCTAGCAAGATTTTTCTAGCCCACCCAAGCTAGTTGGCCCACAAAAGCTAACATATTTTAACAGTTCCAAACGCCTAACCTTGCCCGGCTATGCTATAAGCTGTTCTTGCTAAGGATCCAAACACTCCCTAAGTAACAACGCTCGCTAGCAATGAGGCCAGGAGGGGATTAAGATGCGAAGTTAATGGACGACGCCTAAACATTTTGGGAATATCTGATTTCCGTAAGATGACTTAACACCTAGATGGAGGGAGTACTACTCCTCAGTCCAGGTTTGATGGAATATTCGTCACCTCTTCTCTTCTTGTACGTACTCCATTTGTATCTCACTTCCTGTGGCTTTGCACTCGCACGATTTTCCTATTCTATGAACCTGTGTGTGCGTGTGCATGTGTGTGTGTGTGTTTAACAGCATGTGTGTGTTAGAGAGAGCGACAGATCGACCTACTCCTACAGAGAGATGGTGTGTAGTGTACGATTTTAGCCGCGAGAGCCGGTGCATCCTCTCGTTTCCGGGCGTCCGGTAGGGACAGGCAGACAGCTGCCACGCCCGCTCCTGACAAGCCTGGCCCACCCAAAGCCCCTCCATCGCCCGCGCGCGCTTCCCGCCCGAAACGGTCAGCGCCGCTCCACAGAATCGGTGCCGCATTCATGCCCGGGCAGAGCGGACGCGACCTCTCACTGGCGCCTACGTTGAAGGGAGAAGCAGATTCAAGAGTGATGGTTGCTTCGTCCTTCCAACTTACTGCTGGGTCTATGTAATTTGACGGCTCATTGGTCATTATTACTGAGGTGGTAGGACTGCTGGATGTCCCACGCTTTCGGCGAAAGGAGGTACTGCTAGATTACAATTTTCTCCATTCTTACGGCGGAGGAGTGCAAGAGCAGTGAAAACACGCAGGCTCAGTTATTACATGGCCCACCTCACACTATCACCATATTTTCTGGACACCGTGCGACACCTAACTCTTTACATAGTACTCCCTCCGTTCCTAAATATAAGTATTTGTAGAGATTCCACTAGGTGGACTACATACGGAACAAAATGAATGAATCTACACTTAAAATGCATCTATATACATCCGTATGTGGTTCATGGTGAAATCTCTACAAAGACTTATATTTAGGAATGGAGGAAGTACTAGTATAGTATGTACTGTAATTTATCAGCGAGATAGTACAATGCTATGAAGCTTCCAGCTTCTGTTACATGTATCTTGCGTCCAAGGTTGCCCGTTGCAACATTTCATCAAATACAAATGAGACTACCATGCATGCTATTGCATCTCAATGATTGACAGATCATAGCAAATATGTACTCCCGCCGTTCCAAAATAAGTGTCTCAACTTTATGCAGGGGGTGTTTGTTTCCAGGGACTTTTTAGTGTAGGGACTAGAAAAAGTCCCTCTTAGAGACTTTTTAACCAAACATGAGGGACTACTAGGGACTAAAACTTGCTTTTTGGGACTTAATGAAGAAGACTCTCAAGGAGAGTCTTTTTTTGGGACTTTTCCAACAATGCCCCTCCCTGCACCCATTGCCCCGCCACCCCATATGGTGTTGTTTGGTTGTTATTTTTCTGTATACTGGGGGTAACATGGCCATTCAATAACCTCTAGGGAGGGACTAGGGACTTTTTAGTCCCTGAAAACAAATAGGGAGGGACTTTTTAAGGAGTAGGGACTTTTTAGTTGGGACTAGAAAAAGTCCTAGGACTTATGAACCAAACAGGGCCTCAATATGGACTACATACGGAGCAAAATGAGTGAATCTACACTCTAAAATACGTCTATATACACAAGTGTTTGGAGTATGTACTAGTAGTTCATATTGAAATCTACTAAAGGACATATATATTCCAAACAATATGATAATTTCTCTAACCAAGGTAGTAGGGCGAGGAGTAAACGGAGGGAGTAATAAAATTTTCTCCTCGTCCAGCGAGCCACCACGCGCGTGGGCGAGGGAGCGGGCGTAAGGCGTACAGTACTATTACTAGTAAGCAAGCTTCACCTCATCCTGCGAGCCACCGCGCCGTGGGCGGGGGAGACGGCGTACTAAGCAAGCTTCTCCTCGTTCTACGAGTTGACGGGACACATCAAAAGTACTCCAGTGTATAGAGCCTTGCCTCTAAGGTAGGCCCCACATGGTTTGCCTCTTTTTTAACATAACGCGTCAAGTCGCAATTTGTTTGTTCACCCGTGGTAGACGATCCTCCCTCCATCAAGTGGACAACCAGTACACGTGTCAAATTACCACGTGGGCTGCCTTTTCGTACAGAAATGAGCTCCACCGTGTACCCGCGCGGGTGTGGTTGGGAAAGAGACGGGAGTACGTGCGCCGTGCGTGCACCTCTTCTCTTCGTGAACGCCCCCCACCTACGTGGGTGTGTGTGAGAGATACAAACCTAGACAAATGGCTTGTGCGTTCGTGAGTGTTTTTTGTTTTTTTTGGGGGGGGGAGGTTGATTTCGTGAATGTATTTGTGTGAATATGTGTCGATGACATCTCAAACAAAATTTTGCATGCAATGTGTGTGAAATGGAGGCCTATCCATATCATATATAGAGGGCCGGGCGATCCACGCTAAGAGAGGGAGGGGTCATAGATATCGATAGAGTCGAAGAGAGGATCAAGTGGGTGGGTGCGAGATCGATGAAGAGAGCCATTGAAATTGTGTGTGTGTGTGTGCAAGTCAAAGATATAGGGCGACTGACCTACTGGAACGTCAGAGGGCACATGTCAAGTTTGTGTGTGGCAGGGAGACATGACTAGAGCGCTCGATGTGTCGGTGTGTGTGTGTGTGGGAGGGGGTGGGGGGAGGGGTAGGCAGAGGCCTAACTATAGAGGTAGAACGACTCGTATATGTGTTGAGAAGGAGAGACCCAGCTATGTCTTGAGGGAGATCGGTTGACATCCATACATAATTGAAGGATGGGAAATAGGATGGGACACATAGAGAGAGAGAGAGAGAGAGAGAGAGAGGAGAGAGAGAGAGAGGGAGGGAGAGGGGTAGAGTGTTGGATGGGTGATGGAGTTGCTTCTCGAAGATGGTGGGAGAGGCCTACTAGACAAACTGAGGGTGGCACTGTAATATTATCAATAAGAGTGGGGATGTGTTTCTGTGTGTGCCTATGCGTGATAGATCTGTCGGGACGCATCCATGGATGATGAAGGGGAGCCATGTGTTTGGTAAGCAAACCTAACTAGATCGGTAGATCAATTGTTGTTTGTCGGAGGAAGGGAGAGACATAACTAATGAGGTAGATCGATCGACGCATGGGAAAAAACGAGTTATAAGGACCTAGCTAGCTGTATGTATAGCGGGAGATCGGTTGGTGTACGTCCATTTGTTAGAGGCAAATAAGGCCCAGCGAGACGGATAGACAGAGAGAATGGAGCTAGGAGGTGGTGCGAGAGGCCCAGCTACTAGCTAGATAGGGGGAGGAGTGTGCGGTTGTGAGATCGATGAAAAGAGGGGCGAGAGTTTACACGTGTGTGGGACCGTATGAGAGACACGAGGCAAGGACACATAAAGGAGGAGATTGAAGGTGCGTGTGTATGTTGTAGGCAGACATCGCTAGGGAGGTTTATCGATCGGTGTGTGTCGGAAAGGAGTTGTGGAGATTGTGGGAGAATGACCTAAAGAAAAAAATGAATGTGCGCGATGGATAGAATGCTGAGGGAGGGGGAGGGCGAGGAGGGCGTGTGCATGCACGAGAGAAAGTTAGTGGTAGCTACAAAGGTTAGAGGATTGTGTGGGTGTAAGAGACTAACAAAGATCATAATTTGATATGAAAGTGGATTCATATATTTGAATAGGAGATCATAGTGTTTTAAACATATGCATGCATGAATATAGCGGTGATACGCGTGTTGTGGTTTTGCACATGTTATACCATAATGTGATAATGCATGGCATTTGCAACTCACAGCTAAATGTCGAACAATCTAAACCATACTATACATCGAACAATCTCACATTTTATTTGAATTCGTGATAATGTGGCGTTTGCATCTTACAACTAAATATCGAACAATTTAAACAATACTATATATCAAACATTCTCACGTTTTATTTGAATTTGTGGTAATGTGTGGTGTTTGCAACTCACATCTATATACTTGTAGGCGTAGGGGGTGGGGCACCATACATAATGTGATAAACACATTATACATATGAGACATGGTTTAGATTATGAAGATCTAGCTAGAGCTTGAAATGTACTGTGATTTGAAATCAACATAAAGTGGATTCAAAAAATTGAGTTCGAGTTCATATGTACACATAGTTCATATGTAACTCGAGACTAATCATGTGGTGTGCTGTGAAGATAATACACAAACGATGGTTTAACTTGACAATAATGATGATTGTAGATCTTATTAAAACAGAGAAACGTATTCAAATGCTTTGAATTCACAACAATCATTATTGTAGATCTTATTCAAATAGAGAAACGAATTCAAATTTAGTTCATATTGAAGCGGTAGTATATACATTTGGAATGCACTAAACGTTCATTGAGTAGTAGGTTGCATGCATTATACATGTAGCGAAATATTTTAATTGAACATAACATGCATTCAAAGTTTTGAATGACATTTGTAGTGCGAATTGATTTGGTACAGTACACGTTAGGCTTGTCCAGAAATTTCAACCCGCGCCTTGTTAGCCTGAAATATTTAAGATACATCTTTGTGTCGTTGTGCTCCGACAACACCCTCCATCTCAACCCGCGCCTTGCTATTCCAAAATTACCACGCGCGCGAAAACTCCCACCTCCTGTGAAGTCCCGACACGCGAAATGCCCGTGATACCCCTGAACCGAAAGAACCGCCTCAAATCTGTGGGGGTACTTTCGTAAATTACCCCACATTTCGGACAAGCGCGGCCCTAAGCCACGGTTCCCCACTCCCATCCCATCCGCCCACCCATTCGTACACCGAGGCCGGGAAAACCCGCGAAGCCCCAGACCCTCCTCCGTCCGCCACCCAGCCGGAGCTTCTTTCCCGACGATGTCGTCCACAGCAACACCTCGACGTCCCTCATCCACCGTACCGGATGAGGATCCGTCGTCGATCTGGTCGTCCCGCCGGTTCAGCTACCCCGTCCTCCACCTCCAAGGAGCTGCCTCGACGTTCCCCTCGACGTTCCCCTCGTCTTTCGCGCCACCTCCATTCCCAGACAGCCGTCTTCACCTGCACCACCAGAAGAGCATCATCATCACCATTTCCTCGGATGAAGCTGCGGCCTAATCGGCACCACCAAAGAGGTTGTAGACTAATCGCCGCATTTTATTCTTGATTTGATCTCACGGTGCTGCCGGCGCTCGGTCCCGAGCCGACATGGCGCGGCTCTATCCACGGCGGCATCGCCAGCCACTTCCTCCACAGCGTCGCTCCCTCGGCGGCAACGTCCACATCAGTAGGAGCTGCTGCTGCTTTAGCTCTCGCTCGCACTGCTGCTCTGCTCTTGCTCTCGGTCCCCTGCCTTGTCTGCTCTTGCTCTTGCTCTTGCTTGCGATGCTGCTCCGATTTAGCTACACTTCAGTCGACTGAATAAACTTTTGGGTCAGTCCATTTTCAGGGGGTGGGGTGGGGGGGCTCGCTGGAGTTAAGGAAGAACCAACCGCAGCGGGGAGGGGGCTCGCCGGAGAGGTACCCCACTATCTATCTTAGGGTTCAGGGTGGGGGCGGTGGTCACCGGCGGTGGTGGGGCGGTGGCGTGGGGATCGCCGGAGAAAAAGCTCGGCACAGGGGGCCTAGAGGGATGGCCGGGGCGGCGGCGGACCGGCGGTGGGGAG
This sequence comes from Aegilops tauschii subsp. strangulata, assembly GCF_002575655.3. Taxonomy (NCBI): domain Eukaryota; kingdom Viridiplantae; phylum Streptophyta; class Magnoliopsida; order Poales; family Poaceae; genus Aegilops; species Aegilops tauschii. The sequence goes on along the minus strand of NC_053041.3, from coordinate 633,268,312 downwards.
TGTTTTCGGGGCGGGCGGGGCGGCGCACCGCCGGCCACGGGCGGCGGGGGCGGCTGTTTGGCCGGTGGTGGCTGGCGGCTCAGGGGGGTGGAGGTTGAAGATGAACTGTAGGCCCTTGATTTTGTATCCAACGGCTGCAAAATCGACTGACCAGAGATGAAACAGTCAGTCGACTGACGTGTAGCCTCACCTCTAGTGCGTTCAGTTTCGACAGCAAAATTCAGTTTTGACAGTTAAATTCAGTTTCAACAGTTAAGTTTAGAGATGATCGGCTGATGAATTTTACATCTAGCACTTTGTAGTTATGTGTTTTACGTCATCTATTGGAGATGCTATTAGAATTCCACTCAGGTTAACGTTGTCTCTCTTGTCCTGCTTCAGCCTCGGCGTCGTAAACCTCATCGGAGCTGCTCCAACGACGAAACCCTCCATCACAGCGGAGCAGTACCTCGGGCTCCATCTCCAGACGCCTAAGATCTTCTTCCCCTCCTCCGACAGCCAAGTCAGCCGGAGCATCCTCACCGGCCAACCCAATCACGCTAAGATCGACATGGCTTCGCCAAAGAGGTTGTACACTTGTTGCATCTCTTTTTACTCTACATGTTATATATATTGTCCACTGAGCACACGGAGTAACGGGAAATACGATTATTTTATCCTACTATATGACAAGTAGTGAGGTACCAGGCAACTTAGCTATCCGTGATGGACTCTCTTGAACGCAATCATTATTTATCTCTACGCGTTTGAGCTGAGCATTTGTCGATGGCCCTGGGAGCTGAGCTAGTAGGGCAGTGGCCTGGGTCCAAAGTAATAGAAGTAGCACAAAAACATTTTTTTAGTGTAGGCTTTTCCTTGCTCAAGCCTGCCTACTAGAATTGCCAGTGCTTGAAAGGAAAAGTGAATGAAAAACATAGGAATTGGAAAGTTTCCTATGGTACTACTTTTCATGAATTTGGTGCAAAGGAATGGTGCAAAGGAAAACTGTAGGATTTGTTCCTTTAGTGCCTCCTTGAAAGAAAAACCGTAGGAATTTTAATTTCCACTTGTCCTCCTTTTCAAATTCCTATTCATGAAGCACAAGACTAAGAGATAGTAGCATAATAGCATTATAACCGTACATTTTCTTGTGGTTTGACTTAATCTCACCATGCTTCTTTGCATCCTATGATCTTCCAGTTCTTGTGAACCAAACACCCAGATTGGCAGAAATTCTGTGTTTTTACATTCTCTGTTTTGCACGTGCATTCCTATCCTATTCCTGTCTATTTCCTATCCCTGCATTGTTAGAATCCTCAAATTCAAACAAGCCCTTACACAATTACTTCTGTTACAGATATGTGTCAAAGAAAACCTTGTGTGGTTTGTCCTGCTCCTGCGGTGCTGTGTTCCACCCCAGCTCAGCTGCTCCAACAACGGAAGGGTTCACCACAGTAGGGATCCGCTCTCCAGACTATCTTTCGTCGCCTCAGATCTTCTTCCCCGCCGTCGACAGCCACGACAACTGCATTACCATCATCAACTGAGCAGATGACCTTGACGACTACACAGGTCCGCAAGAGAGGTCGCACTCTTCCGTGTCTACTTACGTTATGCATCGCTTAATATGATGACATGCTACTTTATCATCGTGTTCACCTATTAGACTCCGAGTCAGGTCCAAACTTATGCTGAAACTTGAGTTTTTAAATGGTTGTGGGGTACATATTGGGATAGCAATCAGTACTATCTATCTACTATCTGGTTAATCTCGGGTGTCTACTATGAGTTTCATGTTGGGTGCAAACAAACATTAAAGGAGCCATTATCGTCATTTTTAACTAAAGCTATTATCTGCCTGCTATCATTGGTTTTGGGTCTATCCACAGTTTGCTACCATCACTCTAGATTTGTGCATGCACTCCTTACATAATCTCACTATGTTTTATTCCTATGCATGTCAGTTATTATACACAATGGAACTGAACATGTAGAGCAAAATAGACGAGCCTTGCGTGGCAATAAAATTTCATGTAGACGTCGCTCCATGGTAGGCGCAAAGGCAGCCCCCCCTCCACCCATTTCGGATCATAATCAAGAGGAAGATAACTGTTCTGAGGGGGATTCAGAAGCAGAAGACCACTCCTATTTACCCCATGAGGTCTTCGCTCTAACTTGCCATGCTGATGTTGGTAATATCATGCATATGGTGCCTTGCATTGCTTACTCTGTATACATGAAAGATGTCATCTGCTTAGTTTAGACATGCTTTGTGTCAATGCCACCCTGGTTAGCTAGTCATCTTATATGTGAATTATATCATGACATCATTTTCTTATTACGTGTTAAATTTGTCAACAATTTTAGTACATTCAATTACTCTTCCTGTGCATCAGCCATTCGGCACGATCATGGAAAAATCTGGAGTGGAAACAAGGTCTTCAGAGCAGACAATGCTATCTGATGAAGCGCATGTCTTGCTGGTTACAGATAGCTCCTCAGAGGAGGATTCAGAGACAGATGACCAGTCCTATTCCCCCCCGAGGTGCATGCTCTAACTTGGCAGGGTTATGTTGCTCATATCGTGCGTATGGTATCTTGCATTGCTATGTCATTTGCTTAGTTTAGACATGCTTTGTGTGAATGGCACCTGTTTAGTGTCTAATTACCATATATGTGAATTATGCAATGCCATCTTGTTGCAAGACATTATATATGTGAATTATGCAATGCTATCTTGTTGCAAGGCATTATATATGTGAATTATGCAATGCCATGCTGTTTAGCCAAGCGTCATATATGTGAATTATATCATGCCATCCTTTTTTTGTATTTCTCATTGATTTTGTCGACAATGTTTGTATATTCAACTGCTCTTCCTGTGCATCAGCCATTTGAATTGGTGATGGAGAAATCTGGAGTGAAAACAAGGTCTTCAGAGCAGACAATGCTACCTGCTGAAGCAGATATCGTGCTGGTTACAGATAGCTCTTCAGAGGAGGATTTAGAGGCAGATGGCCAGTCCTATTATCCCCCTGAGGTGTATGCACAAACTTGGCAGGGCTATATTACTCATATCATGCATATGTTGTATTGCAATGCTTAGTTTTTACATCATATACACGACAGTGAATGCCATCTCCTTAGTTGACACATTATATATGCGATTGCCCTCTAATCACTTCCTTACTATATAAATCATATATTTGAATTATATCATGCCATGATGTTTACATAGACAGCATGTATCTGAATTATGGCATGCCAACCCATTTTCTAAGACATAATATAGTTATATCATCTCATCCTGTTTAGATAGTCATCATATTTTTAATTATGTCATTCTATCCATGAATTATATCATGCCATCATGTTTCCATCGACGGCATGTTTGTGATTTATGGCATGCCAACCACTTTAATAGACACATCGTATAGTTATATCATGTCATCCTGTTTACATAGTCATCATATTTTGAAGTATGTCATTCTATCCTGTTTAGTTAGCCATCATACATGTGAAATTGTGTCATGCTATCCTGTTTAATTAGCCATCATATATGTGAAATTATGTCCTGCTATTCTGTTTGGTTAGACCACATAAATGTGAATTATTTCATGCCCTGTTTTCTTCCCTACTATCCATTGCACCTGTCTATCTTACAATGTCTATACATTCAATTACTTTTCTTGTTTATCAGCCATTTCAATTGGAGGGGGTGATGGTAGTATCTGTGGGAGTAAAAACACGGTCTTCAGAAAAGATCGTGCTACCTGTCGATGGAGATAGAACCACGGTTGTACTTGACCAAGAACCAGCCCCACCACACATAACCCAGACTCACGCAGATTGTACCCCTACCTAGTTGGACAGAGAACCAGCTACGCCCCTTCTAACCCCAACCCCAGCAGATAGTAACCTAGTTCCCGTTGACACAGCACCGTCTCCACCACAGAGCACCCAAACACGAGCAGTTAGTAAGGCAACTGCAGTGCCCAAAGCACGAGGACCACCACTCCGAACCCCAAGTCAACGCTTAAAGCAGAAGAAGAATTGTTCTCAGGTCAGGTTCCGTAGCTATGGTTCATACTACTTTGCTCTTGCATCACTATATTTACTCATACCAACTAATTTCAAATTTGAAGGATGCAATTGAAACTCCAATGGTGCAACAGGTATGTTTTAAACCTGTTTCTTTAACGTGTTTGCTGTTGTAACTTGCTCTATGTTGATTTCAGTTTCAATTAAATAAACAATTATGTTCTCATGCCATGCACATTACACGTGTTGTTATTGCTGTGTAGTTTCCCACACTTATATTCTGTCTATGCTGCTTTGTCTTAAATAGATATGATTCGAACTGTATCTAGCAACATAAACTAGAATGATATAGACCATACAGTGACCATACTACACAGATATATGTTTGTTTCATGTTGTTATCCTGTCCACCTTACTACTGAACTGGTTTACCAAAATGAGTTTCATATACTACATTGTAAACATGTGATGTGTTTGTTTGTTTCTCTTTTAGAACGCGGATAAAATATTGGAGAAGAGTACCCCGTTATGCAATGGTAAAGGAAGTAATGCAGATAAGGTTCAAGATAGTGAGACATCCCTGTTGGTCTCCAAGAAAGCTGATAAAAACTATATTGAAGACACTGAGACAACCCCAAAGTCCTGTCTTGATGTAGTGTTCGAGTTACTGGCTACTACTGTTGGCACCAGCTCTTCGAACTCGCTGCCTGAATCAATTCGGCTTCTTGAGTCTCAACTTCAAGTTGAAAGACATCGATCAGATGTTATGCGACAGGAAGTCAAAGGACTGAGGAAGTCCCTGCAGAATTCAGATGCATACTTTCTGGTGCAACAGCAAGTGCTGGAGGATTTAAGCGCCAAACAAGAGAAAGTTAATAAGCTTGCTAAGCATCTTGCCAGCATTATGGGTACCCAGGATATTGTTTCTTGAGCTCTTCTGAAGTGGTTTCAGTTCTGGACTTGTTTTGCTGCGGCGTTTATATGCTGTTTTGTTCCCTATATTTGCACTGGTGGCGAACTTTGATGCCCAGTGGATGTAATATGTGTGATAGCCGTGATAGCCTAACATAAGTTGCTTGCTAATTTATTCCATATTGTCTTGTTTATTTGTTTTCTTGTAGTCAGTGCAGTTCTTTTTCCGCGGTTTGCTAGTGGCCGCAATAACCTATTTTTTTAAACTAGGCCACAATAACCATGGGCTATATATTTACTGTAGTTAACATGGGCCTCCTACGGGCCGTAGAAACAATGGGCCTTCTACGGGGCGTAGAAACAATGGGCCTTCTACGGGCCGTAGACACAATGGGCCTTCTATGGGCCGTATCATCAATGGGCCTTCTCCGGGCCGTATGATCTGTTGGCCAAACATGGGCCAATAACAGACCACATTATGGCCGTAAATGGGCTAGAGTTGAAATCGTCCATTCATGGGCCGACCATAACGGGCCGTCGTTAATCGGCCGTATTTGATGACGCTATGAAAACGGCTCAACGTATTAACGTGCCACAAACGAGCCGACTGTAACCACAGGCTGAATTTGGCCCACAAGCAGAAAATGACAATAACGGGCCGTAAGTAAACGAATGCTGGAAATGAGCCCAAGAATAAATGGGCCCTGAGAAAGCTGAAAGATAACATAGGTTGGAAACGGCCCAACGGAATAATGGGCCATTAGTGGGTATAAAGTGATACACTGTTCATTATGGGGCAGTTTCACCACGTGCCGTTAATGGGTATAAAGTGATACATCGTTCATTACGGGCCAGTTTTACCACGGGCCGTTAATGAGTCGAGAGTTACTAAGGGCCTCATATGGGCCGAAAGACGTCATGGGCCATAGATGGGCCGGAAGTTAAAATGGGCTGGAATTATATTGGACGGCCTAGATGACGCTACTGGGCCTAATTTGGATAGGCCGTAAACGGGCCCTGGGTTAGCGGGGTATAAATGGGCTATATGCGAACAGGTCGTTAACATGCTTGCCGTGGGCTGGCCCGCCACCTTTTGACCAAGTCAAACGGGCCGGCCTTTTCACAGGAATGGGCCTCTGTTAGGCCGTGCCACGTCTCGACGTATCATAGGCGCTTTGGGTCCAATGAGTGGATGACATCTGTCCGAACGGTGAGCCGACACGTGTTTCCTCCAGCCAATGATGATTTTACACGTGGAAAATCCCCATTGGCCGGGGCTGTTAACGGATTATCGGATCCAAAACCGGACCTGATAGCTTAACGGCGTTCCGTTACGGTGGATGCCACGTGTCGGTCACCCTTGACGAAAGCACTTCTGTGACGCGCGTTTTATCGTCATGGAAGTGGACACTTTCGTGATGATAAATTTGGTAATGTCATGGAACACTTCTACGACAGCACATGTATGACTATCTGATACGTCTCCAACGTATCTATAATTTTTGATTGTTCCATGCTATTATATATATATTCTGTTTTGGATGTTTAATGGGCTTTATTATACACTTTTATATTATTTTTTGGACTAACCTATTAACCGGAGGCCCAGCCCAAATTGCTGTTTTTTTGCCTATTTCAGTGTTTCGAAGGAAAAGGATATCAAACGGAGTCCAAACGGAATGAAACCTTTGGGAACGTGAATTTCGGAACAAACGTGATCCAGAGGACTTGGAGTGGACGTCAAGCAATCAACGAGGAGGCCACGAGGCAGGGGGCGCGCCTACCCCCCTGGGCGCGCCCTCCACCCTCGTGGGCCCCTCGTAGCTCTCCTGACCGACCTCCTTCGCCTATATATACTCATATAACCTAGAAACATCAGATACGGAGCCAAAACCCTATTTCCACCGCCGCAACCTTCTGTACCCGTGAGATCCCATCTTGGGGCCTTTTCCGGTTCTCCGCCGGAGGGGGCATTGATCATGGAGGGCTTCTACATCAACACCATAGCCTCTCCGATGATGTGTGAGTAGTTTACCTCAGACCTTCGGGTCCATAGTTATTAGCTAGATGGCTTCTTCTCTCTCTTTGGATCTCAATACAAAGTTCTCCTCGATTCTCTTGGAGATCTATTTGATGTAACTCTTCATTTGCGGTGTGTTGTCGAGATCCGATGAATTGTGGGTTTATTACAAGATTATCTATGAACAATATTTGAATTTCCTCTGAATTCTTTTATGTATGATTGGTTATCTTTGCAAGTCTCTTCGAATTATCAGTTTGGTTTGGCCTACTAGATTGATCTTTCTTGCAATGTGAGAAGTGCTTAGCTTTGGGTTCAATCTTGCGGTGCTCGATCCCAGTGATAGTAGGGGAAACGACACGTATTGTATTGTTGCCATCGAGGATAAAAAGATGGGGTTTATATCATATTGCATGAGTTTATCCCTCTACATCATGTCATCTTGGTTAAAGCGTTACTCCGTTCTTATGAACTTAATACTCTAGATGCATGCTGGATAGAGGTCGATGTGTGGAGTAATAGTAGTAGATGCAGGCAGGAGTCGGTCTACTTGTCACGGACGTGATGCCTATATACATGATCATACCTAGATATTCTCATAACTATGCTCAATTCTATCAATTGCTCGACAGTAATTCGTTTACCCACCGTTATACTTATGCTCTTGAGAGAAGCCACTAGTGAAACCTATGGCCCCGGGGTCTATTTTCTATCTTATTAATCTTCCATCAACAAGCTATTTCTTTTGCCGTTTACTTTGCTTTCTTTACTTTTAGTCTTTATCATAAAAATACCAAAAATATTATCTTATCATCTCTATCAGATCTCACTTTTGCAAGTGGCCGTGAAGGGATTGACAACCCCTTTATCACGTTGATTGCAAGGTTCTTATTTGTTTGTGTAGCTACGTGGGACTTGAGCGTGGTCTCCTACTGGATTGATACCTTGGTTCTCAAAAACTGAGGGAAATACTTACGCTACTTTACTGCATCACCCTTTCCTCTTCAAGGGAAAACCAACGCAGTGCTCAAGAGGTAGCAAGAAGGATTTCTGGCGCCGTTGCCGGGGAGTCTACGCACAAGTCAAGACATACCAAGCACCCATCACAAACTCTTATCCCTCGCATTACATTTTTTGCCATTTGCCTCTCGTTTTCCTCTCCCCCACTTCACCCTTGCCATTTTATTCGCCCTGTTTTTCCGTTCGCCTCTTTTTCGCTTGCCTCTTGTTTGCGTGTGTGTTGGATTGCTTGTTTGTCACGATGGCTCAAGACAATACTAAATTGTGTGACTTTACCAATACCAACAACAATGATTTTCTTAGCACTCCGATTGCTCCTCTTACCGATACGGAATCTTGTGAAATTAATGCTGTTTGCTGAATCTTGTCATGAAAGATCAATTCGCCGGCCTTCCTAGTGAAGATGCCGCTACCCATCTAAATAGCTTTGTTGATTTGTGTGATATGCAAAAGAAAAAAGATGTGGACAATGATATTGTTAAATTGAAGCTATTTCCTTTTTCTCTTAGAGATCGTGCTAAAACTTGGTTTTTGTCTTTGCCTAAAAATAGTATTGATTCTTGGAATAAGTGCAAAGATGCTTTTATCTCTAAGTATTTTTCCTCCCGCTAAAATCATCTCCCTTAGAAACGATATTATGAATTTTAAGCAACTTGATCATGAACATGTTGCACAAGCTTGGGAGAGGATGAAATTAATGATACGTAATTGCCCTACTCATGGTTTGAATTTGTGGATGATTATACAAAAATTTTATGCCGGATTGAATTTTTCTTCTAGGAATCTTTTAGATTCGGCCGCGGGAGGCACTTTTATGGAAATCACTTTAGGGGAAGCTACTAAACTCCTAGATAATATTATGGTTAATTATTCTCAATGGCACACCGAAAGATCTACAAGTAAAAAGGTTCATGCGATTGAAGAAATTAATGTTTTGAGTGGAAAGATGGATGAACTTATGAAATTGTTTGCTAATAAGAGTGTTTCTTCTGATCCCAATGATATGCCTTTGTCTACTTTGATTGAGAATAATAATGAATCTATGGATGTGAACTTTGTTGGTAGGAACAATTTTGGTAACAATGCTTACAGAGGAAATTTTAATCCTAGGCCGTATCATAGTAATTCCTCTAATAATTATGGTAATTCCTACAACAACCCTTATGGAAATTTTAATAAGATGCCCTCTGATTTTGAGACTAGTGTTAAAGAATTTATGATTTCTCAAAAGAATTTCAATGCTTTGCTTGAAGAAAAATTGCCTACGATTGATGAATTGGCTACAAATGTGGATAGAATTTCTCTTGATGTTGATTCTTTGAAAATTAGATCTACTCCACCTAAGCATGATATCAATGAGTCTCTCAAAGCCGTGAGAATTTCCATTGATGAGTGCAAAGAAAGAACCGCTAGGATGCGTGCTAAGAAAGATTGCTTTGTAAAAGCGTGTTCTTCTAATTTTTATGAGAATAAAGATGAAGATCTAAAAGTTATTGATGTGTCCCCTATTAAATATTTGTTTTGCAATATGAATCTTGCCAATGATGGGACTGGAGATGAGTCAACTTTAGTTAGAAGGCGTCCCAAAAATTCGGAATTTTTAGATCTTGATGCAAAAATTGGTAAAAGTGGTATTGAAGAGGTCAAAACTTTAGATACAATGAACCCACTATCTTGGATTTCAGGGAATTTAATTATGATAATTGCTCTTTAATAGATTGTATTTCCTTGTTGCAATCCGTGCTAAATTCTCCTCATGCTTATAGTCAAAATAAAGCTTTTACCAAACATATCGTTGATGCTTTAATGCAATCTTATGAAGAAAACTTGAGTTGGAAGTTTCTATCCCTAGAAAACTTTATGATGAGTGGGAACCTACTATTAAAATTAAAATTAAAGATCATGAATGCTATGCTTTGTGTGATTTGGGTGCTAGTGTTTCCATGATTCCAAAAACTTTGTGTGATTTGCTAGGTTTCCGTGAATTTGATGATTGTTCTCTAAAACTTGCATCTTGCGGATTCCACTATTAAGAAACCTATGGGAAGAATTAATGATGTTCTTATTGTTGCAAATAGGAACTATGTGCCCGTAGATTTCATTGTTCTTGATATAGATTGCAATCCTTCATGTCCTATTATTCTTGGTAGACCTTTCCTTAGAACGATTGGTGCAATTATTGATATGAAGGAAGGAAATATTAGATTCCAATTTCCATTAAGGAAAGGCATGGAACACTTTCCTAGAAAGAAAATAAAATTACCTTATGAATCTATTATGAGAGCCACTTATGGATTGCCTACCAAAGATGGCAATACCTAGATCTATCCTTGTTTTTATGCCTAGCTAGGGGCGTTAAACGATAGCGCTTGTTGGGAGGCAACCCAATTTTATTTTAGTTTTTTGCTTTTTGCTCCTGTTTAGGAATAAATCTTTGATCTAGCCTCTGGTTAGATTTTTTTGTGTGTTTTAATTAGTGTTTGTGCCAAGTTAAACCTATAGGATCTTTTTGGATGATAGTTATTTGATCTTGCTGAAAATTCCAGAAACTTTCTGTTCACGAAAACAATTGTTTAAAATCACCAGAATGTGATAAAATACTGATTCGAATTGCAGTAGATCAATAAACAAATTATATAGGTCTTCCTATTTTGGTAGAATATTTTGAGTTCCATAAGTTTGCATTAGTTACAGATTACTACAGACTGTTCTATTTTTGACAGATTCTGTTTTTCGTGTGTTGTTTGCTTATTTTGATGAATCTATGGCTAGTAAAAGAGATTATAAACCATAGAGAGGTTGGAATACAGTAGGTTTAACACCAATATAAATAAAGAATGAGTTCATTACAGTACCTTGAAGTGGTGTTTTGTTTTCTTTCGCTAACGGAGCTCACAAGATTTTCTGTTAAGTTTTGTGCTGTGAAGTTTTCAAGTTTTGGGTAAAGATTTGCTGGATTATGGAACAAGGAGTGGCAGGAGCCTAAGCTTGGGGATGCCCAAGGCACTCCAAGGTAAATCCAAGGACACCAAAAAGCCAAAGCTTGGGGATGCCCCGGAAGGCATCCCCTCTTTCGTCTTCGTCCATCGGTAACTTTACTTGGAGCTATATTTTTATTCACCACATGATATGTGTTTTGCTTGGAGCATCATGTATGATTTGAGTCTTTGCTTTTAGTTTACCACAATCTTCCTCGCTGAATACACTTTTGAGAGAGACACACATGATTCGGAATTTATTAGAATACTCTATGTGCTTCACTTATATCTTTTGAGCTATATAGTTTTTGCTCTAGTGCTTCACTTATATCTTTTAGAGCACGGTGGTGGTTTTGTTTTATAGAAACTATTGTTCTATCATGCTTCACTTATATTATTTTGAGAGTCCTACAAAACAGCATGGTAATTTGCTTTAATTGTGAAATTAGTCCTAATATGATAGGCATCCAAGATTAGTAAAAACTTTCTTATAAGTGCGTTGAATACTAAGAGAAGTTTGATGCTTGATAATTGTTTTGAGATATGAACATGGTGATATTAGAGTCATGCTAGTTGAGTGGTTATGAATTTGAGAAATACTTGTGTTAAAGTTTGTGATTCCCGTAGCATGCACGTACTGGTGAACCGTTATGTGACGAAGTCGGAGCATGATTTATTGATTGATTGTCTTCCTTATGAGTGGCGGTCGGGGACGAGTGATGGTCTTTTCCTACCAATCTATCCCCCTAGGAGCATGCGCGTAATACTTTGTTTTGATAACTAATAGATTTTTGCAACAAGTATATGAGTTCTTTATGACTAATGTTGAGTCCATGGATTATACGCACTCTCATCCTTCCACCATTGCTAGCCTCTCTAATACCGCGCACTTTTCGCCGGTATCATACACCCACCATATACCTTCCTCAAAACAGCCACCATATCTACCTATCATGGCATTTCCATAGCCATTCCGAGATATATTGCCATGCAATGTACCACCGTTCCGTTTACTATGACACGCTCCAGCATTGTCATATTGCTTTGCATGATCATGTAGTTGACATCGTATTTGTGGAAAATCCACCGTTCATTATCTTCATACATGTCACTCTTGATTCATCGCATATCCCAGTACATCGCCGGAGGCATTCATATAGAGTCATATTTTGTTCTAAGTATTGAGTTGTAATACTTGAGTTGTAAGTAAACAAAAGTGTGATGATCATCATTATTACAGCATTGTCCCAAGTGAGGAAAGGATGATGGAGACTATGATTCCCCCACAAGTCGGGATGAGACTCCGGACTAAAAAAAAGAGGCCATAAAAAAGAAGAAGGAGAAGGCCCAACAAAAAAATGAGAGAAAAGAGAGAAGGGACAATGCTACTATCCTTTTTCCAGACTTGTGCTTCAAAGTAGCACCATGATCTTCATTAATAGAGAGTCTCCTATGATATCACTTTCATATACTAGTGGGACTTTTTCATTATAGAACTTGGCCTGTATATTCCAATGATGGGCTTCCTCAAATTGCCCTAGGTCTTCATGAGCAAGCAAGTTGGATGCACACCCACTTAGTTTCCATTGTCGAGCTTTCATACACTTATAGCTCTAGTGCATCCGTTGCATGGCAATCCCTACTCTCTCACATTGATATCTATTAATGGGCATCTCCATAGACCGTTGATACGCCTAGTTGATGGGAGACTATCTTCTCCTTTTTGTCTTCTCCACAACCGACATTCTATTCCACCTATAGTGCTATATCCATGGCTCACGCTCATGTATTGCGTGAAGATTGAAAAAGTTTGAGAACACCAAAAGTATGAAACAATTGCTTGGCTTGTCATCGGGGTTGTGCATGATTAAATACTTTGTGTGATGAAGATAGACATAGCCAGACTATATCATTTTGTGGGGATAACTTTCTTTGGCCATGTTATTTTGAGAAGACATGATTGCTTTATTAGTATGCTTGAAGTATTATTACTTTTATGTCAATATTAAACTTTCATCTTGAAACTTTCGGATCTGAATATTCATACCACATATAAGAGGATTACATTGAAAATTATGCTAAGTAGTATTCCACATCAAAAATTCTGTTTTTATCATTTACCTACTCGAGGACGAGCAGGTATTAAGCTTGGGGATGCTTGATACGTCTCCAACGTATCTATAATTTTAGATTGTTCCATGCTATTATATATTCTGTTTTGGATGTTTAATGGGCTTTATTATACACTTATATATTATTTTTGGGACTAACCTATTAACCGGAGGCCTAGCCCAAATTGCTGTTTTTTTTGCCTATTTCAGTGTTTCGAAGGAAAAGGATATCAAACGGAGTCCAAATAGAATGAAACCTTCGGGAACGTGATTTTCGGAATAAACGTGATCCAGAGGACTTGGAGTGGACGTCAAGCAATCAACGAGGAGGCCACGAGGCAGGGGGGCGCGCCTACCCCCCTGGGCGCGCCCTCCACCCTCGTGGGCCCCTTGTAGCTCTCCTGACCGACCTCCTTCGCCTATATATACACTCATATACCCTGGAAACATCAGATACCGAGCCAAAACCCTATTTCCACTGCCGCAACCTTCTGTACCCGTGAGATCCCATCTTGGGGCCTTTTCCGGCGCTCCGCCGGAGGGGGCATTGATCACGGAGGGCTTCTAAATCAACACCATAGCCTCTCCGATGATGTGTGAGTAGTTTACCCCAGACCTTCGGATCCATAGTTATTAGCTAGATGGCTTCGTCTCTCTCTTTGGATCTCATACAAAGTTCTCCTCGATTCTCTTGGAGATCTATTTGATGTAACTCTTCTTTTGCGGTGTGTTTGTCAAGATCCGATGAATTGTGGGTTTATGATCAAGATTATCCATGAACAATATTTGAATCTCCTCTGAATTCTTTTATGTATAATTGATTATCTTTGCAAGTCTCTTCGAATTATCAGTTTGGTTTGGTCTACTAGATTGATCTTTCTTGCAATGGGAGAAGTGCTTATCTTTGGGTTCAATCTTGTGGTGCTCGATCCCAGTGACAGTAGGGGAAACGACACGTATTGTATTGCTACCATCGAGGATAAAAAGATGGGGTTTATATCATATTTCATGAGTTTATCCCTCTACATCATGTCATCTTGCTTAAAGCGTTACTCCGTTCTTATGAACTTAATACTCTAGATGCATGCTGGATAGCGGTCGATGTGTGAAGTAATAGTAGTAGATGAAGGCAGGAGTCGGTCTACTTGTCACGGACGTGATGCCTATATACATGATCATACCTAGATATCTATCTATATCTATATCTATACTTTTATCTATACTTCTATATCTATCTATATCTATATCTATACTTATATATACTTATACTAATTAGCAACTCCCAAGAAATTACCACGTTAATCAGAAAATTAGAGTCGTTAATCTGGTGGGACCGAGTTATAACGGCCAGATTCAATCTAGAATTAATCCCAACAAATTACCATGTTCATCAGAAAATTAGAGCCATTAATCTGGTGGGACCGAGATATAACGGCCAGATTTAATCTAAAATCTATACCTATACTAATTATGAAAAAAAACAACCTGTACACATAACACATATTTTGAAGTGTCATGTTAATTACGCCTGGGCAAAAAGCTGTCCCAGCCTACACGTAATACATATTTTGAAGTGTCCATGTTAATTACGCCTAGGCAAAAAGCTATAGATTACTCTTGCAGTAGAAAAACTGATCGGCCTCTTCCAAAATTACTTGCGGTGGAAAAAAACTGCCAACGTGGCCCAGCCTACACGTAACAAAGATGTTCTCAAGTCTCCACGTTAATTAAGGCTCAATTTATCCTAGAAAAAATCTATAACCATAAATTATTTCCATTATACTCTGGCCGTATAAAAGCAACTAGATCGTCCTCTTCCAAAACTAAATCAGAGTCGTCATCTAATTTCCGTACCCTTCCTCCAAGATAGTCATGTCAAGAAATCGCCTCCAGTAAACCCCTGATGGAGAGTTCTTCTTCTTGGCCTAGGCCTCCATCGCCTCCTTCATGGCGACCTGGTGCCAATGTTAGGCGGCAGGGCATAGGCATGTTCAAGTAACATGTCTTTCCTTTCATTGGCGGTGTGTGAGATCCAGCAGCAAATCACATCTCCCGACTAAATCTATTTGCACCAGATCAGATCATGGTGGGTAGGCCTTGGTCTCTTCCTCCCGGTGCCATCAGGTATCAGCTTCTCCAACTCTCTATGTGTTGCAGCCTTGCGGGTGATGGAGAGAACGCAGCGAGATAGATCCTGGTGCAAATATGAGAGAAGCGAGATTTGCATGTACATGATGAACATCATCAGCTGATTAAATAATTGGCTGCATCCACACGCTATATAAAATTGGGTGACGAAGTGCAATGCAGCACCTTCAACTATGCAGTGTATAATATTTTAAACGTCGCCTTGCCCAAATGATTAGGTAAATACAATGCGTTCTCTCTCCATGCACTGTCTAGCTTATCCAGCCAGGGTGCATATGGGAAGCTCTTTTTGGCCGCGGTACCATGGCCGGCCGAGGCCCAGGCGATAAGTACACCATTAAGCAAATGATCTGGCTTTGGTCCGAGGTAGTATACTATTTTTCTTACTGTATTTAATTACAGTGACTTTTTAGCATGCACCTCTCTTTGATATTTGTCTGTTTGAAACATGGAGATTCGCCAAGTAATCAAGTTTCATATTTCTATCACACATATCAGCTCTCTTTTTCGTCTCAGTTTTTCATATTTTATACCACCAATATTCATTGATCCTCTCCCATGTTCCTCATTGACATGTAGCATAAAATATCAAATTCTATTGATAAGATCAGTGTCTCCCTTGGTTGTACTGACCTTTGAATCCACATTATTTAATCCAGCCGATAAAGTTATCCATCGAGGAACCACCGATGCCCATTGTGCGAGTAAAAAAAGTATCTTTAGTCCAGTTTGTTTTTGTGGCTCCTTATACTTGGACTGTGCTTTTGACATCGTATCTTATATGTCCATTTTGTTATCAAGTTCAATGTTGGGCCTGATTTCATGGGTATTATAAGAATTTCAACCGATCCAACTTTTTTCCAGGTTCCAAGCATAATATGCAACTGATTTTATTTCCTTCAGGGATTCTCTTTAAATCAGGTAATTCTCTATGTTTTCTGTAATTTCTGTGAAGGATGACCAATGAATTGTTTCCCAGGGTAGCATAGTTGTTGGGCACATGTTATTATATGCAAGACAACAAATGTTCATGTTCCATGCAATGAACTTTGCATGTAGACAGAATTTAGTTGACCTTATCGAAAAAGGCTACCAGATCTCGCGATATTCTAGTTAACCTTTTCTGAATGCCAATGCTGAATTAGAGCGGAACTATGGCAACCCCACCTTGCAAAATAAGCCCATGCAAGAATCTTATATCTCACCAGGTCAGTCCAAACTTCATATTGCCTAATGAATCAGAGGTTAGAGTTGCCTATCCTCTCTCAAATTGTTTTTCTGATTGTTAGGGTACTCAATTTGCATTGTTAATGAGTTACAATTGGACGTGACATCAGTCCATGAACTATAACTTTTGTAAGTTATTCTTTGCTAAAAATATGATGAATGCATGTTTGGTTTACAGAGAGGACGGATATGTTAAACATGTTCTGTTCGAGATTTTGCAGCATAATCAGATTATTAAACAGTAGCCCAAACCTATGTAAATGTATGAATAAAGTTTACACCAACCGGATGAAACCTAATTCCAGGGTACCAACTTATAAATGTCAATCTTACATACAAGCAAGAAAACTAAACATGTACCTAAGAACAATCTACATTCAAGAAAGATATTTACTTATTTTTGCAATGTTCATTTTTTTTACGTCATTGTGGTGCGTTTTTTTTGTTAATGCCATGTCACTACCGGAATCGCTGAATTCGCCGAGTTTCGAACATACCCGGAAGTCCAAGAAACTAATCGACATTGTGGTTGTCGAGTTCTGTTCTAGGCAATCATCACTCGGCTAGATGGACGTAAAAAACAATCAACTTTTCCGAGTTCTTATTGTCCGACACTTGACAAACATTTAAATAGCCATTGTCGAGCTTCAAAAAATGAGAACTCGGCAAACTACCACGTTAGGAATAATATGCATGTTAGTTTGTAGGAACCACGTATTTAGGGTTGGTAGATAATGGATATGAGGCATGTGTGTCCGTTTGTTGGGTTTGATAAATACAAATGTAGGTAAATATTGTATCAGTATTTTGCTAAATACAATATGCATTCATGATTTCTTTTTGTTTCATTATATACCAAATTATTCCAATAAGGTTTTGTATATACCATATTAGTCAAAGTTCATATTAATTCAAAAGAAAGACCCAAACAGTTTACTTTTGTCTATGTTTGGATGGCGCCCAGGCCAACCACGCCAAATCCCGGTAACCAAAAGAGTGACCATAAAATTCGCCGCCATGGATCTGCCCTAGCATTGGCGAAGAAAATGAACTAGCGACCAAAATTTTGGTGTAGGTAGAAAATTTGGCTGCCAACCAAAAGAAACCCACGCTGGTGGTCAACCCATATTTTGGTAAGGCGAGCATCAGCGGTCATCCAAACATATGTTAACATATTAGTATTTTTACTTCTAGAAAATGACTAATAATAAAAGTGAATATGTTTAGATCAATACATTATGATATGATATGGAAGCAAAGGAGATGCACAAAAGAGCAACAACCGAAACATCACCAGAAGCTCAACCCAATGACTATTTTTTATATGCATGATTATATCAGTTGGAGACTAGGATTTTTCTTTTATGAGAAAATTATAGAACAAGAAAAAATGTAATAAAAAATGGTCTCTGATGTGTGTATTTATTGCTCATCTCTTTATAAAGGTCTAATTGTTTTTTATGCTGATTCTGCGAGGCTCTTTCATCTTATATCTGAAGTAAACTTCTTAAATCATTACTTTTTTTTATCTAGATAGAGAATATTTGAGTATATGAGTCATTTTATATTCTATTATCTGTAGTATTAAATCTGAACTATGATAAGACTTGAATATCTCTTCCAATAGCAATTGGGTATTCTCGATTTCCTTACTCCCAGTAAATGAGAGGTAGTCTCAGAACTTCATCCCATTGTAGGTTATTAAACTAGCCTGTGCATTTGCACGGGTAGACGACTAGTTCTCATAACTATGCTCAATTCTATCAATTGCTCGACAGTAATTCGTTTACCCACCGTAATACTTATGCTCTTGAGAGAAGCCACTAGTGAAATCTATGGCCCCCGGGTCTACTTTCTATCTTATTAATCTTCCGTCAACAAGCTATTTCTTTTGCTGTTTACTTTGCTTTCTTTACTTTTAGTCTTTATCATAAAAATACCAAAAATATTATCTTATCATCTCTATCAGATCTCACTTTTGCAAGTGGCCGTGAAGGGATTGACAACCCCTTTATCGCGTTGGTTGCAAGGTTCTTATTTGTTTGTGTAGCTGTGTGGGACTTGAGCATGGTCTCCTACTGGATTGATACCTTGGTTCTCAAAAACTAAGGGAAATACGTACGCTACTTTACTGCATCACCCTTTCCTCTTCAAGGAAAAACCAACGCAGTGCTCAAGAGGTAGCACTATCTTGATTCTATCATGAAGTCGTCATGGATGTACATGCATGACAGAAAACGTGACCTACTGTGACAAACACGTATCATCACGAAAGTGTATTTTTTTGTAGTGGCAGCCGCACCCGTCCCGGGAACTTCGCAGCCCGGCCCGGGGGCTGCAGCAGTCGGCCCAGGGACTTCACCAAGCAGCTCGGGGACTGCAGCTGTCGCACCCGGACCGGGGACTTCACAACCCGGCCCCAGGGCTGCAGCAGTCGGACCGAGGACTTCAGCAGCGCAGCAGGCGGCAATCGATTCCAACTTGCCGCCTCCCAACCCAACCGCCCTTGTACAAGTGGCCGTAGTGGTAGTAGAAGAAATTCAAGCACCTTCATGGGCATTGCCAATCCTCAAGTTTTTGGTAAACAGAGAGCTGCCGATCGATGAGATCTCGGCCCGGCAAGTGCAGCACCGAGCAGGAGCCTACACGATAGTAAACAGAAAGCTTGTCAGACGCAGCGTGACTGGAGTCTTCCAGTGCTGTGTAGAATCAGAGAAAGGCCAAGCAATCCTCAAAGATATCCACCAAGGCGAGTGCGGCCACTACGCGGCCTCCAGATCCCTTGTTGCCAAGGCCTTCCGCCATGGTTTCTTTTGGCCGACTGCTTTGGAAGATGCCAAGGAATTAGTCAAGCATTGCAAAGGGTGTCAGAAGTTCAGCTCTCAGCAGCATCTACCTGCTTCTGCACTCAAGACCATTGGCTTGGCCCTTTGCCATCTGGGGGTTGGACATGGTGGGACCATTCAAGATAGCACGCGGCGGCATGACCCATCTGCTCGTTGCCGTGGACAAGTTCACCAAGTGGATTGAAGCAAAAGCCAATCAAGAAGTTGGATGGTCCGACTGCTGTGACCTTCATTGCAGACATCACCACCCGGTACGGAGTACCACACAACATCATCACCGACAATGGCACGAACTTTGCTAAGGGAGCTTTGGCCTGTTTCTGCGCGATGCAGTGCATCCCACTAGACTTAGCGTTTTGCCCATCCGCAGTCAAACGGCCAAGTCGAGAGAGCAAACGGCCTCATCCTCTCCGGCATCAAGCCCCGACTGGTCGAGCCACTGGAGCGGTCGGCCGACTGCTGGATCGACGAGCTGCCGGCCGTCCTCTGGAGCCTCCGTACCACTTCGAACAAATCAACCGGCTTCACTCCATTCTTCCTCGTGTACGGTGCCGAGGCCGTCATCCCAAGTGACATTGAGTTTGACTCACCTCGCGTCACCATGTACACGGAGGCGGAGGCGAAAGAGGCGCGAGAAGACGGCGTCGATCTGCTGGAAGAGGGCTGGCTGTTGGCACTGAGCCGGTCCGCCATCTACCACCAGAGTCTGCGCCGCTACCACAGTCGGAAGGTCAAGCCAAGATCCTTCCAAGAGGGAGACCTTGTGCTCCGGCTGATCTAGCGGACAGCCGGCCAGCACAAGCTCTCAGCCCCTTGGGAAGGCCCCTTCATCATCAGCAAAGCATTGGGCAACGACTCCTACTACCTCATCGACGCGCAGAAGCCTCGAGCATGCAAGAGAGACGATTCGGGCAAGGAATCAGAGCGCCCATGGAACGCAAATCTCCTCCGAAGATTTTACAGTTGATTCAGTACCACGCTACCATTTGTATTAAGCACTAAGACATCGGGTCTCTCGAGGAGCACTCGAGGGCTACCCTCTTTCTCTATACGATAAGTTCTATGCCTATGAATATGTTATTTCATCATTCTGCCTGGCACCAGGTTCGACCAGCCGGCCCGGGGGCTTGCCGCCTTGTACTATGTGAATGCTACCTGCAGTCGGACAAGTAGTTTGCCGGCACCTAGGCCCTCTCTTGCCACAAGCCGCAGCTCGCAGAGCGACTGTCCGGCCGGCAAGAGTTAAAGGCAGGAAACCGTGCCCACATGAAAAATGGCTAAGGACTAAAAGCATTTTCATAGGCCGAGTCGGCTCCTCGCCTCGCTGACCGACTGCTGAGCAGCCTGCCGGCCGGTTTCTAACTTTACTTGCTACACTCTATCAACGGCTAAAGTACTTGCCTTCCCAAAGTGGCCAAGTACTTGACCCAGCCACAGACCGCAGAGCGGCTGTCCGGCTGGCAAGACGACAGCCAAGGGAAGGCAGCAAAGGAAAAAGCCAAAGGATTAAAAAAGCAAGACAAGTCAGAAATCGGCAAAGACAATTTACACAGCAAAAGGCCCTTGGCCGGCATTCAATGGAGTTTGAATACACCCCCAGCGGGTGGAACTGCGCAAGTCTAACAAATTTGTTCAAAGAGATTACAAAACAGGAAAGAAAGATAACTTGGCCGCCTAGGCCAGAGGAGCAGTAGCCGGATCAGAAGGGTCGGCGGAGGTCGAGGCTCTGGGTGATGGAACAGCCATCTGGTTGGTCTCATCTTGGTCCGCATCGGTGGCAGTCGGCTCTCCGGCGTGCCGTCTGTTGGTCGAAACCTGGTCAGGATGAGGCCGACCGCCGTCTCCACCGTCCGGCACATCGTCTTCGCCGTCCTCGTCCTCATCTTCATGCTCCTCGCCTTCATCACTGGAGGCGATCTCCTCCACCGAGTCCTCACCGCCTTCTGAGTTCAGCCCGAACCAGTTGGGAGGCACCTCGGCGCCCGCTTCGTCCAGCTCGGGGAGGAAGACACTGGTGTCCGTGTACTCGGCGATCGCCGCGGCGCCGTGATAGAGCTCGGACGCCACCGCATCCAGTTCCTCGCCGGCTTCAGCATGGAGCGTGGCCAGCTGGTCTAAGTTTAGCCCAGGGTACCACCCCTTGACGAATTCCAAGGCTCGGCGTGCACCCGCCCGGGCAGAGGAGCCCTTCCACGCCTCGAGGCGACCGATGGCCACTTCCAACCAGTCGGAGGTCCGACTGGCGGTGCGCAGAACGGGAGTACCCGGCCAGAGGGCGGAAACCACCTGGGCTCCGGCACGCTGAAGACGGTGGAGGGCCCAATGCGCCGGCTGAAGACAAGCCTGGATGGCGAGCATCTGCTCGGCAAGAGTCCAAGGGGCGTTGGGTGCGATTGTTGCACCATCAATCCTCCGCTCGTCACGGCGAGCCTCGACAGCTTGGCTGGAGTAACCAGGGAAATACTCTGCATAAAAAGAAAAAAGAGGTATGAGGCCAGAAGCCGGCTCATACGACAAGACGGCAGGCGGAAGAAAAAGGACAACTCACCATCGAGCAGGTCCTCGATTTCGCCGTAGCCGTCCGACAAGGCCTTCTCCTTCTCGACCCAGTTCGAGCGCCGAGTCTCAAACTCGGCCTGAAGGGCCTCCTCCGCGTCCTTGAGCTTATGCAGCTCCGCCTGGTGCTTGTCCGCCTGGTCAGCCAGCTGCTTGGCCAAACGGTCCCGCTCTTGCTCCATCTTGAGGCACTCCTCCTCCTTGGCGTGTAGCGCGGTTTGAGCTTCGCCCATTTGCTGCCGCAAGGCGGCATTGGCTCCTGCAGAAGACAAGGGTGAGAAGAGGTCAGCAAATCAACAAGGAAATAAGAAAAGGTAGTTGCCGGAAGATCCGACTCGACTGCTCAGCAGTCGGCCCGAATCTCGGGGGCTACACCCCGCGGGTGCGCTGGCGCGCCCCCGCGAGAATGAAGAATGGAGTGCTTACTCCGGCTGTGTGTCAGCTCGGCGGCCCGCTTGGCCAACTCCTGGGCTTGGGAGTTGTAGGCGGCCGCACAAATGTTGTGGTAGTCAATAGAATCAACAGAAGAGAAGAAAGAGTCAGCACTTGGAACTTGCCTTTAAGTTCCGAGCCGCCTGCTCAGCAGCCGGCCCGGAACTTGGGGCCGCCCCCACAGAAGATTGCAAAGATTGAAAGCAAAAGCATAAGGAGCATACCCGGGTGGCGGCTCACGACGCCAAGAACTTCTTCGTATAGTTCTGGAGGGCATCGCCTTGGGCCTGAAGCAGGGAGTGGACTTCCTGTGCAGCCTTGTTCAGGACGCCCGTCCCGCCACCAGATGTCCACTCCCACGGGACGGCACTAGTGGCCTCCGCTTCTGTGGCCGACGAGCTCGAGGCTCCGACTTCCAGAGGCCGCGTCGCTGAAGTCATGTGGCGTCGCGACAGCCTGTGGCGTCGTCTTCCTCCAAAGCGGCCTCCCCCAAGTCGGGGTCGTCCGCGTCACTCACCGCTTGGTCCGGCAGGAACTCCTGGCCTTGCGCCGAAGCGTCGGCTGCCGACTGGGTCATGAGGAGCTACGACACATCTGACTGATCAGTCGGCAAAGCAGAACTCGGTAGAAGAATAAAATACCAAGAAAAGAAAGGAGATTCAGGAGCTTACGGCAGGAGGCGGATGCGCACGGGAGTACGGCCGCTTGCCAAACTGCCAGTCCAACTCCGAGAGCTTGCAGTTCATGATCTTGTTCACCATGCGGGCCACCTCCGTGGCCGGCATCTCCCGGGTGGACAGCCGGCACGGGTCTCGGTGCCCACTCATCTGACTGATCATGTGAGGCCGGCCTTGGAGAGGGAGAACCCAGCGCACCACGAAGGCGGTCAACAGGTCGGATGCCTTGAGGCCCTCCGAGTCCATCATCTCCTTAAGCCTGGCAACAGCGGCGGTGGAGGTGGGCGACAGATGCTTCGGCTTGAAGGTCCAGTTGGTGCGCGGCTCGGCCGGTGGGCCGGCCTCGTAGGCCGGCAGGTTGACGAAGTCCAGCGCCAGGTTGACGTTCTTCACATAGAAGTACGACTTCTACCACAGCTTGACGGACTGGGTCAAGCTGATGGACGGGAAGCGGTTGCTGGCTCCTGGGCGCCGTACCACGACGAAGGCGCCGCACTGAGCCGCCTCGTCCTTGGAGGAGACGCCGTGTTTGGTGTAGAAGAACTCCCCCCACAGCTCGAGTGTGGGGAGAACGCCGAGGTAGCCCTCGCACATCGTGACGAAGGCCGACATCAGCACCACCGTATTCGGTGTGAGGTGGTGCGGCTAGAGATGGTAAAACTTGAGAAAGGAGCGGAGGAAGCCGCTCGCCGGCAGGCCGAAGCCCCAGAGGAAATGCGAGCGGAAGATGACGCGCTCGCCTTCTTCCAGCGCCGGCGAGATCTCCTCCTCAGGCGTGACGCGCGCCCTGACATAGCCCTCGCCGGGCAACGGTGAAAGTTTCAGCCCAATCGGAGTTACGGATCTCTGAGAATTTAAGAAACGGTAAAAGGCCAGAATGTGGGAGCGCAGAAACAGGAGGAAACATAGAGAGAGATCCAATCTCGGAGGGGCTCTCGCCCCTCCGCCGCCATGGAGGCCATGGACCAGATGGGAAACCCTTCTCCCATCTAGGGGGAAGGTCAAGGAAGAAGCAGAAGCAGAAGGGCTCTCTCCCCTCTCTCCCGGTGGCGCCGGAACGCCGCCGGGGCCATCATCGTGATGGCGATCTATACCAACAACTTCGCCGCCGTCATCACCAACTCTCTCCCCCTCTATGCAGCAGTGTAACCTCTCTTTTACCCGCTTTAATCTCTACTTAAACATGGTGCTCAACATTATATATTATTTCCCAATGATGTATGGCTATCCTATGATGTTTGAGTAGACCCGTTTTGTCCTATGGGTTCATTGATGATCGTGATTGGTTTGAGTAGCATGTTTTATTATTGGTGCTGTCCTATGGTTCTCTCCATGTCGCGCAAGCGTGAGGGATCCCCGCTGTAGGATTTGCAATATGTTCATGCTTTGCTTATTGTCTGTGTTGCGTGAGTGATAGAAACACAAACACAGATAAGTGGGTTATGGCGTATGGGAATAAAGAGGACTTGATACTTTAATGCTATGGTTGGGTTTTACCTTAATGATCTTTAGTAGTTACGGACGTTTGCTAGAGTTCCATTCATAAGTGCATATGATCCAAGAAGAGAAAGTATGTTAGCTTATGCCTCTCCCTCATATAAAATTGCAATAATGATTACCGGTCTAGTTATCGATTGCCTAGGGACAAATAACTTTCTTTTGACAAAAAGCTCTCTACTAAAACTAATTTAGTTGTTTCTTTATCTAAACAGCCCCGAGTTTTTATTTACGTGCTCTTTATTATCGTGCAAACCTATCCTATCACACCTACAAAGTACTTCTAGTTTCATACTTGTTCTAGGTGAACGTTAAGCGTGCGTAGAGTTGTATCGGTGGTCGATAGAACTTGAGGGAATATTTGTTCTACCTTTAGATCCTCGTTGGGTTCGACACTCTTAGTTATCGAAAGAGGCTACAACTGATCCCCTATACTTGTGGGTTATCAAGACCTTTTTCTGGCGCCGTTGCCGGGGAGCAGTAGCGTGGGGTGAATATTCTCGTGTGTGCTTGTTTGCTTTATCACTAAGTAGATTTTATTTTCTGTTCTAAGTTGTTCTCTATCTTTAGTTATGGATATGGAACACGAAATACCAAAAAAATTAGGTGTACTTGCTACTCATGGAGACGGGTAACCTCCTGAAACCCTCGATGCTCATTATGTGAAGATATTATGCACTACTTTAATAATCCTGAGAAAACCCCATTCAATTATGTAATGGGAGACACATTGGATCAACATGAATACTTTAGGGATTATCGCTTGACTCAAAAAGGTAAACTCTTACTGGATCAAATTCATATGTTGCATTGGTATGCTCAGCAACTATGCTTGAGATATGATTATACTTGTTGCTCTAGGATGAAGGCTCCACACCTTCCCTTCTCATGCAAATTTAACTATAATGAAACCTTAGCTTCTTATGCTAATGGTATATATGATTACTATGATGTGGAACGAATAGAAGAATTCGTTGCTTTTAAGGGTGATTATGAAATTGAATCTTTGTTTGAAAAGTATGAAGCTTTTGATGATGATGTTTATAGACCTGAAAATTTTGCTATACTTAAATATGGCTATGAGAATTATGAATACAATGCAGATATTGATGCGTTTATTCAGAAAGTCTCCGCTGTCCAAGAAGAGACTAATATTTTGCAGGAATCTATGGAAAAAGAAATTGCTGAAACTATGAGCTCATCTATTTATATATAAAAAGTATTTGATGGGTTAACCAGAGAGAAGAGAAATAGGTTAGAAATTACCACAAAAATTAGAATTATCCAACCGTTAATTTAATAGACTAATTTTTTATAGCCTTTAGATTGTAATTGTAATTGTAAGTCAGAAAAATTACCCACCATTGCCATTACAATAAAACGTTTCGATCAGCTATGTGTACGATAGGAAAAAGAAGTAGCGTGGGACTCATTCCCTCAAAAGAAAAACTGCGTGGGACTCTTCAACTTAAAAAAAAACTGCGCCTGCCAAACAAAAACTTGCGTGGGACTCCCTCAACCAAGAAAAAACTGTACCTGCCAAACAAAAACTTACGTGGGACTCCCTCAACCAAGAAAAAAAACTAGCCTGGGACTCTCAACTTTGCCAAACAAAAACTTGCGTGGGACTCCCTCAACCAACAAAAAAAAAAAACTAGCCTGGGACTCTCAACTTTTATTTATTTTTTATAATTCCCTGGGACTCTCAACTTAAAAAGACCAGCGTCGCTGCCACAAAAAGACTAGCGTGTGACTCTCAACTTAAAGAAAAACCTGGCAGCCAAGAGAAATAGCATGGGACTCCCTAAAAAAATAGTGTGGGACTTCATGTGTAACAAAAATAAAACAACATCATACTACACCTTTTTTTTGAAACCTTTCCTTACACAGTGGAAAAATAAATTAGTATGGGACTCTGACTAAAATATAGACCAGCGTGAGACTCCATTGAAAAAAATAGCATGGGCTAGGATGTGCTGGTCAATTTCTAAATAAAAAAATTAGTGTGGGACTTCATGTAAAATAATAAAACAACATCAGGCTACACCTTTTTTTGAAACCTTTCCTTATACGGTAGAAAAATAAATTAGTATGGGACAGACTAAAATATAGACCAGCGTGAGACTCCATTGAAAAAAACAGCATGGGCTAGGACGTGCCGGTCAATTTCCAAATAAAACTAGCATAATGCATGGGATGATGCCTCCCTATATGCAAGCATTTATCCTCTCTTCAAATATGAACACAAAAAATACTATTCCACCATTCCTCGGACCATGTTGCCTACTACATGTTTCCAGAACGACCAAAGGAGGAGCAGGCGCTCAAGGATCAAGGACCAAACCGAAGGGGTATTTGTTTTGTTGCGCAGCTTCCTCTAACACACCTTGCCTCGACCGATTCCTTTTATCGCAAAGCGAGACAAATTGACTCTAACCAAACTCTAGGCATGATGTGACGACTATGTTTGAGGCGTTTCTGCTCCACTCTGCTATTTCAGGTCCCGCCGCTGCTTTTTACCACCGTTGTTTACTTCTATATACGGGTTCATAGGTTGTGTGTCGTACAACCTCCGTTGGTACTTTGTTGTGCCACTACCACGGCATGCAAGCATTTTTCTTCTCTTCAAATATGAAAGCATGAAAAAAAATTACCACCCATCCTGTTGCACTATTCCTCGGACCCTGTTGCCTATTGCATGTTTCCAGAACGACAAAAGGAGGAGTAGGTGCTCAAGGATCAAGGGACAAATCGAATACATCCACGACAAGGCTAAAACTCTTACAGGCCGAATTTTTAGTTTCTTTAACAATATCCATGTTGTAACATATAAATCTACAGATATATGCCATTTTGGTCATGTGACTTTCTATACATAAGTACATGGATTCTATTAATTAGCCCCATGCCATTTCTCCTCACTACATATTCAGTGCAATGTAAAACATCAAGCAAACAAGGCTGCAATACATAGCTCGGCCCTAGGTGGCTCGAAACGCAAACTATCAAGTGCCAGCAACAACAGGTTGTTGAGGCTGGTGGTTGACAATTCTGAAGTCATTCAGGTCTCCGGTCAGTGTATCTTCTCCTTGCAGGAATGTGCATTCTTTTTAGTTTTTTTGTCAATAGGACACATGGTAAAAGGTTGATAGGCTATGCCTACTCGAATCACATGGTTTTGCACCAATAGAAACTTCGCCTTCAGAGATAATTAAATCAACGCCATCACAAGTAAAATAAATCGTTTTTAGAGGTAAAAAATGTTGCTTTTTTACCACCGTTGTTTACTTCTATATACGGGTTCATAGGTTGTGTGTCGTACAACCTCCGTCGGTACTTTTTGTTGTGCCACTACCACGGCATGCAAGCATTTTTCTCCTCTTCAAATATGAAAGCATGAAAAAAATTTAGCACACATCCTGTTGCACTATTCCTTGGACCCTGTTGCCTATTGCATGTTTCCAGAACGACAAAAGGAGGAGCAGGTGCTCAAGGATCAAGGGACAAATCGAATACATCCACGACAAGGCCAAAACTCATACAGGCCGATTTTTAGTTTCTTTAACCATATCCATGTTGTAACATATAAATCTAAAGATATATGCCATCATGTGACTTTCTATACATAAGTACACGGATTCTATTAATTAGCCCCATGCCATTTCTCCTCACTACATATTCAGTGCAATGGAAAACATCAAGCAAACAAGGCTGCAATACATAGCTCGGCCCTAGGTGGCTCGAAACGCAAACTATCAAGTGCCAGCAGCAACAGGTTGTTGAGGCTGGTGGTTGACCAATTCTGAAGTCATTCAGGTCTCCGGTCAGTGTATCTTCTCCTTGCAGGAATGTGCATTCTTTTTAGTTTTTTTGTCAATAGGACACATGGTAAAAGGTTGATAGGCTATGCCTACTCGAATCACATTGTTTTGCACCAATAGAAACTTCGCCTTCAAAGATAATTAAATCAACGCCATCACAAGTAAAATAAATCATTTTTAGAGGTAAAAAATGTTGTTTGCTACCACATGGTATCCAGAAAATGAGATGACGGGAGAATGAGCATGATCGATCAAATATTGGTTCCTGCTAGAGTACTTATGGACTTACCAACCCTAAGTTTATTTGTTCCACAAATATTTATTATAAATAACCTCTTTGGTTTTATCCCACTGCAGATGGCAGTCAGCTAGGGTGGCTCATGCTATGGAGAAGAATCACGAGACACATGCAGATTAAGTGAAACAGGGATGAATCATGGAGGAGGCTGATATAGTGAGTATTTCCATCAGCCGCACCTTACTCATGGAGAAGTCGGCGTTCTCTCTTGGCATGGTGACTTTAGGTGATGGATGCCAGAGACCACAAATCTATCTTAGCCTTTGTTTCAAGTGAGTGACGACAGTAGAGAGATTGTTGGTGTTCATATCCTGACTTGATGATCGAGGTTTCTGGATCTGATGGAACTAGAGGTAGAGAATTCACATCCTTAACAATGGAAACCAAGTATTAGCATATGTGCGTACTATTAGTTCTGTAGTTTACTCTGTGCGTCCTATTTGTAGATTTGCATAACTCATATGAATCATGGCGAGAAATTGCTCATAAGTCTTTAACATGGATTGTTTCCCCTTCCTATTGTGTACAACTTCACGTATTTGTTTCATTTCCTATGTTTGCCTATCCACTCTATTTGTGTTTTGTAAATGACTAATCCTTTTCGAGTATCTTGATTGTTTGCTTCCAGGCTACTGGACATCTCATTGAGCGACAACTCCTAATATTACCAATCATGTACAAATAAACAATCTACCAACAACATGTGCATAGCAACATGCCATGTAGATGCCCCTACATATAAGGATTAAAAAAAGCACAACTTGCCTTTGTTGGCATGGTTGATATTGCATACGTGTTGCTCTAGGTGAGAAAACCAATTTTGATTAACTCTTCTAATCTTATGTTTGGCTAGACTTACCACATGGGTCTCTATGGTTGATCTTCGTAGATGTTTATGATTGATTCTTCCTGTTTCATTGAATTTTTATGTGGTTTAATATAGGAGAGTTATCAAATTCTTTATTTTATACCTTTCTTATTAACGACTCTATACTGTCTTTTAAATTCTATTACCCATGAATGAAATATTCAAGAAGGAATGGTCTCTTACTATGTTACTAATATGGTCATTGTCTTGCAAGTCAAGAAAAACATATTCTTCTTTTTCTTCTGTTCTTACACCCCCCTTCCATAAAATTAGGCCATATAACTTTGTTTAAGATTTCCAAATTAAAATACCAAATCAGATATAGGTGGCGAATATTCCAGGAAGTCAATCTTACACAACATTAGCAAATATACATGTGTCTACCTTTGTTTCAATAGAAAACCTTCAAACAAGACAACATGGAAGCCAAAATAATGATACAAATATAAACTGCACAATAGGACTTATTATGTATAGTTAATATAGTGTATAGTCCCCCGCAAAAAATAGTGTATAGTCACCATAACAAGAAAGCACATGAATACTTCGTAACATACATATTTATATATTAATGAGAAAAGAAAAATTACCTCACACAAAACTATGTTTGCAAAAGGCTTATTTTTCTAAACGTGATCACATTTGGTAACAATTTTCTGTAGAAAAATAATAATCAAATAATGCACTTGAGAATTCTAGCCCGCACATCGGGCGGGCCACTCTACTAGTTAAATGAAAAAGATGACGAGGAGAGCGAAGAACAAAAGGAGGAAGAGCGGATTGATCACCCGTGCCCACCTTCTAATGAGAGTAACTCTTCAACTCATACATTGTTTAATTTCCCTTCGTGCTTACTGAAGGATGATTGCTATGATAATTTATATGATCCCGTTGATTCATTTGAAATATACCTTTTTGATGAAATTGATGCTTGCTATGATTGTGGCCATGATGCCAATATGAATTATGCTTATGGAGATGAACTTGCTATAGTTCCTTATGTTAAGAATGAAATTGTTGCTATTGCACCCACACATGATAGTCCTGTTATCTTTTTGAATTCTCCCAACTACACTATATCAGAGAAGTTTGTGCTTATTAAGGATTATGTTGATGGGTTGCGTTCTACTATTGCACATGATGATTTTTGATAAATATAATATGCATGCGCTTGCTACTCCTACTTGCAATTATTATGAGAGAAGAACTACATCTCTGCCTCTCTATGTTTCCAATATGATAAAATTGCAAGAAACTGTTTATACTATGCATTGGCCCTTACTTGATGTGCATGAATTATTCTTTTATGACATGCCGATGCATAGGAAGAGAGTCAGACTTCGCCGTTACTTGATATATGTTACTTTGTGCTCCCTACTAGATCACAAATCATTGTTAATTCAAATTGGTTTTGATATACCTTGGGATCCGGGTGGATCAATTACTTGAGGACTATATGCCTAGCTTAATGGCTTTAAAGAAAGCGCTGTCAGGGACACAACCTGGAAGTTTTAGAGAGTCATTTATTTCTGTTGTGTGCTTTTATAAAGTTTGAAAACAAAAAAATAAAGTGGGGAACCTAAAACTTTTTCAAAAAGAGAAGTGAAAGTAAGAAGGACCAGCACCGTTGAAGTGGGGGAGCTCCTTGAACTTTGTTCATGCCCATGGAAACTTTGCAAATATTGAATTACAGAAACTTTTCAACAAAAATAATTATCCCCTTGTATAAATCCGTTGGATTATAAAAATAATGTGCCAAGATTTGCCTTTAGGATGATTAGATTGATTGTTTGGTTTGTGAAGTGCAAAAAACAGAAACTTTGGCTGTAGTGCGTGATTTTACATTTTTTACTGGAAAGTCAAACGCTTCAGAAACTTTTTGCATAGTACTTCTATACAAATTATTTATTTTTTCCTATTTTTTCATAATTTTTGGAGTTACATAAGTATGGTTTATGTTCAGATTACTACAAACTGTCCTGTTTAAGACAGATTCTGTTTTTGATGCATTGTTTTGCTAGTTTTGAGGAAACTATCGATTTTATCGGTGGTATAAGCCATAGAGAAGTTATAATACAGTAGCTACAATGCGAAAAAATAAAATATGAATGAGTTTGCTACAGTACTTAAAGTGGTGATTTGTTTTATTATACTAACGGATCTCACGAGGGTTTTGTTAAGTTTTGTGTGATTGAAGTTTTCAAGTTTTGGGCGAGATCACGATGGATGAAGGAATAAGGAGTGGCAAGAGCCTAAGCTTGGGGATGCCCGAGGCACCCCAAGGTAATATTCAAGGACTCCCAAGCAACTAAGCTTGGGGATGCCCCGGAAGGTATCCCCTCTTTCTTCTAACAATCATCGGTGATTTTACTTGGAGCTATATTTTTATTCGCCACATGATATGCGTAAATCTTGGAGCGTCGTGTGCTTTTTCTTTTTCTTTTAGTAATGCACCATGCTGGTATGAGATAGTCCTTGGTTGATTTATAGAATGCTCTTTGCACTTCACTTATATCTTTTGAGTATGGCCTTATAGAATGCTTCATGTGCTTCACTTATATCATTTGAAGTTTGGATTGCCTGTTTCCCTACACATGGAAAACCGCCATTTTTAGAATGCTCTTTTGCTTCACTTATATTTGTTAAGAGCGTGGGCATATCTTTTGTAGAAAGAATTGAACACTCTTGCTTCACTTATATCTATTTAGAGAGTCATCAGGAATTGGTCATTCACATGATTAGTCATAAAATCCTACATAATACTTGTAGATCACTGAATATGATATGTTTGATTCCTTGCAATAGTTTTGCGATATAAAGATGGTGATATTAGAGTCATGCTAGTGAGTAATTGTGGATTGGTAGAAATACTTGTGTTAAGGTTTGTGATTCCCGAAGCATGCACGTATGGTGAACCGTTATGTGATGAAGACGGAGCATGATTTATTTTTTGATTGTCTTCCTTATGAGTGGTGGTCGGGGATGAGCGATGGTCTTTTCCTATCAATCTATCCCCCTAGGAGCATGTGTGTAGTATTTTGTTTCGATAGCTAATAGATTTTTGCAATAAGTATGTGAGTTCTTCAAGACTAATGTTGAGACCATGGATTATACGCACTCTCACCCTTCCATCATTGCTAGCCTCTTCGGTACCGTGCATTGCCCTTTCTCATCTCGAGAGTCGGTGAAAACTTCGCCAGTGCATCCAAACCCCGTGATATGATATGCTCTATCACACATAAAACTCCTTATATCTTCCTCGAAACAACCACCATACCTACCTATCATGGCATTTCCATAGCCATTCCGAGATATATTGCCATGCAACTTCCATCATCATCATATACATAACTTGAGCATTCATTGTCATATTGATTTGCATGATCGTAAGATAGCTAGCATGATATTTTCGTGTCTTGTCCGTTTTTTTTGATATCTTTGCTATGCTAGATCATTGCACATCCTGATACACTGCCAGAGGCATTCATATAGAGTCATATTGTTCTAGATATCGAGTTGTAATATTGAGTTGTAAGTAAATAAAAATGTGATGATCATCATTATTAGAGCATTGTCCCAGTGAGGAAAGGATGATGGAGGCTATGATTCCCCCACAAGTCGGGATGAGACTCCAGACGAAAAATCAAAAAAATAATAAAAAAAGTGGCCAAAAAAAAGAGAGGGCCAAAAA
This sequence comes from Aegilops tauschii subsp. strangulata, assembly GCF_002575655.3. Classification (NCBI taxonomy): domain Eukaryota; kingdom Viridiplantae; phylum Streptophyta; class Magnoliopsida; order Poales; family Poaceae; genus Aegilops; species Aegilops tauschii. The sequence goes on along the minus strand of NC_053041.3, from coordinate 633,235,190 downwards.
AAATAAGAGAAAAAGAGAGAAGGGGCAATGCTACTATCCTTTTACCACACTTGTGCTTCAAAGTAGCACCATGTTCTTCATAGAGAGAGTGTCCTATGTTGTCACTTTCATATACTAGTGGGAATTTGTCATTATAGAACTTGGCTTGTATATTCCGATGATGGGCTTCCTCAAATGTCCGAGGTCTTCATGAGCAGGCAAGTTGGATGCACACCCACTTAGTTTCATATGTGAGCTTTCATACACTTATAGCTCTAGTGCATCTATTGCATGGCAATCCCTACTCCTCGCATTGACATCAATTTATGGGCATCTCCATAGCCCGTTCATTAGCCGCGTCGATGTGAGACTTTCTTCCTTTTTGTCTTCTCCACACAACATCCACCATCATATTCTATTCCACCTATAGTGCTATATCCATGGCTCACGCTCATGTATTGCATGAAAGTCTAAAGGCTTGAGAACATTAAAAGTATGAAACAATTGCTTGGCTTGTCATCGGGGTTGTGCATGATGAAATACTTTGTGTGATGAAGATGGACCATATAGCTAGACTATATGATTTTGTAGGGATAACTTTCTTTGGCCATGCTATTTTGAGAAAGACATGATTGCTTTATTAGTATGCTTGAAGTATTATTTTCTTTATGTCAAATGATATACTGTTGCTTTGAATCACTCATGTCTTAATATTCATGCCATGATTAGATTATATGATCAAGATTATGCTAGGTAGCATTCCACATGAAAAATTATCTTTTTTATCACTTACATGTTTGAGGACGAGCAGGAATTATGCTTGGGGATGCTGATACGTCTCCGTCCTATCTATAATTTTTGATGTTCCATGCCAATATTCTACAACTTTTACATACTTTTGGCAACAATTTATATGATTTTCTTGGACTAACATATTGATCCAGTGCCCAGTGCCAGTTCCTGCTTGTTGCATGTTTTTTGTTTCGCAGAAAATCCATATCAAACGGAGTCCAAACGGGATAAAAACTTATGGAGATTTTTATTGGAATATATGTGAATTTTGGGAAGTGGAATCAACCCGAGACGACGCCCGAGTGGCCCACAAGGGTGAGGGGCGCCCCCCAGGGGGTAGGGCACACCCTGGGCCCTTGTGGCCACTCCGTAAGGCGGTTGGTCCCCTTCTTCTGTTGCAAGAAATCTAATATCCGGATAAAAATCGTGTTAAAATTTCAGCCCGATCGGAGTTACGGATCTCTGAGAATTTCAGAAACGGTGAAAGGCCAGAATCTGGGACTGCAGAAACAAAAGGAAACATAGAGAGAGATCCAATCTCGGAGGGACTCTCACCCCTCCGCCGCCATGGAGGCCATGGACCAGAGGGGAAACCCTTCTTCCATCTAGGGGGAAGGTCAAGGAAGAAGAAGAAGGAGGGTGGCTCTCTCCCTCTCTCTCCCGGTGGCGCCGGAACGCTGCCGGGGCCATCATCGTGACGGCGATCTACACCAACAACTTCGCCGCGGTCATCACCAACTCTCTCCCCCTCTATGCAGCGGTGTAACCTCTCCTTTACCCGCTGCAATCTCTACTTTAACAGGGTTCTCAACGCTATATATTATTTCCCAATGATGTATGGCTATCCTATGATGTTTGAGTTGATCCATTTAGTCCTATGGGTTCATTGATGATCGTGATTGGTTTGAGTTGCATGTTTTATTATTGGTGCTGTCCTATGGTGCTCTTCGTGTAGCGCAAGCATGAGGGATCCCCGCTGTAGGGTTTGCAATATGTTCATGGTTTGCTTATTGTTGTGTTGCGTGTGTGATAGAAACACAAACATAGATAAGTGGGTTATGGTGTATCACTACTGCAGGATGGTCCAAACGCGACACTACGATCAAATACCCTTCGACGAAACTGTGTGCGATGCCATAATCGCAAACGGCGGTGTAAAAGAACCGTCAAGAAAGGTGCAAAACGTTTGCGATGACGGATGCATCAAACACATTTCAGATTTTAGTTGCGTGTGTGATGCAGGGCATACGGCTCAGTTCAATTAACTGTTTGCGATGAGGAAGAACAAAAGAAATGGGCAGCCAGATGAAGGTGTGTGCGATATACAGCATACGGTTCACTAGAATGAACTGTGTGTGATTAGGCAACACAATGGAAACGGTTGAACTGAACAAGATGTGTGTGATACGCGGTAAACAGGTCCGTAATAAGAAATGTGTGCGAAGACCAATAATAACACAGATGATTGCTGCTAATAAGCCATGTGATTTGCTCTGTCTACAGAAGAATAACATGTGTGTGTGTGTGTGTATATATACATATATATATATCCAATTACGTAAGTGACTATACAGATCATTCACACACACCTCAATAAACAATTGCATGCATTGTAAAGTAGGAGAAACGATCGTCTAGTCATCTACTTCTTGTGACGCTCCCGCCACTGCTCTGTGGCTCGATCCCTCGTCTGGGGCAGAAAGAAGACACTTCCTCATGTCAACGATCCGCCTGTACATCTCGTAGCTTGTGTACGCGTCCTTGGCCGCGTACTTGACATGTTGTTCATCCAGTCTCTCATGCCACACACTGTGCCAGGCGTTCTTGTCCTTCTTGCTCTCATTGTTCATCTTTATGTAGTAGGGGTCGATGATGGCCGAGGCAAGGTCAACCAGGGAGTTCAGTTTGTTTTGGTCGCTGCCCCAGACCTTGTAGTGGTGCTGGATGTTGACAAGATTCAAGCATTTCAAGCCCAAAACCTTGAGAGCTTTTAGATCGTTGGTGGTGTCCACCGTAGCGAAACTGTAGTCGGAGCTGTTGATAAACCTGGAGAAACACTCGCAAGGCCTTATGGCAAGGTGGTAGTGGTAGACGAGCACGTCATGTCGCACGCACAACTGGGCGATGGCAACCTTCTGATCGTGCCCGGCACGACCGATGGTGTACTCGAGGTCGAAGCCGACCACTTGGTACTTGTCCTCGGCAAGGAACTGCTCCATAGTTTGGATGGAGCTCTCCACCAAGACCGGATCGTTCGTGTACACCACCGAGAGGGCCTTCCCCCTCACGTGGGTGTCCACTACGTGATGCGTGGTGAACTGCCCGCCGTTGTCGTCGTCGGCTGCTAGGAGCACCATTGGAGCCACGAGGATCGCCATTGGAGCCACGAGGATCGCCATTGGAACCGCTAGATGTCCTCTCTGTATGTGTCATCGTGGGTGTGCTTATTGTGTCGTGTGACGCGAGAGATGAAGGTAAATGGCAGCAGGAATAAATGGGGGCCGGGCGGCCTGGATTCTCTGCGTGTCCGCATGGCAGTTTTTGCAGTGGGTAACTACATTGTTGCGCCGCGCCCAGCGCAACCGCATGCACACGAAGATCATGCGCCGGCCCCAAACACTGGCAGCGCGCATGGAGGGACGAGGGCAGAGCACCCGGAGGGACGCAAGAGCAGAGCGCGCCGCAGCCGGCTGAACCGCAAGCAACCACACACATAGAGCAATTGAACACGCAGGAAATGGTCACCTACAAGCCGGACGACAGTTGCGTCGCCGCGTAGATAGCGGCCGTGTGCTACTACCTTCGTCTAGTCTATAGTCCCCTTTATATTCTGTGCCATACTTTGCCCTCAAATTTAACCAACACAATGTTAATGCATGTTATAAAAATTATATAATTGGAAACTATGTTCGAATACTAATCCAACTATATAATCTTTGCCGACATGCATTCATATTTTATTAGTTAAATCATACTTATAAACCAGGACAGGGGTATAGTAGGTAATTAAATCGCAAACATTTTTTTATTAACCATATGTGTACGTGGCCTTTCGTCCTCCTCTCGCACCTCTTGTCACCCCGCTGCCGCAGACGGCTTACAGCGCAAGCTTGCGCAGCACGCGGGGGTGTTCTTTTGGCCAAACGGTGGCGCCAATGAATCATCGGTGAGCCCATTCCCGTGCAACCCCGCAGGTTCCCACGCAAGCTTCCCGCCCGACTCGGTGAAATCCCTCAAAATCCCAATGCTTACCGGCCTGCTATATAAACCCTCACGGCCGGCGAGTCCTGCGTCACATTTTCCCCTCCCTCCCTGTAGCTTATCTCGTCTGATTCTGCCGCAATCACCAATGGCACCGGTCCATCGTCGTCGCTTAGCCACTCCGCCGTCATCAGAGGACAGCTCCAGCTGGGAGGCTACACCGTGGCGGTAGCGCAGTCCCCGGTGTAGTGTAGTGCGCGTGGCGTCCCTGTTGGGTGTGCGCGGAACACCCACCACACGCTCCGCCGCCGTTGCCCGTCATCAGCTGTTGCCGGCCGCCGTTGCCGCCACACCACCCTTGAAAGCCAGGGCCATCTCCCGCTCCGCCGCCACGGGCGGGAGGTGGCCGTCGTGGCTGCCACCCCACTGCTGGCCACCATGGCCATCACCCGCTCCGCCACCGCGGCCCGAAGGTGGAAGGTGGTGGTCGTGGCAGCGATCCCATCGTCGGCCGCCGTGGCCGCCAGCCCACCATCGACCGCCGGGGTCATCACCCGCTCCGCCACCGCCACCTGAATGCGGGAGGCAGAGGTGGATGGCCGCACGTGCGTCGGCGACCTTGCGCGCTACACCGAGGTCCTGCGGGAGAAGGAGCGCCTCGTCGAGCACGCAAAGAGCCTTACCACCGCCGTGCCGCGGCACACGTCGCCTCACAGGCGAGGAATAAGGAGATCTATGAGGAGAACCACCGCTTCGAGAGGGGTTGTCTGGAGCGGTAGAGGGCGTTCGAGGTGAGCGTCGCTGAAGCTGCAGCAGCGGCAGGCACCGTATTGCAGTTGTCCAGCTCGTCGGTAGGCTCCTCCTCCTCTGCCTCTTACTGAGCGCGCTCAGCAGAGGAGAGGCAGCCGGAAGTAGTACAAAGCCCCTCTGTAGTAGTAGTAATAGTAGTATTTAGGGGCTATTTTGTTCAGTTCATCTGACTATAGATGTGGTGGAACTATGCAACGTACTTAAAATTAGCTAGTATATATAGTTGAACTAGCTATTTCAATACATGGTTGGCAACAATTGGGGAAAAGTTTGGTCGATTCAGCTTTCGAGTTGAACTATTTGTATATATTAAGAACGACTGCTTAATCTATGAATGAAATCTATGCTTAATTACTGAATTTTAGTTGCAAGAATTATATACTGCTAGTGATTTTTAGCTTCATATTTTGACAAATCGTAGTGTTAAAAGGTTGAAAAATGGCAATGTTACTAGATCAACAAGTGTCAATCTTTCCAGTACAAATGGCAACATACCCAATATGACAGATGCAAATCTTACCAAATTATTTGTAAGTGGTTGCACACGGGTCATTCAAAAGAACCGTTTGCGTTGAAGAGATGCACGAATCCTGCTCTCACTTTGCATATGGTGTTCTATCTAAAACGTTTGCGATCAAGAGCCGCAAAAATCCTGCTTGGCACATTTTCCCTTCGCTTCCTGGGGAAGCTCCCGGTTTGCATACGGGTGTTCTAACAAAAACGTTTGCGATGAGTGTTTTATATTTAAAAACCATTGCGTTTTTTCCAAAAGAAAATCGTTTGATAAGTCAGTACATTAAGAGAGAAAAATACAAGTTCTCTCAAACCATATCTTTCATTAAGTCATACTACGAATTTATATTCATATGATCGAGATACAATATTAAACCCAAGAAAAAAAACTATTTCCGGCGGTGGCAGAGGTGGCGTGCCGCGCCATCGTTGTCATTATCATCCTCCGGGACACCGTTGTTGAAGTCTTCAATGCAGCACAGAATGTTCTTCACTTGTAAATCAAACATCATGTCATCCCGGGATCGACGGGCGGGGCGCGGGAGGACGACAGCTAGCGGCGCTGAGAGGTAGCGTTCGACGGCGGCGTCCCATGCCGCTGAGGGGGGAGCGCGCACGGAGAGGAAGGCGGGCGGCCATGGAAGTCAAAGGGCTCGCTTCCCAGCGAGCCTGCGCAGCGTACAGCTCGTACGCTTCCCGGTGAGCCTGCGCATTCAGGGACAGCTTGCACTCTTCTCGATTAGCCTGCGCACCAGACTGCGCTCGCACGCCTCCCGTTCAGTCAAGGTCAAGCAGTTGTCCGCACGGCAGCTCCTACCGCCATTAAAACCAAGACACGTGGTGTCACGTGAATGGTTAATGCACACGGTTTGAATTATACAAACGTTTCAGATATTAAAGTGGCGGCTATTTTTTCAAAATGCCTTTGTTGGTTGTCATTATTCAAGTGCGCCTTCTCTCAAAATGGACACAAAAAATACCACAGCATGTCGGGTGCCATTCCATGATAGCATGCCAAGTTTCATGAATTTAAGACGAGTTTTGGATTTACTAGAATTTAAAAATAAAGTATCTCAATGTTTTGCCGGCCATCAACGGTGCCCTGGTGTTTGAAATTCATTCCCATTTCTTGCATGGGACCTAAGCATGCACCCACGGAAACATATTTGATTTTTCAACAAATTTATATGCACTGGAGCATGTGCATGTAGTTAAAATTTGAATTATGCACATAAATGCATTGAAAACTCAGTTAATGCATAAAAATGTCCAAACGAACACCGCAAAAATTGACACAACACTCCTGTTGTTCTATGTTGACACGAGAAACTTTTTGAAAGCAATAAGAGGCAATGGATATCATTAGGTCCCCAAAGGTGGGACGTTCCCTACCGAAACCATCATGCTTGTTGTGAGAAGCTCTGGTTTGTGAGAAGCATATACCCAAACCTGCCCCAAATGGGACAATAATTTTACCACGGCATGTTGATGCCGCTCCATGATAGCATGCCAAGTTTCATGAATTTCAGATGAGTTTTGGATTTAATAGAATTTTGAAATAAAGTATCTCAATGTTTTGCCGGCAATCAACGGTGCCCTGGTGTTTGAACTTCATTCCCATTTCTTGCATGGGACCTAAGCATGCACCCAAGGACATAGATTTGATTTTTCAACCAATTTATATGCACTGGAGCAAGTGCATGTAGTTCAAATTTGAATTATGCACATAAATGCATTGAAAACTCAGTTAATGCATAAAAATGTCCAAACGAACCCCGAAAAATCACAAAATTGACACAACACTCCTGTTTTTCTATGCTGAGACGAGAACATTTCTGAAAGCAATAAGAGGCAATGGATATCGTTTCGTCCCCAAAGGTGGGACATTCCCTACCGAAACCATCATACTTGTTGTGAGAAGCTCTGGTTTGTGAGAATCATATACCCAAACCTGCCCCAAATGGGACAAAAAAAATTTACCACGGCATGTTGATGCCGCTCCATGATAGCATGCCAAGTTTCATGAATTTCAGACGAGTTATGGATTTACTAGAATTTAAAAATAAAGTATCTCAATGTTTTTCCGGCAATCAACGGTGAATTGGTGTTTGAAATTCATTCCCATTTCTTGCATGGGACCTAAGCATGCACCCAAGGACACAGATTTGATTTTTCAACCAATTTATATGCAATGGAGCATGTGCATGTAGTTCAAATTTGAATTATGCACATAAATGCATTGAAAACTCAGTTAATGCATAAAAATGTCCAAATGAACCCTGAAAAATCACAAAAATTGAAACAACACTCCTGTTGTTCTATGTTGACACGAGAATTTTTTTGAAAGCAATAAGAGACAGTGGATATCGTTTCGTCCCCAAAGGTGGGACGTTTGAAAGTGCGTTATATCGACTAGAGGGGGGGTGAATAGGCCATTTTTATGAATTCTTCACTGAGAAATTTGCCAGTGAGGAAATTCCTTAGCGAAGAACTACTTGCAGCGAAATAAGTACTGAAAAGTATGCATAGCAGAACACAAGCATGGTCATCACGATGAAATGAAGACAAGCACAGAGTACAGAAAGCGTAAACACAGGATAGCACGGGATGAAGACAAACACACTGAAGAAATTGAACTGAGGAAATTGAGAAAGTCTTCAGTCAAAGTCTTCAAACACAGATATGAACAAGTGCACAACACAGTTATGAGGAAATGAAAGAGTTGAGGAAATAGAACCAGTAAGCTTGGTGAAGATAATGATTTGGTAGACCAGTTCCAACTGCTGTCTCAGTTGTATGTCGGGTTGGAGCGGCTAGGTATTTAAACCTGAGGACACATAGTCCCGGACACACATTCCTCACCGTATTCTCCTTGAGCTAAGGTCACACAGACCTCGCCCAATCACTCGTGGTAAGTCTTCAGGTGACTTCCAAACCTTCACAGACTCGGTCACTCGGCGATCCACAATTTCCTCTTGGATGCTCTAGACAATGACGCCTAACCGTCTGGAAGAAGCACAGTCTTCAAAGGTAATAAGCGTCGGATCCACACAGGATCAATCTCTTCAGTAATGCTCAATCACTTTGGTTTTGTGGGTGTTTGGGTTTGGGTTTTCCTCACTTGATGATTTTCGCTCAAAGTCCTTGGAGGATGGGATGCTCTCAAATGACAAGTGTCGGTTTCTCTCGGAGCAGCCAACCAGCTAGTGGTTGTAGGGGGCGGCTATTTATAGCCTAGGGAGCTGCCCGACGTGATACGACATAAATGCCCTTCAATGATATGACCGTTAGGTGGGTAGATATTTTGGGACAGCTGGCGCATAGCACAGCAACGGTCGGAAGTTTGAGTATCAAATTCCTCAGGGCTATCATGTTCCTCACTGTGTAGGCAATCCGCACTGGCGAATTCCTAACTCCTCAGTCAGAACAAATTCCGCAGAGACCAGAAGAACTTCGTCTCTGTCACTGAAGAAATTGACTGAACTGTATGAGATTTCCAATGGCTTCACTCGAAGGGATTGGTAGGTGTAGGATTTTGAGTTGAGCATCATATGGAAAATTTTCCTTAGTATTTCCTCGACCCCCTTTAACAGTACGGTATTTCCTATGACTCAAGAAAGAGAAAATGAAACTACGAAAAAAAGTCTTCACGCTTCATGTTCCTCAAATGAATACCAAGTCTTCCAGGTCACACCAATTTCTTCACTTTCAAAGTCTTCAGAAATTCTTCAGAAATCCAAAGTCTTCAGTCGAAGAACTTCATTTTTAGGGGTCGACTTTCTCTGTAAATATCAAACTCCTCATAGACTTATAGACCTGTGTACACTCATAAACACATTAGACCCTTAACCTATATGTCTTCAATACACCAAAATCACTAAGGGGCACTAGATGCACTTACAATCTCCCCCTTTTTGGTGATTGATGACAATATAGGTTAATTTTTCAACGGGGATAAACATATGAAGTGTAAATACTGATATTGAGGAATTTGATTGCAAGATATAGAAGAACTCCCCCTGAATATGTGCATAGTGAGGAATTTGCTTTTGAAGCAATGCACACTTGAAGAGTTGAATCATGGAGATCTCCCCCTATATCTTGTAATTCATACACGCATTTGACATAATATATGAAGAATTTGAAATGCATGATGAAATATGGTGACTGATGTAATTCAACATGCGAGCAATAACATTAACGAGGAATAAGCATGCAGAAGAAACAACAAAAGTATCAGGCCACCATAGAGTTTAAGTTTGCAACTCGATCCAACAAAGTCATCAGAAGAACGAGAGTTGTAACTTAGAAAAAAACGCCCATATAAGATAGACCCGCTTGAAGACTAACTCAAATCCCCCCCTTTGTCATCGAATGACCAAAAGGTTCGAAAATGAGGACGAACGCTCCTGAAGAATATTAAGTTGATGAAGGAGCGCCAGCGTTGTTGGGGTCGTTTGGTGGACGACGTCGAGTTGGCGGCGGAGGAAGACTCAGCATGAAGGCCAGAAAATGGTGTGGAACGTAGTGGTAATAGTACGCGCGCCGCTCCAAAAGAAAGAAAAAGGTGCGTGACGCACTCACGAGGGTCTTCATGTTCATCGGTGTCGCGCGATGAACAATAGGAGCTGGCCACCAAGGACGGAACCTTGACCTTCTTGTATTTCTTCGGTGGAGGTGCAGACCAGTCAAAGTCCTCCTGGAGACCCATTTTCTTCAGATCTTCTTGCCGTAAATGTGAGACAGAACAGCCCAGGTGCGGTTGAGGGTTTCATGAAGGTAGTAATGGTTTTTCTTCACTGCATTGTGGGTAGCAGTCATGTTGTGAAGAATTGAACCAAACTGACGCTTGACCCATTTGTGATTGCGATCAACCTTCTGGTGAAGACTGAGGAGAAGCTCACGGTCAGTCATCACCTTGGGAGCTGTGCCTTGAGGATTTGGCTTGGTTGCGTTGGCGGCAGAGTCATGTGTGGCAGAGTCATCATTGGTGGAGTAGGATGCAGCCTTGCGAAATTGACCATCCAATGGACGAATGCCTTCATCAATGACAGCAGTAGCTTGCCCTTTTCATCAGTTGAGGAAAATGTCCGTTTGAGGACTTCAATCGGGGGCAAGTAGCTGCAATGGTTCAGTGTGTCAGCTTTGTAGTTGAGTGAAGACCTTGTTCTGATGAATCTCAAGATCCAAGGAGCATAAGGCTTCAACTCAAACGGTGTCATTGCGACATTGGCCAGAGTCCTCATGAAGAAATCATGGAAGTTGACAGGAACGCCATGAATGATATTGAAAAGCAGATTCTTCATGATGCCAACGACTTCTTCTTCATCCGAGTCGTGGCCCTTGATAGGACTCAATGTCTTCAGCAGAATGCGATAGACAGTCCGAGGCACATATAACAATTCCTTCGCAAGGAATTTTGTTCTTGGGGCCTGACCTGGCTTCAAAGGCTTCATCAACACTTGCATATAGTGATCTGTAAGCTCAGGTTCACTGTAGACGCAACGAGCAGCTTCAAGGGGAGGACTGAGAGGCAAAGCACGAAGCAATTCAGTAGCTGGTGCTTTGTAGTGAGTATTTTCAGACATTCAGTCCAGCACCCATGAGTTCACATCTTCAGAGTCTCCGGTGATGTGCAGAGTTGCATAAAATTGAAGAATGAGCTCTTCATTCCAATCACATATATCAGTGCAGAAATTTAACAGTCTAGCATCGTAAAGAACACTGAGGACTGGCCCGAAGCACGACAGAGATTCCATATCCACGTGAGGAATGTGCTCATGATCGAAGACTTTGTCTTTGTTGAACAGCACCGAGGAATAAAAATTTGCCTGGCTGGCAGTCCAGAAACGCCTCTTCCTAATGCGAGCAGAGTCATAGGGGTTGTAATAAGTGAAGAATACGTGCTCGCCGAAGAAGTCATTAGCCTTGAATTTTTGCTTCCTTGAGAATGGATCCTTTGGCTTGGGTAGAGGAGTGTCAGTCAGTTGCATTACAACCTCAGGAATCACAATCTCAGGTTCTTCAGGCTGAGCAATTTCTAGTTCCTCTTCAGTGGCAGCCTGGGTCTCCAATTCTTCATCTTCATTTTCTTCAGCTCTCGTGGCTGGAATTTCTTCATGAGCTTCATCAGATCCCATTTGAACTGTAGTTGTTGGGGACTGAGGAATTTGTTGCAATGGTGCGAAGAGTGGAGAGTTGGGGTGCTGACTTTCCCAAAAGTCATCATTCATCACTGGTGTGGTACAGCCAATGTCCACATCTTCATCTTCCATTTCTTCAATGCCGGCCTTTTCAGCAGTAAACTGAGGCATAAGCGAGGAAACTGTGGGGGTTGAAGGGATTTTATCCACTTCAATTTCTTCATCCATCTGCTCTGACGAAGCAGCAGAAGGATTTTCTTCATTAGATCCGCTAGGGATCACATATTCTTCATCAAAAGGGACGATTTCCTTTGATGGCATGGAGGAAACTGGAACAACATCAATTGGATTAGCAAATGAGCTTGTCAATTTCTTCATCTTCTTGGGTGCTGAAGAATCTGAAGGAGATGATGCTTTCCTTTTCTTCACTGCAGCACGCTCTGCAGCCTTGGTCTTCTTCACATCTGATGCAGATGGAAGGATTGGAGTTGGAGCAGGCGCAGGAGGAGCAGAGGAATGTGGTTGATTTTCTTCAGGCACAACTGATGCAGTTGCCCTGACCTCTTAATTTTCTTCAGGCGCACCACTAGTGGGTGCCCTGGCAGTTTCATCAGCGGCTCGAATGCAGTCATCAGCCCTGGAACTCACATTTTCTTCAGCAGCCTGATTGTCATCAGCGGTGCTGGCATGTTCTTCAGTTGGCTGAGCAGATGCTTCAGCCTGAGGAATTTCTTGTTGCGATGGGGCTGCAACATTGGAGGTGAACATCTTAGTCAGTTACCAAACCTGACCTTGGCTCCTTTCCAATCAGCATAGTAAGCATTGAAATCATCGCTGAGGACTTTGATTCAGACTGGATCTTCACAAGTTCATCAGTTGTCATAGAGACAACGTTGTTCTTCAGGAATTTCTCCTTCCTGTACTGTGCTTTCTTGAGCTGCCTGGCCTTCCCAAATTTCCATTTTTCTTCTTGGATGAAGGCAGTCAGCATATGACTTTGGCCAGGAGTCAACTTGAAGTCAGGCATAGGAGTGTTTGGGTCCTTGTGCCAGAGATCAATGTAATCGAGGATCAACTTTGGATCCAAAAGCAGAGGCACATTTGTGCCCTTGGCTCTAGCGGCCCTGACTTGCCTATCTCTGATGATTTCAGCCAGTTCTTCATCATCAGCTTCGTCTTCTTCAGACGACACTTGGAAGGCGACCTGCTTCTTGTGAGGACTTGGGCGAGAGCCTCGTCTAGCAGTGGTCTTAGTCTTCAGCAGAGAGGGTCCTGTTGAAGAATTTGGTGCAGCTGAGGAACTAGCTGAAGCTCCTGAGGCAATAGAGAAGCTTGTAGTCCTTTGGCACGTGGCAAGATGCACAGGTGCTGAGGATTTGGTCGGAGCAGCTGAGGACTTTGGAGGGGCAGGAGCAGCGTGACGAATTTGCCGTGAGGACATTGAAGGTGAAGCACTTGGCGTACGCGTAGGCTTCTTTGCCATGGATTTCTTCGGCTTGACAGCAGAGGCCTCAGCAGAGGCAGCAGCAGAGTCCTCGTTGAATTTCCTCACTGCATCTTTTGCTTGTTTGGCCAACTTGGCCTGGCGCTTGGCCCAATCTTCAGGATAATCTTCACCACACTTGAGGCTGGTGAGATCAGCTTCTTAGCCAGGTGCCAACGGAGGTCTTGAGCATGGAGGATTGAGTGCGAATTTCTTCATGTACTTGGAGTCACATATCTGTACTCCCTCCACTCTCTTGCCCATCTCCTCTCTATCTTCTGAATGCGCACCTTGCGCTGATTTTTATCATCCTCAGGGGGTGTGCAGTACCCAGCATAGATGTCCTCAGGGATTTCAAATGCAGTGTTGACCTCAGGCCTCTTTCCTCCTTTCTGTGGCTTCTTTCCGTCAGCCATTTTCTTCAGATGAGGAATTTGGACAAATGAATTTTCTGAAGAAGTATGCAACTTTTCTTCAAGGAACGCTGCAAATGAGTTAAGTTGATGAGAACCTAGTGATTCAGCTGCGGACATGAGTACCTGTGATAAGAGTATAGTTGCGAGGAATTTTCAGAGGTCATATGCGTTCTCAGAAGGTTTTTCAAAAAGAACAAGTTTGAGGAACTTGACCAGGCGAGTCTTGAAGAATTTCACTAAGCGTTCTTAGTCTTAGGTTCCAGAGTTGTACAAATCAGAAATCCGCACAATTGAGGAATCTTGAAGAAAAAATATTGCTTAGAGAAACGAATCAAGAACAGATGACATGTGAGGTGTTTAGTGTGTGAAGAATTTGAAGAATAAACACCTTTTGAAGATTTTGCAGAAATCATTTGAGTCAAAGAGGGTAGTAAAAGTAACTTTTAGTTACCCTAAACGAAGAACACGACGAACTGTGAGGTGAAGAAGTGAAGTTCGTCTTTGCAGATCTTCCACGCCCTAACTCGGCGGAGGAAGACGGCTACGGCGGCGGCAGAGTGAAGATTTCCGCGGCCGGCGCGAGTACGGTGGCGACGAGGTCGAGGCAGTGAAGCTCTTCCTCACCGGCAACGATGAAGTAGCGGCGGCGCTAGGGTTTGAGAAGCTAGAGCTGGAGAGAGGTCGAGCGGAGTAAAGGAAGTGAGGAAGGGGGAGGGGGTATTTATAGCCACGGTGAAAAACTGTTCGCCCAAAGAAATTGGACGAACGTGCCCCTGACCCTTCTCATTCGCTTGACATGTGTCACCCACGTACTGAGAAGTGGAGATCGTGTTAGATCGTGGGTGAATAGATAAGTATTTCGTGGGATGCGGAACGGTTTGAGCGGCAAGGCCGAAAATTTGGATAAGATAAGTTAGAAGTTCCGTTCGCAAATTCTTCAGCTGACAAGGATACAGTGAAGATTTTGAACGAGTTTCAAATAGAATGCACATGAAGAATTTGTGAATAGATTGGGTTGAGTATAGCATGGAGGGGGAAGGGTCCGATCACATTCACTTAGTAGAAAACGCAACTTGAAGAATTAGCCATAAGTGAATGTTGTAGAGGACATAAACTCATATATATATATATATATATATATATATAGCCAATGAAGAAAAACGACGGAAACAGTGAAGATTTTGCAAAGTTGAAGATTTTGAACAACTGAGGAATTTCAAAACTGAGGAAAAACTCAAATTGAAGATTTTCAACTTTTGGTGGTGGCGTGACCCACCGTATAAGAATGATGATTTCAGACACCGCGTACAATTGTCGTAGGGTTCTGAGAATCAAATTCTTCGTTAATTTCTTCACACTTAGAGTGTTATTCTTCATTGGTTGAAGAAAAATGTTTCTTCATGTGTTGCATATCTAAGTCATCAATTTTGCATAAGTGTTAGGATGAGTGTCCTTTTCAAAGAACATTCGAAGATTCTAGGATATTTAGCTCACACCGCAACTTGCTAAATCTCTTCTCATCCAAGGGCTTAGTGAAGATATCGGCTAGCTGTTCTTCAGTCTTCACATGCTCAATAGAAATGTCGCCCTTCAACACATGATCGCGAAGAAAATGATGATGAATCTGAATGTGCTTTGTCTTCGAGTGCTGAACTGGGTTGTGAGCAATGTTGATCGCACTCTCATTGTCACAGAAGAGAGGCACATTCTTCACGTTGAGGCCATAGTCCTTGAGAGTTTGCTTCATCCACAGCAATTGAGCACAGCAAGAACCAGCAGCAATGTACTCAACTTCAGTAGTAGACAGTGATACGCAATTCTGTTTCTTCGAGGACCAACAGACCAAAGATCGTCCGAGGAAATGACATGTACCAGATGTTGACTTGCGGTCCACACGATCACCAGCATAGTCAGAATCAGAATATCCAATGAGATCAAAAGCCGAGCCCTTGGGGTACCACAATCCAAGTGTTGGTGTGTGAGCTAGATATCGAAGAATATGTTTCACAGCCTTATGATGTGATTCCTTTGGTGTAGCTTGAAATCGGGCACACCTGCAAACACTAAGCATAATATCTGGCCTAGATGCACATAAATACAATAAAGAACCAATCATGAAGCGGTATACCTTTTGATCGAAGTCAATACCATTTTCATCAGTGCACAGATGGCCATTTGTGGGCATCGGAATTTTGACGCCTTTGCAATCTTGCATGCCGAATTTCCTCAGTACATCCTTGAGGTATTTCTCCTGAGATATGAATATGCCATTGCGCTGTTGACGAATTTGAAGACCTAAGAAGAATTTCAGCTCTCCCATCATAGACATTTGATATTCTTCACTCATCATATAGGCAAATTCATCACTATAACGTTGGTCAGTACAGCCAAAGATAATATCATCAACATATATTTGGCACACAAACAATTCACCATCATAAGATTTAGTGAAAAGAGTAGGGTCGAGTGAACCGGGTTTGAAGCCTTTCTTCATGAGGAATTCCTTTAAAGTGTCATACCATGCCCGAGGGGCCTGCTGGAGGCCATAGAGGGCCTTATTGAGTCTGAAGACTTTGTCAGGATGCTTGGGATCTTCAAAACCTGGGGGTTGAGCAACATATACTTCTTCCTCAAGCTTACCATCGAGGAATGCACTTTTCACATCCATTTGATATAAAGTGATATCATGATGGTTAGCATAAGCAAGTAATATGCGAATAGCTTCAAGTCTAGCAACATGTGCAAAAGTTCCATCGAAATCAATTCCTTCAACCTGTGTGTAGCCTTGAGCTACAAGCCGTGCCTTATTCCTCACCACAAGGCCATTTTCATCTTGCTTGTTGCGGTAGATCCACTTTGTGCCAATGATATTGTGCTTGCGAGGATCTGGATGTTTCACCAGTTCGCAGACGTTGTTGAGTTCGAATTGATGTAATTCTTCTTGCATGGCCTGAATCCACTTAGGCTCCAGAAATGCTTCATCTACCTTAGTGGGCTCTGTGATAGAGACAAAAGCATAGTGCCCACAAAAGTTAGATAAATGTGAAGCTTTTGAGCGTGTGAGAGGACCTGGTGCTTTAATGTCATCGATGATCTTTTCAACTTGCACTTCTTTTGCAACGCGAGGATGAGGTGGTTGTCGTTGAGGAATTTGATCAGCATTTTCTTCAGCACCATTTTCTTCAGCATTTTCTTCAGGTGCATTAGCTTGACGTTCTTCACGTTCTGGAATGAATTATTCAGTAGATTCTTCAGTAGGAATGACATCCTCTGTAGCCTTGAACTGGATAGATTCCTTAGGTGTTGGTTCATCTATCACAGAAGGTAGGTGCTCTCTTTGCGAGCCATTAGTTTCATCGAACCGCACATCTACAGTTTCAACAACCTTGTGAAGAACGTTGTTGAAGACTCTGTAGGTGTGCGAGTCCTTTTCGTAACCAAGCATAAAACCTTCATGTGCTTTCGGTGCAAATTTTGCATTGTGATGAGGATCTCTAATCCAACATTTAGCACCGAAGACTTTGAAATAACTCATATTGGGTTTCTTGTCAGTGAGGATTTCATAGGCAGTCTTCTTGAAGAACTTGTGAAGATATACCCTGTTGATGATGTGGCACGCAGTATAAATTGCCTCAATCCAGAAGTGACGAGGCGTCTTGTACTCATCAAGCATAGTGCGAGCCATCTCAACAAGAGTTCTGTTCGTGCGCTCCACGACGCCATTCTGCCGACGAGTGTAAGGAGCAGATAACTCATGAGTAATACCAAGTTCATCAAGATAGTCATCAAGACCAGAATTCTTGAACTCAGTTCCATTGTCACTTCTGATGTGCTTGATCTTCACACCAAAGTTGGTTGAAACCCTCGAGAAAAATCGTTTGAAGACTTCCTGCACTTCATGTTTGTAAGTAACAATGTGTACCCATGTGTATCGAGAGTAATCATCAACAATAACAAAGCCGTAGAGAGATGCGTCATTTGTGACTGCTGAGTAATGGTTAGGACCGAAGAGATCCATATGAAGCAATTCAAATGGTCGAGTAGTGGTCATGATAGTTTTCGCTGGATGCTTAGCCTTGGTCATCTTTCCAGCTTCACAAGCTACACACAAGTGATCCTTGAGGAATTTGACATTCTCAATGCCAATGACATGCTTCTTCTTCGCAAGCGTTAAAGCAGTATGAGGACGTGAGAAATGAAAGTTCATTTCTTCATGATTAGCCTGCGTCCTTTCAGGCATTTTTCAGGTCTCCAGCAAATTCTCCAGACGTTTAAGTACGTCTGGAGACCCGACCCTGCATAAAAGATTAGTTCTTTTTCTTCACCACCCACATCTGAAGGGGTGGCAAAGAGTTCATCATTCCGTGAGCTCCATACGAGAAAGGTGGCATAGAAGCCAATCCATTTCGTTTCACATATGAGGAGTTAGGGTAAGCATATGAATAACCAGAGAAATTCTTCGAGGACTTATGAACATAATGATTAGAAGAATAATGCCCATATTCATAGCCCTTGGCTCTTCCCTGCGAAATAGAGTTGTTAGCACAATGATGTTCATATGAGGACTTTGATCCTTTTGAGGAATTTGATCCACGTGAGGAATTTGGTCCAAATGAGGACTTGGATCCATATGAAGAATTTGGTCCATATGAAGAATTTGATCTGGGGTTCCTATTCTTCACAGGTGGTGTCATGAGGACATTCACCTGAAGACTTTCAAGGTACCTTTTGGGAACCCAGATTTTCTTCATAGGAGAACCGTTCCTGCAGTTAGTGCCAACATATCTAGCAAATACTTCACCATTCTGATTTTTGAGCAGTTTATAGTTGGAGTCAAATGACTCATCAGAAGAATGAGAAGATTCACATGTAAAGCCAGATAAATGAGATGGATCAACTGGAGGTCCCTTTGCAGCAACCCATGAGGTTTTGGGGTACTGCTCAGGCTTCCAATATGTACCATCAACATTGAGTTTCCTCTCAAAGGCAATACCCTCTTTCCTAGGGTTCGTGTTGAGGATCTGCTTTTTAAGCACATCACAAAGAGTTTGATGCCCTTTGAGGCTTTTGTACATGCCTGTGATGTACAATTCCTTCAGCCCTGCATCTTTAGTGATACTAGCAACGTCCTCAGATGAGGAATTAGTGATAGCAGAGACAATTGAAGAATTTGTAGCATTAGAAGCATTTGAACATTTAGGTGAAGAATTAGCAGATTCACGTTCAATGCATTTCAAACAGGGAGGAACAAATTCTTCCTGAGCAGCGCTGACTTGTTGAGCAAGTAATGAATCGCGCTCCTTCTGAAGATCTTCATAACTCACTCTTAACTTCTCAAGATCTTGCTTTCTTTGAAGAAATTCATAAGAAAGCTTCTCATGATCAGATAAGAGAGTGTTATGATGACCTTGAAGGTTGTCAAACTTAGTCTGAAGCCTCTGAAGATTTTCAGTTAAGGTTTTAGTGCGATCCATTTATTCATCCAACATATCATCACTTTTGTCTAGCATGTTTTGAACCATTTCAAAAGCCCTTTGTTGTTTCACAACAATCTTAGCAAGTTTAGAGTAGCTGGGCTTGAGGTTTTCATCAGATTCATTCTCACTAGATTCAGAGGAGGTATATTTGAGTACCTTAGAACCCTTTGCCATGAAGCATTAGGTGGGAGCGTAGTCATCATTGCCTTCACCAGCCTTGTTGGTGAAGCCATTTTCTTCAGAGTTGAAGATAGACTTGCTGACGAATGCAGTAGCGAGAGCTAGACTCGCTACTCCAGACTCGGACTCCTCAGATGCCTCCTCTTCCTCATGTTCCTCAGATTCAGCTTCAGAGTCCATTTCCTTGCCAATGAATGCCCGAGCCATCTTGGAGCTGCTCTTCTTGTGAGATGAAGACTTTGAGGATTTTGATGATGAAGATTTTGAGGATTTCTTCTTTTTCTTCGCATCATCAGAACTGTAATCCTTGTATTTCTTCTTCTTTGATTCCTTTTCCCACTGAGGACAATCTTGAATGTAGTGTCCAGGTTTCTTGCATTTGTGACAAAGCCTCTTCTTGTAGTCACTGGATGAGGAATCATTGCTCCTTGAGGATCTTCCAAAGTGACCACGTCTTGAGGACTTTTGAAATTTCTTCACGAGCAGTGCTAGTTCCTGGCTCAGTTCTTCAGGATCACCAAGGCGGCTGCCAGAGTCTTCATCTTCAGACTCAGAAACTGCCTTGGCCTTCGGTGCACGTGATCTGCCATAGCTCGAACCATAGAGGTCTCTCTTTTCAGCAAGCTGGAACTCATGAGTATTTAGCCTTTCGAGGATATCAGCGGGATCAAGTGACTTGTAATCAGCACGTTCTTGTATCATCAATGCCAGAGTATCAAATGAGGAATCAAGCGATCTCAACAATTTCTTCACAACCTCATGGTCGGTGATGTCAGTGGCACCAAGCGCATGAAGCTCATTTGAGACGTCAGTGAGGCGATCGAAGGTTTGTTGAACATTTTCATTGTCGAGTCTTTTGAAGCGGTTTAAGAGATTGCGAAGAACATCAACTCGAGAGTCACGCTGAGTTGAGACTCCTTCATTCACTTTGGACAGCCTATCCCAGATAAGCTTAGCAGTTTCCAAAGCACTCACTCCTCCATACTGTCCTTTGCTCAGATGGCCACATATGATATTCTTGGCTTGAGAATAGAGTTGCTTGAATCTCTTCACATCGGTAGTGCTCAGTGAGGGTGAGACAGAGGGAACACCATTTTCCACAACATACCAGAGATCGTTATCAATTGCCTCAAGATGCATTCGCATCTTATTCTTCCAGTAGGGGTAGTCCGTCCCATCGAAGGTAGGACACCCAGCAGAGACCTTGATCATACCTGCGGTCGACATAACTAAAACTCTAGGCGGCTAAACCAAAATCACACAGAACAAGGGAGTACCTTGCTCTGATACCAATTAAAAGTGCGTTATATCGACTAGAGGGGGGTGAATAGGCGATTTTTATGAATTCTTCACTGAGAAATTTGCCAGTGAGGAAATTCCTTAGCGAAGAACTACTTGCAGCGAAATAAGTATTCAAAAGTATGCATAGCAGAACACAAGCATGTTCATCATGATGAAATGAAGACAAGCACAGAGTACAGAAAGCGTAAACACAGGATAGCACGGGATGAAGACAAACACACTGAAGAAATTGAACTGAGGAAATTGAGAAAGTCTTCAGTCAAAGTCTTCAAACACAGATATGAACAAGTGCACAACACAGTTATGAGGAAATGAAAGAGTTGAGGAAATAGAACCAGTAAGCTTGGTGAAGATAATGATTTGGTAGACCAGTTCCAACTGCTGTCTCAGTTGTATGTCTGGTTGGAGCGGCTAGGTATTTAAACCTGAGGACACATAGTCCCGGACACACATTCCTCACCGTATTCTCCTTGAGCTAAGGTCACACAGACCTCGCCCAATCACTCGTGGTAAGTCTTCAGGTGACTTCCAAACCTTCACAGACTCGGTCACTCGGCGATCCACAATTTCCTCTTGGATGCTCTAGACAATGACGCCTAACCGTCTAGAAGAAGCACAGTCTTCAAAGGTAATAAGCGTCGGATCCACACAGAATCAATCTCTTCAGTGATGCTCAATCACTTTGGTTTTGTGGGTGTTTGGGTTTGGGTTTTCCTCACTTGATGATTTTCGCTCAAAGTCCTCGGAGGATGGGATGCTCTCAAATGACAAGCGCCGGTTTCTCTCGGAGCAGCCAACCAGCTAGTGGTTGTAGGGGGCGGCTATTTATAGCCTAGGGAGCAGCCCGACGTGATAAGACATAAATGCCCTTCAATGATATGACCGTTAGGTGGGTAGATATTTTGGGACAGCTGGCGCATAGCACAACAACGGTCGGAAGTTTGAGTATCAAATTCCTCAGGGCTATCATGTTCCTCACTGTGTAGGCAATCCGCACTGGAGAATTCCTAACTCCTCAGTCAGAACAAATTCCTCAGAGACCAGAAGAACTTCGTCTCTGTCACTGAAGAAATTGACTGAACTGTATGAGATTTCCAATGGCTTCACTCGAAGGGATTGGTAGGTGTAGGATTTTGAGTTGAGCATCACATGGAAATTTTTCCTTAGTATTTCCTCGACCCCCTTTAACAGTACGGTGTTTCCTATGACTCAAGAAAGAGAAAATGAAACTACAAAAACAAAAGTCTTCACGCTTCATGTTCCTCAAATGAATACCAAGTCTTCAAGGTCACACCAATTTCTTCACTTTCAAAGTCTTCAGAAAGTCTTCAGAAATCCAAAGTCTTAAGTCGAAGAACTTCATTTTTAGGGGTCGACTTTCTCTGTAAATATGAAACTCCTCATAGACTTATAGACCTGTGTCCACTCATAAACACATTAGTCCCTTAACCTATAAGTCTTCAATACACCGAAATCACTAAGGGGCACTAGATGCACTTACAACGTTCCATACCGAAACCATCATGCTTGTTGTGAGAAGCTCTGGTTTGTGAGAAGCATATACCCAAACTTGCCCCAAATGGGACAAAAATTTTACCACGACCTGTTGATGCCTCTCCATGATAGCAATACAAGTTTCATGAATTTCAGACGAGTTTTGGATTTACTAGAATTTAAAAACCAGGTATCTCAATGTTTGCGGCCGAGTGACGGAGGCGGGGTGCTTGACATCCATTCCCATTTCTTGCATGGGACCTAAGCATGCAACCAAGAATACATATTTGAATTTTCAACCAATTTATATGCATTAGAGCATGTGCATGTAGTTCAAATTTGAATTATGCACATAAATGCATTGACAACTCAATTAATGCATAAAAATGTCCAAACGAACCCTGAAAAATCCCAAAAATTAACACAACACTCCTGTTGTTGTATGTTGACACTTGGAAAAAATTTGAAATCGAGAAGAGGCAAAGGATATCATTTCGTCTAGAAAGGTGAAACGTTCCCTACCAAAATCATCAGGCTTGTTGTGAGAAGCTCTGGTTTGTGAGAAGCATATACCCAAAACTGCCTCAAATGGGACAAAAATTTCACCACAGCATGTTGATGCCGCTCCATGATAGCATGCTAAGTTTCATGAATTTCAGACGAGCTTTGGATTTACTAAAATTTGAAAACCAAGTATCTCAATGTTTGCAGCCGTCGACCCAGTTGAAGGAAATATGCCCTAGAGGCAATAATAAAGTATTATATATGTCCTTATATCATGATAAATGTTTATTATTCATGCTAGAATTGTATTAACCGGAAACATAATACATGTGTGAATACATAGACAAACAGAGTGTCACTAGTATGCCTCTACTTGACTAGCTCGTTAATCAAAGATGGTTATGTTTCCTAGCCATAGACATGTGTTGTCATTTGATTAACGAGATCACCTCATTAGGAGAATGACGTGATTGACTTGACCCATTCCGTTAGCTTAGCACTCGATCGTTTAGTATGTTGCTACTGCTTTCTTCATGACTTATACATGTTCCTATGACTATGAGATTATGCAACTCCCGTTTACCGGAGGAACACTTTGTGTGCTACCAAACATCACAACGTAACTGGGTGATTATAAAGGTGCTCTACAGGTGCTTCCTAAGGTACTTGTTGGGTTGGTGTATTTCGAGATTAGGATTTGTCACTCTGATTGTCGAAGAGGTATCTCTGGGCCCACTCGGTAATGCACATCACTCGGTATCGCGGGATGATGTATTACGGAACGAGTAAAGAGACTTGCCGGTAACGAGATTGAACTAGGTTAAGATACCGACGATCGAATCTCGGGCAAGTAACATACCGATGACAAAGGGAACAATGTATGTTGTTATGCGGTCTGACCGATAAAGATCTTCGTTGAATATGTGGGAGCCAATATGAGCATCCAGGTTCCGCTATTGGTTATTGACCGGAGAGGTGTCTCGGTCATGTCTACATAGTTCTCGAACCCGTAGGGTCCGCACGCTTAACGTTACGATGACGGTTATATTATGAGTTTATCTGTTTTGATGTACCGAAGGAGTTCGGAGTCCGGATGAGATCAGGGACATGACGAGGAGTCTCGAAATGGCCGAGACGTAAAGATCGATATATTGGACGACTATATTCGGACATCGGAAAGGTTCCGAGTGATTCGGGTATTTTTCGGAGTACCGGAGAGTTACGGGAATTCGTATTGGGCCTTAATGGGCCATACGGGAAAGGAGAGAAAGACCCCAAAGGTGGCCACACCCCTCCCCATGGACTAGTCCGAATTGGACTAGGGAGGGGGGGGGGCGCCCCCTTCCTTCTTTCTCCTTCTCCCTTCCCTTCTCCTATTCCAACAAGGAAAGGAGGAGTCCTACTCTCGGTGGGAGTAGGACTCCACCCTTGACGCGCCCTCCTCCTTGGCCGGCGGCCTCCCCCTTGCTCCTTTATATACGGGGGCAGGGGGGCACCCCATGGACACACAATTGATATACGATATTTTAGCCGTGTGCGGTGCCCCCCTCCACCATATTACACCTCGATAATATCGTTGCGGAGCTTAGGCGAAGCCCTGCGTCGGTAGAACATCATCATTGTCAGCACGCCGTCGTGCTGACGAAACTCTCCCTCAACACTCGGCTGGATCGGAGTTCGAGGGACGTCATCGAGCTGAACGTGTGCTGAACTCGGAGGTGCCGTGCGTTCGGTACTTGATCGGTCGGATCGTGAAGACGTACGACTACATCAACCGTGTTGTGTTAATGCTTCCGCTTTCGGTCTACGAGGGTACGTGGACAACACTCTCCCCTCTCGTTGCTATGCATCACCATGATCTTGCATGTGCGTAGGAATTTTTTTGAAATTACTGCGTTCCCCAACAGTGGCATCCGAGCCTGGTTTTATGCGTTGATGCTATGCACGAGTAGAACACAAGTGAGTTGTGGGCGATATAAGTCATACTGCTTACCTGCATGTCATACTTTGGTTCAGCGGTATTGTGAGATGAAGCGGCCCGGACCGACATTTGGCGATCGCTTACGCGAGACTGGTTTCACCGTTATGAGCACTCGTTGCTTAAAGGTGACCGGCGGGTGTCTGTCTCTCTCACTTTAGTTGAACCGAGTATGGCTACGCCCAGTCCTTGCGAAGGTTAAAACAGCACCAACTTGACAAACTATCGTTGTGGTTTTGATGCGTAGGTAAGAACGGTTCTTGCTAAGCCCGTAGCAGCCACGTAAAACTTGCAACAACAAAGTAGAGGACGTCTAACTTGTTTTTGCAGGGCATGTTGTGATGTGATATGGTCAAGACATGATGCTATATTTTATTGTATGAGATGATCATGTTTTGTAACCGAGTTATCGGCAACTAGCAGGAGCCATATGGTTGTCGCTTTATTGTATGAAATGCAATCGCCATGTAATTGTTTTACTTTATCAGTAAGCGGTAGCGATAGTCGTAAAAGCAATAGTTGGCAAGACGACAACGATGCTACGATGGAGATCAAGGTGTCGCGCCGGTGACGATGGTGATCATGACGGTGCTTCGGAGATGGAGATCACAAGCACAAGATGATGATGGCCATATCATATCACTTATATTTATTTCATGTGATGTTTATCTTTTTATGCATCTTATCTTGCTTTGATTGACGGTAGCATTATAAGATGATCCCTCACTAAATTATCAAAGTATAAGTGTTCTCCCTGAGTATGCACCGTTGCGAAAGTTCTTCGTGTTGAGACACCACGTGATGATCGGGTGTGATAGGCTCTACATTCAAATACAAGGGGTGCAAAACAGTTGCACACGCGGAATACTCAGGTTAAACTTGACGAGCCTAGCATATAACAGATATGGCCTCGGAACACGGAGACAGAAAGGTCGAGCGTGAATCATATAGTAGATATGATCAACATAGTGATGTTCACCGTTGAAACTACTCCATCTCACGTGATGATCGGACATGGTTTAGTTGATATGGATCACGTGATCACTTAGAGGATTAGAGGGATGTCTATCTAAGTGGGAGTTCTTAAGTAATATGATTAATTGAACTTAAATTTATCATGAACTTATTCCTGATAGTATTTTGCAAATTATGTTATAGATCAATAGCTCGCGTTGTTGCTTCCCTGTGTTTATTTTTGATATGTTCCTAGAGAAAAAATTATGTTGAAAGATGTTAGTAGAAAAGATGCGGATTGGATCCGTGATCTGAGGATTATCCTCATTGCTGCACAGAAAAATTATGTCCTTGATGGACCGCTAGGTGACAGACCTATTGCAGGAGCAGATGCAGACGTTATGAATGTTTGGCTAGCTCAATATGATGACTACTTGATAGTTTAGTGCACCATGCTTAACGTCTTAGAATCGGGACTTCAAAGACGTTTTTAACGTCATGGACCATATGAGATGTTCCAGGAGTTGAAGTTAATATTTCAAGCAAATACCCGAGTTGAGAGATATGAAGTCTCCAACAAGTTCTATAGCTAAAAGATGGAGGAGAATCGCTCAACTAGTGAGCATGTGCTCAGATTGTCTGGGTACTACAATCGCTTGAATCAAGTGGGAGTTAATCTTCTAGATAAAATAGTGATTGACAGAATTCTCTAGTCACCATCACCAAGTTAGTAGAACTTCGTGATGAACTATAATATGCAAGGGATGACGAAAGTAATTCCCGAGCTCTTCGTGATGCTGAAATCGACGAAGGTAGAAATCAAGAAAAACATCAAGTGTTGATGGTTAACAAGACCACTAGTTTCGAGAAAAGGGCAAAGGGATAGAAGGGGAATTTCAAGAAGAACGGCAAGCAAGTTGCTGCTCAAGTGAAGAAGCCTAAGTCTGGTCCTAAGCCTGAGACTAAGTGCTTCTACTGCAAAGGGACTGGTCACTGGAAGCAGAACTACCCCAACTATTTGGTGGATAAGAAGGATGGCAAAGTGAACAAAGGTATATTGGATATACATGTTATTGAGGTGTACTTTACTAGTGTTTATAGCAACCCCTCGGTATCTGATATTGGTTCAGTTGCTAAGAGTAGTAACTCGAAACGGGAGTTGCAGAATAAACAGAGACTAGTAAAAGGCGAGGTGACGATGTGTGTTGGAAGTAGTTCCAAGATTGATATGATCATCATCGCACACTCCCTGTACTTTCGGGATTAGTGTTGAAACTAAATAAGTGTTATTTGGTGTTTGCATTGAGCATGAATATGATTTGATCATGTTTTTTGCAATACGGTTATTCATTTAAGTTAGAGAACAATTGTTGTTCTGTTTACATGAATAAAAATGTTCTATGGTCATACACACCAACGAAAATGGTTTGTTGGATCTCGATCGTAGTGATACACATAATCATAATATTGAAGCCAAAAGATGCAAAGTTAATAATGATAGTGCAACTTATTTGTGGCACTGCCGTTTAGGTCATATTGGTGTAAAGCGCATGAAGAAACTCCATACTGATGGGATCTTGGAATCACTTGATTATGAATCACTTGGTACTTGCGAACCGTGCCTCATGGGCAAGATGACTAAAATGCCGTTCTCCGGAACTATGGAGAGAGCAACAGATTTGTTGGAAGTCATACATACAGATGTATGTGGTCCAATGAATATTGAGGCTCGTGGCGGATATCGTTATTTTCTCACCTTCACAGATGATTTGAGCAGATATGGGTATATCTACTTAATAAAACATAAGTCTGAAACATTTGAAAAGTTCATATAATTTCAGAGTGAAGTGGAAAATCATCGTAACAAGAAAAATAAAGTTTCTACGATCTGATCTAGAGAAGAGTATTTGAGTTACGAGTTTGGCCTTCAGTTAAAACAATGTGAAATAGTTTCACTACTCACGCCACCTGGAACACCACAGCATAATGGTGTGTCCGAACGTCATAACCGTACTTTATTGGATATAGTGCAATCTATGATGTTTCTTACCGATTTACCACTATAGTTTTGGGGTTATGCATTAGAGACAGCTGCATTCACGTTAAATAGGGTACCATCTAAATCCGTTGAGACGACATCTTATGAACTGTGGTTTGGCAAGAAACCAAAGTTGTCGTTTCTGAAAGTTTGGGGTTGCGATGCTTATGTGAAAAGGTTTCATCCTGATAAGCTCAAACCCAAATCGGAGAAATGTGTCTTCATAGGATACCCAAAGGAGACAGTTGGGTACACCTTCTATCACAGATCCGAAGGCAAGACATTCGTTGCTAAGAATGGATCCTTTCTAGAGAGGAGTTTTCTCTCGAAAGAAGTGAGTGGGAGGAAAGTAGAACTTGATGAGGTAACTGTACCCGCTCCCTTATTGGAAAGTAGTTCATCACAGAAATATGTTCCTGTGACTCCTACACCAATTTGTGGGGAAGTTAATGATGATGATCATGTAACTTCAAATCAAGTTACTACCAAACCTCATAGGTAAACCAGAGTGAGATCCACACCAGAGTGGTACGGTAATCCTGTTCTGGAGGTCATGTTATTTGACCATGACGAACCTACGAACTATGAGGAAGCGATGGTGAGCCCAGATTCCGCAAAATGGCTTGAGGCCATGAAATCTGAGATGAGATCCATGTATGAGAACAAAGTGTGGACTTTGGTTGACTTGCCCGATGATCGGCAATCAATTGAGATTAAATGGATCTTCAAGAGGAAGACGGACGCTGATAGTAGTGTCACTATCTACAAAGCTAGAATTGTCGCAAAAGGTTTTCGACAAGTTCAAGGTGTTGACTACGATGAGAGAGTTTCTCACTCGTATCTATGCTTAAAGTCTGTCTGAATCATATTAGCAATTGCCGCATTTTATGAAATCTGGCAAATGGATAAACAAAACTACATTCCTTAATGGATTTATTAAAGAAGAGTTGTATATGATGCAACCAGGAGGTTTTGTCAATCCTAAAAGTGCTAACAAAATATGCAAGCTCCAGCGATCCATCTATGGACTGGTGCAAGCATCTCGGAGTTGGAATATACGCTTTGATAAGTTGATCAAAGGATATAGTTTTATACAGACTTGCGGTGAAGCCTGTATTTACAAGAAAGTGAGTGGGAGCACTACAGCATTTCTGATAAGTATATGTGAATGACATATTGTTAATCAGAAATAATGTAGAATTATTCTGCAAAGCATAAAGGAGTGTTTGAAAGGAGTTTTTCAAAGATAGACCTCGGTGAAGCTGCTTACATATTGAGCATCAAGATCTATAGAGATAGATGAAGACGCTTGATAAGTTTTTCAATGAGTACATACCTTAACAAGATTTTGAAGTAGTTCAAAATAGAACAGTCAAAGAAAGAGTTCTTGCCTGTGTTACAAGGTGTGAAATTGAGTAAAGACTCAAAGCCCGACAACGGCAAAAGATAGAAAGAGAATGAAAGTCATTCCCTATGCCTTGGCCATAGGTTCTATAAAGTATGCCATGCTATGTACCAGATCTATTGTATACCCTACACTGATTTTGGCAAGGGAGTACAATAGTGATCTGGGAGTAGATCATTGGACAACGGTCAAAATTATCCTTAGTGGAATAAGGATATGTTTCTCGATTATGGAAGTGACAAAAGGTTCATCGTAAAGGGTTACGTCGATGCATGTTTTGACACTAAATCTAGATGACTCTAAGTCTTGGTCTAGATACATATTGAAAGTGGGAGCAATTAGCTAGAGTAGCTCCGTGCAGAGCATTGTAGAAATAGAAATTTGCAAAATACTTACGGATCTGAATGTGACAGACCCGTTGACTAAAATTATCTCACAATCAAAACATGATCACACCTTAGTACTCTTTGGGTGTTAATCACATAGCGATGTGAACTAGGTTATTGACTCTAGTAAACCCTTTGAGTGTTGGTCACATAGAGATGTGAACTATGGGTGTTAATCACATGGTGATGTGAATTTTTGATGTTAAATCACATGGCGATGTGAACTAGATTATTGACTCTAGTGCAAGTGGGAGACTGAAGGAAATATGCCCTAGAGGCAATAATAAAGTATTATATGTTTCCTTATATCATGATAAATGTTTATTATTCATGCTAGAATTGTATTAACCGGAAACATAATACATGTGTGAATACATAGACAAACAGAGTGTCACTAGTATGCCTCTACTTGACTAGCTCGTTAATCAAAGATGGTTATGTTTCCTAGCCATAGACATGAGTTGTCATTTGATTAACGAGATCACCTCATTAGGAGAATGACGTGATTGACTTGACCCATTCCGTTAGCTTAGCACTCGATCGTTTAGTATGT
The DNA here is from genome assembly GCF_002575655.3 of Aegilops tauschii subsp. strangulata. Classification (NCBI taxonomy): domain Eukaryota; kingdom Viridiplantae; phylum Streptophyta; class Magnoliopsida; order Poales; family Poaceae; genus Aegilops; species Aegilops tauschii. The sequence goes on along the minus strand of NC_053041.3, from coordinate 633,205,582 downwards.
TGCTACTGCTTTCTTCATGACTTATACATGTTCCTATGACTATGAGATTATGCAACTCCCGTTTACCGAAGGAACAGTTTGTGTGCTACCAAACGTCACAACGTAACTGGGTGATTATAAAGGTGCTCTACAGGTGCTTCCAAAGGTACTTGTTGGGTTGGTGTATTTCGAGATTAGGATTTGTCATTCCGATTGTCGGAGAGGTATCTCTGGGCCCACTCGGTAATGCACATCACTATAAGCCTTGCAAGCATTGTAACTAATGAGTTAGTTGCGGGATGATGTATTACGGAACGAGTAAAGAGACTTGCCGGTAACGAGATTGAACTAGGTATCAAGATACTGACGATCGAATCTCGGGCAAGTAACATACCGATGACAAAGGGAACAACATATGTTGTTATGCGGTCTGACCGATAAAGATCTTCGTAGAATATGTGGGAGCCAATATGAGCATCCAGGTTCCTCTATTGGTTATTGACCGGAGAGGTGTCTCGGTCATGTCTACATAGTTCTCGAACCCGTAGGGTCCGCACGCTTAACGTTACGATGACGGTTATATTATGAGTTTATGTGTTTTGATGTACCGAAGGAGTTCGGAGTCCCGGATGAGATCGGGGACATGACGAGGAGTCTCGAAATGGCCGAGACGTAAAGATCGATATATTGGACGACTATATTCGGACATCGGAAAGGTTCCGAGTGATTCGGGTATTTTTCGGAGTACCGGAGAGTTACGGGAATTCGTATTGGGCCTTAATGGGCCATACGGGAAAGGAGAGAAAGACCCCAAAGGGTGGCCGCACCCCTCCCCATGGACTAGTCCGAATTGGACTAGGGAGGGGGGGGGGGGGCGCCCCCTTCCTTCTTTCTCCTTCTCCCTTCCCTTCTCCTATTCAAACAAGGAAAGGAGGAGTCCTACTCCCGGTGGGAGTAGGACTCCACCCTTGACGCGCCCTCCTCCTTGGCCGGCGGCCTCCCCCTTGCTCCTTTATATACGGGGGCAGGGGGCACCCCATGGACACACAATTGATATACGATATTTTAGCCGTGTGCGGTGCCCCCCTCCACCATATTACACCTCGATAATATCGTTGCGGAGCTTAGGCGAAGCCCTCCGTCGGTAGAACATCATCATCGTCACCACGCCGTCGTGCTGACGAAACTATCCCTCAACACTCGGCTGGATCGGAGTTCGAGGGACGTCATCAAGCTGAATGTGTGCTGAACTCGGAGGTGCCGTGCGTTCGGAACTTGATCGGTCGGATCGTGAAGACGTACGACTACATCAACCGCGTTGTGTTAACGCTTCCGCTTTCGGTCTACGAGGGTACGTGGACAACACTCTCCCCTCTCGTTGCTATGCATCACCATGATCTTGCGTGTGCGTAGGAAATTTTTTGAAATTACTGCGTTCCCCAACACCAGTATCGGTCGGCTCCTGTGGCATCTTCACTCCCTGTAGCCCGCCGGCACAAGCGTTCCGGTCGGTCGAGGCTTCAGCGGTGGGTGAGGCTCACGGTGGCTCGCCAGTCGGCCACCCCTCAGGTCGCGACAATCGGGCCCGACGAAACTCTCTACGGCATGTTCGACCTGTCGACTGGCTCCATTGGAACCGCATCCGAGTGCGACAGCAGTGACCCTGCGGCGGAAGTCATGATGGTCAACGGACCGCGCAGTCCTCCTGGCTTTCCCCGCGTCAACGGTGGTGATGGCGGAGGCGATCCGCCGCGTTCCCACGAGGAGTACCGCCCCGAGCCCCTCTCTTCGCAGCAGAGGGAAGAGCTTCGCCACCGTAACATGGATGCACTTCACACTCCTATCGTTGGAGAAACCCCCGAGGCCCGGGCCTTGGAGGAGGTGCGCCTGGCCACCTTGGCTGAGCGCACTCGACTGGAGAATCTCCAGCACGCACTCGACGAGCGTGGTCGGCAGCGAGTTCCTGAATCCAGTCGACATCAACTCCTTCCGCCTCCAACCCAGGTATATCGAACTCCGATCCAGAATTTCACGGCTGCTGCCCGAATAGCAGAGTCGATTGAGCCTTCCCAGTCGGAGGCTGGTAGGGGTTTGATGCAGATCCGGGCTTTGCTCCGGGCGGCGGGGGAGCAGAACACAGCTGTGTCACAGTCTCGGAATAGGATTCATAGTAGGTCTGTGATGGCAGATACAGTTCAGTCGGTTCACAGCCCGAGATCGCGTCCAAGGCATGAGGGACTTGGAGATCGATAGGATCAGTACAGAAACCGTGAGCAGTATGATCGTCGTCGAGTACCCACGCCTCCCCCAAGGAGTGGGTCATACGCGCCTCCGCAACACGATGACAGACGCCCTCATAGTGGTGGGCGAAGGATTCCAGTCGACCCCCGGGAACCGGGCTTTGACGCGAGATCCATTCTCATTCAAGGTCTGGTTGACAGGAACAGAGCACACCGAGATGGCCACGATAGAGATTACCCGACCAGCAGCAGGGTGCATGTTTTAGGTCCCGAGTGTTTCAGCAGAGCCATCAGAGCAGCAGTGATTCCTCCCAACTTCAGGTTGGCGACTGGAGTCAGCAAGTTCACTAGTGAGTCCATGCCTGACACTTGGCTTGAGGACTACCGAGTTGCTGTGCAGATTGGTGGTGGTAATGATGAAGTGTCCATGAAGCACCTTCCTCTGATGTTAGAGGGCTCGGCCAGAGCGTGGTTGAATCAGCTAGCGCCTGGCAGTATTTATAGCTGGGAAGAGCTCGCTCGGGTGTTTGTTAGAACATTTGAAGGTACATGCAAACGACCAGCAAGGCTGACATAGCTACAGTCTTATGTACAGAAGTCGAATGAAACTTTGAGAGATTATATCCAGAGATGGATCACATTGCACCACACGGTGGAGAATGTGTCTGATCACCAAGCAGTTTGTGCCTTCAAGGAAGGTGTCAAGTATCGGGAATTGAATCTGAAGTTCGGTCGGACCGGAGATATGTCTCTGAGTTGAATGATGGAAATTGCCACCAATTATGCTAATGGTGAAGAGGAGGATCGGCTCCGAAGTGGCAAGCACAAAACAGTCGCCCACGAAACCGGGGGAGGGAAGCGCAAAGCCGAGCCAGCTGCTCCCGGAGAAGCCTTAGCCATGACTCAAGGGAAGTTTAAGGGGAAGCCCAAAGGGCCATGGAACCCCAAGAAAGTAAAAGATCAAGATGGAAATGATGTGTTGGATTTACCATGCCACATTCACATCAAAAAAGATGAGGAGGGTAATCTCATTTATCCGAAACATACCACTCGACAATGTCGGCTCCTAATCCAGCAGTTCCGAGAGAAACAACCCAAAGGAAAGGAGAAAGAATCGGACAAAGTTGAGGAAAAGGAAGAGGACGATGATGGTTACCCCCACGTCAATTCCACTCTGATGATTTTTGCTGATGTTGAGAGCTAGAGTCGACTGAAAGTCATCAACAGAGAAGTGAACATGGTCGCTCCGGCGACGCTCAGTTATTTGAAGGGGTCCGAGACTGCCATTACATTCGACCAGTCTGATCACCCGACACACATAGCCACCCCTAGGAGGCAAGCGTTGGTGGTCGACCCAGTCGTCGAAGGCACTCGGTTGACTAAGGTTCTGATGGATGGTGGCAGTGGCCTGAATATACTATATGCGGAGACCTTGAAAGGAATGGGAATTCCGATGCCCAGACTCAGTGAAAGCAATATGAGTTTCCATGGAGTTATTCCTGGCAAGAAGGCTGAATCAGTCGGCCAGATCGCCCTTGATGTGGTTTTCGCTGATTCCAAGAATTACCGGAAAGAAAAGTTGGCGTTTGAAGTCGTCGATTTCTAGAGTTCTTATCATGCTATTCTGGGCAGGCCGGCTTATGCACGTTTTATGGCTCGACCATGCTACGTGTACCTCAAATTGAAGATGCCTGGTCCCAAAGGAGTGATCACTATCACTGGCAATCAGAAGAAGGCAGAAGAGTGCTTCCAGAAGGGCTCAAAGATCGCCGATGCACAAATGGCAGTAGTGGAATTGCAGGAGTATCAAAAGAATGTAGATCCGAGTGATTTGTTGCGAGCAAAGAAGCCTGCCACGGATTCAGCATTTCAGTCGTCTGGTGAAACGAAGCCGATTCATATTCACCCGACCGACCCCAATGCTGCTCCGACTCACATTTCGACAACGCTCGACTCCAAATAGGAAGAAGCGCTCATCCAGTTCCTCCGTGAGAACTGGGACATCTTTGCATGGAAACCTTCTGACATGCCGGGTGTTCCCAGGGGGCTGGCTGAGCACTGTTTGCGAGTCGACCCAAAAGTAAAACCAGTCAAAGAACATCTTCGACGGTCCGCCGTACAGAAGAGAAAAGCGATCGGTGAAGAAGTAGCTTGGCTCCTAGCAGCTGAGTTTATCCGAGAGATTTACCACTCCAAGTGGTTAGCCAATGTTGTCATGGTCCCCAAGAAGGACGACTCACTTCGCATGTGCATTGACTTCAAGCATATCAATCGGGCCTGCCCGAAAGATCATTTTCCTCTACCCCGCATCGATCAAATAGTCGACTCGACTGTAGGGTGTGAGCGCTTGTCCTTTTTGGACACTTATTCCGGGTATCATCAGATCCGACTGTATGGACCTGATGAGATAAAAACAGCTTTCATCACTCCATTTGGGTGCTTCTATTATGTCACCATGCCATTCGTCCTGAAGAATTCTGGAGCCACATTCATGAGGATGATTCAGAAGTGTTTACTCACTCAAATCAGTCGGAATGTGGAAGCATACATGGATGACATTGTGGTCAAGTCACGTAAAGGTTGCGACCTGCTGGCTAACCTTGCTGAAACTTTTGCCAACCTCAGAAGGTATGATATCAAGCTTAATCCATCAAAGTGCACATTCGGAGTTCCGGGCAGAAAATTACTCAGTTTTCTCGTTTCCGAATGAGAGATCGACGCTAACCCAAAGAAAGTTGGTGCCATTCTCCGAATGAAACGCCCTGTGCGTGTGCACGATGTTCAGAAGCTTACAGGTTGTTTGGCCGCCTTAAGTCGATTCATTTCTCGCCACGGTGAAAAGGCATTGCCTCTTTACCGACTGATGACAAAGTCTGATAAGTTCTAGTGGACTCCTGAAGCTGATGCAGCATTTGCAGAGCTCAAAGCCCTGCTTTCCACCCAGCCGGTGCTTGCTGCCCCAATCAGCAAAGAGCCTTTACTGCTTTACATTGCAGCCACTGGACAAGTCGTCAGTACAGTACTTACGGTCGAGCGGGAAGAAGAAGGAAAAGCCTATAAAGTTCAGCGCCCAGTATATTATGTTTCTGAAGTTTTGACTCCATCAAAGCAAATATATCCACATTATCAGAAGCTTGTTTATGGGATTTATATGACCACGAAGAAGGTTGCACATTATTTCACTGACCACTCCATTACAGTCGTCAGCGATGCTCCATTATCAGAGATTCTAAACAACAGAGATGCAACTGGTCGAGTGGCAAAGTGGGCGATTGAACTTCTTCCCTTGGATATCAAATTTGAGGCAAAGAAAGCTATCAAGTCCTAAGCAATAGCAAATTTCCTCGCCGAGTGGATCAAACAGCAACTGCCGACTCAAGTCCACTCGGAGCACTGGACCATGTTCTTTGATGGTTCCAAGATGCTGAATGGTTCCGGTGCTGGGGGGTACTGATATCTCCCCGAGGAGACAAGCTCAGATATGTTCGCCAGATTCACTTTGATTCCTCCAATAACGAAGCAGAATATGAAGCATTCTTATATGGGTTACGTATGGCCATCTCACTCAGTGTCCGTCGCCTCATGGTCTAGGGAGACTCAGATTTGGTAGTCAATCAAGTGATGAAGGAGTGGGACGTCAGAAGCCCAGCTATGACTGGTTACTGCAATGCGGTGAGGAAGTTGGAAAAGAAATTTGAGGGGTTAGAGCTCCATCATATACCACGACTGAAAAATCAAGCAACCGATGATTTAGCAAAGATAGGTTCCAAGAGGGAAGCCATTCCCAGCAACGTGTTTTTGGAGCACATTCATACACCTTCAGTTCAAGAAGATCCTTTCACTGAAGAGCCCCCGCAGCCTAAGAGTGCCACAGATCCGATTGAAGTCGAAGTCCCAGCCGTGGTCGACCTGATCATGGAGGTTTTGGTCATCACTCCCGACTAGACAGTGCCGTACATTGTGTATATCCTTAGGAAAGAACTCCCAGAGGATGAGGAAGAGGCTCGACAGATCGTCCGTCGATCCAAAGCCTTTACTGTGATAAAAGGACAACTGTTTAGGGAAAGTGTAACTGGAGTCAGCCAGAAATGCATCACACCAGAAGAAGGTTGAGTGATCCTCAGCGACATCCACTCGGGGACCTGTGGTCATCATGCGTCCTCTCGGACCATTGTGGCCAAAGCATACCGAGCCGGATTTTATTGGCCACGAGCAAATGAAATGGCGAAAGATATAGTCGGCAAATGTGAAGACTGCCAGTTTTACTCCAATATGTCCAACAAGCCTGCGTCAGCCCTGAAGACTATTCCACTCGTCTGGCCCTTTGCCGTTTGGGGGTTGGATATGGTTGGACCCCTGAGGACTGGTAGGAGAGGCTTCACTCATGTGCTTGTAGCAGTCGACAAGTTTACCAAGTGGATTGAAGCCAAGCCTATCAAGAATCTTGAAGCCAGTACTGCTGTCAGCTTCATCAGAGAATTGACATTTAGATATGGAGTTCCACACAGCATCATCACTGACAACGGGTCGAACTTCGATTCTGATGAATTCAGAGCCTTCTGTGCTTCCCAAGGCACGGGAGTCGACTATGCTTCAGTCGCCCACCCCCAGTCGAATGGACAAGCAGAAAGAGCAAATGGCTTGATTCTCAAAGGACTGAAACCCCGACTGATGCATGATCTCAAACACGCAGCAGGCCCCTGGGTCGATGAACTTCCATCAGTTCTTTGGGGATTGAGGACAACTCCCAATCGGTCGACTGGCCGAACTCCATTCTTCTTGGTTTATGGAGCTGAAGCTAATCTATCGAGTGACTTGCTTCACAATGCACCCCGAGTCGAGCTCTTCTCTGAAGATGAAGCAGAACAGGCCCGGCAGGACACAGTCGATCTCCTAGAGGAGGAAAGAGAGATGACCTTAATCCGATCGACCATTTATCAGCAAGACTTGCGTCGATTCCACGCCAGAAACGTGAGGGGCCGAGCCTTTCAAGAGGGAGACTTGGTTCTTCGAGTGGATCAGCAGAAACCACACAAGCTCGCCCCTGCTTGGGAAGGTCCCTTCATTGTCACCAGAGTTCTCCACAATGGAGCATACCATCTTTACAATGACGAGCATCAGAAAGACGAGCCACGGGCTTGGAACGCGGAGCTGCTCCGCCCCTTTTATACTTAAGTACTCATTCAGATGAGATGTAATAAGAAGTACCTTTGTAGTTTGTTTATCAAAGACAAGAGCTTTACAGTCTTCCTAAATGATTGTTGTTACTTTTGTTTACGTTTGAAATCCCCCAGTGGGTGACTTTGCCGCGAATCCGTTTCGCCTAAGTTTGAAAAATCCTACCGAGTGGTGAGCAAGCCTCTCACTCGGGGGCTTAGCCGCGAATCCGTTTCGCCTAAGTTTGTAAAATCCTACCGAGTGGTGAGCAAGCCTCTTACTCGAGGGCTTAGCCGCGAATCCGTTTCGCGTAAGTTTGTAAAATCCTACCGAGTGGAGAGCAACCATCCCAATCGGGGGCTTAGCTGCAGTCCAGTACTCGCCTAAGTTTGAAAAATCCCACTGAGTGATGAGAAAGCCTCTCACTCGGGGGCTTAGCTACAGTCCAGTACTCGCCTAAGTTTGAAAAATCCTACCGATTGGTGAGAAAGCCTCTCACTCGGGGGCTTAGCCGCGAATCCGTTTCGCCTAAGTTTGTAAAATCCTACCGAGTGGTGAGCAAGCCTCTCACTCGGGGGCTTAGCCGCGAATCCGTTTCGCCTAAGTTTGTAAAATCCTACCGAGTGGAGAGCAACCCTCCCACTTGGGGGCTTAGCTGCAGTCCAGTACTTGCCTAAGTTTGAAAAATCCCACCGGGTGATGAGCAAGCATCTCACTCGGGGGCTTAGCTGCAGTCTAGTACTCGCCTAAGTTTGAAAAATCCCACCGAGTGATGAGCAAGCCTCTCACTTGGGGGCTTAGCTGCAGTCCAGTACTCGGCTAAGTTTGAAAAATCCCACCGAGTGATGAGCAAGCCTCTCACTCGGGGGCTTAGCTGCAGTCCAGTACTCGCCTAAGTTTGAAAAATCCCACCGAGTGATGAGCAAGCCTCTCACTCGGGGGCTTAGCTGCAGTCCAGTACTCGCCTAAGTTTGAAAAATCCCACCGAGTGATGAGAAAGCCTCTCACTCGGGGGCTTAGCTGCAGTCCAGAACTCGCCTAAGTTTGAAAAATCCTACCGAGTGGTGAGCAACCCTCCCACTCGGGGGCTTAGCTGCAGTCCAGAACTCGCCTATGTTTGAAAAATCCTACCGAGTGGAGAGCAACCCTCCCACTCGGAGGCTTAGCTGCAGTCCAGTACTCGCCTAAGTTTGAAAAATCCTACCGATTGGAGAGCAACCCTCCCACTCAGGGGCTTAGCTGCAGTCCAGTACTCGCCTAAGTTTGAAAAATCCTATCAAGTGGTGAGCAACCCTCCCACTCGGAGGCTTAGCTGCAGTCCAGTACTCGCCTAAGTTTGAAAAATCCTACCGAGTGGTGAGGAACCCTCCCACTCGGGGGCTTAGCTGCAGTCCAGTACTCGCCTAAGTTTGAAAAATCCTACCGAGTGGTGAGCAACCCTCCCCTTGGGGGCTTAGCTGCAGTCCAGTACTCGCCTAAGTTTGAAAAACCCTACCGAGTGGTGAGCAACCCTTCCACTCGGGGGCTTAGCTGCAGTCTAGTACTCGCCTAAGTTTGTAAAATCCTACCGAGTGGTGAGCAACCCTCCCACTCGGGGGCTTAGCTGCAGTCTAGTACTCGCCTAAGTTCGAAGTCCATCCCTATCCGCAAGGACGATGAGGTGCAGGTCGACTGCAACCTTCTCCTTCGGAGCTGCGCCACAAGTACATTGTGCGCTCCGTCCCTATCCGCAAGGACGACGAGGTACAGGGCGACTGTAACCTTCTCCTTCGGAGTTGCGCCACAAGTACAATGTGCGCTCCATCCCTATCCGCAAGGACGACGAGGTGCAGGTCGACTGCAACCTTCTCCTTCGGAGCTGCGCCACAAGTACAATGTGCGCTCCATCCCTATCCGCAAGGACGACGAGGTGCAGGTCGACTGCATCCTTCTCCTTCGGAGCTGCGCCACAAGTACAGTGTGCGCTCCATCCCCATCCGCAAGGACGACGAGGTACAGGTCGACTGTAACCTTCTCCTTCGGAGCTGCGCCACAAGTACAATGTGCGCTCCATCCCTATCCGCAAGGACGACGAGGTACATGTCGACTATAACCTTCTCCTTCGGAGCTGCGCCATAAGTACAATAGCTGCATCTCAAGTACAAAGATTATTCCAATTGAAGAGCAAAATCCACTCGAAGGCAAACACAAGCATATTCAGAGATAAACCAAGTTCAGATAAATCCTAAAGTTCTGAACGACGGATCAAAAGTATTCGAGCACCAAGCCCGAAGAAGTTTAATGATTACACAATCACTCAGCATTCCGAGGCAAATAAAAGAGGAGCATAATGTTTTTCGGTCACGCGTCAGGATAAGGACTGGCTGGGTCGCAGAAACTGTCAAGGTCTATGCTATCTACAATGCGAGTGGCAGCGTCAAGGAAAGTGTCCATGAAGGACTGGAAGGTGTGCCTCTTTGTATTAGCAACCTTGAGCTCCGCCAGCTTGTCTTCTTTGACGTCTTTCCAGTGCACTCGGAACAAGGACAACGCGACATCAGCACCACAGCGAGCAGATGACTTCTTCCACTCTTGCACTCGGTCAGGTATTTGATTCAGTGGAGCCATCAGAGACTCGAGGTCTTGAGACAGTTCCGCCTGAGGCCAGAGTTCAGCATCAACCCGAGTCATCGCTTCTTTCAGGGAAGCAAGATAAGAACCGCGATGTCCATGCGAGATTCCAACCGTAGCACATTCATCGCAACATCATCCTTGACTGGACAATTTATGGGATCGAGACCCGTCTCGACCCACCCAGTTTCCGCTTCAAAGTCTTGGCAAAGCTCTACACAGTCGAGTAAATGATGAGTCAACGATATAATCAAGCTGGACAGTCAACCGTAATAAGTCAGTCAATCATCAGTACCTTCAAGTTTTAGGACCAGCTTTGCAGCGAGCTGGCCCAGATAAGACTCCAACTCGCCCTTCTTGGCCTTGAGGCTCCCAAGCTCGTCAGTCAGCTTGTCCTTGTCTTTCTTCAGTCGCTCGACCTCCCGATTGGCATCAGAGACAGCAGTCTTTAGTTTGGAGTTCTCCTCTTCTAACTTGCCGACTGAAGCAAGCTTCTTGTCAGCAAGCGCCGTTTTGTCTCGCGCTTCCTTCTGTGTAGCAGCAAGATCCATATCCTTCTACTCCAAAGCCTGCTTCATTTTCTCTAAAGAAATAAAATTCTTCAGACGGGCTTGGAGTTGACGGTTTTCACTACATACATCTGCTCGAGTGGAGTCACTCGGTTCAAAAAATGGAAAGGAAAAGCGTCAGCAGTGAGAAAGACAGTTGACGATTGGTTACCTCCCATGGCAGTTACTTCATCATGAGCAGTCTTGAGATTCTTCTGGGCCAATTCCAGATCAAGGTTGAGGCTGATTTGCTGCTTGTTCATTGCGGAAAGCTGAGCCCCAAGATCACAAGATTTCTGCAGTTTAAGCTATATCAGTTGACCAAGATAAAAAGACATCACAGTGATAGCTACTCTAAGACTACCGCCGAACAAACATTCAACGGCAGTCTCAGGTACTACACCCAGTGGGTGCACTTGGCGTGCCCCCACTGGTTTGAATAAACACTCGACATGGTCTGCCCAGTGCAAGAGTAAAAAAAAAGCAGTTCTCAGACCATAGTCGACTGCCCGCAGTCAACCACGGTCTCGCGGACTACACCCAGTGGGTGCACTTAGCGTGCCCCCACTGGTTCAGGTGTCATTCGACCTGGCCAGTCCAGACCGAGTGACAAAATTCAGATTCTAGACCACAGTCGACTGCCCGCAGTCAACTATGGTCTCGGGGACTACATCCAGTGGGTGCACTAAGAGTGCCCCCACTAGTTCAAAGATTCAATCCAAGACTACTCAAATTGACTCGTGCAACCTCAAAACAGTCACACCCCAGTGGGTGATCAGACGAGAAATATGATCAATCGGAAATCAACTAACCTGGACATTGGTCTGCAAAGCAGCTCCGGCGTTGAAGGCCACCTGACTGGCCTCATGCACCACTTTCATTTGCCCCATCACAAGGTTCAACTGAAGAAGAGCTTCCTTGGCGGCAGACAATGGGTCGTCCGGGGTTTGATACGCAGTGAAAAGCGATGATGGCAGAGCAGTCGGAGCAACCGCTGGGTCTGATGCGTGGGGTTGTATTGGTACAGCAGAAGTCTGAGCAGCTGATCCTGAAGGGCAATCAGTCGACAACGGGATAGCGAAAGTGACGTTGGTACGTGCCGGATCTGACGATCGCTCGACTGCCATCCCAGGCATCTCAGTCGACTGAGGAACCTGGGCCTCAGGCGCTTCCCCGCTCAGTTCCTTGTCCCTCCTCCTCCTTCCCCTCAGCCGCACTTCTTATTCATCGTCCGGGAGCACAACAACGTCACGTGGCACCGCAAAAAATAGAGAAAGTCAAGGAGATAGCTGACAAACGATCCAGTCGTCCAAATAAACTTGAGTCGGGCAGACTTACTGGCTTTGGAGGTAGCTGCGTCGTCGGTTTCCTCGTTGTCTGGGGTCTTGTCGATGTCCATATCAGTCACAGCCGAGGCCGGTCTGTAAAGGTTCATCATCCACGCGGTCAGTACAAGAGAATCGGTCAGAACAAGAAAATACGGGGAGAACATTTACCCAGAAGCAACAGGAACGTCCAGCTTTATTCTAGGCAAGGTCTTCCGAGCCTTCGAAGGATTGATCTTGGGCTGCTTGGTGACTTTCTCAGCCAATTCTGGAGTCGAAGACCGAGCGCGCTTTTGAGATGGAGCGCTCAAGGCCACAGCCTTGCCGTGCCTGCCCGCGGGATCATAGTGCTGCTTGGATCGATGTTCATAACGAGGTGGTGAGTCGGCTACCTCCTCGTCGTCCGACTCATCACTCTCATCTTCATCATCGTCGGCTGGTGACTCCCACTCGCCGCTCTCCTCCGCGCTGTCCTCGCCTTCATGGTACTGCTCCAGAGCCTGTTCGCCATTGGGCATTGAGTACATCTTTGTATAAATCTACAAAACAAGGAGCCGAGTGGAAATCTGTCGGATCAACAAACAGTCAGAAAACACATCCAAATTCAATCAGTTGTAAAGGCCAAACCTTGTCCGGCTGGTTGCTGTCGTTGAAAGGTTTGACTCTCCTGGCGCCCCTGGGATTGTCCTTGTTCCCGGTGATGCCGCTCAACCACTCGGCCACTATTTTGGCCGTCACCTCCTCCGGATGAACCCGAGCGGTATCACCAGCCCCGGAGTACATCCACATGGAGTGGTCACGAGCTTGGAGTGGTTGAATGCGCCGACTAAGGAAAACCCCTAGCAGATCCATGCCGGTGACACCTTGGTTGATCAGTTGAACTACCCTCTCGACCAACATGCCCGTCTCCGCCTTCTCCGCGGTGGTCACTTTCAACGAAGATGGAGTCTGAGCACGATCAAAAGAGAAAGGGGGAAGTCCAGTCGAGTGGGCTGGGGTCGCGATATCCTGGCAATAGAACCAGGTCGACTGCCAGCCCCTGACCGACTCAGGAAGAGTCATCGGAGGGAAAGAACTCCTCTTCCTCTTCTGAATACCAAGACCCCCACACATCTGGATAACATGGATTTTCTCGTCGTTCGAGTTCGCTTTCTTCACTGTTTGGGAGCGGATAGTGAAAATGTGCTTGAAAAGACCCCAGTGCGGTCGACATCCCAAGAAATTTTCGCACATGGACACGAATGCGGCAAGATATGTGATGGTGTTGGGAGTGAAATGATGGAGTTGAGCCCCGAAGAAATTCAAGAAACCTCGAAAGAAAGGGTGTGGAGGAAGCGAGAAGCCGCGGTCGACATGAGTGGCGAACAGAACACACTCACCCGGTCGCGGTTGTGGCTCCGTTTCCCCCTCCGGCAGCCGCGCAGACTCATGGACGATCAGCCCCAGCTCGGCCATATCGTCCAAGTCCTCCTGCTGAAGTGAAGATCGGATCCAATCTCCCTGGATCCAACCCGACGGCAGCCCCGAGCGCGATGCAGATCCCCGATTCGTCTCCTTGCTTTTCCCGGCCCGCGTCGCCTTCTTTGCGCATTCCAGCGCCGCCGTTTTCTCCTTCCCCATGGCGGCGGAGCGGCGGCGTCGAGAGCGGAGAAGCCGAACGAGGTAAAGGAGCGAGAGGAAGAAGAGGGAGAATGTGCACGCATAGTGCAGACGCCTCGGCCTCGCCGCTTTTAAGGGCCTACTTCCGAGTGGCTGACGCGTGGGTCCGGGCGATCCTGTCAAATCCCTTAACAGTCGCACACGGGATACGTGGCGAAAAAGGTGGCGCGGAAATCGAAACGCCCTACTTATCTACTCCGCTTACCACGGCGCGCTCCGCCTGGCGCGCTTCCACCAAAATTTCGAATCCCACGAAATCCGGGATCCTCTACAACTGATCACGCCAAAGATTCCATGACAAAGATAACACTCAACTGATGACGTTATGAAACCAGTCGGTCATTTCTGAATCGATCAAGACCACTGAAACGAGGCCGAAGTTCCAACAACTGGCATCCATTTGGAGATGAAAACAAGAGCCAGAGAAAGGTCAACTTCAACCTTCTTTTCACTCGGACCTCAATCCATTCGGGGGCTAATGATGAGGACGTAGACCTGGGGTAGGGTAATAAGCCTGACCTATACCTCCTACCTAAGGTCCTTGTCCTAGAAGCAAAGAGGTTCAGGAGTAAATAGAGGGGACCCAACAAAGGTGTCGAGTGCAATCCACTCGACCTACCATTCACTCGGAGATCCCCCTTTGTTTATGTCACTCGACCACTAAACCACTCGACGTGCAGAAGACCTAAAGCCACTCCGCGCAGCAACGGTCAGGCATTTACTCTTAGACTTAATAGTCATTTATATTACTTTACTACAGACGTTACCTATAACGCTCCTACTTTATGAACATTGAACTCCTTGTAACGTGGGCTGGCTGGGGTCCTGGCGCACTCTATATAAGCCACCCCCTCCACTGGCACAAGGGTTCGCACCCCCTGTAACACACACGCATATAATCCAGTCGACCGCCTCCGGGCTCCGAGACGTAGGGCTGTTACTTCCTCCGAGAAGGGCCTGAACTCGTAAAACTTGTCCGTACAGCTTCTGCATAGCTAGGACCTTGCCTTTACATCCCTACCCCCCATTCTACTGTCAGAATTAGAACCACGACAATGGTGTCAAGGTGTTTGACATTCATTCCCATTTCTTGCATGGGACCTAAGCATGCAACCAAGGACATATATTTGAATTTTCAACTAATTTATATGCATCAGAGCATGTTCCTGTAGTTCAAATTTGAATTATGGACATGAATGCATAGAAAACTCAGTTAATGTATAAAAATGTCCAAGTGAACCCCGAAAAATCCCAAAAATTGACACAATACTCCTGTTGTTCTATGTTGACACTAGGAAAAAAAATTGAAATCGAGAAGAGGGAACGAATATCATTTCGTCCATAAAGGTGAAACGTTCCCTACCGAAACCATCACACTTGTTGTGAGAAGCTCTAGTTTATGAGAAGCTTATACCCAAACCTGCCGCAAATGGGACAAATGTTTTACCACGGCATGTTGATGCCGCTCCATGATAGCATGCCAAGTTTCATGAATTTAGGATGAATTTTTGATTTACTAGAATTACGAAAGCAAGTACGTCGACGTTTGCCGGAGAGCCACGATGCTGTGGTGTTCGAATTTCATCCCCATTTCTTGCATGGGACATAAGCATAAACCCATGGACACATATATGATTTTACAACCCATGTTTGTGCACCGGAGCATGTGCATGTAGTTTAATTTTGAATTGTGCACCTGAAATGGCTAGAAAACAAATTTAATGTATAAGTTGTTCAACCGAACCCTGAATAATTCCAATTATTTGATGACACACATATAATTGCATGTTCATTGCAGATAAAAGGTCTAGCAATTCAAACACCATCCATTGCCGCTGTGACCCCATTATGTAATTCTAATCAAGATGAAAAATCAAGTAGATTGCACACAGTTTATTATCACCAACCGTGTGAGATGCATCACAAAATATCCTGCAGCACCGTCGGTGTATAGTATGCCTATGGCTTACGCGAGAAGGTGCGTTGGCTACAATCCACAACCGGCTTCTAAAGCACACTAGCTCGCTCCCCAAATATCATTTCACTGTTCAATCGTCGCCTGTGAAAGGTGGGCATGTGGACCCGCGTCATGAGGGCAACTTCGGTGGCCCACTCCAGTGAGAGGGCGGCCGCAGCCGCCATGCGCTTGCTAACAAGGTGCATGAGTGCGTCCGTAATCTGCGACTGGGCGGCCAAGGCAGCCCAAACGGCCGCTGTTGCTTCTCAGGTGGCGGCAGCAACATCTGCCTCGGGGATAGCAACTGGCGAGAGCGGCACAACAGCTGTCCGTTCCGCAACAGCGGCCTTAGCCCTGATGGAGGCTGCCCACGACCATGTCGAGGCCGCCCATGCCAAGCTCATGGCGGTCAACGCACAAATCGAACGAAGCTTCTACGACAACGGTCGGCAACCCACGGCCGAAGAGCTGGCAATCGCCAAGAGTATTCGAGCAGCCGTCCGTTCCTCTGCCGCATACCTTGCGACGACGGAGCCCGTCCAAGCCCAGATCACGGCCGCCCATGCCCAGCTCGTGGTGGCCTTTTCCAAAGAGATGGCGGACGCGGATGGCGAGATGCTTGCCGAGTATGGTGTGATGGATGCCATGGAGCCCCTTCCCTAGGAGACCGTCGGGCGCGAGCTGGACATGGAGGCGGCGGCGGAGATCGACGAGCACCAGCCATAGTAGTACTCTTTGTTTTGTTTAATTAAAAGTGCGGGTCTTTAATTTGTTGGAGTAATGTTTAGGTCAGCTAGCTCTGTTTAATTGCTGAACTTGCTCGATTAAGAAGTGTGGGTGTGCTGTAATCTCCTTTGTGTACCCAAATTATGCAATGACGTGGATGAGCACTGTAACCATGGAAATTCGAACCAAAATTTTTGACATTCAAACTCATCACACACGGGTTAAGCTATCTGAATTGTTTGTGATGTTCACATATCGTACACGGTTCTGAATAAGGGATCGTGTCTGATGACACTTTGCGCGCCAGTTTTTTCGCTGAAGCAATTCCAAATTTTCGGCTTCCGCGGAAATATCTACCTCCCCACCCTTCCCTTACCAAAATCCACATTTTCCTTGTTTCCTCCTTCCTTTCCAAGTTGAAACCTTCACTCCTTGCTTGCAGCGCCGCCTCCTCGCCGGCGACCCTCCTTCACGCTGCTCGGCCTCGTCTATCCAGGCAGGTAATCCACACCAGACCCCCTTCCTCGTCCTCCTTCCACATCCCACATGCCCCGACCGCCGGCGCGAGCGCGACATCTTCCACCCAAATCACCGACCCCTCCACAAAATAAGCACCGCCCTAAGCCATGGTGCACGCAGTATAGCCAGGATCCTAAGGAGCATTTGGCAGCGGAGAAGCAAATCGCGGCAGCACGTGCGGATGAGGTTGCGATGGCTGCCATTCGTGCCGACCCCCAGATCTTGGAGGAGCACCTTGCCATTTGCTAGCTACGCCGGTTAAGCATGCTCGGTTTACCCGTTGCGTGTGCTGCTCCTGCCTTTTCTTCACAAATTCTAGTGAATTGTGCTATCTAGTTTTACCATGCAATCTGTTGCTCTAGTGTATATGTTTTATATGGTGTGTAGTGTGGTGCTCACTTATTAGCTATTTTGTTAATTAGTTGTCGTCTTCAGTTAACTGTTTGGTTCAATTCTGCAAATGTGATGTTCAATTCTTCAGGCTACAATTTTGTATTGTCTTCCATGTGAGAAATAAATCGAATTTATCTTTACAAAGTACATGAGAAACGAATACAATTGCTATATTTCCAAGTTGTCAAGCATGATTGGTTTGGTTATACATTGTGCAATGTGGTGGTCAGTTAACATTTGGTTCATTTGTGTTGTGATGTTTAGTTAACTGTTTGGTTCAATTCTGCAATGCCATGTTCAATAGTTCACTACTAGAAAAATGGCTATAGCCAATATCCCTATAGTGGCGCACCATGGTGGTGGTGCGCAACTGCTATGTAGCAGTGGCGCACCAGAAGCAGGTGCGCCATTGTTATTTTTTTAGTAGTGGCGCACCTTTAGTCCAATGCGCCATTGCTATTTTTTCCCCGGGTCCACCCCCTTCCCCAGGATTACCAGTGGCGCACCTTTGCTAGGTGCGCCATTGCTATTTTAGGTAGCAATGGCGCACCTGGCAAAGGTGCGCCATTGGTAAGCCAGGGGAGGTGGGCATTTTCGGCTAGCAATGGCGCATCAGCCCCTGGTGCGCCATTGCTATGTGCTGCACCGACCGGCCCGCCTTTTTCTTTTCTTTTCTCCTCTCACCTATCCACCGCATAGCTCGAGCTCCATCTCACGATTTCTCACCTCCACCAACAGCCGCCGGCCACCACGTCCCCTCACCTGCGCCGCCGGCCGGCCACCGCAGCCCTCCTTCCGCCGCCGGCCCTAGACCTCTCCTACCCCATCCGCCTCCCAGTCCTCGCCCGAATCCCCCTTTGTCCCCGAGCTCGCGTGAGACCCAGCCTCGCCCCACCTCCGCCCCGCCGCCTACCAGCCCTCCCGAACCTCGCCACCGTCCGGGGAAGCTCCGACGCCGCCCCCCTCCATATTCCCTCGCGGACACGCCTCCAATCGAGCCTCAAGCACGCCGCCACGAAACCCTAGGCCAGCCGGGACCTCGCATCTGGATGTCGTGTCCGTGCTGGTGGAGGCGTCCAGCGGCGTCGCCGGCGTTGTGATGTCGACCACCGTAGCTTCTGGTCAAGGTATGAGTCGTACCCCAACAGGCAGCCCCCAATCCTCTTCTCCCCCCGCGGGATGCAGTGGTAGCACGACGCAGGTGAGACGAATTCGTCGATCTGCTGCATTGATTTGTAGCTGCAGGATTTTTTTAGGGGAGAAGAAATGCAGTTTCTTGTCACGTTTTGTTGTGCATCGATGGAAATCAGCTCTATAGATGCAACAGTACCACTGCATGCACTTTCCTTATCGATTTTCCGATGAGATTGTGATTGACTAGCTAAAGAAATTACTACCTGGGATGATATTTGTTTGCTTCCATAAAGCTAATGCTAAAGCAATTATTTTTCTTCTGTAACACTTTAAAGCACTTCCTTGCATAATATTGAACCTGAAGCTTGTAGTTCTACACTTCTACTGATATATTGTATATCGACTGCCTCAAGGGAGCATAATAATTGGTTCCCATTTCTTATTTTCTGCTAAGCTTCATTACGTAGTTGTTTGCTAAATGATGCCCGTGATTGACTGAATATTGTTTGGAATTTCACAATCATAATTAATCTTTGATTTGACCGTCTTGATTGATTCAGATGTGCATTCTGTGTTCTGCCAAAAAAAATTTACATGCTAATCTGCGAAAAACATTATGCTGTTAGTGGATCCTTTTAATTTAGGATCTATTCTCCTACTCTCTGAATATTGTTTCCATAAGCTCCATTTTATCTTCAATTACCTCTCCGACATGCTGCTCAAGCCCTAACTTTTTTTTGTATACACTGGTGGTGCTGGCGTCTCTGGTGCCGCCGTTCGGCGCTGTGGTGCCCACTATGGCTGGTGTCGTCTGCTGGTGCAGCAGAGGGTTCCGCCATGGATGGTACCATGGTGCTACGCCTTCACTGCCTCGCCTCTTCACTGCATCGACGCTCCTTCTGCATCGAGATCTCTAGGTAATCCTCCTTCTTCTCTCTCTGCTCTACTTCTGCATTCTGTACTGAACTGTCACTAGCCTAGGGTTCAAGCTCTGAAATTTTAGATGTTTAGATCGATTCAGTAGTTGCTTAGGTATATAGGAATCTATGTAGTGCTTAGGATGTCCTAGTTGCAGTAGAACATGTGTAGGTGTTTTACTGAATTTTACTTCCGATTCAAGGTTTTGTGAGTGGCTGAGATACATGTTGAGAGAACATGGAGGTCCCTTATTGGATGCTTTCAGATCAAAATACCCTGAAAGGTATCGCGGCTCCGGTTTTTTACTTGCTGCTCTTATTCTTCTCATAATTTTGCAACTTTGTTATAGCTTATTACTCCATGTCCTCAGAACCAACAATGTAAGTACATATTTTACTATTGGTTAAACAATCTCCTCAGAACTTTGCACGTATCAGTGCTGGTTTCCATCGTTGAACAACTAAAAGAAGTTAGTAATTTGCTGATGTGGTAGGCTGTGAGGGCAGGAAAAATGTTTAGTGGGGATTGACTTTATAGTTATATAGGATTATTACAACTATAGTGTACTTCATGACAATCACATTCTAACGATGAACCGTATGCTTCCTTCATTTGTTTTGTGCAGGGAGGGAGCTTATACTTGCTTTAATCAAACCGTTGGAGCTGAAGAATTCAGTTATGGTTCTAGAATAGATCACATTCTCATTTCAAAACGCACACACTGTTGAGATGAGGACCCTACGGCACAGCGAGCCGCACTGGACGGTGGCGCAATGCATGAGGTACAGAACTTAAACTCCTTCATCGTCACATCAATCACAATGTTTATGTCACTAAATAGTTAATTTCTTAGGAATAGAGCATGTCTCCTTGGGCTAAACTGTAACAAAGTTCAGAATATTAAAGTTTAGATTATTAACCTTAAATTTCATTTATCAAAGATCTGCACACTTTGTTTTGGATCCACACACCTAGGCTCGTCTAATGTGATCGGATCTGGCCAGATTCCTTTTGATGCATCACCTGTTACTCTTTTCGGTGAATTATGTTAGTAGTAATCTTGATTAGCTAGTTGCATGTGTGTTGTTAGCAGGATTAGCATGGCCGTAGCTTACGTCAAGCATGTACCTTATGTTTTGTCTCATGTAAAAAGGTTAGGACTGTGTTTACTAAATAATTAAGTTCTTCTGACAGGGAACTATGCATCCTGAATGGCATAGACTCTTGGCTTCATGAAATGACCCATGTCTATGATTCAAGGTATCTTAGATCTTCGATGTCGGATGCAAATAATTGCTCAATTTCACTTCCCTGCAATGTTCATTCTCACATATTTCTATCATTCTTTGTAGGGATAAAGTAAAGAAAAAGAAGAAAAGATTACTCGAAGATTAGTTTTAGAATTTTATTTTATTTCCTTGTAATTTTTCTTTTATTTGATACTTGTAAAGACATTGTAATATTCTTACTATAATAAAAATTATGATTCTATTTCATTTTTTGTTTTTAAATTATTTTTCCTTATAGGTTGTTTTCTGTAAATTTGGAATTTTTTTGTTTTCCAAACACATTACTAGTGGCGCACTTCAGCCCTTATTAGTGGCGCACCTTCTTTTATTACTAGTGGCGCACCTATAAGGCTATTAGTGGCGCACCTAGAGGGAATACCAGTAGAGCACCTAAGGATTAGTAGTGGCGCACCAGAGGTGCGCCATTACTATCTGGATTACTAATGGCGCACCAGAGGTGCGCCATTACTATCTGTTACTAGTGGCGTGTTAATAGTGGCGCACCTATAGTGCGCCATTACTAACGAAAACAGGTGCGCCACTAATAGGGCTTTTTCTAGTAGTGGTTGTGGGTGTATTCTGTTATTGTATACCATGTGAGAAATAAATTGAATTTGGTTGTAGTAAATACATGAGAAACAAATGCAATTGCTTTATTTCCAAGTTGTTAAGCATGCTTGGTTTGGTTAACTGTCTGATCTTTTATTATGAGTATGTTATATTGTGCAATGTGGTGCTCAGTTAATGTTTGGTTCATTTGTTGTGGTGCTTAGTTAACTGCTTGGTTCAATTCTGCAATGCGATGTCCAATTGTCGTGGGTAGAATTTTGTATTGTTGTGCATGTGAGGAATAAATTGAATTTGGCTGCACTTAATACATGAGAAACATATACAAGTGCTATATTTCCTAGTTCTTAATCATGCTTGGTTTGGATAAATGGGTTTTCCATGTGGCTTGAATTAATCTGATGAATCTGCAATGTGCTTATTTTCCATCAACATGTTTTATCGATAGCATGCGAACCCTTACTTAACATGATGACTAACTACCTTATATGTGTTGCAGGGAAACAATGGGAAGCACTGAGGTTTACAATCGAGGTTAGCACGTTCATGGTCCGTTGTCTAATAGCACATTATTGTGCAATTGCGGGAACCATTCTAATATTTAGGTTTTTAACAATTTGGTCTTGCACATGTAGGTCCTTCTGTTAGAGGTTTTGACCCACTGTTCGACCCTTTTTGCATATGGGTAAATGAGTTGTCCATGAATATCAATCAAATCAAGAAACTCAGAAAGACCTTAGGATAAAGAAATTAGCAACAAAAAACAACAGGATCTTTGTCTGCACAATGAAGAAGACATCAGTGCACTACAAGATGGTACTAACTATTATACCTTGCCTTTTTTTACTCCTTTGCCCCATTTGCAATATAGAGAAGATATTTATGCACACCTTTGTTTTCAGGCCTTTCCAAAGCAGTTCACTGATGATTACCTCTCAAACCACATCTATGGTCAGGAGGCGAGGAAGGTTTTCATACAACACCCATGGTTCAATATTGAAGTGTTCCCGAAGAGGACAAAGGACGGATGGTCAATCATCCACAGACACTGGCCTAAAGTTGCAAAGACCTTCAACATGAAAGAAGGCTCAATATTCGTCTTCCGCTTCAGCAGTTTTCCAGATGAGATGCATCTTTCTATATACCGTCTATGATGCTAATTTCAA
Source organism: Aegilops tauschii subsp. strangulata (assembly GCF_002575655.3). Lineage (NCBI taxonomy): Eukaryota > Viridiplantae > Streptophyta > Magnoliopsida > Poales > Poaceae > Aegilops > Aegilops tauschii. The sequence continues at coordinate 633,183,395 of NC_053041.3, read as the reverse complement.
AAGGTTCTACATGTTGCATGTGAAACTTGGTGCTGGTGCAGTTGTGTAATGGGGTAGCTGAGTGCTGAAGCTATATCATGTTGTACTCTGATGTATTTCAATTATGAAATTCTGCTTCCTTAATATGGAAATGAAATATATTATTTGCTTAATATGAATGTCAGTTCGATTAATAAATGGATTATTAACAATAGGGCAACTAGCCTGCTAATGGCGAATTAGCCTGCTAATGGCGAATTAGCCTACTAATTGGGTTTTACTATTGCAAATGGTTATTAAAAAATACGGTGGGCGATGACCTCAGGCAATGCACACAGTTTCTAGGAATAAACTGTGTTGGATCAATGAACTATCATACGCGACTTTCTCTTGAAAACTGTTTGCATTAGGCCACCTTGCGCAAACGTTAACACATAAAAACTGTGTTTGATGGACAGCCTTTGCCACACAGTTTCTTCTACGGACCGTGTGTCATGCATTCAATAACGCAAACGATAAAATTGTTAATATCATGTGCAAGAAACGCTATCACAAACGATTTAACGGGAAAAATTGTGTGCGATATACCTGTGAACGGAAACGTTTTCCTTGGAGCGACTATGTGGGATGTAAATACGAACGGAAACGTTTAGCGGGGACTGACTGTGTGGGATGTACTTGCGACCGGAAACAATTTTGCCTGTATAATTGTATTTTTTAGCTCTACTGTACATACTTTCGTATTTGAGCGCTCGCCGGTCGCACACGACCTCATTTTGCCGAGCGTGTGTGCCAGGAGGGCATATCCTCGACGGTTTCTGGGTCATGTGGGAAGGACCCCCTATCGCCGTCACTCACTAGGCGACGGTTCCAAATTCCGTCGCGGCAAGGGGTCAAAAAGCGTTTGTATAGCACAGACGCGTACTAGTGTATGGGAATAAAGAGGACTTGATACTTTAATGCTATGGTTGGGTTTTACCTTAATGATCTTTATTAGTTACGGATGTTTGATAGAGTTCCAATCATAAGTGCATATGATCCAAGAAGAGAAAGTATGTTAGCTTATGCCTCTCCCTCATATAAAATTGCAATAATGATTACTGGTCTAGTTATCGATTGCCTTGGGACAAATAACTTTCCTATGACAAAAAGCTCTTTACTAAAACTAACTTAGTTGTTTTTTTATCTAAACAGCCCCTAGTTTTTATTTACGCACTCTTTATTATCTTGCAAACCTATCCTATCGCACCTACAAAGTACTTCTAATTTCATACTTGCTCTAGGTAAAGCGAACGTTAAGCGTGCGTAGAGTTGTATCAGTGGTCGATAGAACTTGAGGGAATATTTGTTCTACCTTCAGCTCCTCGTTGGGTTCGACACTCTTATCGAAAGATGCTACAACTGATCCCCTATACTTGTGGGTTATCAGCGGTGGATAAGGATACCAACTTTTGTTTCTTGGAAGACCAAGAGACAAGGGATCTACCAAGAAATTGACATGTACCCGAAGTGGACTTTATATCAACCTTGTCACCGGCATAGTCCGAGTCGGAATAGCCAATAAGATCAAAAGATGACCACTTACGGTACCAAATGCCAAATTTTGGTGTATGAATCAAATATCTCACTATCCTTTTCACGACCTTAAGATAACATTATTTAGGAGTAGCTTGATATCGTGCACACATGCACACACTTAGCATAATATCGGGACGGGGGCACGAAGATATAATAATGAACCAATCATAGATCGGTAAACCTTTTGGTCAACCGGGTTGCCATCCTTAGTCCGGTCAAGATGTCCACTAGTAGGCATGGGCGTTTTCATACCTTTGCTTTCTTGCATATTGAACTTCTTGAAAAGATCCTTGGTATAGTTTGTTTGTGAAACAAAGGTACTTCCTTAGTTTGCTTGATTTCCAAACCAAGGAAAAATTTGAGTTCACTCATCATAGACATCTCAAACTTCTCCGACATTAACCTTCCAAACTTTTCACTAAAATGAGGGTTAGTAGAACCAAATATGATATCATCCACATAAATTTGGCACACAAATAATTCTCCATTAACCCTTTTATTAAAAAGACTAGAATCAATTTTCCCAATTTCAAAGCCTTTTTCAATAAGAAACTTAGTCAAGCATTTATACCATGCTCTAGGAGCTTGTTTAAGACCATAAAGAGCTTTGTGAAGTTTGTAAACATGATTAGGTTTCTTGGGATTAACAAAGCCGGGAGGTTGTTTAACATAAACTTGCTCCTCAATTTCACCATTTATAAAAGCACTTTTAATGTCCATTTGGTATAAGGTGATATCATGGTGATTGGCATACGCAAGTAAAATATGAATGGACTCAAATCTAGCAATGGGGGCGTATGTCTCACCGTAGTCCATACCTTCGACTTGAGTGTAGCCTTGACCAATGAGACACGCCTTGTTGCGTACAACTTGTTCATCCTCATCTTGCTTATTCCGGAACACCCACTTGGTTCCAATGACATTTTGATCATCGTTGGGCTTTTCAACCAATGTCCATACTTGATTCCTCTCGAAGTTGTGTAGCTCTTCGTGCATTTGTACGTCCACGTTGATGGAGACCTTTTTCTTTTGTTGGCAACTGAAACTAGGTGGTATAAATTTATCAACAATATAATTAGCATAGTTAGCATACTACTGCTTATTTTTCCTGTATTTTTGAAAATGCAGCTTATTTTCGCTGTATTTGTATAGGTTTTATACACAGTACTTTCATCATATGATTTTATGACCATGATTAGTTAGTATATACAACAGTGGGTGAAATGAATGTGGATTACGTTCAAGTGGAGGCAACATGTGGTGCATGTCGAAAGTATACTACTAATCCAAACTTGATCTAGTTTGGATCAGTAGTACTTTCGATGTGAACCACATGTTGCCTCCACTTGAACCTAATCCACATTCTATCATGATCAACATTATCGTCATATTAATATAAAAACTCTTGCATCATATCATCACCAACAACACTAGCTAATAATCATCATAGTCATTACCACCAACACTATTTAATCATCATAGTCATAGTGTACTATCTAATCACCACCTACACTAGCTAATAATAATCATCATAGTCACTACCACCAACACTAACTAGTTAATCATCATAGTCATAGTGTAGCACATCATCATGTTCAAACTCATTCTAGCTAGCTAATCACTCCTGCTGCTCTCTCTCAGTAAAATACCATAAAACATGTGTAGCACTCCTGCTTCATCATATTGGAGAACGCGTCTCCTAATTGTGGCCTGCGCGTCTGATTGCTGCCCCCTAGTACTTCTTTGCTGCGATCCTTCACAATTTTGCTCCAATCTTTGACTATTTAGACTTGCTCGCTTCGAGAAATGATGAATGCACTCATGTGCAATGCATGATATCTTGGCCGTAAGCTAACCATTGTCATGCGACCTTTAGGCTCGATCCAACGAGGCACAACACTCATCGGGAGTCCTTGTTGAAGAACGTCGTAGTAACATACTTAGCAATGAAGTTTACCTTAAAAACTAATGTATGCAAAAGATGCACTAAGGACAAATAGTAAAAGTCTTACCAACTTCCGTAAATAGATGTGACCGTAGTTCAATACGCACACTAGTGGTCACACGTTTTGAGTACTAATATCTCGAAGTGTGACACCCCAAAATTTTGACTTCGTTTTATTAATTAAAATTTTGCCAGGAAATTAAAACTTTTATTTTTCTGGATTTCTCTTTTGATTTCAGAACCCCTCTTCTCTTTAATGTTGTGGGTTTTTACCTCAAGTGGAAACTTTCCAAAAGTATTATTGGACTTGTATGCTCTCTCAATAAAACATTTCCTTATCAGTGGATTTATTTGCATAATTGTTTTTCCTGAACTTTATTCTTTTAAATTAAATTTGGAGCCTCTGTTGCTCTGCAACCATTTGATAAATGCATTTAAAATTTTCACCAAAATTTGGGGATGTCATGTGATGTTTCCACATCACTTTTATGCAAGAACATCTTTTGGTCATTGGAGATTTTGAGCTCTACATCAACTTTTCAAATCTAGTCCAGTAGGTATTTTTGCACTACAACCTATTTAAATTTCCTTTTAAAAATTCTTCCAAGTGTTTGGAGATGTCAGTAGATGCACATGATTCAACTTTATGCTAAAACCCAGTGATGTTCTTTGAAATATTTGAGTGAATCAACCTCATCTTCATTCTGCTCCAGTTTGGTGATTTGTACTGCAACCCTATTTTATTTTGCTCTAGTGCCCATGAGCTTTTTCCTGCTTATAGCCCTCCCTACAAAACCCTTAAGTCCAGGAGAGTGGACCCATTGGAGGATTTTAAGTGCATGCAATGAGACCTTTTTTCCTTTCTGTCCAAAACTGAAGTTTTGCAAAACTTGCACTAGCAAGTTTCTGGTTTTGGCCAAATGATCTTGCCATCATCACCTTCATCTAGAGAGACCCTGATCTGGAGTTTTTGGCCACGCCAAGAGTTGCCTAGATGCCCATGGCATTCTGTCGAACACCCTGTGTGCAGGAAAAGTTTTGGCATGTTTTCTAGTTTGCATTATGGACTTGAGCCCCTGACCCACCCAGCATGTCCACTAACCTCCTAGCTATCCCTAACCCAGGCCTGCTGATCCCCAACCTCATCCTAATCCTCTAGCATGCCCTGGCATTTTGTCGAGCATGTAGCGTGCGTGTGCTGGACGCGGCCAGAGCGCGCGTTTTGCACGTGCGTGCGCACGGGTCGCCGCGTCCCGCCCCCTGGCCCTTGCTCGCCTGCAGAGCCACGCCCTGCCCTCGCCCACTCGCCAGAACCCTCCAAGCCTCCCTGGCACCCTACAGTGCCCCCGTCAGGGCTCCCTTGGCGGCACGCTGGCGTCGGCAGCGGGCTCTGCCATGGACGGCGCCGCCCAAGCCACCTGCGCGCGCCAGCTGCCCCCGTGAACAGACCGAGCTCATCCGCTTACTCATCGGCACGCGCTCGTCGCTGCCACGTCGCCCTGCAGCTACAGAGCGATGGTCGCCGGCGTTCTTATCCACGGCCGTCGCGGGACCAACCTCGAACGCCTATTTAACGAGGCCCCCGAGCTCCTCCAAGCACTCATGTGACCCCAGGCCACCCCCATAGCACCCCCCACGGCCAGCATTCAACGGATGGTAGCCGTCTCCCTCGACTCCGGTCGGTTCGGCTGCCGCCACCTTCCGGTACCATTCATCGCAACCAGACCCTCCCCCGTGCCTCCAACACCATCATTCGTTTCCCCTCGACCTCACGGAGTCGCCCATCCTCTTAGCTTCGATCGAGAGCCACCGCAGCCCAAACCCCCAATCATGCCCGAAACCTCCTCCGCCGCGGAGCTCGCCGCCGGCGACTCCCTTCACCCCCCCACGGCCCCCTCGACCACCCGGACGACCGCCCTGGAGCCACGGATCCATCCCTGCCCTCCGGAGCCCGCGAGGAGCCGCCAATCGCCCGCGGCGATCGCCGGAGTCCCGCCTCCGTTCGGGCAGAGGAAGAGGAGGGAGGAGAGACTAGTCAAACCTGACCAGTGGGCCCGCTGGACCCACTGTCAGTGACCCAGCCCCCGCCACCATGTGTTTAAGTGGTCGCGTAAACACCTGAGTACGTTTCCTCTGCTTCGAAAGCGTATTTTCCCCCGAAACTTTTTCTTTTTCTGGTTTTATTAAAAACAAAACTTTGACTGGCTAGATCTTTTAAAATAAAACTCCAAATGAGTTGATTCTTTTTCCTACCTCTCTCAAATTTCATCTAGTTTATTTTAAGATTTTTCCAAAAATATTTGTGAAAACTTTTTGTACTGTTTTTGAAATGTATGTTATTTGAATATCTTTCAAATTAGGAAATGGAGAGAGAAGAAAACTTTCAAAAAGTGCACCCCCTTGTATACTCTTGAAGGCAAGCATTCTGAACTCTGGCATAATATTTTTGTGTGGTGTTTTGATACGGTTACAACACCACTTGACTTGGAGCATACGTTATTTTTATGTGACGATAAAAATCATTCGCATGAGTGCACAATGGAGATTCTTTGCTGGTAGTAATGGACATGCTGATGATAGTAGTCATCCTCGTGAGATTTTCATGCGTACCGGAAGGAAGCCGGGAAAGTCGATGTCTTGGGTAGACACAAGTTTGTCCCTAGTTCCTCGTCGAGACGAGTGTGTCTGGTATGGCATGGTGAGGTTTGATGGGTGGTGACTTTATCTGTTAATGGAAATATTTTTGTCATATGGAGAATACTTGGACCTCCTGAGTCGGCCGTAGGTCGGGTCTTGTTCAGTAACTTCCCCTACTTGTTTTGTACTACCACTTGTCCCTGCCACAGGTAGGGTACGGTTCAGTAAGTTGTCAACCCCTTACCAAAGCACACACCGTACAGAGAGGCCATGGTGGAAGATACCGGAGGCCTCCGGTAGGCATGCCACCTGGTCCGGGGGCATGGGTGTTTCCGGTTGGGACCGAGAGGGGGGCACCCCTTAGAGCGCGCGATATAAATTTGATCCCATGCTACGTCGAGGTTGTAGCCTCCCCACTTAGAGTTTTGCTTGACAGGTGTCGTGGGTGATTCCAGACACCGGTAAGTTAAGCTGGTGTGTGCAGGTCAGGCGTGTTTTCAATTAAAAGGCCGTAGGCGGAATTAGTCCCGATGGACTAAATAAATCCGTTACTCGTGGGTAAAGAGTACACCCTCTGCAGAGGTTATATCTATTCGGATAGCCATGTCCATGGGTAAGGACTACAGTCTAAGATGGGTCTAGTGACGATTTTCGGATGGAGAAACGGCTAGACTGGAGCATAGTAACGGTATTCGGATGGAGAAACGGCTAAACTAGAACATAGTGACGGTTTTCGGATGGAGAAACGGATATACTAGAACTTTGATTATGACCTATGACATATGAGGATTATGTTTATTATTATTATGGACTAACCATTTACATTATTTGAATTATTAAGTATCCCTGGGACGGTTCTACCTCCTGGGTACTCACTGCGATTATTATTTATAAGCCCTTCATGTGGCGTCGCTCAGACGCCCGACTACGGCATGCTTGTTATTTATTTATCCTTTATAAGCCCTTTATGTGGCGTCGCTCAGACGCCCGACTGCGGCATGCTTATTATTTATTTATCCTTTATAAGCCCTTTATGTGGCGTCGCTCAGACGCCCGACTGCGGCATGTTGGTCATTTCTTTATTATTTATAAGCCCTTTATGTGGCGTCGCTCAGACGCCTGACTGCGGCATGTTGTCATTTATTTATTATTCATAAGCCCTTTATGTGGTGTCGCTCAGACGCCCGACTGTGGCCTGCTTGTTATTTTCTTTTATTCATAAGCCCTTTATGTGGTGTCGCTCAGACGCCCGACTGAGGCATGATTTTTTTTCTTTCGAGGCGTCGCTTCAGACACTCGATCGGTGCATTCTATTTCTACTCCCGTAATGCATTTTACAAGAACCTACCTACATGCGTGCATCATGAAATTTTGTTTATTTTGTGACTGACGTTATGATCGTAAAATCTTTCGGAGCATGATTATCCACTATTATATTATACCCGTGTTCATAATGTTTGCGAGTACATTCCAAAGTACTCACTGGCTTGTCCCTGGCTATTGTCTTGGCCAGATTTCTTGCTCGGAGAGGAGCATTGCGGTGACAGCCCTAGAACCTACGCAATGACGATAGCAGCCTCGCGAAGATAGGAGTTATCCTGGTGAGCTGTTCTTGTGGGAAATGGAATCCCATAGACGCAGATGAACCACAAACCGCTTCCGCCATCAACCACTAGAAACCAAGTGTTGTACTCATAGGCCACAATGGTCTTGTACTACATATTTTGTACTTTGTTTGGAGTTCTTGTATCAAGTTGGTGCCTCATCAGCTAACAGTAACCCTGGGGCTGGTGAGCACAAAGGCCGTTTTCTGGGAAATTAATATCCCGAAAATCCGGTCCTGACAGACTTGGTATCAGAGCCAGGCTGACCATTGGCTAATCCTATCTTAGCCAGGTCAATAAACCTAGGTTAACCAACCCACCAGACCTTAACCCAACCCCGGCCAAGCTTCTCGTGGAAGATAGCCACACAGTGACCCCAACGCTTTTGGCTGTCGGTGCCCAACCTATCAGCCTAGCCTGTCGATCCCGCGCCAGTGACCGACACCTAACATGTCTCATCCGCAAGCGTGCGAAGGAAGACTCCGTCCCCTTTTTCTATAAAAAGGGCACGCTAGCCTCAACACAGCACAGCCTCTTTCCCCAAACCAAGCCACGATGCCTGGCCCCATTGTTCACAATGAGACCACAGCAACCAACCTTGGGAGGTTTTGTGACCGTGCTCGCAAACCTCACCCGCCGTGCCTATGCATTAGAAGAGCCCCCAGAATATGTTGTGTACCAAGAACTCATGAGCGGTGAGAGCCGTCAGTTCTGGGCCACTGTGCACCTCTATGGTAGGGGCCTATCGCCAGAACGTCCCTACAGGTTCACTGGAAGGACAACTTCCTTTGAGCCACAAGCCATCCAACTGGCAGCTCGAGAAGCTATAGTTCAACTCCGGCACTTGTCGCCCAGAGTTAACTGTCGCTCGTTCTACTACTACCCCAGTCGTAACGGGTATGGTAGGCCGCCCCAGGTTGCCAACGGAGATCACGAGACGGATCCTGCACTATTGCATCTGGTGCGCTATGTAAGCGCACTAGAGCAACTGTACGATCAAATCACACTTGATCTGATCGCAGCTCGTGGTGAACTGATTCGCCGGGCCCCGGCGAGAGGAGAAGAGGAGCCCGACGCCGACAACCCAGTCGTGCTGTTCGGACACCCAATCGAGTCCTTGCGGTCTGCCCCAGCCATCGGCCAAAATACGTTGGTATCCCCAGAAGCGCTTCGTCACCTATTGGGAACACGCTCCAACGGGATTGTGGCCAACAACCCCCGCGATGGTCATCATCACTACCCCGACCCTGCAGCCCCTCAACCTCATCCGGCTAATCCCGACGGTGAAACCCGTGGAGAAGCCTCGACGTCCGCAAGGCCAGCCCACTTAGACATTAACGAAGTAGACTAAGTCACTCGAGTAGTACCGAGCCTTAGTTTTTCCATGCCTTGTAATTGTGTGATCCTGTATCACCATTAATAAATGCTGTCTGCTTGTGCGCCCCTGTTTCTGAATAGTAGCCATGCATATGTACGTTAGCGTACAGTTACATTTTTTTAAATTCCGGGCGCAGCTACCAAAAACCAACCCCGACGACGCCCACAGTAATGCGTCACATTTATGAGATATGTGTATCTATGGCTTTGACCCCGACCCCATAGAACAGAACCGGCAACTAGTTACCCTTCACCACGGTAAATAACCCAGCCCCAATGCTATATAAAAGGCCACCTCGTGACCTTGCCAAGTGCCCCTCACCTTGTGCGCAACACTCACAACCATTTCTTTGCCATGCCGACCCCCAGTATTTACCTGAGAACTCCAGACACAACCCCGGGCAGTTTTGTTAAATTATTGTGGGACTTTACCTGCAGTACCATGAGTGCCATCCATCCACCCCAGTACGAGTTGCTCAAATCGAGGATCACCCCATCCACCTCGAAATATTGGGCAGTGGTGCACATCCCTCCCGCAGACCCAAACCAAGACCCAACGGAAGTCTCCTTCGTGGGGAAATCCATGCCGACTCCGCATATGGCCATAGAAGCTGCTGCGTATGAAGCGCTCGCTCGTCTTCGATTCGCGGTACCCTACGCCAGCGAACGAGGATATTATTATTTTCCGAGTCGTGCAGCACCTGGAGAAGTTGCATCTTTTCCTGGTGGACGAATTGAGAGAGATCCAGTACTGGCCAACCTTGCCCAGTATGTTATCGCTCAGGAGCATTTGACTCAGCGGGTAATGGGTTATCTCCAGAGCCTCGCTGACTTAAATCCTCAGATCGCCATCGGCAGACCACTGAGGCCCGACCAGGAGAGACGCGTTCATCGGCTGGTCAACCCGCTTCCCCCGATAGAAGAAGAGTGCGCCCCAGTACCAGAGACGTTCTCTCGGGACCCTGTCCATTTGCCGTTTTTATTGTAAACGTCATAGCTATGTTTATTTGTGTGTTGCAGCTTACGATTGTACCCAAAGTTTGTGCTATGAGCAAACCCTTGGTTTTAATTAATGGGAGTATTTTTTTTCTTAAACAACCCTTGGCAAATCTCGAGGACGAGATTTTTCTTAAGGGGGTAGTGTTGTGACACCCCAAAATTTTGACCTCGTTTTATTAATTAAAATTTTGCCAGGAAATTAAAACTTTTATTTTTCTGGATTTCTCTTTTGATTTTAGAACCCCTCTTCTCTTTAATGTTGTGGGTTTTTACCTCAAGTGAAAACTTTCCAAAAGTATTATTGGACTTGTATGCTCTCTCAATAAAACCTTTCCTTATCAGTGGATTTATTTGCATAATTGTTTTTCCTGAACTTTATTCTTTTAAAATGATTTTTCATAAATTTGGAGCCTCTGTTGCACTGCAACCATTTGATAAATGCATTTAAAATTTTCACCAAAATTTGGGGATGTCATGTGATGTTTCCACATCACTTTTATGCAAGAACATCTTTTGGTCATTGGAGATTTTAAGCTCTACATCAACTTTTCAAATCTGGTCCAGTAGGTATTTTTGCACTACAACCTATTTAAATTTCCTTTTAAAAATTCTTCCAAGTGTTTGGAGATGTCAGTAGATGCACATGATTCAACTTTATGCTAAAACCCAGTGATGTTCTTTGAAATATTTGAGTGAATCAACCTCATCTTCATTCTGCTCTAGTTTGGTGATTTGTACTGCAACCCTATTTTATTTTGCTCTAGTGCCCATGAGCTTTTTCCTGCTTATAGCCCTCCCTACAAAACCCTTAAGTCCAGGAGAGTGGACCCATTGGAGGATTTTAAGTGCATGCAATGAGACCTTTTTTCCTTTCTGTCCAAAACTGAAGTTTTGCAAAACTTGCACTAGCAAGTTTCTGGTTTTGGCCAAATGATCTTGCCATCATCACCTTCATCTAGAGAGACCCTGATCTGGAGTTTTTGGCCACGCCAAGAGTTGCCTAGATGCCCATGGCATTCTGTCGAACACCCTGTGTGCAGGAACAGTTTTGGCATGTTTTCTAGTTTGCATTATGGACTTGAGCCCCTAACCCACCCAGCATGTCCACTAACCTCCTAGCTATCCCTAACCCAGGCCTGCTGATCCCCAACCTCATCCTAATCCTCTAGCATGCCCTGGCATTTTGTCGAGCATGTAGCGTGCGTGTGCTGGACGCGGCTAGAGCGCGCGTTTTGCACGTGCGTGCGCACGGGTCGCCGCGTCCCGCCCCCTGGCCCTTGCTCGCCTGCAGAGCCACGCCCTGCCCTCGCCCACTTGCCAGAACCCTCCAAGCCTCCCTGGCACCCTACAGCGCCGCCGTCAGGGCTCCCTTGGCGGCACGCCGGCGTCGGCAGTGGGCTCTGCCATGGACGGCGCCGCCCAAGCCACCCGCGCGCGCCAGCTGCCCCCGTGAACAGCCCGAGCTCATCCGCTTACTCGTCGGCACGCGCTCGTCACCGCCACGTCGCCCTGCAGCTACAGAGCGACGGTCGCCGGCGTTCTTATCCATGGCCGTCGTGGGACCAACCTCGAACGCCTATTTAAGGAGGCCCCGAGCTCCTCCAAGCAATCATGCGACCCCAGGCCACCCCCATAGCACCGCCCACGGCCAGCATTCGACGGATGGTAGCCGTCTCCCTCGACTCCGGTCGGTTCGGCCGCCGCCACCTTCCGGTACCATTCATCGCAACCAGACCCTCCCCCGTGCCTCCAACACCACCATCCGTTTCCCCTCGACCTCACGGAGTCGCCCATCCTCTTAGCTTCGATCGAGAGCCACCGCAGCCCAAACCCCCAATCATGCCCGAAACCTCCTCCGCCGCGGAGCTCGCCGCCGGCGACTCGCTTCACCCCCACGGCCCCCTCGACCACCGGGACGACCGCCCTGGAGCCACAGATCCATCCCTGCCCTCCGGAGCCCGCGAGGAGCCGCCAATCGCCCGCGGCGATCGCCGGAGTCCCGCCTCCGTTCGGGCAGAGGAAGAGGAGGGAGGAGAGACTAGTCAAACCTGACCAGTGGGCCCGCTGGACCCACTGTCAGTGACCCAGCCCCCGCCACCACGTGTTTAAGTGGTCGCGTAAACGCCTGAGTATGTTTCCTCTGCTTCGAAAGCGTATTTTCCCCCGAAACGTTTCTTTTTCTGGTTTTATTAAAAACAGAACTTTGACCAAACTTTGACTGGCTAGATCTTTTAAAATAAAACTCCAAATGAGTTGATTCTTTTTCCTACCTCTCTCAAATTTCATCTAGTTTATTTTAAGATTTTTTCAAAAATATTTGGGACAACTTTTTGTACTGTTTTGAAATGTATGTTATTTGAATATCTTTCAAATTAGGAAATGGAGAGAGAAGAAAACTTTCAAAAAGTGCAACCCCTTGCATACTCTTGAAGGCTATACTATTTTTGTGTGGTGTTTTGATACGGTTACAACACCACTTGACTTGGAGCATACGTTATTTTTATGTGACGATAAAAATCATTCGCATGAGTGCACAATGGAGATTCTTGGCTGGTAGTAATGGACATGCTGATGATAGTAGTCATCCTCGTGAGCTTTTCATGCGTACCGGAAGGAAGCCGGGAAAGTCGCTGTCTTGGGTAGACACGAGTTTGTCCCTAGTTCCTCGTCGAGACGAGTGTGTCTGGTATGGCATGGTGAGGTTTGATGGGTGGTGACTTTATCTGTTAATGGAAATATTTTTGTCATATGGAGAATACTTGGACCTCCTGAGTCGGCCGTAGGTCGGGTCTTGTTCAGTAACTTCCCCTACTTGTTTTGTACTACCACCTGTCCCTGCCGCAGGTAGGGTACGGTTCAGTAAGTTGTCAACCCCTTACCAAAGCACACACCATACAGAGAGGCCATGGTGGAAGATACCGGAGGCCTCCGGTAGGCATGCCACCTGGTCCGGGGGCATGGGTGTTTCCGGTTGGGACCGAGAGGGGGCACCCCTTAGAGCGCGCGATATAAATTTAATCCCGTGCTACGTCGAGGTTGTAGCCTCCCCACTTAGAGTTTTGCTTGACAGGTGTCGTGGGTGATTCCAGACACCGGTAAGTTAAGCTGGTGTGTGCAGGTCAGGCGCGTTTTCAATTAAAAGGCCGTAGGCGGACTTAGTCCCGATGGACTAAATAAATCCGTTACTCGTGGGTAAAGATTACACCCTCTGCAGAGGTTATATCTATTCGGATAGCCATGTCCATGGGTAAGGACTACAGTCTGAGATGGGTCTAGTGACGATTTTTGGATGGAGAAACGGCTAGACTGGATCATAGTAACGGTATTTGGATGGAGAAACGGCTAAACTAGAACATAGTGACGGTTTTCGGATGGAGAAACGGATATACTAGAACTTTGATTATGACCTATGACATATGAGGATTATGTTTATTATTATTATGGACTAACCATTTACATTATTTGAATTATTAAGTATCCCTGGGACGGTTCTATCTGCTGGGTACTCACTGCGATTATTATTTATAAGCCCTTTATGTGGCGTCGCTCAGACACCCGACTGCGGCATGCTTGTTATTTATTTATCCTTTATAAGCCCTTTATGTGGCGTCGCTCAGACGCCCGACTGCGGCATGCTTATTATTTATTTATCCTTTATAAGCTCTTTATGTGGCGTCGCTCAGACGCCCGACTGCGGCATGTTGGTCATTTCTTTATTATTTATAAGCCCTTTATGTGGCGTCGCTCAGACGCCCGACTGCGGCATGTTGTCATTTATTTATTATTCATAAGCCCTTTATGTGGTGTCGCTCAGACGCCCGACTGTGGCCTGCTTGTTATTTTCTTTTATTCATAAGCCCTTTATATGGTGTCGCTCAGACGCCCGACTGAGGCATGATTTTTTTTCTTTCGAGGTGTCGCTTCAGACACTCGATCGGTGCATTCTATTTCTACTCCCGTAATGCATTTTACACGAATCTACCTACATGCGTGCATCATGAAATTTTGTTTATTTCGTGACTGACGTTATGATCGTAAAATCTTTTGGAGCATGATTATCCACTATTATATTATACCCGTGTTCATAATGTTTGCGAGTACATTCCAAAGTACTCACTGGCTTGTCCCTGGCTATTGTCATGGCCAGATTTCTTGCTCGGAGAGGAGCATTGCGGTGACAGCCCCAGAACCTACGCAATGACGATAGCAGCCTCGCGAAGATAGGAGTTATCCTGGTCAGCTGTTCTTGTGGGAAATGGATTCCCATAGACGCAGATGAACCACAAACCGCTTCCGCCATCAACCACTAGAAACCAAGTGTTGTACTCATAGGCCACAATGGTCTTGTACTACATATTTTGTACTTTGCTTGGAATTCTTGTATCAAGTTGGTGCCTCATCAGCTAACAGTAATCCTGGGGCTGGTGAGCACAAAGGCCGTTTTCTGGGAAATTAATATCCCGAAAATCCGGTCCTGACACGAAGTCCAGGAAAATAACGTGTCTTGACAGTATCAAGATCCTCAAGCCATAAAACATAATGACCTATCTCCTCGCAGTTTAGTTCAGCCCCGGGACAGTAGTAGGTGCTGTCTACCAAGCTTCGGACATGTCTGCTTGAATGGAAATAAGCTGTCAATAGAAATTAGTTGTCAACAATCTTTAAATAAACAATATAAATTAGTTAATAAATATGGTTGAGAAACTCACATAATGGTAGAATTGGAGGCGTCTGCACATCGTCCCAGATGTCGATATTACCTTCAATTTCATCTTCCGGACGAATATCAAAGGTGATAAGCATATTAGGCTCAAACGCATAAGCGTTGCATAGCGCTCTCCAATTTTTGCATTCAAAATAGGAGTAGGTGTCTGCATTGTATAATTTTATGGCAAAAGTATAACCATGCTCGGTCCTCAAGTGAAATCTCTTTACCTCCATACTTTCCATAGTACTGAAACCAATCTTATCCAAGACATAAATTCTTGCATGGCAGGGGATACGTTAGTAGAACAGTAAAAAAATTAAAATTATAAGTTGAAGCAAAAGAAGCAGAAGTCATGCTTAATTACGAAAAAAGACTGGTCATTGTGACTTACTGCATCCACTTTGAAGTTCTCATCCAGCACGATGCTGAAGCGCCTACCAGCAACTAGGTGAGGCCTGTCACACAGGTCGCGCTCGTCTTCGCAGTATTCACACATAACGAATTCTCTTTTGTCGTCAGACATTTCCTATGTTCATAGTTGAAACATTAATTGAAAATCGATCGAAGGCAACTACCACGAAACTCAACACACAGATCACTATTACTCAATATGCGACGGGTTGACTTTAGGTCTGTCGAGTCTTCCTTCCTAAACTCTCATCTCACGTATAGGTGGGCACTCCCTCTCTGATATTGTGACCAACGGTGATGGTCGCTACTCCTCCTTTCCCTAGTGCATTACAAATATCTAGCACAACGAAAAGAGGGAGAAGTGACCCCCACGACAAAAGTCGGCATTCTTCTTCTCTCATATATGGTGGACACTCCCTCACCGATTTTTCGACTGTCGATAATGGTCGCTAGTCCTTCTTCCCCTAGTGCATAACAAAGTTCTAGCACAAAGAGAAGAAGGAGAAGCGACCACCACGACAACAGTCAGCATTCTTCTTCTCTCATATATGATGACTGTCATGTATGGAGCCCCACAGACTTAAAGTCAACTCAAAATGTCGTTTAATTCTCTTTCTAGCAAATCCGGGGCACTCGATATTTCCTACATATTCTAGCACAAGTCATGCTTAAATTCACGGAAAAATCCGGCATGAACTTTGCTAAAATAGGACATATCGAGCGCCTAAAATTTGCCGGAACGGAAATGAGTCAACACTCCGGCAAAACATAGGCCACTCGGATTCTCCCTGCGATACAAAGATCTCCATACATATACAACGATGCATTTCAATGGTTCAATATTGACAAAAACATTTCAATATATCTTATAACCCGAACATTTCATTTGGTTAAGAAGCATTACTAATTACCCTTGTTCTACTCTATTCAACACCGAGGAGTAGAGAAGGAGGAGGTGGACTTTTAGCTCACCGACTCGGGTGTAGAGGAAGTAGAGGTAGCTCGGATGACGATCACTCGAACGAGGGCACGACTCTACAAAGCCTGCATACTCCACCGAGAAAAAATTTAGATCATCAAATCTCATATAGCATTCTTTCATGACAAAGTGATAATGACATAAAAATAATTAAATTTTCCAATACATATCTATATTGAAAAACAAAATTACAAAAAATTTCTCTACCTAAATTTTCTTACCAAAATTTTTTTTACTAAATTTTCTTACCAAAAATTTTCTAAATTTTCTATTACTAAATTTTTTTATATTCAAAAACCTATTCACTAGTCTATTAAGCACTTACTATAAATAAACTGGTTCTATTAACCACTCACTATAAATAAACTAGTTCTATTAACCACTTCCTAAATAAACTATTTCTATTAAACACTTACTAAAAGACATCCTAGTTCTAGCCCTAACATTTACTAAAAATACCCTGTTCTAACCCTAAAAATTGAAAAGACCTGTACATTTACTAAAAATACCCTAGTTCCAGCCCTAACATCTGTCCATCCATCCATCTCTCTATATATCCTGATAAACCTACATTTACTAAAAAAACCTACATTTGATACCGACATCGAACGAAATCTATTGTATTCAAAGACCTACATTTAATAAAAAATCTCATATAGCATAATACATTTCTGTACCTAAAATTTTCTATTATTAATTTCTTTTACTAAAAAACTTATTACTAAATTCTATTACTAAAAAACTTTCTATTACAGAGAGGAGGAGCAGGAGGTGGGAGGAGGGAGGAGGATGGAGTAGGAGGAGAGAGCAGGAGGAGGGAGGGGGAGGAGAGAGCAGGAGGAGGGAGGGCGAGGACGAGGGAGGAGGAGGGGGCCACCGGAGGGAGGAGGAGTAGGAGCGAGGAGGGGGCCGCCGGAGGGGGAGGAGGAGGAGGGGGAGGAGGAGGGAGGGAGGGACCTTGGGGGCGCTGGTGGGCGACGGTTGGCGACGGCGGCGACGACGCGGCGACGGCGCGCGGCGGAGTGAGTGAGAGTGTGAGGGGGAGAGTGGGGACGCGTGCGGGCCGTGTACAGATA
Organism: Aegilops tauschii subsp. strangulata; assembly: GCF_002575655.3. NCBI lineage: Eukaryota > Viridiplantae > Streptophyta > Magnoliopsida > Poales > Poaceae > Aegilops > Aegilops tauschii. The sequence continues at coordinate 633,166,102 of NC_053041.3, read as the reverse complement.
AGGTGCCCCGTAGTAGTAGCGCTGGTTATCAACCACGTATGAACGGTACTAGTATACCTAACCTACCTACAACCGTGTGGCAATTATAGTAGTAGCGTGTTTTCTATATACAGCGCTACTGCTATGTGCATAGTAGCAACACTCTTACAGACCAAGCGCTACTGCTATTTAGCAGCAACGCTTCCTTTTTAAAAGCGCTACTGGTGAGCACCTGTGTATAAGCATTTCCCTAGTAGTGAGTGTAGATTCACTCATTTTTCTTCGTATGTAGTCTATATTGAAATATCTAAAAAGACTTCTATTTAGGAACGGAGGGAGTATTAGGACATCTATATTTAATACTGCACCCAAGACCGCTATTCAACAAGCATATGGATATAAAGTTAAAAATACAGAGTATTGCAATTATTATGATGACATGAATGAGATGGTATATTGTCTTCACCCCACGTTCGAAGGAAAAGTACACAACCAGCTTTTTATCACTAGCGGCAACAAAATAGATACAAGCCTTTTCCACTTTCTGCCACTATGTTAGTTTACTTATACGGTTGAACCCAACTATCATACACAACTGGTCAAACCCCAAAATTGGCCAAAGAAAAAGAGATAATAGATTGAAGAGCATATATAAATAATAATTATGCAGCAAAAGAACGAAATAGATCTCAAGAGAATTCATGAATAAATCTGATCTTACAGTGACAATTCATCATATAACATCGAACATACCACCAAATTACGTCAGATGGATCACAATCATGTAGGGCAGCTCATGTGATCTTTGTATTTAGAATCAGAGAGAGAGAGAGAGAGAGAGAGAGAGAGCGCCATCTAGCTACTTCTACAGAACCATGGCCCAAAGGAAACTATCACGGGCGATCATTATCGCCTTCATGTTGATGGAGATGGAAACCATGAGAACCCCCTCCGACAAAGTTCCAAAAAAGGCCTCTAGACTAGACCATGAAGAAAGAAATGTGTGCGTCGGCGGAAATTTTGGAGCATAAAATCCCGAGGGTTTTCAAAAGCATATAAGGAAGATGGACCAAGAAGCAGTAAATCAGAGCAACATAGGGCCCATGCATCAGGCCCACGTGTCCCCGGGGCGCGCGGAGAAGACGCGTGGGGGCCACAGGCAGCCCTTCTGTCTATGTTGGTTACCCCTGAAAGCTTCTGCACTTAAGACTTCCACTGATTTGTTTCTGAGTTTTTCAGCCTGATAAAATTTAATCTCCTGCAAAGTCCAAAAACAACAGAAAACAAGAACTGGCACTGTGCACTAAATTAATAGGTTAGCCAAGGAAAAAAAATACAAAGTGTTTGCAAAACTATGCCAAAGTGATATAGATATAGTATGAAACAATAAAAAAATATAGATACATTTTAGATGTATCAACAGTTGCTTCTATAATGCGCGAGGCGGCACACACGACGCGAGACCAATGCCCTGAGCTATCATGCACATGCACGCACAACCGGACATGAGAACCAAACATCCAGGGTGGGTAGAGAGCCTAAGTAGGAGACTCTCAAGCACGTGAGGAGGCACACAACCCCTAGCCGGATGGCCCTTTCCGACCACCCAGCACGCGCTGCTCCGATCTAGATAGTCTCGCTGGAGTAAATGGCACAACTGAACCAACCCACCCGGGGGCCAAGGACGCTGAAAGAAGGACCAAACCTATCCATAACGTATGAGGCAATGTGCAATAGGCACAAGCGGGTGTGATAGAAAACACCACATGACGGTGGCCCATGGCATGCCCGCGGTCCACCCGTCATGGACCCCAAGGCAAGCCGCCCGGGTGCATGCTGTCCGGGCCGATCGGATGATGTGGAGAGCCCGAGGGAGTCAACTGTGGGAGGCCAGAGTGAAGTGGATGGTGCAGATGTACTCCAACATCCTTTATAGGATTAACAAAGTGATGATCTAATATCAAAGTATAGCATTTTGTTGGGACTGTCCAACACCCTTGTTCTAGCAACAATATTTTCCCATTGTTACCATCATCCTTGTTACTTTAACAATGCCCTATGATCAGGAAAACAAGATTATCACACAACACATAAGCCAGTCTTAGAGGCGATATTAAGGAACTACTTAGTGTTTATCTTTCCACACATGGAACTAGGTTTTTACTCAATCTCATACTCTAGAAGCGATTGCTGATAAACCATATAATTTATTATTGCCTCCAGGGTATATTTCCAAGAAATACGTTATTTAAGAGTGAAATGAGGATATGTCCTAGGACCTATAGTACTAAGCCAACCACATAGGACGAACTAGTGGTCCACTCCTTTGCTTGTCGATTGTTGTCTCAATAATCTTGCATAGTACCAGGCGATATCCATCGATAACCTGTGAGTTGTGAGTCACGTACTCTGGAGCACAACTTGCGCTCCAACATATATTCTTCCCTAGTGAGTTGTCCGATATTGGTTTGTTGAGGATAGCATAGATGATGCCATTGCTTTGAATCTTGGAAGAGGGTAGCTCAAGTTCCATTTTAAGAATAATGATATCGATAGGTCAAAGATTATCCACCCTCATAGGGGCTGCATGATCTAATATTTATTTATCCATACAATAGAGATGACAATGATTGGTTACAGGACTCGAGGTACACGAAACAGATAGAGATAGACTACCATATGAAAAAAATGATTAGGTAGGTTTATTTGATTGTAAATGTAAATGGTGATAGGCGATCTGTATACCTAAATTTGACTTCAGGTCTGTTGATCCAATGGTCTAATTCCAAAAGTTTTGGTCTTGAATACATCCCTTTGATGGAAATCGTCTGACTTTGTATAGGAAATTTACACCAAAAAAGTGAGTGTTTATATATTTATTTGCATAAAAATTATTCTCTCATAGTCAATGGATTCACACAATTGTAGACATAAATGTATACAAGGAAGAAATCTTAATGTGCCGAAACGACACAGTATCCTCGAATGAATTTCAGGACATTACCAACAAATTCTAGAATAAAACAAGGAACTCTATGTGATATACACTAGAAGGGTCATCATTACATTATTCAATCTCAATATTAGAGAGGAATGATATCCTAGCATCTGTAATTTAAGCAAGCACTGCAAAAAGTGTCAAGACATACAAATCATTAATTTTAAGTTAATTTTGAGGTATGCTTGCTTTGCTCTATGATGCATCAAGGGTTCTTTTTCTTAATTAGGTTATATAGTTCTCATTATGTCTTATATTTCTGCTAGAAAACTGGAAGTACCAGACCAAGATGCATTTTAATGAGAAGATCATTGTTTATGGGGTTATATGATTTCATTCCGGTACTTCTCCTATGAATTTACATGGAGGCCGAATTGTTTGTCTGGCCACATAAAAAAAGGAGATGAAAGGAGTCAATGTGCCACATGGCAAGAAAGAAAAGAAGAGTCAACACGCCACTCGATAAATGGAGATGAAAAGATTCGATGTGATACATGAAAATTGGAGATGAAAGTAGTAAAGGCGCTATACGACAAATATATATCTTGAGAATCAAGAAGTTCAGATCTGGAGGATTAGACCGACACTTAACTATTAGTATTTAGGAAGACCTAGGAGCACCACTTAATCTGGTTCCTGCAAATTAGTATATACAATGATCTACAAGAATTACTAATAATTGTGCTATTTAGTGAATTGGATATTAGGTAATATTCATCCTGGTACTTTGTAAAGGTTGGCATTAGAATAGTGTTTTGTGAGCTAATCTATGGTTTTATCTTTTTGAAAAAATATGGAGGGGATGATATACTATGACTTTCCATGAAGGTTCTCGTTGTTCATCAAAATCATGAATTCTCATGTGAATTATTACGAGATACAATGAACTGACAAATAATCTGCCGAACCTTTCGAAGACAATTAAGGGAATAAACTAATGCATACCATATACATGTAATATTTTGTTATGGAAAAAGAGTAGATGCACCATGTGAAATATGGAGATGCAACGTAAAAATGTAGAATGTTTTCATTTCCATTGGGGGAGTCATAAAGTTCTCCAAGTTTATCTAAAAAGAGAAAATCATAGATGTATTACTATAGATCATTGCATCCTGTTGGACTTCATTTGAAGCAACGAGCTTAAGTGGTGTCTCGGGGTGTTTCTAAATATAAATCGCTGTGTGTCAATTTAAACCTCCACATCCGAACATTCCAGTTCTCATGACATATATTTGTCGCATAGTGCGTTGACTCATTTAATCTCTATTTGTCATGTGTTATGTTTGAATCATTTCATCTCCATTTGTCACGTGGCATGTTTACTCCCAATATCATTGTTTGTCGAGTGGTGTGTTGACTCCTTTCAGCTCCAATTGTCGTCTAGCATGTTGACTCCTTTCATCTCCAATTGTCACGTGGCATGTTGGCTCCATTTATTTACATTATTTAGGTTTTCATAAGCATTTTTCCACCATGGTAGTAAGCAGTACTGATACATCACTTAAATAATATCAATAGGATATGATTTATCATATGTTTGTTTCTCACAACATAATTATTCATGTGCATGAATAATGTAAGCTCCAGGTAAATTCAATAGATCATCATTGCTCTCTAATATTTTGCGAAAAAGAATATGAAACTAGTAAAAGGTAACTCTTGCAAGTAAGGGCTGCCACGGCCTGGCTTCTTCTACAACGATGTATTTTAAGTTGTAGGGAGGTCCACCAGCCTAAATCATAACCATAGGCTTTTGGCCAACACTTCAAATTTAAAATTCAAATTCTTCGTCGCTTCTCTGTTTTCGTGTGATTCTTTGGCAATCAGTAAGCATTGTCAAATTTTCTTTTGTGCTTTGGTTTTTAAAAGGATTCACGACAAAGTTTTATTTTGGATCCAGGACTCCAATGAGTCTTGGTTTTTGAAAATTCTGAATAATAAATATTTGAGGTGTAAAGTATGGCTTTTTTTTGGACATGCACATACAGATATGATCTTTGCAGCTATAATTTTCCATGTAATTCATGTTTTTATACATACATACATACATACACAAAAGAGCCACTACCTGGATTTAGAAATAACAAACAGTACATAAGAGATACATACGGCGACGTACGGCCGGGAAACGCGTCCTCTCGCTCTCGTCCCTAGCGGCTCCAACCCTAGCTGCCGCTGGGAGACGCCAATCTTTCAGCGCCGTCCTACGGCGGCTCCCCTCCGCCGGCGACCTCGGTCATCAGTGGTGACGGGGGTCGCCGGATCCACGCGTGTGGATCGTTTTTCCTTCCTCGTAGTCTAAGATTTTAGACTGTTCATCGTCTTGGCTTCCGTGGTGAAGATGACGGTGTTGAATAAAGATTCTTCGTATCCTTCTTTGACAAGGCCATCGGCCGTATTGTAGGAGATGGATTTGGAAACCAGTCTGTTCAAGCAAGGATGGCCTGGTGGTGGCGGCATCCTCGTGGTGGACCTGTGTCCTCGGGCTCCGCCGTTGCGACGGCATTTACCCCAGCGTCGGCGCGGAGCTTGGGAGGTAGTCCAGGAGCGGATGCAGATTGTGGTGTGCATCGACGACATATGGAAGACGGAACGTGTGCCGAGTTCGTGGTCGTGGATGGCAGGTATGGTTTCCTCCTTCAGCGTCTTAGTCATGGCGGGGTGCTAGATCTAGAGTTCAATGGCGTGTCTGGGGTGTAGCCCCGGTCTGATTCGTTTAACGTCAATGGCTTCACTTTTGGTGAGCCACCTTGGAGGCCCGCAAAGCTGTTTATCAGCGATGGAGCCGCGTCGAGTTCGGGTGAGGAGGTGATCTGTCATTCTTTTCTTTGGTGGCTGCTGTGGTGGTGCCGGAGACAGATGACGGGCGTTGGTGTCAAGCTCAGAGATGTTCTGCTATCTTTTTAGTTTTGTCATGTCGGTTATTACGTGACTTGTACTTTGATCATTATGATATGAATGAGACACGTACTATCATGCAAAAAAAAAAAGTACATGCTGTACGTATGCTCATGCAAAGTATATTTTAATACATTTTTACACATATGTAATATATACATACAGGTGGAATTATTTTCAGATTTCGTAAAAATCTTTTAAATAGGATTTCTATTGAACAAAATTCTGGGTTCACTGGGCCCGGCCGCCAAATCACCTCGCTCTTTCAATGGATCATCTCTTAGATTGTATATCACATGATGCAGTAATTTTTGATAACTGAAAATGGTTAATGGATTTGAGATACTGATCATACTCTTTGGACGCACCAAATCATCTCGAGGACCCTCTTTTGGAATACATATGATATCATCTGTAGCTCGAACATCTGGGGTGAGAAAACAACAAAACGAAAACCAAGAAAGTAGACTGGGTCATGTGCCAGGCCACGAAGAGATATGTTGACATTTGACAAAGGAATGGAGACAAAAATAGGAAGCTTCATGGAGGAGAATGAAAACAAAAAAAGGCACTAAACTACAGACATCTATCTCCTGCACGATATATATTTCCTTCTCTTCTTTGTAAATGATGTATCTTTCTTTCTCTCTCGCTTCTTTGTAATCAAGACATGTAACGTATGCACATGTTATGTATATGAGTTTAGGCCTCCACATTTTCACGGTGCCATTCAATCACAAGTATACGAAAGCACACCCTCTCCTTGCCCGGTCAAAGCAAGTAAAAAGACGCTCTCTCCATCTACATTCAACTGAAAAAACCAAGAACCTCTCCTTCGCTATTAGCATTTGGTGGGAAAACAACAAAAGAGAAGATATAAAACAGGAACAGACCCATGGTTTTGCTCTCCTCTCATGGAAGGAACCTAATCACCTCTTTCAAAGAAATATCTGGGTTCACACTAGGCCCGTCCTCCAAATGACCTCGCTCATCGAATGGATCATCTCTTAGTTTATATATCACATAATGCAGTAATTCAGATAACTGAAAACATATGATCGATTTGATATACTGATCATACTGTTTCATCAACGCACCAAAAAAATTAGGTGAGAATCGAGATGAGGCTGGGTATTAACTTGAGATATCATCTCCAAGACCCTCTTTTGTAATACAGGTGATATCATCTATAGCTCCAGCATCGGGAGAAAACATCAATACGAAAACCAAGACTGGCCCACGAACAGATATGCTGACATTTGACAATGGACGGAAAGAAATATAGGAAGGTTCGTGGAAGGGGAATGAAAACAGAAACGGCACTAAACAACAGACATCTATCTCCTTAGGATATATATCTCTTTCTCTTCTTTGTAAACGATATATCTTTCTCTCTCTCCATCTCCATTCAACCGAAAAAACCGAACGTCTGCAGTGCACACACGCACGGGGAGCAGAGTGCCTTCCACCTCTGGACCGCAAGACTTCCACCCCCGTCTCCTCCTATAAATAGCCCCCTGCATCCTCCAGCCCTCTCACCACCGCGGTCCTTCTCCTCTCAAATCCACATTGTTCTGTTCTTCCTGTCGCGAGGAAGCCATTGTAGGAGGTGAAACAATAAGGTATCTAATAGAGGTTTTGGGTTGTGCTCTTGATTGGTGCGGGGTTTGTGTTGGTTACCCCTCGTCGTTTTCTAATTAGTGGTTTCTTGATGGCGTTTGCCTTGCCAGGTGGGAAGAATTTAGGGAACATGGCGGCTATGGGTGGGGACGAAAGGCAGAGGATGGAGGCTCCGGCAGGGGACAAGTTCCCCGAGGGGCTGCGCGTGCTCGCTGTGGACGACGACTCTGTCTGCCTCAAGGTACTGGAGGTCGTTCTGCGCCGCTGCAAATACAACCGTGAGTCTCTCCGCCCTAGTCCATTAGAATCGGAGCTAGGTGATCCTTTCTTCTTTCTGTGAGTAATCCTTGCTGCTGTACAGCAACGACCGTGACGGACGCGAAGACGGCGTTGAAGATGCTGAGGGCGGGGAAGGCACAGTTCGACCTGGTGATCACCGACGTGCACATGCCAGGCATGGACGGCTTCAAGCTCCTTGAGCTCATCCACCTTGAGATGGATCTGCCCGTCATCAGTACTCTCACTGCTCAACTTAAAGTCTTTTTTATCCATTTTAACATGCCATGAGCTGGCAATTGTCTTCAAGAGCGTACTTTTACTACCCCGCAAAAAAATAGAGCGTACTTTTACTCCTGAATTTTGGAGATCCAGGATATTAATTAATTAATTTTGGAGAAAGTATACAATTGCGCCGCACCCATTTGCTAGGTTGGCATGAAATATACAATTCGGAAATTACCTATATTGTGTTCACATTATTAAAGGATTACTCATCTTTTTTACGGGTAAATGATTACTCTTCTTCAATCTCCTTGAGATTATTAGTCTTGAAAACTATTTACTCTTGAGAATATATAGCATATAAAGTAGGAGTGCCACTTTTAAGTAGATACATTGAGTAGGCTAATGATAATATCCACAATCTTGCAGATTTCTTGACATTGTGCTATAGTTACTTTTTAGCCACTGTTTCTGTTTATTTCTATTGAATGTGTGAAATTTGTCCCATTTAATTTGCTTTGAAACACCAAATTTATCATAGCCATGATATTGTTTGAAAATCATGTGTAATACATTTGCTTCACCGATTGCATCGCACATTTGAAGAACATTTAACTTTTTCTTCTTTTAAGCATTGGGGAAAACATCATGTCCAGTTCATAGATTTTTGTGAAGTTACAAATTCCAAAGCTAAGTTACGGGCCATATGTCATGCAGTGCTATCTGTGGATTGTGACAAGAAGGCTGTGATGAAGGGCATAACACATGGAGCGTGCGACTATTTGGTGAAGCCAGTGTGCACCAACGAGCTAAAAAATATATGGCAACATGTTGAAAGGAGGAGAAATTTTGAAGCAAAAACACACATCAACAACAACAACAACAATGATCATGATGATGATAGAGTGCAGCCAAGGACTGCTGCCACGAGCAAGGACTCGGGGAATAAGGGCAATGAAGGATATGATTCTAACGAGAACCAAGAGATCACACACGTATCCACCACCTGGAAGAAGCCAAGGGTGGTATGGACAACTGAGCTTCAGAACAAATTTCTAGAAGCTATTGACCAGATCGGCCTAGACAGTAAGACTTCATATTTTTTGCCTCATTCATTGATACAATTCTTATATTTCTGTGATTGTTTCCACTAAGAAATTTTATTAGTTTTTTGTAGAGGCCGTTCCAAAAAAGATATTGGAACTAATGAAAGTGGATTACCTCACCAGAGACAGTATCGCAAGTCATCTACAGGTTTATTTTTGACCAATATCCTTATATTCACTCCCTGTGTTCCTATTTTTTTCATTCTAACATTTTTTTCATAGATAAGTGCAAGCTTTTATTTTGTGGGGAAACTATCAATGTAAGCTTTGGTAATGCACCTAACATGAAGATGTATGTAATTACAATTAATTTTTTCCCGATAATGAGTCTTGTTATACCGTGGATGCTCTACACTTTCAAGTATTTTTGTCCCTATAATGGGTCTTCTTATACAATGGATTCCCTACACTTTTTGCTCCCACATGTCTATCCTTACTTTTTCCCATGAGCATGCTTCTCATACCTGGTTTATTTGTCTATCTTTTTATTTCAGAAGTATAGGTTGCACTTGAGAAGAGTCAAACCAAATCCAGTTGGTGATGCCTCTGAAAGACATAACTCATCCTACAACAACATGAACAACCAGGGGAGTTTCATGCGTAACCATGAACATGAAATATGGTGTATGTCCTCTGGTCTTTTAAGTCCAAACAATTTTTCTGCAATGGGTCACTTAGCTCAGCCGGCGAACACACAAAGAAACTCGTGCATGGGGTCATTCATCCATGATGGTAGAATGTACAAGTATGTCGCACCAAAACTGTCGGATGCGGGAACATTCGCTGGCTCCATTGACCCTCCTGCCAACCTATACAACAACATACCCAATGAAACAACTTTAGATGAATTTCCTTCATATAGTTTTGGCGATTCCTATGCTGGCTGCATGCGTGGTAAGCTGGTGGAGACAAACAAAGGCAAGTTTCCAGACCCTTCATACAATTCTGCAACACATGCAACATTGACTGGTGTTCTTCATAGAGGTATAATATCTCCCATCTCATCAAATGTGAATGTAGAGGTGCAAAATGAAATGGCAACGGTCATAAGAAATGCTACATCTATGGCAGGCTTCAATGAGCAGATTGTTCCAAAAAATGCACCTAGCAACCAAAGCTTCGTAGGGATGTTGAATGCCTGCGGCAGTCGTCCAGTGTCATCATCTGAGATGGTTAAGGGAGGGAGCAGCAGTATATCAGTAGATGGCTTCAGTGAGCGGATGGCACCATTCAACGTAGCAAAAAACACAAGCTCAGTCGGAATGATGTTGAATGAAAACACCGCACCTGGTAATGGTAGAATCTCAATGACACATACAGATATGGCTAATAGTGGAAGAACTATTTCTACACTTTCCAACCATCAGACAGAAAATGTTGTAGCAATAACTGACAAGCTTGATGGCGGGGATGCAGTTAGCAATCACCCTATGCAAGTGGGTACTATTGGTCAGCATGCACTTAATGATCAATTTAATGACATCAAGGACTTCTCATGGGATGATCTTTTTCTCAACCCGCTGGATGCAGTAAGTACTTTTCTCGTTGGCTTTTATCTAGGCATTGTATATGAATTGTTGAGTTGGACATGTGTATTTAAATCAAAGTTTTCTTTCTCACTGTAGGATTTCACTATCGAGGATGATTTCATGGGTGGAGAAGAATAGTTCTATCTATTAGCCCAATCTATGCACGTGATGTTTTCTGCATGTGCGTTGGCAACTTGTACACTAATCATTCGTCTGTTCTTGCACATTGTATCATGAAATTGTGTGTACCAGTGTATTCTAGTTGGAAGCATGGTCTTGGTGGGTAATCTATTTTACATGAGCTTTGGATTTTAAGTTGGTGTTGTATTTTGAAATCCTAAATGATGTTCTATTATGTTATGTCAATTGTAGTTAGTTTAATTATCTATGTTACCATACGATGCATCTCTTTTCTGAGAGAACCTTGCAAACTAAAAAGCACGTTACCCTATCTATGAGAAGGGCCTTAGGACCCATGCTTCGGACACACCCGAACGAAAATGTATGATCGATTTGATATACTGATCAAACTGTTTCAATGCACCAAAACAATTAGGTGAGAATTGAGATGAGGCCGGGTATTAATCTGAGATATCATCTCCAAGACCCTCTTTTGTAATACACAGATAATATCATCTATAGCTCCAGCATCGGGAGAAAACAACAAAAACAAAACCAAGACCGGGCCACAAACAGATATGTTGACATTTGACAATGGAATGAAAACCAAAATAGGAAGGTTCGTGGAGGGGAATGAAAACAGAAAAGGCACTAAACAACAGACATCTATCTCCTGTAGGATATATATTTCTTTCTCTTCTTTGTAAACGATATATCTTTCTTTGTCTCTCTTGTTTGTAATCAAGAGATGTAACGCATGCACAAGTATAAGAGTTTAGGGCACTACATTTTCACGTTGCCATGCGAGTAGGTAGGGTTGGGATCTGACCGCTGAGACGATGACCGTACACTCTTTGTCTGCCCGGTCAAAGGAAGTAAGAAGCAAGATCCCTCCTCTTCGCCATAGTCCATTACAAATTTACAATCGTCGCCATGTGATCCTTTTTTCTCTGCTGCGGTACAGCAACGACGGTGATGGATGGGAAGACAGCATCGAAGATGCTCAGGGTGGGGAAGGAGCAGTTCGACCTGGTGATCACCGACGTGCGCATGCCAGGCATGGACGGCTTCAAGCCTCGAGCTCATCCGCCTCGAGATGGGTCTGCCCGTCATCAGTACTACTCTCACTGTTCAAAACAAAGTCTTATTTTTTAGCATGCATGAGCTGACAATTGAGTATCTTTAAGAACGTGCTTTTACTCCTGAATTTTGGAGACCCATCATATATTAATTAATTACTTTTGGTAGAGGATGATATCATTTTACATTCCGCAAAGGTACATGTTATTTTTGGTTGCACTCAGATTGTGCATCATCAAAATTTGGAATTCTCACGTGTATTATTATGAGATACTACAGCCGTTTTTTTTGGGGGGGGGGGGGGGGGGGGGGGGGATACTATAGCCGTTTTAATTCACCAGAATATTCTGTTACAGACTTCGCTCCCTTGATTTAGATGAGTTAACTCCTCCATAATGTGGGTTGCCTGCATTTTGTTTGATTTCCCAGTGAATTGCTCCTACAAGTTGGTCCACACTTAGACGCAGTTGACATAATTTCGACCTATTGTCTCACTACTGTCTCCATGCTTCCCAGTAGCCATGTATAGTAATACGCAGTTGACATAGTTGCCAGGACGTAACAACCTCACCGGATTCGGTTCCAGGGCATACATTTTTCCTATACTAGAATCCCTTGACTTTTCCTTAGATTGTTTTGTCATTTCCAATGCAAAAGCACACTCAACAATTGTCTTAAGGTTCACCATAGCAGGTGCTAGCTTGTTTGTAGCGCACTAATTTGGTTTAACTTGGCCTCTCCTTTGTTTGTGATGGAGACGTCACGCGGGAGAATAACAACCAAATAAAAACTTGGAGATGAACTAGCTGTTGCCGTGATAGGTACCAGGAAGAAGGACGACGCTTTGGGGATGAAGTTGACCTCATCACAAACTGGTTGAGCTTGACACCAAACCGGGGCAGCGCTGCATACCTATATCCGGGTCCAACGGCGGCGGTACAACACCTCACTCCGGTGGACTGCGGCGGGGATGAAGACAGGGACTCAGAGATGCCACACCATCCCACACGATATGAATGACCGCAAGCTTCGGACTGCGGCGACACAACGCCTCGTTGGCGGCTAATCTTTGCTCAAAATTGCGGGGAGAACATGCAGGAACGATCCTGCTCTGATGCCATATCTTTACCTAATAATAATGGACGGAGGCTTTCATAGTTTTCTATAGGTCATCTATTTACAACCATTGATTTTATGATAACCAATAAAGATTGACAGCTGAGATTTAAAAGAATAAAAATCACCAATCACCAATGAACCTGTTACATGATCCAAACCCAGGGTGCACGTAAGAGATTGGATCGGGGCTAGCCCTGCTATGGTTCGATCGGCTTTGGCTGGTAGGCGGAATAGGCTGGCAAGGTGGGTTTATTGGGCTAGCTAGGCATTTGGCTTGCTGGGCCGTGCAGGCTCTCTCTCTCTCTCCCTTGTTATTTTCTTCCTTTACCGATTGATAAAACAAACTCCCCTAATTTTTTTGATAAAACAAACAACAATTATAGGAAAGCATTAAGGGCCTGGAGAGGCGTTGTGAAGCAAGCATAATTTTCCTGGACTTATTTATATATGCTTGATCACCAACGCAGAAGTCTACCGTACCTGCCTTGCACCACGACGTTTTCCCCTAGGTCGAACCGGGACGCCCCTGGCATAGCTGCATGCTCGTGTGTCCCCTTAGGCCAAAACATTGTTTAAATGAATAGTGCGAGGCCGGTGGCGATGTTGCATGTGCCTTGGTAGACTTTCTCGATCATGCTTGGCTTTATGTACACCAAATACTAATCGAGGCTACCATTCCTTGCCGGTGATAGTAGACGGCTACTTTGTCACGTCATTGTATGTAGTGCAAGAAGGGTGTCAACTAGGACGCGGCAAAGAGGTCAAACCATACATAATCTTTCACTTTTACTTTCTGTTCTGCTTCCGCTGAGATGGTAGTGTTTTACTGATGTATCCCCATTGCAAGGCGGGCAACTTTCCTATAAATATATACAGTTAGGGCTAGCGCAATCAATCACAGTCGGCCAGCAGCTCAGATGGAGTCCTGTTGTTTAATGTTTTCTTCCTAATAAACTCAATCTATATACATGTTCGATAAAATCAGTATTAGTCCAAGCCCAACTCTATTGTTTAATTTTTATTCCTAATACCAGTCAGAGTGGTCCTGAACACATGCGTGTATGATATGCATGTCCATATGAGGCACCACATTTTTCTCAAAAAAAGGATGATACACGCCACATGAAGCCTATTTTCGTAGCATATCAGCCACAGAGAATTTGCATTTCGTAGAATATATAATTACGACCAAACAATTAAAATGTGTTCCATCTCACAAGATTAATAAATATAGAAAATAGAAAACACAGAATTGCAGTGTGTTATCGACTTAAATTCTATGTAATTTAAGTTTGTATCCTTTTTCATATCAATAGAAGAAAAAAAATCTGGATATTTGAGTGGGATGGAAATTTACTTTTAACATGTACCCAAGGTGAATAGTTAGGAAAATTTTCAGTCCTCCAAAATTTTAACAAAAAAGAGTATGAATATGCCAGAGTCCCTGTGAAAGAGAAGCGTATTCCATGTGCGACACAAGCAAACAAAACTACAGTATGAATAGTCTATACCTATAATATAAAAATAAATGAAACAAAGGATTGACTATTGAGATTTAAAAGGATATACTATAATCAAGGAAGAAAGGTTTCATTCTCCCAAATTTTGGTATATCATCTGTCTTTTCATTTTTCGATCATCTGGCCATACGTTACGCCACATTTGTTCGTCGCTTGTCCGAGTGGAGCGTCATCTGTCACGATAAAACGTTGTATATATTGTATACAACTAGGAAACAACATCCTCCGTTTCTAAATATTAGTATTTTTTAGATATTTCAGTGTGGATTGTGGACCATATACGGATGTATACAGACATTTTTTAGGGGGTATATAGACATATTTTAGAGTGTAGATTCATTCATTTTGCTTTGTATAGTCCTTGTTGGAATCTCTAAAAAGAGTTACATTAAGGAACGATGGGAGTGTAATCCATCTGAGACGCTATAGGTAGGAAAATCCGTTTTATTTTTGTACTGTATAGAGGACTAAATTAACAATTTTATTTTATTTTTCAGAGTAAATAATAATAATGTGAGTAGCAAATCATTAATTCAAGTATATAATAGATAAATCCAATTGGGTGCTCACGTAATGATTTGATTCCTTAATGAGGAAACACATAATTTTTAAATAATATCAAAGTGATTTTATTAGATAGCCAAAACAGTTACAATAAAAGCTCATAAAATTTGATAACATCTACTATAAATTATCTCTGTGCTATTCATTATAAATGGTAGGAAATTGTGTAGAGAAACACATGCTACTCATTTCTAGCAATGTGTGCTTTGCTCCATAGTGAAGCATGGACGTTGTCTCGGTCATTGGGGCCGCTATCAATGACGGCAGGGAGAAGGATAGACGGTGAAACGGGTGGGATGTCATGTTGAAAAAGAGGATGTCGACATGTGAAAGGTCTTTATCCATACTTATTGCAATAGGGGCCTGCATTATTTTCCCCGTTGCAACGCACGGGCATTTTTGCTAGTTGATTCTCATATGAAAATCATGAAGATTTGAGTGAGCTGAGTGGAAGAACAAAGAGGGAGGCATGCATGTGGAAGTGCGAGGTAGTGGTGAGGCCAATGCATCAGAGTTGGTGGGATGCGAGATTGCCTCAAGTGCCAGGAGGAGTAGCAGTGCCGCCATGGTCGACTTCCAGCGCTTTCGGCCCCGGCCGCCTCGCCTCCTTGCTCGCCACGCGCACCAGCAGGAGCAGTTGCTGCAACGTCGTGAGAGTACTTCCGGTGCTAGGTGGAACAGCACGGCCGACGGCTTCTCTCTCGCATGCGCGATGCAGGCAAATGCGCCGCCTGCCTTCCTGCTGGCTATCCTCACAACGACCCTGGTTTATGTCTTGCCTCTCTTTGAAGTAGGACACGAAATCCTGAATTTTATTTAAGAACTCACGAGTATATGGCAAAGTTTAGATATCAGCGTGTGCAAGCTTTCACCCTGAAAGATTGAAGAGCGGCCTCAACTGGGCATGCTTGACTGGAATGAGCAAAGTTCTACTCCCTCCGTCCCATAATATAAAACGTTTTTGTAAGCTAACATAATTTGTACAAGACAAATGACGGACACATAGACTTATGGATTCGATAGACAACTCTAATCGCTAAAACTGCACCATGGAATTGAGGTCCATTTTAACTCCAAGTGGATTGTTGATGATTGGATATGTTGTCTGCACAGGGAATGCTAGAAGGCGTGCTGGTTTATAGTTGATATTTCCTAATAAGTACCAACCGGCTATATATTAGGTACATTAAATCATTGTCAGTGATAGAATTTCTTAGAAGAATTTTCATGCTAAATATTCTGAAAGTTTTTAATTTCTGAAAAACATTTTTTTCATTAGCAAAAACATTGCACTTTCTTAGTGTGTCTTATTTGTAAAAAATAATGTTGTACTCCCTCCATCCTAAAATAAGTGTCTCAACTTTAGTACAACTTTGTATTAAAGGTAGTATAAAATTGAGACACTTATTTTGAGACGGAGGAAGTACTAGAGAAGAACTGTCTTCCTATGGAAAATGTTGTTCTGCGTGGCCGTGTAATGATCAAGGACAAGGAGTTTACCAAACATGGTAGCCAGAAAAAGTAAAATAATGCTCCTAAAAACGGAGAAGTAAAATAAAATTGACAGGAAATAAACCTCAAAGTCTAGCTGAAAGTAGATGCCTTGATCCCACATGGCAGACAAATACGCAAAAGTTATTCAGGTTCGTTGATCGTGCCCTCATACTAATCCCGACATGAGAGGAATGTATCCTCTCACGCAGGGTGCCGGCGGCAAAGGCGGTGGAAAAACGGCGTCCGGAGTCTACACCTTCGTGGCCAGGTTGCAGTGGCACGGGATCAATCTTCAGTTGTGGTTTAGAGTTGGTGTTGGGTATGTAAGTGTATCATAAACTAAATTAAGTGGTGTTGAGAAAACTAAATTAAATTGTACAACATCAATGTTAATGTTTATGTACGTACTGCGAGCATCTGAATTGTTTTTCATTTGAATATAGGGTAGTACGGGCCATGGACTACATGTACATCAAAGGAAGACCTCTTATAGAACGCGTTTTTGCCGCACGGATCGCTCCGGGCGCCCGAAGGGAGCTACCGCAGCCCATTAGCCCGCACGCTCGTTGGCTGGATCGCTTGGACACACGTAATTCTCCAAAAGATGTTAAAAAAAGGACCTCAATAAGTCCCGAACGTTCGGAATTTAAGCATGCTAATCTGAACTCTTTTCATGGCAACTTTAGTTAAGGCGATGTTGACAAACATGGCAATTTTCTGACAAAATATCGAACTGGAACGAAGTTGCCATGTGTTAACAACTAAAGTTGCCACCTCGCAGCAACTAAAGTTGCCATCAAAAAACGTTCGGGATGACATGCTTAAATTACAAACGTTCGGGATTTATCTATTCCATAAAAAAAGGCCGCTGCTAGGCGTAAGTCGGATGACGGGCAAGATTTGTAAACCGCCTTGGCGACCGTTCGATGGAAGTAACCACGTCCGTCTGATCCGTGACAGCTGAAGCACGTGCACACTTCCCCTCAACAACGCAACCCCATCGTCTTTCTCCTCTGTCTTGCATCCTTCATGCTCGTCGAACCACACAGCAGCTCTCTCTGTAGAAGCAGACAGTGATGATGCATAACCCACCGTGGCACTCGCTCCGGCGACCTCGCAGCATCGGCATCGCCAGCGACCGCTCTAATACAACATTGAGTGCTGCATCGCAGCTCTGAGAGCCGACCGTGACTACTGCATCGCAGCACCGGGAGCCGCCGCTGCTGCTCCATGGCAGCACTGAGCGTGGCAGAGCTCCAAAGCAACACCGCCGACATCCAGCGAAGCTCCATTGAAGCTCCATGGCAGCACCGCGCGGCACGATAAAGCTCCAATGCAACACCGGTGGGCACCCGGCGAAGCTCCATTGCAGCACCGCGTGGAGACAAAGCTCCAACGCAGCATCGACGGCTCTCGACGACGAGCGGCGCCCCCTCTGGCCTTCCTGTGCTCCTTTGCAGCACCGACGACGAGCGCCGCCCCCTCCTGCTTCCCCGTGCTGCGATGCAACACCAGCGACAAGCGGTGCCCGCCTCCCCGTGATGCGTTGTAGCATCGACGACGAGCAGAGCGGCGCCGACTCCCCTTGCGTACTTCGTGTTGGGTCGCCCCGCCTCCGGCACCACCCCGCGGGCTGCGTATGCCTCCCCCTTTGCAGCAGTGGTGCCGTTTCAACCGCCGGATTGCAGCACCGCGACAATGGCGCGTGAGGTGGCCGGCGTCAGCCCTTGTTCGCAGTAAAGGTGGTGCCCCCATGGTGAGGTCGCGCTGCAGCGGAGATGTTTCAGAGAGCTAGTGGCTGCGTCGCCCTTCGTTCTGGGATGCAGCAGGTGGTGGTCATGGTCGCGTCGCCATGGGAGCCATCCCCTCTCGAGCTAGACGAACAAGAGATGAGGGGAAAAAGACGAGGAGGAAGAAATCGTGTGGAGAAGAAACGTCTCGAAGAGATAAGGCTGGAGCGAAGCGGTGGACGAGCCGCAGGGGCACGTGTCGCGCAGTGGACGCGGTTTAAATTGTTGTTATATCAGTCGGTGGAAAACAAGTGTTTTCCTAAAAAAACCGTAATTCTCAAAAAAAAAAATCTAAAAGACATGATTCTCCCGGAAAAAAGGATCGGTTGCACGCTCGCTATATTCGCTCGGTCGCTCGGTCTGCGCTAGTAATCGGTTGACCTGTGACCATGAACAACGACCGTTGACCAAGAAGTTAATGTTGACTTTAAAAAATAGTGTATTTCAAAAATATCATAAATTTTAAAAAAAATCATGGATTTGAAAATATCCATGACTTAAAAAAATTCATCAATTTTAAAAAAATCTTTAGGGATTTGGATAAAGTTCTTTATTTAGAAAAAAGTTGATACATTCAAAAAGCATTCACGACCTATAAAAAAAGTTCACGAAAGTGGAAAAAGTTCACGATCTAGACTAGACATAGTCACGCTGGATGGCCGAATCTCTAGTCTAGACTAGACCTAACGTCGTCACTGCAAACGGGCCCACACCCCCGCTTTGCTATGGGCTGGCCCATTTTCCTTTTTTTTTTCCATTTAAACATCCAAAAAAGGTGCTGGCTGGCGGCGGGATCAAACTGGCGACCTCATTGTTTGAAGGGAAGGGCAGCAACCACCAGGCCACTCACCCGCTTGCACACACATACTTCGTTTTCCTCTTTAATTTCGTTCCTCGGTTCTGTTTGTTCTTATTCAATTTTTATGTCTTGTCTGTTTTTTCATTTTTTTCTTAAATGGGCTTTTTTTTTAATTTGTGAATGTCTTTTTTCAGAATCGATGAACTTTTTATAAATTAGATGAACTTGTTTCAAAGTTGATGATTTTTTTCAAATTTAATGAACTTTTTTTCAAATTTGATGAACTTTTTGTCGATTTTTAATGAACTTACTTTTCCCAAATTCGATGAAATTTTCAAATTCGGTAAACTTTTTTCAACTTTGTTGAACTTTTGTAAAATTCAATAAATTTGATTAACTTTTTTTTTCAAATTCATGAATTTTTTCAAAACCCATAAACATTTTTTGAATTCACAAACTTTTACGTTTTTATGAATTTTTACTATTTTTTCATTTTTGCAACTACGATCGAGCGCTCGCGTCCACATGGGCCGGCTCACCAGCATTGGCGAATGAAAGGCAAATAGGAGCACACTTTTGCTACTGGTAAGTTGCTTGAAAATGGCAAATGCCTCAGTCAACTTTACTTGGTGAGAGTGAGGCAGCATGGAGTTTCGAGGTCGAGCTAGGAACGAGCAAAGACGGGGACGTCACAACATCGGTATGAACGGAATGGGTCAAAGACGTAATGTGTTAGGGTGCAGGGTGAGGCTGTCACCGCAGAAGAGGAATGATTGGTGGGCGGTGCCCTTAGACGGGAGGCCAGGGTGACGGCGGAGGCAGCGGTGGGCAGCGGGGGCACGTAAAGCAGCATGATTCACAGCCGTTGTCAAACAGGGAGCTAGATGGTAGATACGCTCATATGCTGAACGATGGGACGGGCTCCTCTGGCGCTTCCACGGGCGGCAGGGGAGGAATCACTAGTCGCCGCCGTACCGTGACGTCCCCCTTCCCTCGCCGCCGCCAGGGCGTGCCGGTGGGCAAAGCCCACCCTGCATAGGCGACGGCGGGGAGCTTTCTCCTTCTCGCGAGGCGGGATCGCCGTGGGATGATCTACCCTGAGCGCAACACGGCGTGGTGCGGGGCGCGGCGACACTGGGCTGCCACAGTGACTGCACGAGGTGGACTACGTGCTGGTGATGGCTACGGTGGCAGGCGGACGACCTACCGGGTCTGGATGGCGCGGGGGCGGTGGCACCTGTGCTGGGCGGAGTCGGGCGGTATCCCCTTGGGGCTGGCATCCGTGGTGCGCACGGTCTTGTTGGTTGCTCGCCGGATTGGTCATGTCGCCTACGCTTGGCCTTCTTGATCGGCGCCGAGGCAGGTCTGAGAGGCATCCCTGGGGTGCTCGTGATGTGCAATTGGTGGTGGTGTTTGGCCTGGCATCGGGCGCGGCTGACGGTGGTGGAGCTGATGGCCCTTCTCGGCATGGAGGCGGGACTTGGCGGTGGTGGTCATCTCCTCCGTCGGAGGTGTCGGCCTGAGGCTGGGTGGTCAAATCTCCAGATCCGTCATCTAGTCCCGGCTGCGAGTCGGGGAGACATGGTTGACGGTGAAAACCGAGCCGACGGCGGACGATGGTGGCGTTCTGTGCCGTTACCTTGATGAAGGCATCGTCGTGTAACTACTGTCGACCCACTCATGCTGTTCCGGGGGCAACCTTACGATCTGGTCTTCAGATCGGACGATGGTGGCACTGCAGTGTCGTTTTTCTCTTGGTATCATCGTTTTGTGGAGCAGTGCCTGAAGACAGAGGCAGGAGGTGAAGTGGCTTCGTCTTGCACGGAGCTTTGGCGGAGATGTCAAGTCATGCCTGGCCGACAGGTGCTACGCTATGCCATGCCTGTTCGGCAGGTGCTACGCATGACAGATCTTCCGGAGGATTCAAGCTGTGTCGGCTGGTGGTACTCGGTGGCATGGTGCTGCGGTGTACCCGCGGCGACTGCGACGTGCTCAGCAGTTTGCGCGCAGGGAGGTGGTGCCATTGGACGCCATGGTGGCGTCGACGAACGGCCGGACTGGCAAGGATGATGCGGATCTCTTTCCTGAAGATGGGTCAGCGGTTTGATGATCATGGCGACTTCTAAAACGTGTGCATGTGGTGTATGCTTTAGGTTTGTTGCACCAGCTGTAGGTTCCGATACGTTATGTGGATGGATCGGCGACGGCCCCGGTTTTAGATATGGGGAGTGAGAGCACTCCACATTATTGAGTTTGTAGGTGTGAGTGATGGCTTCGGATGGCTTGATGTATGTTTTTGTTAGACCTTTATTGAATACTTGATAAAGATGACCGTATGCATTGATTGATGTAGAGATCGGGGGTCTTAATCTCCTTTAAAAAAAACAGCCGTTGTCCTAAAAGAAATTGTTCGATGATGAATTGGCAAAAATGATGGACCGTCGGATTTTTCTTCGATTTTTACTAGCCATTGATTTTAATTCTCGGGCTCTCGGCACCCCTCACTATCTCATCCGCAGCCGCCTCCTCTCTCGCACCGCTTCTCTCCTCCGTCTTCTGCTAACTTCCTCACGTTGGCACGACGGCTGCACACCTCCCTCCCTCCCTCGCCACGTGCTGTGCCTCTTTCATCCCATTGCTCTCCACCCGTAAAGCCAAACCAAGAGCAATCAAGGGTGAGAAGGATCGGAGCGACTTGTAGCAGTTGACGCTAGCTCCGGTGATCGACGACGGGGTTGAGCTCCAAGTGCTCTTCTGTCCCGCCCACAGCATGGAGCTGCGTTTCTTATCCCAAGGTTCGATCCTCCCCCCTTCCTCGGAATCCTACTTTTTTTTCAGTTGGGCAGTGCACTCTAGGGTGTTTGATGAATTGCTGACATGCTGAGGCTTCAAGGTAAATCAATATTTTCTGGGTCAGGAGTCAGGACTCAGCAGCAGTCCACTTCCCCCCTCTGTTTTTACTGCAGTAGAACATGCCGCTGATGGCTCCCAACAACAATGACAGTCATAAGATGTGATGCTGGGGCATGTTTACATACATAGAGCTAGCATCCAATGGATCATCACCAATTTAGCATTTCCCCCCATCCCGTGCCAACGTGCACTTTTGAACAGAATTAACCCATCCCGTGCTTTCCATCTGAGTGGCAACTCTAGTGTAATCATAATCATGGTAATCTTGCTAATATTCTGATACTCCGGGTAAGGACGGTGCATGGGAGTGCTTGATGGACTAATACTCTGCTCGACCTGACGCCTGTGTCCGACAGAAAACTGAAGCAAACTGAAATGCAGTTGAGCTAGGGCTATTCTTCCGGCAGTGCATGAGATAACAATGATTAAATCAACGAACGGAGCATGCAGTAAACCTGAGTACACCTAAGAGCAAAATGCTCCCCTTCTTCTAACTACAACTACAAGACGAGAAGAGATCTATTTTATATTTAACACAAGGAAAAATAAGTATTAAACAAATCTAAACATCCTTTGAGAGGAAGGAAAACTGAAGGTAATCAATATAAACATCTTTCTACTGGTGTAATCCAACGAACTCGTTTGTGCTGCCACATCGTGACAGGCTTGTTGCCAGCATCACATCAACCACAGTCCACAATGCACTTTTAGTAATGACAAGCAAAAAATCCAACTGCCCGTAAAGAGTGCACATAGGTAGTGTATTTTTACAAAACTTGTTTATTGCCAATAAACACACAAGCAATGTGGAAAACCAATATACAAAAAAGCGACGGTTTGCGAAGGCTGGATATCCAGCTAATTAGTGATAGCTGAAAAAAAAAGGAACTCTTCATGTTGATGCCGGTAGTTTCTCCAGCTTCACGGCAGGCTTATTTGGATGACTGGCAAGCTGGCTAGCAAACTGTGTCCGGAATGCTTCATCATTGGTACCCTTGAGCAAGACTTCCTTGAGTTCAGTTTGATAATTCAGGCCGGTAAGCTTATATGTTGCACTGGAACAGTCAATCTTGAGCAGCTCAAGATTCTTCATCGATTTTGATCCAAAGATTACATGCAACTCGCTGGAGCTGCAACCAATCTCAAGGATCTTCACCTTTTCGAAGGTGGCCAACTGCTCTGCATACATCTCTGCGTAAAAATGGAGCTTGCCATCCTGAGGCTGCTTCACAAGAAGACGTAGAATGCACAGGTTGGGTAGCTTGGCAAGGAACTCAATGTCAGTTTTCTCCAAAGTGGTCATCTCCACATCCAACTTCCTGAGCTTGCTAAGTTGGTTCCATGGTAGAGGTAACTTTTCTTGAAGACCATACAGTTTAAGACTCTGTAGGTTTTTGCAAGGCAGGGGGATGCCATCCAGGGAGCCTTGATTGTCCTTGGCAAACTGCACTAACAAGGATTCCAAATGCACATGACCTGAGATTGCAGAGAAGAAGTCCTTGCTGTTCTGCCTATTGATACCAGACACACCAAGCTTGAGCAATTGGGTGAGTTTCTTGAGCTCTTCCACAATGGCTTTTCCCCCAGAAGCACTGACATTGACAACACCTAGAGTGTGCAGTGCTGTCAGTTTTCCAATCCCTTTAGGCACCTGAACACCAAGAAGGCCACGACGTCTGCGGAACTTTAGCAAGCTGCTGGATGGGGCAGGTGGTGTCAATGCTGAGACGGTGGTGCCAGCTCGGATATACTGCAACTTCTCTAACTTCACGACGTTCTTTGGCAGTCTGACTATGGAGGTGTGTCTCACATCCAGAGTCTGGAGCTGCCTAAGAT
Source organism: Aegilops tauschii subsp. strangulata (assembly GCF_002575655.3). Lineage (NCBI taxonomy): Eukaryota > Viridiplantae > Streptophyta > Magnoliopsida > Poales > Poaceae > Aegilops > Aegilops tauschii. The sequence continues at coordinate 633,142,233 of NC_053041.3, read as the reverse complement.
CACCCAGTGAACTTGGCAGATGGAAAATCTCTCTACATCCTCGTAGGGAGAGAAACTTGAGGCGACGTAGCCGCTTCACCATCTCAATTAGATCTTCATCCTTTAAACCCGATGCATCCTCCAGATCAAGAACACGAAGCAACCTCATACTTTTGGAGATGAAGAATGGTTCCCACTTTCCAAACACTGTGAGCGACCGTAGCCGCGAGAAGTCAATGCTCTCAAATACAATTATGTCTCTGTCCCAACTCTCCAATATGATAAGGTGTCGCCCTGTGCGTTGGGTTGTCAGAACACAATTGGCCCCAAGTTCAAAGACAAGGTTCTCTTCCATTCTTCGCGAGACTATATACTCACGGATGAAGCCATTGACCTGGCATGAGACCATCCTTGCGTCATCGAATGCAGTGGTGACTAACTGTGGTATCTGCTGGATTATGCTCAGATCAAGGAGCTTGGAGAAGAATTTCTCCCCTTTCTCCACCGCAGATTCTTCGTCGCTGTCCCTGGAGTAGCCTTCTGCAATCCACCTCCTTACTAGTCGCCTTCTTCGAATGATTTGACCTCGAGGGAAAATTGATAGGTAAAAGATACATGGCTTGAGTGAATCCGGGCAAGTACGGAAATAGGAACGCATCCATTCAAATAGGCCCCGCAGACCATCATACTCCAGATTGGTCTCTAGGCGGTGCATAAATTTGTGATTCAGTGAATGCACCGTATCCATCAATGTTACTGTCTGCGTGGCCAATAAAGCAGCTATAGAAACTATCACTTTGGGAAGACCTCCACACTTCGAAATAAGTTCTTCGAGTTCCACATTCTTGTGACTTTTTAAAGGGCATGACTGATTCTTCCTGTATACCTATTGTTCAAACAATTAAACAGTTAATAATATCAAGTAATTAGCATCATATTCACTAATTACATTCTGTTGTTTCGGTTGCCAAATAAAGACTGATCAAATCTATGAACACATATAGTATGGTACATGCATGCATCAGTTCAGTGAACATTTGCAGAAAAAATAAATGAAATATTCATCGATACGTCTCTAAGTTATCCTATTCGGTTGCACAATGAAGAGTGATCGATCTATGAACACACATATATAGGATGGCACATGCATGCATCAGTTCAACATTTGCAGAACAAATATATTCATCGACACGTCTCTAAGTTATCCTTTAATTGTGAACACCTTATATTTATCTATGGAAAATTAACAGTTTCTAATTATATAAATGGTGTTTAACAAGTTGTGCGCCAAATTACTTCTCTTACTTTGACAACTAGTGCACACAAACTGACTAGAGTTGCTAGGTGACAATGATATCATCAAAACAATGAAGAAAAATAGATACGTAATACGACAATTTCAACATAAGCATCGAAAATAAATTTCAAAATGCATATTAGTCTATGCATAATGATACTATTGTTACTTTTATAATTACTTTGCTGATGTAGTTTGCACCTTCCATTTTTTTAGAATACTTTGCAAAATTTGGAAATACATATTAAAAATGTCATAGATATATATAAATGTTGTAATACTATTTCCACTAGAAGCAAAAATGAATGCTTGTATGTAAAAGGGTAGTTTTCTTGGCAAGAAAAGCATATATGGTTGTATTTTTATATTTGACAAATATCATGTTTGTTTCATTTATTTTTTATGCAGGTGGACATGAGTACTATAGCTCCATCAAAGAACCAAAAGCAGTTAGATACTGTTTCTTGTAAGAAAACACACCTCGTTTCTGAAGAGCTCCATGGCAGCAGCAGCTTCTAGACATTTGACATTAAAGACTTGCTCTTCGTTATTTGCGCAATATGTGGCAAGGCTGGCTTCAGTTGTAATGGCAATGATAACACTCGAAGAAGGCCTAGATACCAATGCAGCCTTTATTAAGTCCCATTCTTCTTTGGACTGGAGATCATCAATAACAATGAGACACTTATGTTTTCTTAGAAGGTCGCGGCACTCTTTAATGGGGTCTTTGTCTGAATGATGGTCCGAAAGAAGGCTTCGTGAAAAATCCCTTAAATTGAATGGATGTGATATGTCCACCCAACTATACTTGGTAAACTGGTTGGTCTGAAGCATTCTGTCATAGTACAAGTTTCTAACAAGTGCAGATTTCCCAATGCCAGCTATCCCCCAAACAGATATAATTGGGGAATCGCTGAAACATGCCTTAGCTGTATGATTGCGAAGTTCACTCATTTGTGACTCGCGTCCAACAAGGGGAAAGTTACCCATCCACTCAGTGACCGCTGTCATGTCGGAGGATCGAAGTTTTTCCAAGGAGGAATTTGGGCCAACTTCATGCACCATTGGTTTCTCTTCTTTGTCTCCATTGTCCTGAGAACCCTGAAGGTGGGGAGAAGTGTCAATTAACAAGCAGCGACCAAGGCAAGGTACATATAAAGAACTTAATTGAAGTACTATAATCCTCACAAAAAAAAAGCAATCTACTACTTGTGAAAATGACTATCTAGTACCGTTAAAATGGCCACACTTCTCAATGTCCTGCGCAGCTGGCATCCCGGAGGTAGAACTAACGGGTGTGTGACTTAGTTAAACTATGGTTTTCTTAAATTGTGATCTGAACATGGTTTGACACTAATGTATATTTCGGTAAGCACAAACATTGTCGCGCATATGCATATACAGTATCTGACATACCTTGGCTTCATGTTAGTTATTTTGAAATTCAACATTTTAGAGTTCCCCGATGAAATTAGCATGTTGAGTAAATTAACAAATTCATAAGCTGAAAAACATTCCATGGATGTAATTGATGATGTTTCGTGCTCAACTAATTACCTCTTTGAAGAAAGCACAAACTGAGTGCTCAGGTGAGAACTGCTTGAGCTCCACTGGTTGGTAAGCATGTCCAATGCACAAGCTTGCAATCTCAAATTGCTGTGTGGACACGACGATCCAACTGCCTTTCTTCATGTCTGGAAGGAATGTCCTCACGGCATCCCAATCCACCATGTCAGTCAGGTTCTCCAAGACAACAAGGTAAGTCTTGGTGTTGACTTCGTGCACAAACTCCTTCAGGAGTTGCTCTTGTTTGGCCTTCATCTTTGTCAAGACATGTACACCCAGATCTGCTCCGTGTTTATCATGAGTGTCTGCGGCGTAGACCTGAGCCATGAAACGCCGCACAAACTCATTGGGGTTGAAAGGATGCATGAGCTTCACCCAGGCGCGACATGCGAAGTTCTTTCTGATTTCTGGATCATTGTACGCCTTCCTGATGATGGAAGTCGTCCCAAGATCCCCACCTGTTCCCCAAACCGAGATAACCTGAAGGGGAATGTCATTGCTGCCTTTGTTGGTGATCAACTGGGTGAGATCCCCCAAGCCTTGCTGCCTCCTCGCGGCGTCCCTTGCCTCGACGAGCATGTTGAATGCTGACGAACCAAGGGAGGCGCCTGGCGTAGCCATCTGGTGCTGCGTGGCGGCTGCCTTGGAGCCAGAGTCGCTGATGAGGTTGTAGCGCGAGTTCCTGGTACTCACATCCTCCACCCTCGCCTTGAGCTGCCCGATTTCGCTGACGGCCTCGTCAAGCGACAGTTGAGACGGTGGCAGCCCTATGCACCAAGATGGGTCCATGCGCCACCACCACCCGGCCTTGGTGTCAAGGTGGACGACGAACTCGATGCAGTCCTCCACATCGTAGGCCAGCTCGCGGACCTGCCGCACCCAGGTCATCACCACCTTGTTCTCCACACGCTCCGTCGTAGCGACGTTCAGGAATGAGTGCATCATCTCAAACTCGCCTGTGATGAACACGAGGTCGCGCTGCGCGCTCTCCCGGAGCTTGGCCTCCTCCTCGATGGCCGACTGGGCCTTGGTCAGTGCGCCCTCCACCACCGACTTGGCCAACCCAACAACCAGGTCCGCCATGGCTGCAGCCTGGTACCTCTCAAGATTGTGTGTTTCTTGTGGGTGATGCTAGTGCTTGATGGGGTTGTTGTGCATCGACTTGTGGAACATGGCATTCTTAAAGGGGGAGATGGCTAGCCCTAAGACAACAAATTAATCATCTGCCAAACTTGCTGGCCAGATCTGTGAGATGTGGTCAAGTCTTCGCCGATCCACTGTAAATTAAATTAATCTTCCGGCCTGGTAACAGCTAATGGCTCTCTGGAGCAGGTATTTTTCAATGAGTACTCGTACAACTCTTTGTTTTTCTATCTTTCTTAATATTTTCCCTACAACTCTTTGTTTTTTATCTTTCTTATTAATACCCTCACAGAAGTAGTACGCGATTAGCTGTATTACGCAGAAGGTCCTGGAGCTGTTTAAGACCAAGGACCATCACAAACTCCCTCTCGACGATGGCAATAAAGGGGCACAGGCAAGGTTCTGTAATCATGATAAAATATGAAAGGGTTAGTTTCTCACGATCTATGCATCATATGTTATGGCACTTGGCACATCAATAATTTATTTTATACAAGGATATGTATTATGGCCAAAAACCAAGCTCACAAAATGGAAATAACAAAAGCGAATTAACAAAACATACTATCATATTTTGGCTATCACCGGACTTGTGAGTTGTGACAATGTGTTTTCCTGTCACCCGCCAGTAAATAAACAAGGATGAAGCCAAGTGAAATTACTTTTAAAGTCAACAATCAAAGAACATGAAGATAATATTTGCATGTCGTTGTCGCATTATCAAATTCTAGATCTAGCTAGGGTTTTCACCCCGGATATCAGATCCGAAATTCAACAAAAAAACACAAATATGACCATGCTGTCAAATAAATATAAATTTTATATGACATGCAAGTTTGTCTTTGGATTAAGTACTTACCGTAGTTTCCCAAAGAAAAGTACTTGTCGTAGTATCATGTAGACTACATATTGATAGAGCAATTAATTGTTGGAAGAGCGAGTAGCTTCATGTCTAGTCGAGGCGTTCCTACCCTAGCCGCCGCCACCACCAGGCGTCTAGGGTGAGGCGATCTATTTCCTCCGATCTCCACCGGCCGGGGCGCTGGCCCCCTCTCCCTTCGGCCGCTGCTCCGGTGGCAGGAGGGAGGGGGGACCTCGTTCCTCCGCTCTGTAGTTAGAATTTGGATTTGTAGGTCGTGGTGCTTCGTTGGGATGGTGGGAGCGGCGCCTGGATGAATAAATCTGCCTCAACTCCACTCCCACACCGGTGATGTCTTTCATGGCGGCGTCACGGAGTTGATGGCATCGTGTCTCTGTCGATCCCTCAGATCGGTAGCGTTAGGGTTCATGGATGGTGTTGGCGAGGCGGCAGCGGCGACTCCATCAGGTGTGTCTCTCCTTCTGCTCTGTCCCCGTTGCTGTGGTGTTGTCTTCGACGTCATGGTGAAGCAGGGAGGTTTTGTCTGTTCAGGAGTACGCGTAGGCGGTTGTCTACGCAAGTGACAGCTGGAAGATGGAGTATCTTGTGTTGGGTCTATGGTCGAAGACTAATAGTTCTGGTTTCCTCCTCCGACGTCGTCGTCATGCGGGGGTGTCAGTTCTGAAGTTTGATGTGTTGAGTATCGTGATTATTAGGAAAGACGAGATAGACTAGGATTTGTTCTGGCTTGTCTTGTACTCCAAGTAGATCATTGTACTCCTATCTATATGCCCACAACTATTCCATTAATCCCCTCTCTCCCTTCTAACATGGTATCAGCCTTACCTCGATCCTAAACCCTAGCCGCCGCTGCTTCCGCACCCGCGCGCCGCCCCCGGGGCGGTTGGCCTCCATGACCACCGCCGGGGGCCGCACCGCCCGTATCTAGGGTTCGTCCGCCGGTCGTGTTGACCGGCTGCCCTAGAGAGTCTTTTTCCCGAGCCCTTGCTCCGGAGTTTTCTCTCTCCCGCCGGTCATCTTGATCCGCGGTTTCTTTTTGGTTTTCCGATCTAATCTTGATCGGTTTGCGTCGCCCACCGCCGCCGTCGACCCCGTGCGCCTCTACTCCAACACTGGCGCGATAGGCGGCTTCTTCACCGACCCAACGGCCTCGCGCGTCGTCCGCGCGTCTGCCCCCCGGTCGCCCCGACCCGGCGGCCTCGCGCCATGCAGCGGCCCTTCACCGCCACCGTTCACGCGCCGGCCCGCCCGTCGGTCTACGCCGACCGTCACCGCCCTGCTCCGACCGGGACTCCTGCATCACCCCGATCCGGCGGCCTCGCGCCATGCGGCGGCCAATCATAGCCACCCTGCCGCCCGCCGTCGCCGGCTTCATCTCGGACTCCGCCGCCACCCTGCCTCCACCAAGCGGCGTCCCCGACCTCGCGCGCGATCGGATTGATCACCCACCCGCCGCCGCGATCCGCCTCAGCTATGCCGTGCGAGCGACCTGGCCCATCGATTGCGCGCGCCTTCGCAGGCCCCGTGAAGAGCGTCCCCGAGTTCAGCGCGCCCCTCCACCGATCGAGCAACGGGTTGCCGCTGCGTCGCCCCATCGGGCCGCAGCGCCGCCGCCCCGTGGTTTTTCTCCCGGCTGCACCGACCCGCGTCACCGCTGCGTCGCCCCTTCGGGCCGTAGTGCCGCGGCCCGCGGTCCACCGCCGCCCCGAGGTCGTCCGATCCAGGTCGTCCCCGTGGTTGCAATGAACCTCATGCCGCCGCTGTGTCGCCCCGTCGGGCCATAGCGAGCGTGGCACATGGTCTCTGCTGCCGCCCGAGGCCGTCCCCGCGGCTGCACCGACTCGCGCGCCGCCGTTGCGTCGCCCCCTCAGGCCACATCGCCACGGCCCGCAGTCCCCGTCGCCACCCCGAGGTCTTCTCGCCGTCGCCCCAACCCGCCCGTCTGCCGCTGCTGCGTCGCCCCTTCAGGCCGTAGCGCCGTGACCTGGGGTCCACTCCGCCGTCACAGCGTGTCGACTTCCCGTGGTATGCACCGCGCCGCCTCCCTTGGCGCAGGAACGCCACCGTCCGCGCCGGTCTTCATCACGCTGTCAGGGTTCTTCGCCTACTTCGAGCACCGCCGTCGCGCTCCTAACCTAGTCGCCGCTGCCGCTCTTCTTTGGCCGCTGCCGCTGCTACCCCCGTAGCCGCCGTCGCCCGTCCAGCTCCTTCGGCTTCGTCCAGCACCAGCCCGTCACCAGCGTCGCCATCATCTACCCCGACCGCTTCATCTACTTCGACAATCGCGGGTGACATCGGTCCCGCGCTGATTGGCGCCGCAACTGTCGTCGAGTCCTTTGCTGCTGGCCCCTTCGACTTCTCCGACATGGTGTACAGCTCGTGCAGGTCCCTCGTCTACGCATGCCCGGTGCTGGCAACACCGGTGCGTGGCTTCGTCCACGACGTGTCCCCGGGCCTGGCAAGCCTGGTGTGGCGCTTCGTCAAAATCTTCTTCGTCCGTCTACGCATGCCCGGTGCTGGCAACACCGATGCGTGCCTTCCTCCACGACGTGTCCCCGGGCTTGGCACACCCGTCGCGACGCCTCGTCAACATCATCTTCTTCCCGGCGCACCACTACTCCGACACTACTGCGGCCATGCTAACTCGGCGCCTCCTTGAGCCCGCGGCTCCACGGTGACATCCTCGACACCGGCTACCCCGACTCGACATCGACCATGGCATTCTTTGCACGGCTACCTCGACCACACCTACACCACCCTACACTCTCGGCTACCTTGACAACGACACAAAGGGCTACCGCCTTGCTTGAGCAACCTCGTCGGTTTCCACTCCAGCCACGACTCCGCGATGCATCGGCCGTTACGACTGTGTGGGGGGGGGGGGTGTTCGTCGGCTTGCCTTCGGATTCTTCTCCAGTCTCACCGTCTGTGTCGCTACCGTTGTGACTACGGGGGGGATGTTGAGTATCGTGATTATTAGGAAAGACGGGATAGACTAGGATTTGTTCTGGCTTGTCTTGTACTCCAAGTAAATCATTATACTCCTATCTATATGCCCACGAGGCTCAAGCAATACAACAACTATTCCATTAATCCCCTCTCTCCCTTCTAACATAATGGCATGTCCGGGGACATGTTGCCCCGGTCTGATTCTTTCAACGACTATGGTTTTGCTTCTAGCAAACTACTTTGGTGGTCCGTAAAGCTGCTGATCAGCGATGGAGATGCATCGAGCTTGGGTGAAGAGGTGATCTGCTTTTTATCCTTTGGTGGCCGCTTCGGTGGTGTCGAAGGAAAGGAACAGGCGCTGGTATTCTGCATAGGATTTTCCTATCTTTTCAGTTATGTATGGTCGGTGCCTACGTGCCTTGTAACTTGATCTCTATTCTATATAAATAACACACATATTACCATGTAAAAAAAAGAGCGAGTAGCTTCATCTTAATTGTTAAACAACGATGTTTCCTGATAAAATGGAGAAGTTCATGGATATTTCATTAATAGAATCAAACCATTACAGCAGTGCCTTAAAAGATAAACAAAGGGGAATGACTTTCTTTTTGCAGGCCTTACTTGTATTACTCAAACTTCATCAGGATTACAGTCCGCTAGGCAGAGTTCTACTGTCTTGGTGGGACAAGGTACTTTCCAAAGAGCAATTCTAGCTCCTAGACAACTAATAGCACACACGTTCCCGCATCGCCCCCGCTCGGGTGACTCAGGTGGTACTCCAACCCTAGCCGTCGTCGGGGCTGACCCCCTCCCTCCCTTCCTCCTGCCGCCGCCGGAGGACGCCGATGGCGGTGGCAGGGGTTCTCCTTGCTCCCGCGTCTCAGGGCGGTGCGGGGCCCCTATGCGCGTGGAGGCGCGACCGATATAGGGAAGCGGCAGCGATGGCTGCGGCGCCGGTGGCGGCGGCGACCGATCTAGCGAAGCGGCGGCCATGGTTGCGGCGACGACGGCGATGACCAGTCCTGCCTCGGGCCGGCGGTTGCAGGCACATTGGGCTGCTCGGTCACGGGCGGCTGCTCGCAGCGGTGGGCCTGGTTCGGGCAGCGGGCGGTCTATTCTGCGGCGGCGCGTCATCCGGCTTTGGATCGGCGGCGGCATCGAGGGCCTGACGGACTGCTTGGCAGCACCTCCGGTCAGATCTGTTCTGGCCGGTGCAGCCAGCGGTGGTGGTCATCTTCTCCGTTGGAGGTGGCCGGCCAGAGGCTGGGTAGTCGGATCTCAAGATCCGTCATCTAGTCCCGGCAGCGAGTTGGGGAGACAGAATTGCCGGTGAAAACCGAGCCGACGGCAGGCGATGACGGCGTTCTGCGTCCTTACCTTGATGAACATGTTAGAACAAACCCTCTCACACTCACTCGGATGTAGGTGGAAGGAGAGGGACACACATATTTTTTCGGCGCACAAACGCCTCCGCCGCACGAACGGCGCCTCGGCCGCTCGAACGGCCTCACTTTACTAGGCACAAACCCGGGCGCGGCAACACACCGCAGCCTACCCAGAGGAGCTCTCTCACAGCCGACCGGGCACATACCACGGTCCCGGCGGAGACTACCTCATCTCTGGCTCCTAGGCTCGGCTCATACCGGCGCAATCAACCAATACACAGGGAATGGGTTTTATACCCGACACGCACACACACCTAGCTAGCTACCACGCCTAAGGTCACCACGCACACACGCACGCACGACCCAGCCACCACCGGCCACTAACTCAACTAACCCACGGCCTGCCTAACCAACTATGCATGCACACGCACATGCAGTAACAAACTACTGCTAGCTACATGCATGGCTCCAGCACTTGAGCAGCTCCTCAACGGCCGCAAGACCGAGCCTCTCCACGCGCCAAAAACTGCTGCACGTCTGGCTGCCCAACTTCATGCGCGGAGTCTCGGCGAGCACAACCATGTTGCGCCAACGGACGCGCTAAATCAAGATTATGGCTGACAGAACGCATCGTCGTGTAACTACTGTCGACCCACTTGTGCTGCTCCGAGGGAAACCCTAGGATCTTGTGTTCCAGATCGGATGATGGTGGACTACGGTGTCGTTTCTCTCTTGGGAGCATCGTCTATGGAGCAGCGCTGGAAGACAGAGGCAAGAGGCGGAGCGGCTTCGTCTTGAACGGAACTTCGGTTGAGATGTCAAGTCATGCCTGACCGACAGGTGCTACGCTGTGTCATGCCTGGTCGGCAGGTGCTACGCACGACAGATCTTCCGGAGTCTTGGCGTCGAGATGGACGAGCGTAGAGCGGTGGAGTCGTTGAGCGCCGTGATGGCGTCGACGGATAGCCGGACTGGTAAGGATGATGCGGATCTCTCTCCTGAAGATGTGACAGTGGTTTGATGATGATGGCGGCGTTTAAAATGTACATGTGTTGTACGCTTTAGGTCTGCTGCATCGGTTGAGATGGATGGATCGGCCACGATATCGGTTATAGATTTGGGGAGTAAGAACACTCCACATTATCAAGTTTGTAGGTGTGAGCGGTGGCTTCGTGTGGCTTGATGTATGTTCTTATCACACTTTCGTGGAATAATTAATAAAGATAGCTGCATGAATCGACTGATGCAGAGGCTGGGGGTTTAACCTCCTTCTCTAAAAAAATAAAAAAAATCTACCATAATTGGCCAAGAAGTGATTAATAGTATTCTGGGTACACTTTATATGAGTAAAACAAGTCTGAACAAAGCAAGCTTAACATCCACGCAGAAAATGGCATGGGAAGCAAAGTCCAACGTGATAATACTCGAGGATCTTAAACTATGTAATGACATCAAAAGAAAACAAAAGGACTCGTGGCTCAAGTCCTTGAACCTCACATATTTCTTGCTAAACAATTCGTCTATGGCAAAGGCCCCATTGGCTTTATTTTTGTCATTTCTTCTGTAAGAGTAGGACATTGGGAACACCCTTATTAAGAGATTATTCTATCAATCCTAGAGCAGACAAAAAGCTAAGATGGCTTGGATCGATGGATCTGTCTGGATATGCTTCGTTAACCACCAACAATTATATGATGGGGCCTTTGCCATAGGCGAAAAGCCAATGGCTTAGATTAAAGGATCTTCCTTGCTATACTTCGGAGTTATGAGAAGAGTTGGGTATTTTAGACGAGAATTACCAGATCCGTGACACGAGCTGGATATGTATTCCAAATAAGAATTGACAGATCTATGAGGTGACAGTATTTCTTAAAGGGAGACTTCTGTAGAGACCAGAGCTGAAGTCATTACAAACCATGTGGGTACTAGCCATTTCCCTTGTCCTGGCAACTGCCATCATCTATGAGATGAGTAAATTTTATATCAATAGGTGGGTGAATCACATTAATTGGATGGGTACAATCCTCACATCAATACGGGTGGCATGTTGTGAGAGGTGGAGGTCCACAAAAGCAATAAGACTGTTTTCTTTAACTCGCTAACTACCTCAGCTTTGTGTTAGTTGGCTAAATCTTTACTACTAATGCCTGAGATCAATCACCAATGCATTTGGCTCGGCTGTAATACGAGTATGCTTTGCTAACCACCATCAATGGAGGCTGAGCTCTCCTTTTCGATCGGTGACTGAGCCTTGGCCAGCGGTCCTTGGCCCCAGGCCAACCACAACGTTCCCACTCACACTTGCTATTATCACCTACCTACCGTCGGTGCACTGGCCCGAGATGTTAATATCCTGAATTATTCATTGGCTTTGGGCCAAATGCATGATAACTAATTGATTTAAACTACGGTCTTCGATGACTGAGGTCATAAAGTTGGAGTAATCAACATAGTGAGCAGCATCTTGTGATCAATTTGCCCACATGGTTTGTAGGAACGAGCCAACAATAGCACTACATTAAACAACCATCGACTAGATCTGCCAGCCTAGATTGGACCGTTGGAGTGTGTAGCCTTCCTTGAAAGTGTTTTCTAGGATTACTGTCTTCTGCCTTCATTTGTTCTGTTTTGATGGGGGTGATTGATTTTACTTTTTGGATTAATTTGGTTTTCTTGGATGGTGCTGTGTCTAAGTTCATTTACATTGGTTGCTTGCATGCACTAGAACAGTACGCGGCTTTAGAGGTGATTCTGGGACACAACTCTCAGTTGGCCAATGGGTGCGCCTATGGTTGTTTCTCACTGTGGTAGAGAAGTCGGAGCTGTGTGTGGCAGGACCCCTGCGGGGTGGCTTCAGTGGACGGTGTTCTCCGGATGTTGCGTGAGAATAGGTCGGTGTGAGGCTTGCAACTTTCTCCGGTGAAGCTCTTCAGCAAAATCGGAGTTGCCATGTCCGCGATGCTTTGGTCGGCTATTTGGCGATTCTTTGTGGCTCGGTGCAACCTCTCGACGGTTTGTAAGTTTGTGCTTGTCCTAGGCAAAGCCAAAGTCATCTGATCAGGTGTGATGGATGATGCCAACATCGCTCTTGGTTGGCGCCGATGACCTGGTTAAGTCGTTGGATGGGTCATGATCTTGTGAGAGGCCAGGTCGTCCATGGGTGCTCCTTTTGGTGTTTGTAATCTAGGTTACTTTCTGGTCTTTCTGTAATTAACTAGGCAACTGTGTTTTCCTTAATCAATGAAAGTGGCAAATATTTTGCCTCATTTAAACACAAACTCTCTGATGGTTTAGGTTCTGCATGTAGCTAACCGTCGCTAATAATCAATATTATCAGCGAAACCGTCTGGAAACGAAATTACCTCAAATGGGAAGCATCCATTATCTCTCACAACAAACAAACAAATGATCTATGACATCCACATACAAATTCATCTCATAATTACCAAATCTAAATAGTAGTATTGGGCAAATGGATTATTTTTTGTTATGTCGTTGTCGTCTCGCTTATTCATGTCTGTTGAGGGGTGAACATCGAGATCTCCTAGATTATCCGACCAAGGGTTAAAACACTCCAATCCCTTCAGAGACAAGGACGCAATTTACCCAGGTTCAGCCCACCGGTGAGGTGTAACACCCTACTTTTGCTTTATGTGTTATTGCTTGTATATTGAGAGCTCCCTTTCTTATACCAAGTGCAGTGAGCTCTAAGTGTTCTAATGGGGGTCCATCCTCTGGACGGCCTCCTCCCCTCTCTTATATCTCTTTGGATGGAAACTCTTTCTCTTACCAATCGTTAGACCGGCCGGGATGGAGGAGACGCTTCCCCCCCATGTCGTCCATGCAAAGAGCCCACCATGACACCACGGAGTGGGTTATAGTAGGTGACAGCCTCACGTACAGTTGTGTCGTCATACCCTTGCAATACATGGCACTATGTCCAATCACCCGCTAGAGATAAACTAATCACATAATGCTCTCCTCTATGCCCATGAAAGTGAAGTGATATGCAATATATGTTCACACATCACAATTAGAGAATTACATCACAACACAATATCAAAACATTAAACTATATTCAACTTCACAAAATTACTAGCAATAAGGTTTATCCCATGTCCTCGAGAACATAACAGACTACTCACAACACATCATATGAATCATTATCAATGGGATGAAAATATGATTAGCAATCTGAACATATGAATCTTTCACAGACAAAACTTCTAAGCATCAACTACACATAGTAATCAACACTGCAAATTATACTCACCAAAGGATCTGAGGTAATAGTTTATATGGATCAGAAAGCTGGAGTTGAGGGAGACGATGGTATTGATGAAGATGTTGATGGAGATGACGATCCCAATGATGATCGGAGTGTTGCTGATGGCGATGGATTCAATTTCCCCCTCCCGAGGGGATCAACTTGCCAGAGGGCAAAAGTTCTTCGCATATGTTCCGCATCACAGAAGGCTAGAAAAAACCCATAAAAATCCCCGTAGGGTTTTCCCCCAAAATGAAAATAGGCCAAGTGGAGTCATGAGGAGGTGCCTATGAACCCCACACAACCACACCACGCGGCTAGGGGGTGCCTGCATACACTCCACATGGGCCACCCTGGCCCCATCTGGTGGCACCATAAGTCTTTTCTTCCAAAATATTTTTGATTTTTTTGGTGATTTATTGAATTCTTGAAAAATTCTTTCTTCACTACCATCATTTTGCTCATTTTTTCCAACTTTTTTGTAATTTCCCTACTAGTGTAGTACATGAAAATTTGAGGGGAAAATATATTAGAACTAACACTAGTAGAAAAAGGGCCATTTGTCCCGGTTCATAAGGCCCATTTGTCCCGGTTCAGGAACCGGGACTAAAGGGTCGGTACTAAAGCGTTGTACCTTTAGTCCCGGTTCTTATATCAACCGGGATAGATGGGGCTCCACGTGGCCGCTGCGGCTTGCCCTGGCAGGGGGGCCTTTTGTCCCGGTTGATAGCACTAACCGGGACCAATAAGCTACCACGCGTCAGCAGTTCAGGGGCTAGGGTTTTTGTTTTTTTTTGAAGGGGGGGGGGGGGGGTTGGGGGTTTTGTGGGGTTTTGTAGGGTTAATTTAGGTGTTTCATATATTGTGTTAGCTAGCTAATTAATAGAGAGAAGTGTCCTCTCTTATCTCCGTGCTTGGTCGATGCTACGTACTATACGTATAGAGAGGACTCGACACGCTAGCTAGTAAGCAAATGAAGGAAACCATTAAGTACAGAAGATCGTCATGAACATATGCTTACAGAGAGAAGTGATATCGAACAACAAGTTTTCGTATATCTATCCGACGCTACTGGCTACATATATACAATATAAGATCTCTTACAATATAATCCCCTAATTATATATGAACTCATGTTCCATATGGTATTCTCCGTCTTTATTGATCACGTGGTCAAGAAAGAATCCCGCCAATTCCTCTTGAATTGCTCGCATGCGATCTTGTGCTAGGAGTTCATCCCGCATCTGAAATATCTAATTTGAAGAAGGGGGTCAATACAGATATATGAATGAATGAAACTCAACACAAATGATGGTAATAAAATAAAATTGTGAATATTATTGCTTACGCACTTCATATTGTTTTTTAGAGTAGCTCCGCTCACAGGTCGTGTGGCGGATGGACTCGCAAACGTAGTATCCACAGTAATTATTCCCGGGTTCCTGCCACAACCACTTTACAAGAAATAGAGGTCAATCAAACTGATAAGCAAGCATGCTAAATGGTATTGATGAAACTAGCGCTTGAATCACTAAGAGATGCACGGAACTAGCTAGTAGTACTTACTTTCGGTGTGTAAATCGCAGCTTCCCCGGCAGTCCCGGAGCTTGTGCGGTGAATTTTTTCCAAACCCTGCCAGACAAAGAAAACAATTACTTGATATCAGGAAATGAACAAAGTTGCCGATATGGTGCGATAATGATCGATTTAACTTACTTCTCGAGCATTTCAGTCATGTCCGCATACTCCTGGGGATCTTTTCGTCTCGAGTCTAAGACGGTTACTAGTCCCTGCTCAAGCTTAATCTCTAGGAGAATATAGTGGAATCTGCGCAGGCATGCATAACTCATCAATTACATTACTATAACCTCGACTAATAAGGGAAACCGAATATGCACAAGACAGTAACACTCACTTGAAGTTGTAAGGAAAGAGTATTATATATTTGTTTTGATTTATTACCAACGATCATAGCAAGTTGGCCTCGATCTCTTTGGCATGAAATTTAACCGTAAATTCATCTATGAGATTTCTGTTAATGAACCCAATATCACCGATTTGTCTTTTCTTGCATTCGGCGATCTTCAATCTGCATAATATAGTGAGGATAATTATATATATACATGCAATGAAAGAGCTCAGCTATATATAGAGACTTAATGACAGAAGTGGTACTTACAGACAGTAGCAAGTAACCGTTAATTTATCAAGGGCCTTTTGATTGAAAAACTAAAAGAACTCCTCAAATGGAACAGACAACAGATCTATTTCAACGAGATCATGCTCCTCTTTAACTCTCAGCGTCAAAGTATCCTCCCCCCAGACTCTCTGCAGGTTTTCATGTACCAATCATGGAATCTTCGCATCATCGTTGTTAGAGGAGGATTACCAGGTTTGACGAGAGGCTTCCCGTACTAGTATCTGAATTCGTCCACCTCCATTATATCAAAATGTGCATCATCGTCGTGCATGTAATCTGCAGGATTGGTACCGGGCAAAATCCCCGGATGATTAGCGACGATATCGCTAGACACCTTGAGCAGGGGGCACGATTGGTTCGCTTGTTCGCCGAGCTGGGGAATTGTTTTCCCACTTCTTCGTTCTGCTAACTTCGATCAGTACAAGTACTTCCCGACCGGGACGCTTCCTTATATGTCCTTTCAATAATGCAGTCATAGTTGGTTTGCGGCGGAGACGATGGTGGTCGCTTCAGGGCATCCAAACTGCGCTTCACTTTCACCGGATCTATCTTCTCCTCCTAAGGTGGAGGTTTCCTTGCAAAAAAGTCCTTCACTTCGGCTTTAGAGATCTTTGCATTTTCCTTGTCGGTCCTCTCGTATGGTAACTTCTCTAAAGGCTTGAGAGATGGACCGAATCTGTATTGCCTCCCGCCTCTGGCTGTACTGGTAGATACTGGAGCAGGCCGAGCGGCTGCGACTGTCTTCTTTCGTTGCTTACGAAGCGGAGAAGGCGGCGGGGTGCTACGACGCGCCGGAGCAGCCGGAGCGGCGGCGGCTCTCTTCCGCCCTTGCTGACGAGGCAGAGGAGGATGCGGGCTGCTCGGACGCGCTGGCGCAGGCGGAGAAGGAGGCGGAGTGCCGCCACGCGCCTGAGAAGCCGGAGAAGGAGGCAGAGTGCCCTGATCACTCGCCGGTGGAGGAGGCAGAGGAGGAGGCGGAGTGCCCTGACTCGCCGGAGGAGGAGGAGGAGGCGGAGGCGTCCAGTTAGGAAGGTTGATGAACTCCTTCCGCCATAGGCATGGAGTCTTTAGAGCAGAACCCAGCCGAGTCTCCCCTTCACCGGTAGGGTGGTCAAGCTCGAGCTCCTCAAATCCCTTCGTTATTTCATCCACCATCACCCTAGCATATTCTTCTGAAATCGGCCGGCAGTGAAAAGTTGCGCCGGGTTCAGGATATATTTGATCTTTTTTGTAATTTCCCACGCGGTCACCACATGCACTGGTGCAACGCGGTGCGCCAGGGCAGCCAGACCGTGTCTAGGCTCAAGTCCTTTTAACACTGAGTCTCTGCATGCCCTTTGTTTGCTACTAGGTCGACCAGATAAGACTGCAGCTTTGAGACAAGTTTCTGGATAGAAACTGTTGAGCAAATTTGTGAGAAATCCATATAGAGATAAGGTTTGAAACTTGGTGGTTAAGCTATAGGTTGGAAGGTAGTCATGCTATAAAATTTCAGCTCAAATGGACCAAACAAAAATATACTTCCTTCACAAAGTGACCTTGTTGTCCAGAAGTGAAAATATTTTCTTGAGCCAAATTCTCCACATGACTATGGATATTTTTGCATAGGGAGGTGAGTCGTGACTCAAAGAATATTAGGGAATTTATTGGGATTTCTCAGAGCCATAAAAATGATGGTTGCTTTGTAGCAGATTGAGAAAATATTCAATAAAATCAAGGCATGATCTTGGGAGGTATGAAGTCTAGAGATGATTTGAGAGTGCTAGGATTCACTTGGAAGAAAATCAAAAAGAATTCCCAAGTGGCAAGTCCAAAAGAGTTGAATGAAATTTCGTATTCAAACCAAGTATTCAATAAATCCCAGAAAAAGTAAATTGTAAAAAATCCAGGGTGTCACAATTTGGAAGGCCAAGTTGCCTGTTAAAATTCAAATCTTCATGTGCCAACTTTTCCAGGATGCCGTGCTTACCAGAGATGTTATGAAATGGAGAAAATGGGCTGGTAACCCAGGATGCTCATTCTGTGAGTGCAGAGAGACTTACTTGCATCTCTTTTTCTAGTGTCCTAATGCTCGGGTGGTGTGGCGTACGGTTGGTCCGGTGCTGGGCACCGAGCTTTGCCCGAATAATCTTTTGTCAATTCTACATCTTTTTGCCTAAAGAATATGTATTTTCATATGTATTTTCTTGGCTAAAGAATATGGTCCGAGGCCCGCCCCCGCGTCGCTCCAACAGGGGCGACACGGGCGGCTAACCCTAGCCGCCGCCGGCCTCCCCTCCCCTTCCTCTCCTCCTCGCCGCCACCAGAGGAGCCCCCGTGCGTCGCGCGGCTGCCGAGGAAGGTGGCGGCGGGGCCTTCGTCATCCCTTCGCGGAGATTCGGATCCACGGGGCGGCGGCCCCTGCTGGTTCGGCGCCGCCGTTCGCGCCCTGGACGGTGTGCGCGGGGACTCTGCTCGGCGTCCTCGACCGCTCGGGTGGTGGGGAGTCGGCGCTTGGCGGCGGTAGTTCGGGGGCCTTCGTCCTCGCCAGATCTGGAGGCTTGTTGCTCCCTCGTTCCCGCTCCTTCCCCTTTGCGCTTGAGGCCAGTGGATGCTGCTGGTTCCGGTGCTTCTGGGGATGGTGGTGCAGATTGGGACCGGGGGAAACCCTAGGCCGGCTAGTTCGGCTCGACAGCGGCGTCAGCTTCGGGCGACGCATCCTTCCTGAAGGCGGTGTCGTGGTCCTTATTCTTGCCACCTCCGGTCCTCTCCCGGGTGAAAACCCAAAATCCGGCCTGGATTGGGCAGCGGTGGCGCCATGGGCGTCATCTCCTCCTTGGAGGCGTTGCCTGGGGAGCTAGGACTTGGGTGTGGGCTCATGAAGGTGGGGGCTTTGGTCGCCGGCTGGTTCTCTGCAGCTGCCCGCGGCGGCTTCATGTTGTGCAGAGTGCCCCTTGTATCTTTAGGGCGTTTCTTGTTTTTGGTATTCGCGTCGGAGGAGCGGCGTGGCATCTGGCACGTTGACAACGGCGATTCTCAGCGGCATGGAGCAGTGGGGGTTTCGCCGGTGGGCATGTGATGATGGACGAGCGCAGGATGGTGGCGCTTTCTGGCGTCGTGGCGGTGTCGATGGCAGAGAGACCTGGCACGGTTCATGCAACAGTACAGCTCTGAAGATGGATTGATGGTACGTGGCTGCGGCGGCCTCATACCCGGCAGGGGTCCTGGTTGAAGAGCACGCCGGACTGGTGGGTGCCCATACCCGGCAGGCGTCCTGGTTGGGACCTGAGGTCTTAGATGTTAGGTTTGACTGTGAGGTCTGTTTGGTATTAGCCCAGACTATCAGCGCCCCTTCATCAGTTAGATAGGAGTAGCGACAGAGGTTGCGAAGATGGTGGCTTTGGTCTTACTGTTGTACGACTTTGTAAGGTCTTGTGTTAATAATTAATAAATTGGCCGTATGCATCGTGCAGATGCAGAGGCCGGGGGTCTTCCTCCTTTTAAAAAAAAAAACATCTTTTTGCCTGACGGGTAACGATACTTTACCAACGGTTTGGCTGGCATCTGTTGCGCTATCTGGAATTGTAGGAATCGAGCTACGTTTGAGATGAAAAAAATTATATCTCCTTTTGAGATTGTGTTTGAGGCTTGCGTAAACGTGAAAAACTGGGCAGGGCTGCTGAAGACGAACGATCGCTTGGATCTGGAGCGGGGGGCAGCACTATTGAAGGAGAACGCCAAGAACACGATGAGGATCTGTGCTACAGCCTACTCGGAGAAGATCCTGAAGTGAAGTTCAACTCTGGAGCGGGAAAAAGCTTCCATTGGCGTCTGCTCTTTACTTTGTTTTCTTTTTCTAGACTTTGTTATTGCCTATGCGTAGGCCCTTGTTAAAACTGGTCCTGTAGTTTTTTGGGGTGAGACACCCCTTGATGCTGCGGTTTGGAGGTGTTCCCGGGTTTTTGCCCCATAGCGGACGTTTCGATTGCGAGCTTTCTGCAGTGGGTTTCCCGGGAATGCTTTGAGCTCGCTTTTTCCCTTTCCCTTTTAGACTCCTGGATTTGGCTGTATTTCCGTCATTTCAATATAATAGAAAGGGGATTAGCCCGGTTCAAAAAAATATATTCTGATGCTGTATGAAACCTTAATTGAATCATATTATGTAACTTTTTTGTATTTTGCTAAGTAATCAAAACCATCTGAATCTCCCACAACGTGAATGCACAGGCATACACCGTACCTTAGGGAGGAATCCGACGTGCTATCTTTTTTGTTTCAATCAGACAACTATGTAGGGAGCAGACATACTTTTGCTCCGGATATGACGTTGCGATGCTAGTCACCCCTTTTAACACTTTGAGATTGGAAATTTTCTTTTTTATAGAAGAGTTAACTGGTACTAGTACCATCTTAATAACTATCTAGGTCAGAGAAATTAAATCTTATTTAACCTGAAATAAACAGAGACAACTTTAACATTAATGTTGCATATCAAGTCATCAATTAATAATAAATTACACCATTGATTTTACGAAATAAATTACGCTTCAATATCTCTGCAATGAAATGAAATCGAAGGGTCTTATTTCCAAATTAAAGTTACAATCTTCCAGCAGCAATAACAGAGCATGTTTCATTTCTTGTTGTAACCAAAAACATACCCAAGCTTCCTTCTTGTAGTAGACGCACGGAAAATCTGAAAATTCATGTATATATATACCATGTTAGAATCACATCAAATGTCTAGGGTAAACTAAAGATGCTCATCCAGATGTTTGATTTTATTTTTTACATCATAGGTGTTTCATTAATACGATAAGATATGTATTAAAACTAGAAGAAACAAAATAAATGTGCATTTAGTTGACAACATTATTATAGACAAGATTATGAAGATACCTCAAAGCATTCTTGCTATACACGAGAAGATGAAAATAATAATAATTTGTTTCCCTATATGACGAGTGCAACATAGAAGCATGCAGACACATATATGATGCAAGTTAAATTAACAAACTAATAAGGTCATATTGATGGTTAGAGTATCGTACGTCATGTCACCTATTGAGAAATTTCTGCCGTGGTCATCCAACCTATTTAAGTAAAATATGCGATGAACCTCCTTAAGTATGGATATACAGCTTTGCTTCATGGTTCAAACTTGCAGCTACAAAAGGACTCTTTGAGTATTCCGTTCATCTAGCTAGAAGACTTTGTATGATGTAATATGCACTTCTTGCTTGCAGATCGAACATTATTCCACATAAGTACATGGGGCCGGGTATGTGTGAAAATGTTTCGTCCACTCAAAAACTCTACATTCTGTATTATTCAGACCAGATATGTGTTGATCATCTCTCCCTGTACGCCTAAGGCCTTGTACAAAGCAACACGCTTAAAAAATAAATTAGATTTTCTTTAGAAACCGATGCTTATTTATAGGGTATAGACGTTTAATTAGACACCTCTCTCTCTCTCTCTCTCTCTCTCTCTCTCTCTAGTATTGAACTAGAGTTAGTAGTCGCAATGGCTAGTAGCGCGAGCGAATCTGCCGTTGGTCGTGGGTTTGATTCCTAGCTAGCGTGCTCATTCTTTTTATTTTTCACCGCACGCTATCGCATATGGGCCAGCCCAGGCGAGTAATTTCTCACGTTTGTGCAAGGCTAGCCCCAATGTGCATGGGTTACGGGCCAGGATAAGCAAGATGTCAGGCTGGTTTGGGCTTCCCTGGACGGGAAACAAACTGTTTCCAAGGAGGCTCTAGCGCAACACCCTATGCCTCATTACGCATGTCAAATACTCAAGTTGCTTGTTGAGTGCACGTAACTGTTAATTACGGAGCCAATGGCTGGAGTACTCGACCATTGAATGTGTGTGCTAGTTTATATTCAAATTAACAACTAAACATAAAGAACCAAAGATATTCAAAATATTTTGATGACAGATAATTTAAAACATGTAAATATATGTAACAAAATGCATCTACATGAATATGAGTGCAGTTTCGTCACTTAAAACATTTGTGCATACACACCATCTACGAGAAGCAGTTATCTGTCTTTAGTTACCAAAGGAAATAAGTTACCAGCCTTCTGAAACGAAAACTACCATTGAATTAAGAATTCTCTGCTTTAAATGGAATTATATCATCTCAATAGATAACTTCTTAGTTTAGTCCCTGTCATCTTACCTCGTTTAACATTTAGCTTGGACGTAGTCCTTCGAGTGTGCCAACGATTTCTTCTATGGGAGGTCTATTTCTCCGATCGATTTCTACACATCTAATCCCAATTTCAATGCATGTTTTAACTTCTTGGAGGCTTCCTGAATCTAACGATGCATACTTGGAGTGGGATGTTATATGCTGCAGTGTCCAATCTTTACGTACCTGTAGAAGTGGAGTCAAGATTCTTGGTCATGATATATAAACTGAATGTACAACATATACATTCATTTCAATTCCAAATAAAAAAGTAAAATCTCCTCCTACTTTATCAACAAAATTTCTTGCAGACGGTTGTTCACGAGGATTCTGCTCTCCTGTGGTGATCTCGATTATCAATAGGCCTAAACTATATATGTCTGACTGGGCCGAGATTTCACCTCTGTAAAGATATTCTGGAGCCATGTAGCCACTGGATGACATTAAAATTGGAAGTTAAATAAATAAATAGGCAGAACTGGAGTGGCAAAAGGAGAATTTGAAAATTATGTAAGGAATAAACTAATGTTATGAAATATCAGATTAGCTTACTAAGATCCCACAACTGTTTGTGTGCATAATCGGGTTTGTTCTTGGCCAAAGACTCTTGATAGTGCAAAGTCTGCGATCTTTGGCACCATATCTACACCCAACAATATATTTTCAGGCTTCAAATCCATATGGACTATGGGAATATCCAACTTGTGTAGGAAAAACAATCCCTGGCAAATCCCCTTGATTATTTTGAAGCGTGTGTCCCAATTGATTTCCTGTTTAGCTGATGCTTTGGTATCTGCATATAGGTGTAAAGAAGATAAATAATCTGAAAGGTAAAAAATGTAAACATACATCACAGAAACTAGGAGGGGCGTCGAAACTCTAAACAATTTAGAGAAGTGATTTCCTAGTTAGCACCAATTTGGAATGAAACATCAAGGAATAGATTAGAAATGCAAAATATGTTGGATAATGTATTGCATACCAAATAGATTCGCTTGAAGGCTCCCGTTAGGTAAATATTCGTAGCAGATTAAACTTTCAGTGATGTCTGCCTGGATATATCTTTTATCAAACTGCACCAATTTCTTCTGTGTTTCAGTGCAGAATCCAACCAACTCTACTATGTTTACATGCTTGAGCGCCATAATATTCTGAACCTCTTTACTAAATGTTTTGTCAGCTGACATTGGTGCGTTGTCCTGAAGTTTCTTCACAGCAATCACTTTGTCATCATCTGGTACAATTCCCTGTTTAATCTCATACATTTTTACTGCATATTAGCATATTTGTATCAACCTTAATTGGAAGGACAAGAAGTATCAAGGGAAAAATCAAACCTTGTAAAGTGTTCCAAAAGGACCTTCACTTATTATTCGATCTTCGGCGAAATTGTTAGTAATTTTCTTCAAAAAGTCGATTGGCAATTGTTTCGGTAGTTCAGGGCTCTGCTTGCTCTCTTTGATTTTACTTCCGGTGGCCATTTCCGATGATTGAGGAAACCTGGGGTGCCACAAGTTGTGAATTAATTGCTGCACAATTTGTCATTTCACCAAAGTAGCAGTTGCTTAACAACGTCCATAAGACTCCAAATGCAAAATTTAACATGATACTTCTGGAGAAGGAAGAGCAAAACTTAGCATGATGGTTCTGCGGACATGTAGAGATAACTCATGAGCATGATGTTACTGACCTTGAGAGGAGCACTAGCTTGGGGGATCCTTGCTGCGAAGAGAGAAACGAGATATCTGTCTCCTTGCTGCTTGCTAGCTAGCTGCAGGCGGGCTTATAATGAAGCAGCGCGGTCGAGGAGGAAGAGGGGAAAGTTGACCTGACTAGAGATTTAGTTGAGTCTTTCCATAGGTCGAGTTAACAAAAGATATGTGCCCATCAGGTCCATGTGATTAGATGCCTAGCAAATAATGGTGGTTGCAGCCTTGTATCACGAGGAACTAATAACAAGCAACCATTGGACCAAATAACTTTGGCAGGTTTTTTTGTTTTTGTTTTGTGGAATAACTTTGGCAGGTTGGTTAATACAGGATCATGCTTCACAATCGATCCCGTAGGAGATGGTGTAATTAATCTAGTGACAAACACGATATCGTATTAAGTGGCAATTAGGATTATGAAGTATAGTAGTAATACGTAGCTGTTGCCTGTTAGTCGCTCACAAGTGGCATCAAGAATATTCATTCTGTAGGTACATGTGAAAGCGTACGAATATGCTGTACTTCTAATCTAAATAACGAGACACTGCACGTGCAGCTTGGTCGTTAAGTGCATTCGATTGGGTTTCGTCTAAATAATGAGACAATACACAGGGAGATCTGGCCATTAGATTGGTGTACTTCTAATGTAAATAACGAGACACTACACCCGGAGATCTGGCCATTAGATTAAGAAAATACAGTGGCATTTTCGTCTCTTCCCAACAGACTAAAACCTTCTCCACTTGTGAACATGTATGACTGCGCATATCTGTATTATAGCTAAAAATGAGGACGTGGGGTGATGTGGATATCTTTTGTTTTTGAGGGAATGATGTGGATATCTTCTAAACAAAGGTTGCGCCATTTGTTTATGACAAGATAGTCCTGCAATTTCGACTGTTACAAAACACAATGGATTATACCTTGTTCGCAGGCGTGCATGTGACATAGCCATACATAGCTGTAGATCTTATCCCCAGCAACCACAAAAAAAGGTGTATATCTTATCTGCCCAAGCTAATAAACCAGTAAAGAAGGAAAGAAGCTGGACTCAAGATGGGAAATGGTTGTTGGCTCTCGAAATTCTGGTGAATCTCCATTTTAGTTTTTCTCTAAAATATCTTCTTCTTCTTTTTCAGAAAATTCTCTAAAATATCTTGGAAGGGGTCCAGTGTTTGCTGCTTCTTTTTCCTCCTCGGCTTGAGGCAAGTCCAGTAATCTTTTTTTGAGGGGTAGCAAGCCCAGCAATCTAAAAGGGCAAAAAGGGATTGAACCTTGAAGCCCATCAACTTAGAAGAATGCCCATATACTAGTAAGTCAGCCCACTATTGAAGACACGCAACCAGCTTGCTCCTGGAAATGCTATTTCTGGCTAGCTGCGAAGGGAATTGAGCCTGTCCAAAACTATAGCTGCACGCAAGTTTTCCCCCCTATGGTTATTTTCGGCTTTTTCACTGTCTTGCATCTGTTTTCTATGGTTTTTCCTTGGTTTCCTTCAGGTTTCATTTTTCCTCTTTATTTTTTTCATTTTTCTTTGTTTCATTCTTCGATTTTCTCCAGTTTTCTTTGCTTTTCTATACTTTTTTATCTTTCATTTCCTTTTTTAACACATGTCTAATTTTTATACACATTATACATTTTTGGTAAACATCAGTAATATTGCATATACATTTTTTATATTTTTCAAATACATGATTAATATTTTATAAAATAATTTTTTGGATTTATTTTTTCATACACAATACACATTTTTCATGTACATATAAAATATTTCTTATATATGTTAAACATTTTTCGTATTAATGATTAGTAATTTTCTTCAAATAAGTGTTTTAAATATGTTTTATGAATATGTGCTAAAAAAATTTCAAATAAAGTTGAAACATTTTATGTATGATGCAGAATATATTTTAAAACTAAACAAACAATTTTAGGAAAAATGAGCGAACATTTTCCTAAATAAGTTCAAAAATGAGCGAACTTTTTTATGTGTCACAAACATATTTTTGAAACACTGAACATTTTATCAAATGTAATGCACATTTCTTTGAATGCTATGAAACATGTTTTTAGCAAAAGATTCTATAAGATTTTCCAAAAAAGTCATGTACATAGTTATGAAACGCATGAACATTTTTGAAATGCCACATTCAATTTTTCCCGAATAGTACAATTATTTTCTATAAGTTGAGCGAACATTTGTTTTTGACAAATTACCTAATTATTTTTCCATAATATATGTATTGATTATTATTTTTCCTGAGGTTCTTTCTGGCATTTTCACCCGTCTTGCATTTGCTTTCTACGGTCCTAGTTTTCTTTGGTCTCTCTTTTTTCCCCTTTATTTTTTATTTTTCAGTTTTCTTTGTTTCTTTATTCGGTTTTCACAAGTTTTCTTTGGGCTTTTCTTTCTTCCCTTTTATACACTTTTTTTAATACATGATTACCATGGTTTTTTCAAATATGTGATTTGATGGCTGCATTTTCAATAAACAATGTACTTTTTTGTATACATCTAAATATTTTTAATATATGTTTAGCATTTTTATATAGATGATTAACCAATTTTTTCAAATATGTGTTTTGAATATATTATCAAATCCGTACTAACCATTTCAGATACATGTTGAAACATTTTTGAATGATATTAAATTTTTTAAACTAATCTAATATTTTTTAACATTTTAGAAACATTTTTTAAGTGTAACAAACATATTTTTGAAATGCATGATAATTTTTTAAATGTTACACACAATTTTTTGAATGGTATGGATTTTTTTTAATTACACGAAGCTTTTTTAATTGTGTATGATTTTCCAAAAAAATTATGTACATTAATTGTGAAATGCATGAACATTTTTAAATGTCACATACAATATTTTGAGTGGTACGAATATTTTATCATAGTTGAGGATGCTTTTTTTACACAAGATGAACATTTTTTAAATGTGAGAATAACAATTTTAAATAGATTAATTTGATTATTTTATGATAATATATGTATTTATAATTTTCAAAACATGTAAACAAAATAAAGATGGAAATTTGGGTGATATCAGCGTGAGGAAAGCATAGGGCTACGGGGCCAGCCCACTACCGGCTTCTTTCGGTGATTGTTCGCGGTGGCATTAGCACTTGAATTAGCATAGCGAGGTGTATTCTTTTTCATGGGCCGCATGCACAATCATGGATGAATGTTTTAGATTCATTGAACTATGGCTCATGCTGGCCCATGTGTTATGTCTGATTACCATCAACAAGCTAACAAGATAAGCAGCACCTTCACATAAAGAAAATAAATACTTGCTCCCAACTTGGCAAGGAGGTTGTCAATCCCCTCGTCTTGCTAGTTGTAAGGTTAAAAGCAAATAGTGGATTGATAGTGGCATAGTGAAATGGCAAAATAGTAAAAGAAAATAATAATAAAGTTATAGAAGCAAGTTTTAATGGAGAATAGATGTGAGGGGCGTAGGTTCACTAGTGGCATCTCTCTCGAAAGTAAGTAATGGTATGACAAACAAATTACTGTTGGGTAATTGACATAAAAGCGACATTATAACTAAGATCATTCATGGCATAACCTTGTATAGGCATTACCTTCGTGATAAGTACATCGTTATCCAACTGCATATACTACTATTACTCCATCCTAAAACCACTATCCAGCATTCATATCAAGGTATTAAGCTTATTAAAAAGCAGAGCAACGCAATAAGCAAGATGACATAATGTAGAGAGAAAGAAATGTAGCAATAGGATAAATCTCAGTTGTTCTATCCTTAGTGGCAACAATACAATACATGTCTTGGTCCTTTCTATAATTGGAGTAGAGCTGAAGGAAATATGCCCTAGAGGCAATAATAAAGTTATTATTTATTTCCTTATATCATGATAAATGTTTATTATTCATGCTAGAATTGTATTAACCGAAAACATAATACTTGTGTGAATACATAGACAAACAGAGTGTCACTAGTATGCCTATACTTGACTAGCTCGTTGATCAAAGATGGTTATGTTTCCTAGCCATTGACATGAGTTGTCATTTGATTAACGGGATCACATCATTAGGAGAATGATGTGATTAACTTGACCCATTCCGTTAGCTTAGCACACGATCGTTTAGTATTCTGCTATTGCTTTCTTCATGACTTATACATGTTCCTATGACTGTGAGATTATGCAACTCCCGTTTATCGGAGGAACACTTTGTGTGCTACCAAACGTCACAACGTAACTGGGTGATTATAAAGGTGCTCTACAGGTGTCTTCAAAGGTACTTGTTGGGTTGGCGTATTTCGAGATTAGGATTTGTCACTCCAATTGTCGGAGAGGTATCTCTGGGCCCACTCGGTAATGCACATCACAATA
This sequence comes from Aegilops tauschii subsp. strangulata, assembly GCF_002575655.3. Classification (NCBI taxonomy): domain Eukaryota; kingdom Viridiplantae; phylum Streptophyta; class Magnoliopsida; order Poales; family Poaceae; genus Aegilops; species Aegilops tauschii. The sequence goes on along the minus strand of NC_053041.3, from coordinate 633,114,303 downwards.
AGCCTTGCAAGCATTGCAACTAATGAGTTAGTTGAGGGATGATGTATTACAGAAGAGTAAAGAGACTTGCCAGTAACGAGATTGAACTAGGTATTGAGATACCGACGATCGAATCTCGGGCAAGTAACATACCGATGACAAAAGGGAACAACGTATGTTGTTATGCGGTTTGGCCGATAAAGATCTTTGTAGAATATGTGGGAGCCAATATCAGCATCCAGGTTCCGCTATTGGTTATTGGCCGGAGACGTGTCTCGGTCATGTCTACATAGTTCTCGAACCCGTAGGGTCCGCACGCTTAAAGTTTCGATGACAGTTATATTATGAGTTTATATGTTTTGATGTACCGAAGGTAGTTCGGCGTCCCGGATGTGATCACGGACATTACGAGGAGTCTCGAAATGGTCGACACATGAAGATTGATATATTGGACGACAATATTCGGACACCGGAATGGTTCCGGGGGTTATCGGATATATACCGGAGTACGGGGGGTTACCGGAACCCCCCCGGGGTTTAATGGGCCTACATGGGCCTTAGTGGAGAAGAGGAGGGGCGGCCAGGGCAGGCCGCGCGCCCCCTCCCCCTCTAGTCCGAATTGGACAAGGAGGGGGGCGGCGCCCCCCTTTCCTTCCTCTCTCCCTCCTTCTTCCCCCCTTCTCCTAATCCAACAAGGAAGGGAGGGAGTCCTACTCCCACCGGGAGTAGGACTCCTCCTAGCGCGCCTCCTCCTGGCCGGCCGCCTCTCCCCCCTTGCTCCTTTATATACGGGGGCAGGGGCACCCCAGAGCAACAACAATTGATCATTGATCTCTTAGCCGTGTGCGGTGCCCCCCCACCAGAATCCACCTCGATAATATCGTAGCGGTGCTTAGGCGAAGCCCTGCGTCGGTAGAACATCATCATCGTCACCACGCCGTCGTGCTGACGAAACTCTCCCTCAAAGCTCGGCTGGATCGGAGTTCGAGGGACGTCATCGAGCTGAACGTGTGCTGAACTCGGAGGTGCCGTGCGTTCGGTACTTGATCGGTCGGATCGTGAAGACGTACGACTACATCAACCGCGTTGTGCTAACGCTTCCGCTTTCGGTCTACGAGGGTACGTGGACAACACTCTCCCCTCTCGTTGCTATGCATCACCATGATCCTGTATGTGCGTAGGAATTTTTTTGAAATTACTACGATCCCCAACAGTGGCATCCGAGCCTGGATTTATGCGTAGATGTCATATGCACGAGTAGAACACAAGTGAGTTGTGGGCGATACAAGTCATACTGCTTACCAGCATGTCATACTTTGGTTCGGTGGTATTGTTGGATGAAGCGGCCCGGACCAACATTATGCGTACGCTTACGCGAGACTGGTTCTACCGATGTGCTTTGCACACAGGTGGCTGGCCGGTGTCAGTTTCTCCAACTTTAGTTGAACCGAGTGTGGCTACGCCCGGTCCTTGAGAAGGTTAAAACAGCACCAACTTGAAAAACTATCGTTGTGGTTTTGATGCGTAGGTAAGAACGGTTCTTGCTCAGCCCGTAGCAGCCACGTAAAACTTGCAACAACAAAGTAGAGGACGTCTAACTTGTTTTTGCAGGGCATGTTGTGATGTGATATGTGTTGGGAATCGTAGCATAATTTAAAATTTTCCTACGCTCACCAAGATGCATCTATGGAGTCTACTAGCAACGAGGGGAAAGGAGTGGATCTACATACCCTTGTAGATCGCGAGCGGAAGCGTTCCAATGAACGTGGATGACGGAGTCGTACTCGCCGTGATCCAAATCACCGATGACCGAGTGCCGAACGTACGGCACCTCCGCGTTCAACACACGTACGGTGCAGAGACGTCTCCTCCTTCTTGATCCAGCAAGGGGGAAGGAGAGGTTGATGGAGATCCAACAGCACGACGGCGTGGTGGTGGATGTAGCGGGTCTCCGGCAGGGCTTCGCCGAGCTTCTGCGAGAAAGAGAGAGGTGTTGCAGGGGAGGAGGGAGGCGCCCAAGGCTTAGATGTTGCTGCCCTCCCTTCCCCCCACTATATATAGGGCCAAGGGAGAGGGGGGGCGCAGCCTTGCCCCTTCCTCCAAGGAAGGGTGCGGCCAGGGGGGAGTCCTTCCCCCCCAAGGCACCTCGGAGGTGCCTTCCCCCTTTAGGACTCTCCCTTCTTTCTTATCTCTTGCGCATGGGCCTCTTGGGGCTGGTGCCCTTGGCCCATATAGGCCAAGGCGCACCCCTTACAGCCCATGTGGCCCCCCGGGGCTGGTGGGCCCCCTTGGTGGACCCCCGGACCCCTTTCGGCACTCCCGGTACAATACCGATAAAGTGCGAAACTTTTCCGGCGACCAAAATAAGACTTCCCATATATAAATCTTTACCTCCGGACCATTCCGGAACTCCTCGTGACGTCCGGGATCTCATCCGGGACTCCGAACAACTTTCGGGTTTCCGCATACATATATCTCTACAACCCTAGCGTCACCGGACCTTAAGTGTGTAGACCCTACGGGTTCGGGAGACATGCAGACATGACCGAGACGCCTCTCCGGTCAATAACCAACAGCGGGATCTGGATACCCATGTTGGCTCCCACATGTTCCACGATGATATCATCGGATGAACCACGGTGTCGAGGATTCAATCAATCCGTATGCAATTCCCTTTGTCAATCGGTATGTTACTTGCCCGAGATTCGATCGTCGGTATCCCAATACCTTGTTCAATCTCGTTACCGGCAAGTCTCTTTACTCGTACCGCAATGCATGATCCCGTGACTAATGCCTTACTCACATTGAGCTCATTATGATGATGCATTACCGAGTGGGCCCAGAGATACCTCTCCGTCACACGGAGTGACAAATCCCAGTCTCGATCCGTGCCAACCCAACAGACACTTTCGGAGATACCCGTAATGCACCTTTATAGTCACCCAGTTACGTTGTGACGTTTGGCACACCCAAAGCACTCCTACGGTATCCGGGAGTTGCACGATCTCATGGTCTAAGGAAAAGATACTTGACATTGGAAAAGCTCTAGCAAACGAAACTACACGATCTTTTATGCTATGCTTAAGTTGGGTCTTGTCCATCACATCATTCTCCTAATGATGTGATCCCGTTATCAATGACATCCAATGTCCATAGTCAGGAAACCATGACTATCTGTTGATCAACGAGCTAGTCAACTAGAGGCTTACTAGGGACACGTTGTGGTCTATGTATTCACACATGTATTACGATTTCCGGACAATACAATTATAGCATGAATAATAGACAATTACCATGAACAAAGAAATATAATAATAACCATTTATTATTGCCTCTAGGGCATATTTCCAACAGTCTCCCACTTGCACTAGAGTCAATAATCTAGTTACATTGTGATGAATCGAACACCCATTGCGTCCTGGTGTTGATCATGTTTTGCCCTAGGGAGAGGTTTAGTCAACGGATCTGCTACATTCAGGTCCGTGTGTACTTTACAAATATCTATGTCTCCATTTTGAACACTTTCACGAATGGAGTTGAAGCGACGCTTGATATGCCTGGTCTTCCTGTGAAACCTGGGCTCCTTCGCAAGGGCAATAGCTCCAGTGTTGTCACAGAAGAGAGTCATCGGGCCCGACGCATTGGGAATCACCCCTAGGTCGGTAATGAACTCCTTCATCCAGACTGCTTCCTGTGCTGCCTCCGAGGCTGCCATGTACTCCGCTTCACATGTAGATCCCACCACGACGCTTTGCTTGCAACTGCACCAGCTTACTGCTCCTCCATTCAAAATATACACGTATCCGGTCTGTGACTTCGAGTCATCCAGATCTGTGTCGAAGCTAGCGTCGACGTAACCCTTTACGACGAGCTCTTCGTCACCTCCATAAACGAGAAACATATCCTTAGTCCTTTTCAGGTACTTCAGGATATTCTTGACCGCTGTCTAGTGTTCCTTGCCGGGATTACTTTGGTACCTACCTACCAAACTTACGGCAAGGTTTACATCAGGTCTGGTACACAACATGGCATACATAATAGACCCTATGGCCGAGGCATAGGGGATGACACTCATCTCTTCTATATCTTCTGCCGTGGTCGGGCATTGAGCCGTGCTCAATTGCACACCTTGCAATACAGGCAAGAACCCCTTCTTGGACTGATCCATACTGAACTTCTTCAGTATCTTGTCAAGGTATGTACTCTGTGAAAGACCAATGAGGCGTCTTGATCTATCTCTATAGATCTTGATGCCTAATATATAAGCAGCTTCTCCAAGGTCCTTCATTGAAAAACACTTATTCAAATAGGCCTTTATACTTTCCAAGAATTCTATATCATTTCCCATCAATAATATGTCATCCACATATAATATGAGAAATGCTACAGAGCTCCCACTCACTTTCTTGTAAACACAGGCTTCTCCATAAGTCTGTGTAAACCCAAACGCTTTGATCATCTCATCAAAGCGAATGTTCCAACTCCGAGATGCTTGCACCAGCCCATAGATTGAGCGTTGGAGCTTGCATACTTTGTTAGCATTCTTAGGATCGACAAAACCTTCCGGCTGCATCATATACAACTCTTCCTTAAGGAAGCCGTTAAGGAATGCCGTTTTGACGTCCATCTGCCATATCTCATAATCATAGTATGCGGCAATTGCTAACATGATTCGGACGGACTTCAGCTTCGCTACAGGTGAGAAAGTCTCATCGTAGTCAACCCCTTGAACTTGTCGATAACCCTTAGCGACAAGTCGAGCTTTGTAGATGGTCACATTACCATCTGCGTCCGTCTTCTTCTTAAAGATCCATTTGTTTTATATGGCTCGCCGCTCATCGGGCAAGTCAGTCAAAGTCCATACTTTGTTTCCATACATGGATTCTATCTCGGATTTCATGGCTTCTAGCCATTTGTCGGAATCCGGGCCCGCCATCGCTTCTTCATAGTTCGAAGGTTCACCGTTGTCTAACAACATGATTTCCAGGACAGGGTTGCCGTACCACTCTGGTGCGAAACGTGTCCTTGTGGACCTACGAAGTTCAGTGGCAACTTGGTCCGAAGCTTCATGATCATCATCATTAACTTCCTCTCCAGTCGGTGTAGGCACCACAGGAACATTTTCCCGCGCTGTGCTACTTTCCGGTTCGGAAGGGGTGACTATCACCTCATCAAGTTCCACTTTCCTCCCACTCAATTCTTTCGAGAGAAACTCCTTCTCCAGAAAGGACCCGTTCCTGGCAACGAAGATTTTGCCTTCGGATCTGAGGTAGAAGGTATACCCAATAGTTTCCTTAGGGTATCCTATGAAGACGCATTTTTCCGACTTGGGTTTGAGCTTTTCAGGTTGAAGTTTCTTGACATAAGCATCGCATCCCCAAACTTTTAGAAACGACAGCTTAGGTTTCTTGCCAAACCATAATTCATACGGTGTCGTCTCAACGGATTTCGACGGAGCCCTATTTAAAGTGAATGCGGCAGTCTCTAAAGCATAACCCCAAAATGAGAGCGGTAAATCGGTAAGAGACATCATAGATCGCACCATATCCAATAGAGTGCGATTACGACGTTCGGACACACCATTTTTCTGAGGTGTTCCAGGCGGCGTGAGTTGTGAAACTATTCCACATTTCCTTAAGTGTGTACCAAACTCGTGACTTAAATATTCTCCACCACGATCTGATCGTAGGAATTTTATTCTCCTGTCACGTTGATTCTCAACCTCACTCTGAAATTCTTTGAACTTTTCAAAGGTTTCAGACTTGTGTTTCATCAGGTAGACATATCCATATCTACTTAAATCATCAGTGAGAGTGAGAACATAACGATATCCTCCGCGAGCCTCAACACTCATTGGACCACACACATCGGTATGTATGATTTCCAATAAGTTGGTTGCTCGCTCCATTGTTCCGGAGAACGGAGTCTTGGTCATCTTACCCATGAGGCATGGTTCGCACGTGTCAAATGATTCGTAATCAAGAGACTCCAAAAGTCCATCTGCATGGAGCTTCTTCATGCGCTTGACACCAATGTGACCAAGGCGGCAGTGCCACAAGTATGTGGGACTATCGTTATCAACTTTACATCTTTTGGTATTCACACTATGAACATGTGTAACATCACGTTCGAGATTCATCAAAAATAAACCATTGACCAGCGGGGCATGACCATAAAACATCTCTCTCAAATAAATAGAACAACCATTATTCTCGGATTTAAATGAGTAGCCATCTCGAATTAAACGAGATCCAGACACAATGTTCATGCTCAAAGCTGGCACTAAATAACAATTATTGAGGTTTAAAACTAATCCCGTGGGTAGATGCAGAGGTAGCGTGCCGACGGCGATCACATCGACCTTGGAACCATTCCCGACGCGCATTGTCACCTCGTCCTTTGCCAGTCTCCGTTTATTCCGTAGTTCCTGCTTTGAGTTACAAATATGAGCAACCGCACCGGTATCAAATACCCAGGAGCTACTACGAGTACTGGTAAGGTACACATCAATTACTTGTATATCACATATACCTTGGGTGTTGCCGGCCTTCTTCTTGTCCGCTAAATATTTGGGGCAGTTCCGCTTCCAGTGACCACTTCCCTTGCAATAAAAGCACTCAGTCTCGGGCTTGGGTCCATTCTTTGACTTCTTCCCGGTAACTGGCTTACCGGGCGCGGCAACTCCCTTGCCGTCCTTCTTGAAGTTCTTCTTACCCTTGCCCTTCTTGAACTTAGTGGTTTTATTCACCATCAACACTTGATGTTCTTTTCTGATCTCTACCTCAGCTGATTTCAGCATTGAATATACCACGGGAATGGTCTTTTCCATCCCCTGCATATTGTAGTTCATCACAAAGCTCTTGTAGCTTGGTGGAAGCGACTGGAGGATTCTGTCAATGACCGCGTCATCCGGGAGATTAACTCCCAGCTGAGACAAGCGGTTGTGCAACCCAGACATTCTGAGTATGTGCTCACTAACAGAACTGTTCTCCTCCAATTTACAGCTGAAGAACTTGTCGGAGACATCATATCTCTCGACCCGGGCATGAGCTTGGAAAACTAGTTTCAGCTCCTCGAACATCTCATATGCTCCATGTTTCTCAAAACGCTTTTGGAGACCCGGTTCTAAGTTGTAAAGCATGCCGCACTGAACGAGGGAGTAATCATCAGCACGTGATTGCCAAGCGTTCATAACGTCTTGGTTCTGTGGGATTGGTGCATCACCTAGCGGTGCTTCTAAGACATAATCTTTCTTGGCTACTATAAGGATGAGCCTCAGGTTCCGGACCCAGTCCGTATAGTTGCTGCCATCATCTTTCAGCTTGGTTTTCTCTAGGAACGCATTGAAATTGAGGACAACGTTGGCCATTTGATCTACAATACATAGTGTAAAGATTTTAGACTAAGTTCATGATAATTGTGTTCATCTAATCAAATTATTTAATGAACTCCCACTCAGATAGACATCCCTCTAGTCATCTAAGTGAAACATGATCCGAGTTTAACTAGGCCGTGTCCGATCATCACGTGAGACGGACTAGTCAAGCTCGGTGAACATCTCCATGTTGATCGTATCTTCTATACGACTCATGCTCGACCTTTCGGTCCTCCGTGTTCCGAGGCCATGTCTGTACATGCTAGGCTCGTCAAGTCAACCTAAGTGTATTGCGTGTGTTCCGAGGCCATGTCTGTACATGCTAGGCTCGTCAACACCCGTTGTATTCGAACGTAAGAATCTATCACACCCGATCATCACGTGGTGCTTCGAAACGACGAACCTTCGCAACGGTGCACAGTTAGGGTGAACACTTTCTTGAAATTATTATAAGGGATCATCCTACTTGCTACCGTCGTTCTAAGCAAATAAGATGCAAAAACATGATAAACATCACATGCAATCAAATAGTGACATGATATGGCCAATATCATCATGCTCCTTTGATCTCCATCTTCGGGGCACCATGATCATCTTTGTCACCGGCATGACACCATGATCTCCATCATCATGATCTCCATCATTGTGTCTTCATGAAGTCGTCACGCCAACGATTACTTCTACTTCTATGGCTAACGCGTTTAGCAACAAAGTAAAGTAATTTACATGGCGTTATTCAATGACACGCAGGTCATACAAAATAATAAAGACAACTCCTATGGCTCATGCCGGTTGTCATAATCATCGACATGCAAGTCGTGATTCCTATTACAAGAATATGATCAATCTCATACATCACATATATCATTCATCACATCTTCTGGCCATATCACATCACATAGCACTTGCTGCAAAAACAAGTTAGACGTCCTCTAATTGTTGTTGCAAGTTTTTACGTGGTTTGTAGGTTTATAGCAAGAACGTTTCTTACCTACGTATGACCACAACGTGATTTGCCAATTTCTATTTACCCTTCATAAGGACCCTTTTCATCGAATCCGTTCCGACTAAAGTAGGAGAGACAGACACCCGCTAGCCACCTTATGCAACTTATGCATGTCAGTCGGTGGAACCTGTCTCACGTAAGAGTACGTGTAAGGTCGGTCCGGGCCGCTTCATCCTACAATGCCGCCGAAACAAGAAAAGACTAGTAGCGGCAAGAAGAATTGGCAAACTCAACGCCCACAACTACTTTGTGTTCTACTCGTGCATAGTAACTACGCATAGACCTGGCTCTGATACCACTGTTGGGAATCGTAGCATAATTTAAAATTTTCCTACGCTCACCAAGATGCATCTATGGAGTCTACTAGCAACGAGGGGAAAGGAGTGGATCTACATACCCTTGTAGATCGCGAGCGGAAGCGTTCCAATGAACGTGGATGACGGAGTCGTACTCGCCGTGATCCAAATCACCGATGACCGAGTGCCGAACGTACGGCACCTCCGCGTTCAACACACGTACGGTGCAGCGACGTCTCCTCCTTCTTGATCCAGCAAGGGGGAAGGAGAGGTTGATGGAGATCCAACAGCACGACGGCTGGGTGGTGGATGTAGCGGGTCTCCGGCAGGGCTTCGCCGAGCTTCTGCGAGAAAGAGAGAGGTGTTGCAGGGGAGGAGGGAGGCGCCCAAGGCTTAGATGTTGCTGCCCTCCCTTCCCCCCACTATATATAGGGCCAAGGGAGAGGGGGGGCGCAGCCTTGCCCCTTCCTCCAAGGAAGGGTGCGGCCAGGGGGGAGTCCTTCCCCCCCAAGGCACCTCGGAGGTGCCTTCCCCCTTTAGGACTCTCCCTTCTTTCTTATCTCTTGCGCATGGGCCTCTTGGGGCTGGTGCCCTTGGCCCATATAGGCCAAGGCGCACCCCTTACAGCCCATGTGGCCCCCCGGGGCTGGTGGGCCCCCTTGGTGGACCCCCGGACCCCTTTCGGCACTCCCGGTACAATACCGATAAAATGCGAAACTTTTCCGGCGACCAAAATAAGACTTCCCATATATAAATCTTTACCTCCGGACCATTCCGGAACTCCTCGTGACGTCCGGGATCTCATCCGGGACTCCGAACAACTTTCGGGTTTCCGCATACATATATCTCTACAACCCTAGCGTCACCGGACCTTAAGTGTGTAGACCCTACGGGTTCGGGAGACATGCAGACATGACCGAGACGCCTCTCCGGTCAATAACCAACAGCGGGATCTGGATACCCATGTTGGCTCCCACATGTTCCACGATGATATCATCGGATGAACCACGGTGTCGAGGATTCAATCAATCCGTATGCAATTCCCTTTGTCAATCGGTATGTTACTTGCCCGAGATTCGATCGTCGGTATCCCAATACCTTGTTCAATCTCGTTACCGGCAAGTCTCTTTACTCGTACCGCAATGCATGATCCCGTGACTAACGCCTTACTCACATTGAGCTCATTATGATGATGCATTACCGAGTGGGCCCAGAGATACCTCTCCGTCACACGGAGTGACAAATCCCAGTCTCGATCCGTGCCAACCCAACAGACACTTTCGGAGATACCCGTAATGCACCTTTATAGTCACCCAGTTACGTTGTGACGTTTGGCACACCCAAAGCACTCCTACGGTATCCGGGAGTTGCACGATCTCATGGTCTAAGGAAAAGATACTTGACATTGGAAAAGCTCTAGCAAACGAAACTACACGATCTTTTATGCTATGCTTAAGTTGGGTCTTGTCCATCACATCATTCTCCTAATGATGTGATCCCGTTATCAATGACATCCAATGTCCATAGTCAGGAAACCATGACTATCTGTTGATCAACGAGCTAGTCAACTAGAGGCTTACTAGGGACACGTTGTGGTCTATGTATTCACACATGTATTACGATTTCCGGACAATACAATTATAGCATGAATAATAGACAATTACCATGAACAAAGAAATATAATAATAACCATTTATTATTGCCTCTAGGGCATATTTCCAACAATATGGTTAAGGCATGATGCTAAATTTTATTGTATGAAATGATCATGTTTTGTAACCGAGTTATCGGCAACTGGCAGGAGCCATATGGTTGTCGCTTTATTGTATGCAATGCAAACGCCCTGTAATGCTTTACTTTATCACTAAGCGGTAGCGATAGTCGTGGAAGCAAAGTTGTGGAAGCGGTAGCGATAGTACCTGATAGTATTTTGCTTGTCTATGTTGATTATAGATAGATGGCCCGTGATGTTGTTCCGTTGAATTTTAATGTGTTCCTTGAGAAAGCAAAGTTGAAAGATGATGGTAGCAATTACACGGACTGGGTCCGTAACTTGAGGATTATCCTCATTGCTGCACAGAAGAATTACGTCCTGGAAGCACCGCTAGGTGCCAGACCTGCTGCAGGAGCAACACCAGATGTTATGAACGTCTGGCAGAGCAAAGCTGATGACTACTCGATAGTTCAGTGTGCCATGCTTTACGGCTTAGAACCGGGACTTCAATGACGTTTTGAACATCATGCAACATATGAGATGTTCCAGGAGTTGAAGTTAATATTTCAAGCAAATGCCCGGATTAAGAGATATGAAGTCTCCAATAAGTTCTACAGCTGTAAGATGGAGGAGAATAGTTCTGTCAGTGAGCATATACTCAAAATGTCTGGGTATAACAATCACTTGATTCAACTGGGAGTTAATCTTCCGGATGATAGCGTCATTGACAGAATTCTTCAATCACTGCCACTAAGCTACAGTACAAGAGCTTCGTGATAAACTATAACATGCAAGGGATGGATAAGTCAATTCCCGAGCTCTTCGCAATACTAAAGGCTGCGAAGGTAGAAATCAAGAAGGAGCATCAAGTGTTGATGGTCAACAAGACCACCAGTTTCAAGAAAAAGGGCAAAGGGAAGAAGAAGGGGAACTTCAAGAAGAATAGCAAACAAGTTTCTGCTCAGGAGAAGAAACCCAAGTCTGGACCTAAGCCTGAGACTGAGTGCTTCTACTGCAAACAGACTGGTCACTGGAAGCGGAACTGCCCCAAGTATTTGGCGGATAAGAAGGATGGCAAGGTGAACAAAGGTATATGTGATATACATGTTATTGATGTGTACCTTACTAATGCTCGCAGTGCCACCTCAGTATTTGATACTGGTTCTGTTGCTAATATTTGCAACTCGAAACAAGGACTACAGATTAAGCGAAGATTGGCTAAGGATGAGGTGACGATGCGCGTGGGAAATGGTTCCAAAGTCGATGTGATCGCGGTCGGCACGCTACCTCTACATCTACCTTTGGGATTAGTTTTAGACCTGAATAATTGTTATTTGGTGCCAGCGTTGAGCATGAACATTATATCTGGATCTTGTTTGATGCGAGACGGTTATTCATTTAAATCAGAGAATAATGGTTGTTCTATTTATATAATTAATATCTTTTATGGTCATGCACCCTTGAAGAGTGGTCTATTTTTGTTGAATCTCGATAGTAGTGATACACATATTCATAATATTGAAGCCAAAAGATGCAGAGTTGATAATGATAGTGCAACTTATTTGTGGCATTGCCGTTTAGGTCATATCGGTGTAAAGTGCATGAAGAAACTCCATATTGATGGACTTTTGGAACCACTTGATTATGAATCACTTGGTACTTGCGAACCGTGCCTCATGGGCAAGATGACTAAAACGCCATTCTCCGGAACTATGGAGCGAGCAACAGATTTGTTGGAAATCATACATACAGATGTATGTGGTCCGATGAATATTGAGGCTCGCGGCGGGTATCGTTATTTTCTCACCTTCACAGATGATTTAAGCAGATATGGGTATATCTACTTAATGAAACATAAATCTGAAACATTTGAAAAGTTCAAAGAATTTCAGAGTGAAGTTGAAAATCATCGTAACAAGAAAATAAAGTTTCTACGATCTGATTGTGGACGAGAATATTTGAGTTATGAGTTTGGTCTTCATTTGAAACAATGCGGAATAGTTTCGCAACTCAGGCCACCCGGAACACCACAGCGTAATGGTGTGTCCGAATGTCGTAATCGTACTTTACTAGATATGGTGCGATCTATGATGTCTCTTACTGATTTACCGCTATCGTTTTGGGGTTATGCTTTAGAGACGGCTGCATTCACGTTAAATAGGGTACCATCAAAATCCGTTGAGACGACGCCTTATGAACTGTGGTTTGGCAAGAAAGCAAAGTTGTCGTTTCTTAAAGTTTGGGGCTGCATTGCTTATGTGAAAAAGCTTCAACCTGATAAGCTCGAACCCAAATCAGAAAAATGTGTCTTCATAGAATACCCAAAAGAGACTGTTGGGTACACCTTCTATCACTGATCCGAAGGCAAGACTTTTGTTGCTAAATTTGGAATCTTTCTAGAGAAGGAGTTTCTCTCGAAAGAAGTGAGTGGGAGGAAAGTAGAACTTGATGAGGTAACTGTACCTGCTCCCTTATTGGAAAGTAGTTCATCACATAAACCGGTTCCTGTGACACCTACACCAATTAGTGAGGAAGTTAATGATGATGATCATGAAACTTCAGATCAAGTTGTTACTGAACCTCGTAGGTCAACCAGAGTAAGATCCGCACCAGAGTGGTACGGTAAACCTGTTCTGGAGGTTATGTTACTAGACCATGACGAACCTACGAACTATGAAGAAGCGATGGTGAGCCTAGATTCCGCAAAATGGCTTGAGGCCATGAAATCTGAGATGGGATCCATGTATGAGAACAAAGTGTAGACTTTGGTTGACTTGCCCGATGATCGGCAAGCCATTGAGAATAAATGGATCTTCAAGAAGAAGACTGACGCTGACGGTAATGTTACTGTCTATAAAGCTCGACTTGTTGCGAATTGTAAAGGATAAATTAAATACTACTGGTCCAAGTTTAAAATAGGTCAACGGCATTTTGGATACTCAAATAATGTTGGCTCTTATAAGATAATTAATTTGTGAATATTTCAACCCAACGAACATTTTTGTTTGAAAATTTGAAGAGATGATAAATTGACCTGCATTTTATATTTAAATTTGACTTGAGTTTTAATCAAGTGGTAATTGGCTTAGCAAAAGGGTGATGGCATGGCATCACTAGGGTGAGGTTACTGTAGCATAACACTGGGGGTGTTACAAATCTCCTCCACTACAAGAAATCTCGTCCCGAGATTTAAGTGGGGAAGTAAGGAGTAACTCCGGGAGAACTGACCCTTATAGGGTTAATTATCTGGTGAACAATTCAGGGAATGAGGCAGACGTATCTCTCGAGTTGAAACTTAATAAAACATCGTGAGCAAGTATGAAGGTACAATAGGAAGTTTCAAGTGAATGGACAAACGATTATACCTGAACAGAGTGTGAGAAAGGGGTTCAGAGCATCGAAATAGATCATCTCTCGGAAGGTGGCTCATGGCATGATACGAAGCCAAATGCAAGAATATTTCGGAATCAAAGATATACAGGAGAGTCAGGTTTCGATCCTGTGGAACTGTGGGTTATGGGCCCACCATGTGGGTTAAAGGTAGAAAGGGGGATGACATCTTGCATGGTCATGATAGTAAGGCATGTCAGGGATAGCCTGTCAGTTATGTTGGCAACAACGTCGGTACCAAGGGCGAGGAACCAAGAGAACCGTTTTCCTGCTCGCAAGGCGAGGCGGACCAATAGGCAAAGTTCTCGTCCATTGGTGGTTACCGAAATGTCATCAATAACAGTAACAGGGTCTTACTAACTGTGTTGTACACCGAGGTGTTTACATAAGCAGGGAAATATTACTGCTTATATCATATAGATCACAAGAAAGATTAACAAAACAATGGAAAGGAAAAATGTGATTATCAGATTAAACACAAGTATTTGGAGTGTATCCTTCACAAGAACAAGCAGAGCAGGATATACATGAAAGGGCAGCAAGTAGATAACCACTTTGGTAAAGGGGGCGAGGAAATTCATGAGGTTACCCATACAACAGTGTTTGGATAGGTGATCAAGAAACATTTAGCATTGTGCCTCCAATGTTCTTAATGATGTTCGGAGTACCACAGCCATGCTTCGGGATAGCATTGACATGGTCATCAGGTAAAGATCGGACCTTGGGAACACAAAGGATCCATCAGGAATTTCTAGAACATCTCATGCAATTTTTTTCAGGAAAAAGATGAGGATGTGGCCGATGGGTTAAGCAGCAATCCATCGACATGTCAAAAAGATGTGTTTCCAAAATTTTATATGAACATGTTTTTGTTGGGGGAAGGCAAGAATGTTGTCGATGATAACCCAAATCATCGAAGGTCAAGGATGGTATTTCTCATCACGAATTCGATTGATATGCTGGAAGAGCTCAGAATGTTGACGATGATCATGACACATTTGTCGAGAGATTTCATGAAGATGTAATCAATCATCGATGACATCAAGTCAAAGGAATGATGAAGCGAAAGGTTATTGGAACCACGGGTACGACACAAACTCGAAATCAAGCTTGCTGTTCAAGGCGAAATGATATGATGAGGAAGATCGACCTAGGCTTAGCTCATCGTCGAAAATTTTGTTCCGAGAAGAAGGACTAGGTAGCATAGTTAAAATTTAGCACGATAATGATATAGCCGATCAGGCTAGGAATGACTTGAAGGATTATTAAACTCGTAAGCAACGAAATTTACTTAAGAGTTATTGAATCGGAGTGTGGGATCGATTCTCTTATCGGTGTTCTCGAGTGACTGATAACTCAGAACCCGGGGGAAAATCTGAAATCGAGGAGAAGTAATACTAGATGAATACTCATTGGAAGCAACTCAGTTATTTGATATTCTCGAGATACCAGGGGTAATACTCGATGGTAGACCATATTAGAGTTTGGACATGTGTATTGATATGCAGAAGGCAAGCACTTCAACTTGTCCGAGAAAGGGGATCAAAGAAGACAATCTTGGTTGGAACCACGATTGCAAAGGCCAAAATCACAGATACAAGATCAAGGTCGACTCCCACTTCTCCAATGCATAACCTTTCATTCACTTCTCACATTCAATGAAGTTGTAGTGTTGAAATTTTATCTGGCAAAAAGTCAGAAGAGTATGACTCGTGAAAACTCTTGGGTTCACACGGATTAGGGAAGGCATAGGTTCAACCCATAGGGGCATCTTAGGACAATATACCGCGAATTTCAAGAATAATTGACGCAAGTTCGAAGGTAGAGTATGGCTGACAAAAGCAGAGGATACATATTTACCAAAGGCATTATGTATCAGGGGAAGAGCCCACAAGGTTGGTGGATATGAAGGACACTTTCGGATAATAATCTACCAAAGGATCTGGCGGTCAACAAGGATCTGATAGATGTGAGTAACGATACTCAATGAGAAGAAGAAAGAATGCAAAGGCATCAAATTATAGAAATTTTAGGATAATTTCAAAGCTTCAATACAAAGGAATTATGATACCCAGATCGGTGTATCGGAATCAGATGCTATGATTAGGTACGAGTATGTTGAATAGGATTAGATGGGCAATCAATCACGGTTTGATTTGCCGAGAACCAGCTCATGTCCGGAATGACGTCTGAGCTGGAAGAACAATTTCCAGGGAACAACTGATGTGCATTCACACACAAGTTGAATCGACAGGGTAAGGACGACAATCGCAAAGGATCTTAATGAAAATTGCTAGACATATGGAATTAACCAAAATGCAAGCAGGTAAGGAAGAACAAGAGCAATAGGCTACTAAGGATTTTCAGAAGATCGTATAGTATTTCGAAGAATTTTGTGAAACACAAGAACAACTAGGGATGAGCGAATACTCGATAAGTGCGAGGAATTATCCATAGGGGTATTCATGTGGTAAAGAACTGCAAGGTAGTAAGCTCAAAGGATTCTCGGGGCAACGGAGAGTATTTCGGGGCATCTTGTAATAACAAGAGCAATTGGAAAAGAAGGTTTGGACGGCAAGTGTACGTGGCTATCCATAGGGATTCATCAGTGGTAGGGAATTGCAACGGCGAAGGGCACAAGGGTCTCGGGAAAACATTGAAGAGTATCTTCGGAATCTTCTGGTGCACCAACTGACCATCTGGAATGAGGGGCTCTCCGGGAGGAAGTAGTTACGAGAACCTAAGGTTAGAGTTAGTAAAAACATTTAACCCGAATAGAAGAGAGATCAGAGTCCCAGAGTATAGACGAGGAATAAAAAGATCCTAATACCACCCAATGGCGACGTGGGCCCGTAAGACACACAGCCATGTTAGTAAAACAGTTTTGGACGACTAGACTCAACTTCGGCAAAGGAGTTGGAAAGGGGGCTACCTACAGGCCGTCGGCTCTGATACCAACTTGTGACGCCCTTGATTCAATCGTACACTAATCATACACGCAAATGTGTACGATCAAGATCAAGGACTCACGGGAAGATATCACAACACAACTCTAGACACAAATTAAAATAATACAAGCTTTATATTATAAGCCAGGGGCCTCGAGGGCTCGAATATACAAGAGTCAGCGGATGGAACAATATCTGAGTACAGACATGAGTTAGACAAGTTTGCCTTAAGAAGGCTAGCACAAAAGCAACAACGATCGAAAAGGCAAGGCCTCCTGCCTGGGAGCCTCCTAACTACTCCTGGTCGTCGGTGGTCTCCACGTAGTAGCAGGCATCGGCGGTGGCATCTGGCTCCTGGGCTCCGACATCTGGTTGCATCAAACGGAAAGAAGAAGAAAGGGGGAAAAGGGGGAGCAAAGCAACTGTGAGTACTCATCCAAAGTACTCGCAAACAAGGATCTACACTACATATGCAACATTATCAAAGGAAGGCTGTATATGTGGACTGGGCTGCAGAAATGCCAGAATAGAGGGGAGAGCCTAGTCCTATCGAAGACTAGCATCTTTTGGAAACCACCATCTTGCAGCAATAGGAGGGAGTAGAGTAGCATAAAGTAAAGTAGTAGCAGTGTTATCAACCTCGACCAGAGATCCTTTCTCGACTCCCTGCGAGAAAGCAATCCCGGAGCCATACTATCCACTTCTCATAATAATCCAATTCTCATCACAAGTATCCAGTTCTAGTTGTATCGATCGGGATACAACTCCAAGTGTCCGTTACCGTAGGACAGGCTATCGATAGATGTTTTGTTCCCTGCAGGGGTGCACCAACTTACCCACCACGCTTGATTAACTCCAGCCGGACACACTTTCCTGGGTCATGCCCAGCCTCGGCCAAACAATACGCCGCAACCCGACCTAGGCTTAATAGAGAGGTCAGCACGCCGGACTAAACCTATGCCCCCAGGGGTCATGGGCCATCTCCCCGGGAACTCCTGCACGTTGCGTACGCGGCTGGTGAGCAGACCTAGCTACCTCCTTCAAAAAGGCAGGTGCTTACGCAGTCAACCCGGCGCACGCCGTTCAGTCGCTGACGTCTATTAAGCTTCGGCTGATGCATACGACGCAGAACGCCCATAGTGCTATCAGGCCAGAGGCCCCTCGGATCAAATATCCAAATCGTAGTGGATTAGGAGCACGCGGTAACAAGCAGAGACTCACGAAAGATGTGACCCCGTTGCCCCGTCTTGAGGACTTGCGGCAAGGGCTAAGAATGCCCGGCCACGCCTCGTAAGTATCTCGCGGGCACCTTCCAGGTCAACCCGACTCCACATCACTCGCGGGTACCCCTCAGGGTCGACCCGACTTTCCAAGTAACACTTGTAAAGTCCAAGTATCCGTGTGTCCAAACATAAGGGGAAAACCAGAGGAATCACCCCCGGTGAATTCCACTCGACGTAATCATCAAGTTGAACGTAAGAGGAACCACCCCCGAGGTTCACACTTGAGGGGTTGCACGATAGAGTCGTATCAAAAGTGGTAAGGCGGAATCACCCCCGATGACCACGACCGAATAGCTATAATACAGGGTTAACATCAGAAGTGCTGTAGAGGTCTCACCCTCGGCACTCGATAGTAACCCAGTAGTGTCGAGCAACTAAGGGGAAAGTGATGTGCGATGCCGGGGCCTGGTCTTCGATCCCGTTGATCGGGTCTTCAATGATGAAGCAGGGGCAACAAGGACAAGGTGGGGGTCACTGATGGATCACTAACCAACCTATACTAAGCAGTTTAGGATAAGCAGGTAGGTAACAATGAGCAGGTTACAAAAGCAGGCTATGCATCAGAATAGGAGCAAACAATAACAGTAGCAAAATCTAATGCAAGCATGAGAGAATGGAATGGGCGATATTGGGATGATCAAAGGGGGGGGGGCTTGCCTGGTTGCTCAGACGAGAAGGAGGGGTCGTTGGTGACGTAGTCGATCACAGGGGCATCAGCATAGTCACGGGGTTTACCGAAGAGAAGAGGGGGGAGAAACAGTAAATACATAGCAAACAAGTGCATAACAGGACAACAGGCAGAGCTAGGCGTGTTCTAACGCGGTGCTACACGATACCGGTGAAGGGGGAAGTCAACAGGGAATGTTTTCCCGGTTCCGGACCTGTGTCAGACAGATGAATGGAGGGGGAAAGATCCATGTTCAGATAGTTAGAGGCATGTGACACATGAATGGACCGTGTATTCGGATTCGTTGGATTTTTCTGATCAACTTTCATGTAGAAAACATTTTCATCCGAGTTAGAGTTTATTTTCTATGAATTTACAAAGATTAAATGATTTTCTAATCTCCTGATTTTAATTTAATTCAAGAATATTAATAAACAGAAACTGCTAGGTGCACCCGGTGCATGCACCGAGAGTGGCTGACAGGTGGGGTCAGTCATCTGCCCCGTCAGGAGTTGACTGGTCCACGGTTGACTAGTCAAAGGAGGCCCTGGGACCCGCATGTCATTGGCAGAGGCAACTAACAGTGTTTATATAATTTATTTAACCTAATTAGACAGAGATGGCCCACATGTCATAACCTACCGTTTAATCAAATTAGTTAACCGGGTGGGGCCCAGTGTCAGTGGGTTAGAGGGGGATTAGTTTAGTGGGGTGGGGGTTACTTAGCCCCTAATTAAGCCAGGGGGGCCATTGGCAGTGGCCGAGCCGGCCACGGCAAGGCAAGGCACGCCCGACCGCTCCAGAGGAGCGCCGGCGGCCAACGCGCAGAGCGCCGAGGAGGGGGAGCAGGACGCGGCCCGGCGCCAGCGCGGGGAGCACGAGAGGGACGCCGGCGCGCGCGCGAGGGAGTGGGGGGAACGGCGGGCGCGGGAGGAACTGGGCGGGCTGCGGCAGTGGCCGAAGCAACAGCGGGCGGAGGCGGGGTTCCGGCGGGCGGCACCTGGCGGGCGCTGCCGCGAGCACGGCGGGGCGGAGCCGGCGAGCAGCACGGCAGGGCCACGGGCGGCTACAGGGGTGTGTAGGCGAGCGCGTGCGGTGACGGCGGCAGCAGCAACCGCATCAGTAGCAGAGGGGCGGACGGGCACGCGGGTCACGGGCGAGGCGCAAGCAGCACTAAGAGGCGGCAGCAAGAGCAGTAACGCGGCGGCTCGAGCAGCAGTGCAGCGGCATTAGCGTGCAGGAGCGGCAGCGGACGCGGCGGAGCAGCAGAGCTACGGCCGGAATACGGCGACTATTGCGACGCGATACGGCTCAAATTCGAGGCAATTCTAGAGGGGAAAAGTGAGGCTTCTCATAGCGAACGTGTTGCGGGTCGAGGTAGCCGGAGAGGGACGAGGCCGAGCGAATCGACGGGAATTTGTGGCGGCGCCCGAGGTCGAAGAAGTGACGATGGCGTCGGCTTGGCGAAGCTCCTGCTCGTGTGGGTTGGCGTGGATGTCGAGGATGTCGATGCGCATCTCCTGGACCAACACAGCTGACGCGCGATGGCCGGTGGCCGTGGTAGTCTGCGACGGCGTGCGCTGGCTCCGCTCGGTGGAGCTTCAGATCGAGAAAAGAGGAAAGGGGGGGGGGGGGGGGGGGGGGGGGTGAGGGACAGAGAGCTAGGGTTCGAGGGGGGGTCGCGGAGATGCTCTTATCCGACGGGGATACGACGGGGAGGCGCGGGATGGCCGCCCCGTGGCTATCCGGCCATGGACGACGCTCCTGCGTCCACGGGGTGCGTGGTGAACAACGCGAGGGGGATGACCGGGGATGGGCTTGGCCTGGTACAGTGTACGTTCTGGGCTTGATGAACAGAGGGGTTCTCTCTATTTTTCATTTTTCTTTTATCTTTCTCGGTTTCTTTTATTCTTTTCTGCCTTGGATTAATTTGGGCTACCAAATGACTTTTTTTATAGGTGCAACTTTGCGCATAATTAATAGATAGGATTTTGATGCAACATACAAGGTCTCAACTCATTTGGAAAACTTTCACCATTTATTTAAATTGTAAAGGATAAATTAAATACTACCGGTCCAAGTTTAAAATAGGTCAACGGCATTTTAGATACTCAAATAATGTTGGCTCTTATAAGATAATTAGTTTGTGAGTATTTCAACCCAACGAACATTTTTGTTTGAAAATTTGAAGAGATGATAAATTGACCTGCATTTTATATTTGAATTTGACTTGAGTTTAATCAAGTGGTAATTGGCTTAGCAAAAGGGTGATGGCATGGCATCACTAGGGTGAGGTTACTGTAGCATAACACTGGGGGTGTTACATCTATGGTCTACGATCTACGAATAGGAATAAGAAAGTTCATATAATCCGACGAACAAAGAATGTAGCTAACAATACCAACAGCACTACATTACAATTTGGGCGTGAACTCTGGTTTAAAATATTGGCTCTTACTATGAATCCCAGTAAACAATCTACGAATAAGAAAGTGCATACAATATATGATATACAAATCCTAGCCATAACGCTACCAACAAAAAAATGTAATAGAACACAATACGAATCACAAGCAATCTACGATCTACAAACCGTAGACGTAACCACCTAACCCCGTACTCCTAACTCTAACCCTAGCTCCCCAACCAATGTGTGTGACAGCCAGACCGTGGGTGTTGCTGGAGGCCGCAGCCGTTGGTGTGGGTGACGGTGGGGAAGACGAGATCGTATCGGATCCCATGGCGACAGCGACGGCGGGGCCGACGGGGGCGGCGAAGACGACGGCGGGGCCTTCAGAGCCGGTGAAGACGACGGCGAGGCAGAGGTGGCGGCGGCGCCAAGAGCGAGATCCATGGGGAAGAGTTGGGGTGAATGAGTGAGTGAAGGGTGTGGGGTAGGACGAGGTGCGCGTGGGTTGATAAAATGTTTTCGTGGTGCATGCGATGGGCGGTAACAAGCAACAACGCAGCTATGTTCTGCCAAAACTCAACATTTGGCAAGGATAACTAGTGGCGGGTGCTAGGCACAACTCGCCACTGCTTGGTCATCTACCAGTGGCGAGCGATAGGTAGGTAGAGCCCGTCACCGCTGAGTTACGCAAACAATCCCGCCTGGGAGGTTATAAGTTCAGCGGGCGATGAGTTCGGCCCGCCACAGTTAAGCTCTTAGTTGTGGCGGCCAATTTTTACTATCTGCCACAGTTACGCTCTTAGCTGTGGCAGCCAATTTTAGCTACCCGCCACTGCTTGTTTTCCAAAACAGTTGTGGCGGGTGCCCCGCCTCACCGGCCACTCATTTGGGTTCACCTATAAGCCCTTTTCCAGTAGTGTGAGTATGCATTGTCAAATTTCCTTTTGTGCTTGCTTGAAAAAGGATTCACGACAAAGTTTTATTTTGGATCCCAGACTCTGATAAGTCTTGGTTTTTGAAAATTCTGAAATTAATGTTTGAGGTATAAATAAAGTATGACTTTTTTTTGGACATTCACGTATAGATATGATCTTTGCACCTATAAATTTCCATGTAATTTATGTTTTTGTACAAACATACATACACAAAAGAGGCACTACATGGATTTAGAAATAACAAACAGTACATGCACGCATGAATCCACATGGCCAAGTATATTTTAATAAAATTTTACACATGTAAAATACATCAAAACATACATACATATGGAATTATTTTCTGATTTTATCTTTTTAAATAGGATTTCTTTTAAAGAAAAATCTGAGCTCATTAGGCATGTGGACTCCAAATCACCTCGCTCGTTCAATGGATCATCTCTTAGTTTATATTTATTACATAATGCAGTAATTCAGATAACTAAAAATGTATGATCGATTTGATATACTTATCATACTCTTTCAATGCACGAAAACAATTTGGTGAGAATTGAGACGACAGTATTAATTCGAGATATCATCTCAAAAGACCATCTTTTGAAATAAAGATGATATCATCTATAGCTGGAACATCTGTAGAGAAAACAGCAAAACGAAAACCAAGAAAGTAGACTGGGTCAGGTGCCATGCCATGAAGAGATATGTTGACAAAAAAAAGGAAGCTTCATGGAGGGGAATGGAAACAAAAAAGGCACTAAACAACAGATATCTATCTCCTGTAAGATATATATTTCTCTCTGTTCTTCGTAACCAAGAGATGTAACGTATGCACAAGTAAATGAGTTTAGGCTTCCACATTTTCACGTTGCCCGGTCAAAGGACGTCAAAAGACACTCTCTCCATGCAACCGAACACTGCAAGAGCCGTGGGAAAACAACAAAAGAAAGGATATAAAGCAGGACAGACCCGTGGTTTACTCTCCTCTCATGGAAGGAACCATGGGCCGACGGCACAAACAGACACACTGCAACTTAAATACTGTATCTGCAGAAATTACGGAATACTCTCCTCTCATGGAAGGAACCATGAGTAGAAAGTACTGCATGCACGCGCGCGCGCGCGCACACACACACACAAACACACACACACGGGTGCAGAGCGCCTTCCACCTCGGGACCACAAGACTTCCACACCCCTCTCCTCCTATAAATAGCCCCCTGTATCCTCCAGCCCTTCCCAGCACGGCAGTCATTCCTCCTCTCAAATACACATTGTTTCTTTAGAGAATCAATATCAATGCGATGCACCTCTTTTTCCGAGATAACCTTGTAAAGTAAAAAACAGGGAGCCGGTAGTGGGCAAACTCCATAAGCATGTCGTTTCGCTATGCTGACATCACTTACTATTTTTTCCATTTTATATTTTGAAAACTACTAAATACATGTATTGTGAAAATAATAATCAAGTTTTTATAAATTGTTCATCACAAATTTAAACAATGGTCATGCGGCATAGAAAAAGTGCACTCAAGTTTTAGAAAAACTTTGTAGCATTAAACAAAAGTGTATGTCACATCTCCAAAATGTTCACATGTTTAAAAAATGTACATGACACTTTTGCAAAAAAAACTTATACAATGTAAAATAAATTATACCGTTAAAACCTTATCTTTCAAAAAATATTAATGCATTTCAAAAATATACACATACTCGGGGTATTGTAACTAATGAAAATGTACACGTACTCAAGATACGCATGTGTTCATGTCGGTAATTCAATCAAAATATTGATGTGCATCCCCTCATGATTACAAATAATTCTTTTCATTTATTCCTAATGACTATCATGTAACTTCCACCTATATATATTATTTCAAAATATAAACAAAAGAAATAAAAGTAAAAGAACAAATGTCAGAAAAATTGAATGAATCAACAAAGAAGCAAACTGGGCCAACTCACTACAATAACGCCTCAGGCAAGAGGTCCTTCTGTCTCGCCACAACCAAGACTCCCTTCAAATAGGACGGGGCTATGTCTTGCTTTATGTGAGACCGTATCTCCGCTAATGGAACATGCTGCTATTTGGTGAAGCATGCCCGTACCAACAAGCTCAAAAACACAATATATTGGAAAGAGGAGAAATCCTGAGGCAACAAGCCATATCAACAACAACGATGATGATGATATTGATGATAGAGTGTAGCCAAGGACTGCTGGGAAGAATAAGGACTCAGAGAATGAGAGCAATGATGGGGATGATTTTAACGAGAACAAGTAGAGCACACTGGTATCCACCACCTATAAGAAGCCAAGGGTGGCATGGACAAGTGATCTTCATAATAAGTTTCTAGAAGCTATCAAAACCAGATCGGCCTTGATAGTTAGACCCCACATTTTGAGCCACATTCATCAATACAGTTCCTGAGGTTCTACATTTTTTAATTAATAATTTGTATTACATTTTGGTACTGGTTGTTCAAAAAAATACTGAAGCTAATGAATGTGGATTACCTCACTAGGCAGAGTATCGTGAGTCATCTAAATATATATTTTATGCTTAATTTCTATGTGTGTGTCCTATTATTTGTAGTAATGCACCTATCATCAAGATGTGTGTAATTTCAATTCAGTTCTACCACTGTAATGTGAGTCTTTGTGTACAATGCATGCCATAGACTTTCAAGTGTTTTTGAATACGTGCGACACTGCCATTTCTTTTTGTTCCCACATGTCTACCGATTTTCCACGAGCATACATATCATACCTAATTTTTTGTCTATATTTTTATTTTGGAAGTGTAGCTTGCACTTAAAAAGAGTCAACTCAAATCAATTTCGTGATTTATGTGAAAGATGTAACTCGTCCTGCAACAACTTGAACAACCAGAGGAGCTTAATGCATAACAATGAACATGAAAGACGGTGTATGTCCTTCGACGGCATCGCCTCTTTGAGTCCGAACCATTTTGGTGCAACGAGTCACTTAGCTTAACCGACGAACACACAAAGAAACTTGCGCATGGGGTCATTAATCCATGGTGGTAGAATGCCAAGTTATGCCGTGCCACAAGCATTTGATGTGAGAAGATTCGCCAGTTCTAGCGACCATCTCGCCAGTGTATTCAACAATATACCTAATGAAAGAACATTATATGAATTTCCATCCTACAGTTCTAGTCATTCCGATGATGACCACATGCATGGCAAAGCTGGTGGAGGTAATCAAAAGCAAGTTTCTAGGTCCTTCTTACAATTGCGCAACGGAGACATAGTTGACTAGTATTCTTCATAGAGGTGGAACATCTCGTGTCCCATCACATGTGAACATCACAAGGACACCAACTTGAAAGATATGCAACACCATCTATCCAGGTGCCTCTACAATTAGAAATGACACCATTCGTATGCAACACCACATCAGCGGCACGCATCTGTGACCATATGGTTCCCTTCAACGCACCTCGCAACCAAAGCTTATTGGGATATTGAATGCCCGTGGTCGTGCCCAATGTCACCATCTAAGATCCTTATGGGCGGGAGCATTAGTACAACAGTGGCAATCTACAGTGAGCAGATGACACTATTCAACATAGCAAGAAACACGAGCTCAGCCGAAAATGATGTTAATTGGAAAATCTGCACATGGCAATGGTAGAATTTCAATGACACAAACTCATATGGTAAACAGTGGAAGAACTTGCTACACACATTCAACCGACAGAGAGAAAATGTCATCGCGGTGACACACAAGCTTGATAGCGGGGACACATATGGTATTCACTATGCGCAAGAAGGTATTGTCGATCAACATGCGCTTAATGATCGTATGAATCACATCAATGACTTCTCATGGGATGAAATAGTTTACAACGCGCCGAATGAAGTAAGAACTTCTCTCGTTGGCCTTTACATGGGCTTTGCATATGAATAGTTGATTGGACGATTGTTTAAATCAATCTTGTTTTCGCACTGTAGTATTTCACTATGGAGGTTGTTGTCATGGGTGGAGAATGATAGCTATGTCTGTTCGCCCAAACTACACATGTGATATTTTCAGCATGTTTGTTGGTGACTTTTTGACGTATCATTCCTTTTTTCTTGCACATTATACTCTAATATTGTGTGAATTATTGTATTGTCGTTAGAAGCACGGTTGTCTTCGGGAATGTCTTTTACATGAGCGTTAGTTTCTAAGTTATTGTTGTATTTTCAGATCATAAATAATGTTATATTGTTATGTCAACTGTAATTGGTTTCATTCTCTATGTTAGCAATGGGATGCACCCCCTTTCCCGAGATAACCTTGCAAAAAAAGGAAGCCAGTAGTGGGCAAGCCCCATAGGCACGTGGTTTCTCTACGTTGGCATCACATAATTTTTTTACTTTTTTTATATTTTGAAAATACTAAATAGATGAATGCTGATAAAATAATCTATTAATTTTATGAACTCTTCATCACAAATTTAAACAATGTTCATGCCACATAAAAGAAGTGCACTCAAGTTTTAGAAAATATATGTAGCATTAAACATAAATGTATGTCACATTTCCAAATATTCACACGCTTTCAAAAGAATGTATTTGACACTTTTGCAACAACTTATAAAATATAAAATAAATCATACCATTAAAAATGTACCTTATCTGTAAAAAAAAAATCCAGGCATTTCAAAAATATGCTGTGAGATTTAAAAATATATTATTCATAGAGGTAGAACATCTCGTGTCCCATCACTTGTGTACATCCCAAGGATACCCAGCTTACAAGATGGTTCTATTCAACGCACCTAGCAACCAAATCTTTGTTGGGATATTGAATACCTTGGCAGTGATCCAGTGTCACCATCTGAGATGGTTATGGGCGGGAGCATTAGTACATCAGGGGCAAACTTCAATGAGCAGATGATGCCATTCAACATAGAAAAAACACAAGCTGAGTGGAAACTCTGCACATGGTAATTGTAGCATTTCAATGACACAAACTCGTATTGTTAACAATGCATGGAAGAACTAGGTACACACTTTCCAACCTACCAATAGATAATATCATCACCTTGACACGCAACTTTGATGGCGGGGACACAGCTGGTATTGACCATGCACAAGACGGTATTGTTGATCAGCATGCGCTTAATGATTGCATGAATGACCTCAGTGACCTCTAATGGGATGATACGTTTTTCAACACAACAAACGATGTAAGGACTTATCTCATTGGCCTTTATCTCTACTTTGCATGTGAGTAAATGATTGGACTATTGCATTTAAATAGAATTTTTTCTCACTGTAGCATTTCACTATGGAGGATGTTGCCATGGGTGGAGAATAATATATATGTATCTTAGCCCAAACTGCACATGTGACGTTATCAGCATGTGTGTTGGTGACTTGTTGACCAATCATTCCTTTGTTCTTGCACATTATACCGTGAAATTGTGAGAATTATTGTAGTCTAGTTAGTAGCACGGTCCTTTCGGGGAATCTCTTTTTACATGGGCTTTAGCTTTTAGGTTGTTGTTGTATTTTTAGATCATAAATGATGTTATGTTATGTTATCTAAAATGTAATCAGTTTTATCCTCTATGTTATCAATGCGATGCACCTCTTTTCCCGAGATAACCTTGCAAAGTAAAAAGCAGGGAGTCGATAGTGGGGAAACCCCACATAGGGAAAGTCGCGTGCAATGAAAAATGCAAGCACGATTTGGGAGGGATTTTTCTCTATTGTAACATGGAAGAATTATCTACTCCATCCGACTAGTTCCGGGTTCGAGTCCCGTGCAACCCATATAGAAAAGACCCATCAAAGTTTTTAACTTTGACTCACTTCATTTACAAATAAAAAATTATTGGTTTGGTTAATTTAGTTATATGGATACTCCCCGATTGGGGTTCTTTTCACCTTTCCCTCATGATACTTGTACGCTATCGGTCATTGAGGAATACTTAGGCTTAGAGGGTGGTCCCCCTTTCTCGCGTAAAAGCGATCATCATTCGAACACGCCGCGTTTTACTGGGAAGGATCGATCCATGGGAACGAATGAACAGGGCTCTGTTTAATGGGTGATAGCATTTCGTCGGAATACAAATGGTGGCGCTCATCTGAGAACTACGATCATTGGCTCTAGAACTGAATCATTTCCTTGTATATGGAAAGAACTTCCAGGTTAATAGGGAGGAAGGTTGATCGGAATAAATATAAATTCTTTTTTGGTATGCCGGTCCGCGAGCAAGGAGCGCCGCGAGGAGAGTGAGAGAACGAAGTGGTGAACGGCCCTCTTGTCATTTGACCCAGAATTGAACGAGATGACACCCACCAATATCTTCCAACATAGGATCTCCCTTACAGGGGCCTCACAATCATTAATTCCTCCACAAGAGCATATCCAAGTGGATCATCAACTGAAAAGACAATAAATGAGAAGTTGATTCCCGTACTAGAGCATTTAGTTGGTTTAAAGCGAGTTCACTTGTCCAGCTTCTTCTATATCCAATGCACTCTCTATTGGACAGAAGGATCTCCTCACATATTGGTTAATGTAATGTTGGATTAACTAATATTTATGGGGCTGGAGACTTCGCTAAAGCATGCACATAAATAGATGAATGAGAGATTACAAGGCAAGGAGGTATGGATCGGAGAATGCTTTGTCGTGCAAAGTCACTGACATATCCAGTGGCTTTTTCGGACCCCAAGAATGGATTGGATCGGAACGACTTTCCTGCTTGAAAATAGTGGCCCCTTTGTGCCCGTATGAATCTCTGACCGCACAAAAATCTCCATAGCCAATTTTCCAAATTGGATTCTGAAATCAGAAGCAGCTTTTGGTACTAATCTTATTTCAAACAATCCAGGAACTTCCATAACATTGGCGTGATTCATTTGTGTTTTCCCGGAACGGAATAGCGGAAATTCCATATGTTGATCACCAATGTTGCATGTCTTTCCTTAAGCTGGAGTACTTTGAGTTAGAAGGCCTACTTTATTCGTCCTTTTGAAGCCTACTTATTCATCTAGCTATTTCCAATTCTAATAAATAACCCGATCATATCATATCTTGGAAAACCCTAAGACTACCCAAGGATGTACCCTACAATGTTACCTGTAGTCTATACTTGTGTATATGTTGCCTTCTGGGGTGGCAAGCTAGAACCAAGTAGTCTAGGTATCAATTCCAATTTAGGTATGTGCTTTCGCTATGCTGACGTTTCTTACAATTTGTTTTTACTTTATTTTATATTAAAAAAACTGAATACATGTATTGTGAAAATATAATCTGGTTAATTTTATGAAGTGTTCATCACTAATTTAAACAATTGTCATGGGGCGTACAAAGTGCGCTCAACTTTTAGAAAATATTTGTAGTATTAGAAAAAGTGTATGTCAGATTTCCAAAATGTTCACATGTTAAAACAAAATGAACGTGACACTTCTGCAAAAATATATACACTGTAAAAGAAATCATACCATTATGAATGTACCTTATCTTTGAAAAATATTCTGGCATTTCAAAAATATGTTAGTGTTATTTAAAAATATATTATTCATAGAGGTGGATCATCTCATGTCCCATCACATGTGAACACCCCGAGTATACCCAAATTGCAAGACATGCAACACCATCTATCCAAGTTCCTCTGCAATTTGAAGTGGCACCATTCATAAGAAACACCACATCAATGGCGGGCTTCTGTGACCAGAGGGTTCAATTGAACGCTCCTAGCAACCAAAAGCTTTGTTGGGATATTTAATGCCCGTGGCAGTGCTCCAATGTCACCATCTGAGATAATTAAGGGTGGGAGCGTTAGTATATCAGTGGAAAGCTTATGTGAATAGATGACGCCATTCAACATAGCAAGAAACACAAGCTAAGTCAGAATGATGTTGAAAGGCAACTCCACACATGGTAATGGTAGAATTTCAATGACACAAGCTCATATGGTTAATAGTGGAAGAACTAGTTATACACTTCCTAACCTACAAACAATATCTCCGCGGTGACACACAACCTTGATGAAAGGGACACAACTGGTATTGACCATGCAAAAGAAGGTATTGTTTATCAGCATGCACTTAATGATCAAATGAATGACATCAATGACTTCTCATGGGTGGAGAATGAAGTATGGACTTCATTCATTGGCCTTTTCCTAGGCTTTGCATGTGAATTATTGATTTGATGATTGTATTTATATCTTTTTTTTCTCTATAGTATTTCACTATGGAGGATGTTGTCATGGGTTGAGAATGATAGTTATGTATGTTAGGCCAAACTACACATGTGATATTTTCAACATGTGTGTTGGTGACTTGTTGACTAATCATTCCTTTGTTCTTGCACATTATACCTTGAAACTGTGTGAATTACCTTAGTCTAGTTACAAGCACAGTCGTGTTGGGGAATGTCTTTTACATGGGCTTTAGCTTTTATGTTGTTATGGTATTTTCATATCATAAATGATGTTCTGTTATTTTATTTTAAATGTAATTAGTTTTCTTCTCTATGTTATCAATGCGATGCACCTCTTTTCCCGAGATAACCTTGCAAAGTAAGAAACAGGGAGCCAGTAGTGGGCAAACTCCATAAGCATGTGCTTTGGCTACGCTGGCGTCATTTACAATTTGTTTTTTTTACTTTATTTTATATTTCATGAAAACTAAATGTATGTATTGTGAAAAATAATCTACTTAATTTTATGAAGTGTTCGTCACTAATTTAAACTTTTAGAAAATGATTTTATCATTAAACAAAAGTGTATGTCACATTTCCAAAATGTTCACATGTAAAAAAATGTATGTGAAACTTTTCAAAAAATGTACCTTATATTTACAAAATATTTTGGCATTCCAAAAATATGTTTGTGGTATTTAAAAATATCTTATTCATAGAGGTATAACATCTCGTGTCCCATCACATGTGAACATTCCAAGGATACCCTACTTGGAAGATATGCAACATCATCTATCCAGGTTCCTCTGCAATTTGAAGTGGCACTATTCATAAGCGACACCACATCAGTGGCAGGCTTATGTGATTAGATGGTTCTATTTAACTCACCTAGCAACAAAAGCTTTTTGGGATATGGAATGCCTTTGTCAGTTCTCCAATGTCACCGTCTGAGATGGTCAAGGGCGGGAGGATTAGTACATTAGTGAGAAGATGATGCGATTCAACATAGCAAGAAACACAAGCTGAATAGGAATGATGTTGAATGGCAACTCTAGACATGGTAATGGTAGAATTTTAAGGACAAAACTCATATGGTTAATAGTGGAATACTAGTTACACACTTTCCAACCTACAAAGAGATAATATCGTCACAGTGACACACAACCTTGACGGCGGGGATAAAACTAGTATTCGCATTGTGCAAGAAGGTATTGTTGATCAGCATGTGCATAATGATCGCATGAATGACATCAGTGACTTTTAATGGGATGATATGTTTTGCAATCCACCGAATGAAGTAAGGACTCTCTCATTTGCCTTTATCTTGCTTTGCATGTGAATTACTGATTGGACGATTGTCTTTAAATTAATTGTTTTCTCACTGTAGTATTTCACTGTGGAGGATGTTTTCATGTCTGGAGAATGATAGTTCTGCCTGTTAGCTCAAAGTACACATGCGATGTTATTAGCATGTGTGTTGGTGACATGTTGACTAATCATTCCTTTGTTTTCTTGCACATGGGATTTTGCTTTAAGTTGTTTTGGGGAATCTCTTTTACATAGGGTTTTGCTTTAAGTTGTGAATTATTGTAGTCTAGTTAGAAGCACAGTCGTGTTGGGTGTAAGTGCATCTAGTGCCCCTTAGTGATTTTGGTGTATTGAAGACTTATAGGTTAAGGGACTAATGCGTTTGTGAGTGTACACATGTCTATAAGTCTATCAGGAGTTTGATATTTACTGTGAAAGTCGACCCCTAAAAATGAATGTCTTCAACTCAAGACTTTGGCTTTCTGAAGACTTTGAAAGTGAAGAATTTGGTGTGATCCTGAAGACTTGATATTCATGCGAGGAATATGAAGCGTGAAGACTTTTGTTTTCGTAGTTTCGTTTTCTCTTTCTTGAGTCATAGGAAACACCGTACTGTTAAAGGGGGTCGAGGTAAAACAAAGGAAAAGTTTCCATTTGATGCTCATCTCAAAATCATACACCTACCAATCCTTTCGAGTGAAGCCATTGGAAATCTCATACAGTCCAATCAATTTTTTCAGTAACAGAGACGAAGATCTTCTGATCTCCGAGGAATTTGTTCTGACTGAGGAGTTAGGAATTCGCCAGTGCGGATTGCCTACAAGTGAGGAACATGTTAGCCCTGAGGAATTTGATAGTCAAATTTCCGACCGTTGTTGTGCTACGCGCCAGCTGTCCCAAAATATCTTCCCACCTAACGGTCATATCATTGAAGGGCATTTATGTCTTATCATGTCGGGCTGCTCCCTAGGCTATAAATAGCCGCCCCTACAACCACTAGCTGGTTAGCTGCTCCGAGAGAAACTGACACTTGTCATTTGAGAGCATCCCTTCCTCCGAGGACTTTGAGCGAAAATCATCAAGTGAGGAAAAACCCAAACCCAAACACCTACAAACCCAAAGTGATTGAGCATCACTGAAGAGATTGTTCCTGTGTGGAACCGATGCTTGTTACCTTTGAGGGTTGTGCATCCGCCAGACGGTTAGGCGTCATGGTCTAGAGCATCCAAGAGGAAATTGTTGATCGCCGAGTGACCGAGTCTGTGAAGGTTTGGAAGTCACCTGAAGACTTACCACGAGTGATTGGGCGAGGTCTGTGTGACCTTAGCTCAAGGAGAATACGGTGAGGTCTGTGTGTCCTCAGGTTTAAATACCTAGCCGCTCCAACCAGACGTACGACTGTCACAGCAGTTGGAACTGGTCTACCAAATCACTGTCTTCACCGAGCTACTGGTTCCATTTCCTCAACCCTTTCATTTCCTCATTCATATGCTGTTGTACTTGATCATTACTGTTTGAATACTTTGACTAAAGACTTTCTCAATTTCCTCAGTCCCAGTTCTTTAGTCACTCTATCTTCAGCCTGCTTATCCTGTGTTTACGCTACTTGTACTCTGTGCTTGTTTTCATTTCATCATGATGACTATGCAAATATCTATTATGCTTGTATCTGAGTACTTATTCCACTGCTTAGTAGTTCGTTGCTAAGGAATTTCCTCACCCTGAAATTCCTCAGTGACGAATTTGTAAAAATTGCCTATTCACCCCCTTCTAGTCAATATAACGCACTTTCAATTGGTATCAGAGCAAGGTACTCCCTTATTCCGTGTGATTTTAGTTTAATCGCCTGGAGTCATAGTTATGTCGACCGCAGGTATGATCAAGGTCTCTGCTCGGTGTCGTACCTTCGATGGGACAGACTACCCCTACTGGAAAAATAAGATGCCAATGCATCTCGAGGCAATTGACAACGGTATCTGGTACGTTGTGGAAAATGGCGTTCCCTCCGCCACTCCTACAATCAATGCTGCTGATGTGAAGAGATTCAAGCAACTCGACTCTCAAGCAAAGAACATCATATGTGGCCATCTGAGCAAAGGGCAGTATGGCAGAGTGAGTGCTTTGGAGACAACTAAGCTCATCTGGGACAGACTGTCAAAGGTCAACGAAGGAGTCTCAACCCAATGTGACTCTCCAGTTAACGTTCTTAGCAATCTATTCAACCGCTTCAAAACACTCGACAATGAAAATGTTCAGCAAACCTTCGGTCGCCTCACTGACATTTCAAATCAGCTTCAAGCACTTGGTGCCACTGACATCACCGACCATGAGGTGGTGAAGAAATTGCTGAGATTGCTTGATTCCTCATTTGACACTCTGGCACTGATGATACAAGAACGTGGAGACTACAAGTCACTTGATCCCACTGACATCCTCGAGAGGCTAAACACTCATGAGTTCCAACTTTCTTAGAAGAGAGATCTCTATGGACCGAGCTATGGCAGATCACGTGCACTGAAGGCCAAGGCTGTCTCTGAATCTGTAGGTAAGGATTCTGGTAGTAGCCTTGGCGATCCTAAAGAATTGAGCGAGGAGCTAGCAATGCTCGTGAAGAAATTCCAGAAGTTCTCAAGGCGTGGTCGCTTTGGTAAATCCTCAAGAAGTGATGACATGAGATCAGATTCCTCATCCCGTGACTACAAGAAGAGAACTTGCCACAAATGCAAGAAGCATGCATGGTCATTACATTACTGATTGTCCTCAGTGGGAGAAGGAATCAAAGAAGAACAAATACAAGGATTACAGTTCTGATGACTCAAAGAACAAGAAGAAATCTTCAAAGTCCTCATCATCAAAATCCTCAAAGTCTTCATCTCACAAGAAGAGCATCTCCAAAAAGGCTCGGGCATTCATTGGCAAGGAAATGGATTCTGAAGCTGAATCTGAGGAAAATGAGGAAGAGGAGGCATCTGAGGAGTCAGACTCTGGTGTGGTGAGACTAGCCCTCGCTACTGCCTTCGTCGGCAAGTCCATCTTCAACTCTGAGGAAAATGACTTCCCCAACACTGCTGACGACGGCGATGATGACTACGCTCCCACCTATTGCTTCATGGCAAAGGGTGCCAAGGTACTCAAGTACCCCTCCTTTGAATCAAGTGAGGATGAATCTGATGAAAACCTCAAGCCTAGCTATTCTAAACTTGCTAAGATTGCTGTGAAACAACAAAAGGCTTTTGAAAAGGTTCAAAATATGCTAGACAAAAGCGATGATCTGTTGGGTGAAGAAATGGATCGCACTCAAACCTTGATTGATAATCTTCAGAGACTTCAGTCTAAGTTTGACAACCTTCAAAGTAATCATAACACTCTCCTATCTGATCATGAGAAGCTTTCTTATGAATTTCTTCAAAGAAAGCAAGATCTTGAAATGCTAAGGGTGAGTTATGAAAATCTTCAGAAGGAACGTGATTCATTGCTTGCTCAACAGATCAGTGCCGCTCAGGATGAATTCATTCCACCATTTTGAAATGCATTGAACGTGAATCTGTTAATTCTTCACCTGAAAGTTCAAATGCTTCTATTGTTGCAAATTCTTCAACTGTCTCTGCTATCACAAATTCCTCATCTGAGGATGCTACTAGTATCACTGACAATGCAGGGCTGAAGGAATTGTATGTGACAGGCATGTACAAAAGCCTCAAAGGGCATCAGGCTCTTTGTGACATGCTTAAAAAGCAGATCCTCAACAGGAACCCTAGGAAAGAGGGTATTGCCTTTGAGAGGAAACTCAATGCTGATGGGACCTACTGGAAACCTGAGCAGTATCCCAAAACCTCTTGGGTTGCTGCGAAAGGACCTCCCGTAGATCCATCCACTTTATCTGGCTTTACTTGTGAACCTTCATATTCTTCTGATGAGTCATTTGACTCCAACTATAAACTGTTCAAAAATCAGAATGATAAGTATTTGCTAGATATGTTGGCACTAACTGCAGGTACGACCCCCTATGAAGAAAATCTGGATTCCCAAAAGGTGCCTTGAAAGTCTTCAGGTGAATGTCATCATGACGCCACCTGTGAAGAATAGGAACCCCTGATCAAATTCTTCATATGGATCCAAGTCCTCATATGGACCAAATTCCGCACGGGGATCAAATTCCTCATATGGATCAAAATCCTCATATGAACATCATCGTGCTAACACTTCTGTTTCGCACGGAAAGCCCAAGGTCTATGAATATGTGCATTATTCTTCAAATCATTATGTTCATAAGTCCTTGAAGAATTTCTCTGCTTATTCATATGCTTACTCTAACCCATCTTCTGTGAAACGAAGTGGACTGGCTTCTGTGCCACCTTTCTCTTATGGAGCTCGCAGAATGATGAACTCTTTACCACCCCACCAGATGTGGGTGGTGAAGAAAAAGAACTAATATCTTATGCAGGGTCAGGTCTCCAGACGAACTTAAATGTCTGAAGAATTTGCTGGAGACCTGAATATGCTTGAAAGGATGCAAGCTAATCATGAAGAAATGAATTTTCATTTCTCACGTCCTCACACTACTATATTTGTTCTATTGCTTGATGAAATTGATCTGATGAATTTGATGTCATATTGTTCACTGATGAAGTATATGAGTTCGTAAGATGCACTAATTCATCTGCAGGATGATCAACCCAAAGCCACTGAGTGGGTCCTCGACAGTGGATGTACAAATCACATGACTGGTGACAGGAACTTATTGATGGACACTGCTTTATCTCCATCGCATGTGAAGCATATCACCTACGCTGACAAAGGCAAAAGCAAGGTATTGAGTCTAGGTAGTGTTGCGATCTCAAAGGATCGACAAATGGACAAAGTCATGCTTGTCGAGTCCTTAGGATTCAACCTCATGCCTGTCTCAATGCTTTGTGATCTTGATATGGTTGTTGTCTTTGGCAAGTATCGTTGTGTTGTGATCATGGAAGCTGACAATTCCAAAGTCTTCGAATGCTTTAGGAGAGGAGACTTGTATATTATTGATTTCTCTACAGGACCATAACCTGCCATGTGTCTATTGGCAAAAGCTTCAGAGGGTTGGTTATGGCATCGACGACTTGGAGAGGTCAACTGCTGCTGAAGCACTAGGTTCTCATCAACTTAACTCATTTGCAGCGTTCCTCGAAGACAAATTGCATACCTCTTCAGAGAATTCTATTGTTCAAAATCCTCAGCTGAAGAAAATGGTTGATGGCAAGAGACCTCAAAAGGGAGGCAAGAGACCAGAAGTGAATACTGCCTTTGAGATCCCAGATGACATCTATGAGGAATATTGCACTCCTGATGAAGCCAAACATGGCAAGGAGAACAAAAATCAGCGCAAGGTGCGCATTCATAGGATACAGAGGAGATGGGCACGGGAATGGAGGGAGTACAAATATGTAACTCCAAAATACATGAAGAAATTCGCTTTACGCCCTCCTTGCCCAAGACCTCCATTGGCACCAGGCCAAGAAGCTGATCGGTGAGGACCATCCAGATGAATGGGACAAACGGCAAGCCAAATTTGCCAAAATGGCCAAGGACGCGGTGAGGAAATTCAATGAAGACTCTGCTGCTGCCGCTGCTAAGGCCTCTGCTAGCAAGCCTAAGAAGGCTATGCCCAAGAAGCCTGCGGACAAGCCGCCCTCATGGCCAAGCTCATCAAAGCCCTCACGGCATATTCCTCAAGCAGCTCCAGTCCCCACTATTACAAAACCTTCAGCTGCTACTGCAAAGTCCTCGGCACCTGTGCACCTCGCCTCTTGCCAAAGGACAGCTGGGATATCAATTGCTTCAGGAGCATCTGCAAGTTCTTCAGCTCCTCCTCAGCCGTTGAAAGGTCCAACTTTGCTGAAGACAAAGGCCACTATTGGACGAGGCACAAGGCCAAGTCCTCACAAGAAGCAGGTTGCCTTTCATGTGCCGTCTAGTGAAGACGAAGCTGATGATGAGGAATGAGCAGAAATCATCAGAGACAGACAGCAAAGGGCCGCCAGAACCAAAGGCAGCAATGTGCCTCTTCTGTTGGATCCCAAGTTGACCCTCGACTTCATTGATCTCTAGCACAAGGACCCCAACACTCCTATGCCTGGCTTCAATCTTACACCTGGCCAAAGTCATATGTTGACTGCCTTCATAGGCGAAGAAAAATGGAAGTTTGAAAAGGCCAGGCAACTGAAGAAAGCTCAGTACAAGAAGGAGTGATTTCTGAAGAAGCATGTAGTCACTATGACTCCTGATGAACTTGTGGCCATGCAAACTGAGATCAAAGTTCTCAATGATGAATTTGACGCATCCATGCAGATTGGCTAGGAGCCAAAGTCTGATTCGTCAGAATGGCGAAGGGATTCACCTCAAATGTTGCAGCCTCAATGCAACATGAAATTCCTCGGGATGAAGCATCTGCACAACCAACTGAAGAACATGCTAGTGATCTCTACTACGCAACTTTATTCTTATAGACTCGTGCTGGGCCTCCAAGCGCAGAGTTTTGTAGGACAGTAGCAATTTTCCCTCAAGTGGATGACCTAAGGTTTATCAATCCGTGGCAGGTGTAGGATGAAGATGGTCTCTCTCAAACAACCCTGCAACCAAATACAAGAAATCTCTTGTGTCCCCAACACACCCAATACAATGGCAAATTGTATAGGTGCACTAGTTCGGCGAAGAGATGATGATAAAAGTGTAATATTGATGGTAGAAATATATTTTTATAACCTGAATAAATAAAAACAGGAAGGTGGCAAATAGTAAACGGGCACAAAAACGGTATTGCAATGCTTGAAAATGAGGCCTAGGGTCCGTACTTTCGCTAGTGCAATCTCTCAATAGTGCTAATATAATTGGATCATATAACCATCCCTCAAAGTGCATGAAGAATCACTCCAAAGTTCCTATCTAGCGGAGAACATAAGACTAAATTTTTTGTAGGGTACGAAACCACCTTCAAGAGTTCATACTAAAATAACACAAAGATATTCTTTCCGTTCGATCTATCCTAGAGTTCATACTAAAATAACACCAAAGCAAATTCATATTCATAATACTCAATCCAACACAAAGACCTTCAAAGAGTGCCCCAAGATTTCTACCGGAGAAACAAAGACAAGAACGTGCATCAATCCCTACGCATATATTACCCCAATGTCACCTCGAGAATCCGCGAGTTGAGTGCCAAAACATATATCAAGTGAATCAATACGATACCCCATTGTCACCATGAGTATTCAATTACAAGATATATATCAAGTGTTCTCAAATCCATAAAAGTATTCAATCCGATAACAACGAAATCTCAAAGGGAAAAACTCAATTCATCACAACAAGATAGAGAGGGGAAAACACCATATGATCCGACAATATTAACAAAGCCCGCGATACATCAAGATCGTGACATCTCAATAGCATGAGAGAGAGAGAGATTAAACACATAGCTACTGGTACAAACCCTCAGCCCCGAGGGTGGACTACTCCCTACTCATCATGGTGGCCGCCGGGATGATGAAGATGGCCACCGAAGATGATTCCCCCCTCCGGCAGGGTGCCGGAAATGGTGTAGATTGGTGTTCAGTGGCTACAGAGCCTTGTGGCGGCGGAACTTCTGATCTAGGTTAACACCTAAGGGTTTTGGAATATTTGTGAATTTATAGGGTAAAGAGGGGGTGCGGGAGGCCACCGAGGTGGGCACAACCCACCTGGGCGCGCCTGGCCCACCAGGCGTGCCCTGGTGGGATGTGCCCCCTCGGGGCATCCCCCAGGTGCTACTCTGGCCCAACTTGGGTGTTCTAGTCCATAAAAAATCTCCAGCAAGTTTCGTGGTGTTTGGACTCCGTTTGATATTGATTTCCTGCGATGTAAAAAAACAAGCAAAAAACTGCAACTGGCACCGGGTCAATAGGTTAGTCCCAAAAATGATATAAAGTTGCTATAAAATGATTGTAAAACATCCAAGAATGATAAAATAACAGCATGAATAATTCATAAATTATAGATACGTTGGACACGTATCAGCATCCCCAAGCTTAATTCCTACTCTTCCTCGAATAGGTAAATCATAAAAGAAATAATTTATGAAGTGTGAATGCTAGCAAAGTGCACGAGTTTAATCATTGAAAATTTCAATCACTTTTCCTAGCATCATAACAGCAATTCTTTCTTATAAAACTTCTCATGTTATAGTAGCAACCAATTCACATGTTAAGGTTCAAACAATGAACTCTATTGAAACTCAACAACCTATGTTCTTAGTCACCAAGCAATTGCGATTCAACTTATTCAACAGAGTTTAAGTAAGAGCTCCACATACTCAACCATCATTTAGTCTTCTATGATTGCTAACACGCATCGCATACACATGAGGAAAACGTTTCAACCGGACACATAGAAAGATAGGGGCTTATTGTTTTGCCTCCCAACGTATTCACCTCAAGGGTGATGTCAACAATAATAACTCATGCTACCCATATTCAACTGGACATATGTGCCTAGATCTTTCCTCACCACATGATGCTTTCCAAAATAGAAAAATAAAAAGGAATAGAGAGAAAAACATTGACTCTTTGCATAAAAGTAAATACTGAAAAGTAAAAGATAGGCCCTTCGCAGAGGGAAGCAGAGGTTGCCATGCGCTTATTTGTTTGTATGCTCAACCCCTTAGTGCAAAATAACATCATGTTATATTGCCCCTTATGATAGCAACCTTTATTATGTAGTCTGTCGCTTTTATTCTTTGCCATCACAAGTTCGTACAATGCTCAATTTTCTCTTACACTAAATGATCTAACACTTTTAGAAGCAAATTTTATTGCCTTATTGCACCGATGACAACTTACTTGAAGGATCTTGCTCAATCCTTAGGTAGGTATGGTGGACTCCTGAAAATAAGATTTGGGTTTAAGGGTTTTTGGATGCACAAGTAGTATCTCTACTTGGTGCGAAATTTTTGGCTAGCAAAGATGGGGGGCAAGCACCACATGTTGAAGGATCTATGACAATATAACTTCTATGTGAATATGAACAAACATAAATCATTACGTTGTCTTCCTTGTCCAACGTCAACAATTTTGGCATATAATATTTTGATGGGGGCTCACAATCACAAAAGGTTTCCAGGATAGTGTATTTGCATGTGAAAGTTCTCTTCCTTATACTAATAATTCATGAATTACTTGTATGACCAAAATTGTGATTGTCAAGCCTCAAAAGATTTCACTTTCTAAACCGAATGTGAAGCTACCACTAGGCATGATAAGATATCAACTTCATGACATTCAATTTATTCAACAATTTACTCATAGGATATAAGTGAAGCACAAGAGCAATTCCAAAGAAAAGAGCTTTGTTGACGGGATGTGAATGCCGCTTACTTAGCCTCCTTAGCAACTATTTGAGGACTCTATTTTATTTAAAAACTTTCAGATCTAAGTTTTTTTATTAAAACAGCAAGAAAAAAATAAAATGACATTCCAAGGATAGCACACATCATGTGAATAAGCAAAAACTTAGGCTCAACCAATACTAACCGATAATTGTTGAAGAAGAAAGGTGGGATGCCTACCGGGGCATCCCCAAGCTTAGATGCTTGAGACTTCTTGAAATATTATCTTGGGGTGCCTTGGGCATACCCAAGCTTGAGGTTATGTGTCTCCTTAATTCCTCTCATATCACGGTTTTCCTGAATCTCAAAAGCTTCATCCACACAAAACTCAACAAGAACTCGTGAGATAAGTTAGTATAAACTAATGCAAAAACCTTATCAATCTCTACTGTAGCAAATTACTAAAATTATTATTTAACATTGCATACTAAATGCCTCTGCATAATTAATACTCCTATCCTCAAATAGAATCATTAAACAAGCAAACATATGCAAACATAACAGCAATCTGCCAAAACCGTACAGTTTGTAAAGAATGCAAGATTCATCATACTTCCCTAACTCCAAAAAATTATGAAAAAATTAGGGCCACGTGAGCAATTTGTATATTAAACTACTGCAAAAAGAATCAACTCAAAAGCACTCTTCTGTTGAAAATGAGGCTTATTTTCGTGAGCGCAAAAGTTTTTGTTTTTCAGCAGGGTCAAATCAACTATCACCCAACATGATCCCAAAGGCTTTACTTGGCACTTTATTGAAACAAAAGAAATAAAACATGATTACTACAGTAGCCTAATCATGTGAACACACAAAAACAGTAGGTAAAAGTGTTGGGTTGTCTCCCAACAAGCGCTTTTCTTTAATGCCTTTTAGCTAGGCATGATGATTTCAATGATGCTCGCATAAAAGATAAGAATTGAAACACAAAGGGAGCATCATGAAGCATATGGCAAGCACATTTAAATCAAACCCACTTACTATGCATAGGGATTTTGTGATAAAATAATTTATGGGAGCAAGAATCAACTAGCATTTGAAGGCAAAACAAACATAACTTCAAGATTTTCAACACATAGAGAGGAAACTTGATATTATTGCAATTCCTACAAGCATATGCTCCTCTCTCATAATAATTTTCAGTAGGATCATGAATGAATTCAACAATATAGCTATCACATAAATCATTATTTTCATGATGCATAAGCATAGAAATTTTGTTACTCTCCACATAAGCAAATTTATTCTCATGAATAGTAGTGGGAGCAAACTCAACAAAATAACTATCATGGGATTGAAAATTAAAATCATGTTGACAAGTTTCATGGTTATCATTATTCTTTATAGCATACATGTCATCACCATAATCATCATAGATAGCAACTTTGTTTTCATAATCAATTGCAACCTCCTCCAAAATAGTGGAATCATCACTAAAGAAAGTCATGACCTCTCCAAATCCACTTTCATCAATATAATCATCATAAATAGGAGGCATGCAATCATCATAATAAATTTTCTCATCAAAACTTGGGGGACTAAAAATATCATCTTCATCAAACATAGCATCCCCAAGCTTGTAAATTTGCATATCATTAGCATCATGGATATTCAAAGAATTCATACTAACAACATTGCAATCATGCTCATCATTTAAATATTTTGTGCCAAACGTTTTATTGACTTCTTATTCTAACAACTGAGCACAGTTTTACGAACCATCATTTTCAGGAAAGATATTATAAAGATGATCAATAATATGATGCAACCTCAATTCAATTTTTTGAAGTTTTGTTTTACGAACCAAACTAGTGATAAAACAAGAAACAAAAATATTCAATTGCAAGATATAAAGATATACCTTCATGCACTCACCTCCCCGGCAATGGCGCCAGAAAAGACGTTGATGTCTACTACGCAACTTTATTCTTGTAGACTCGTGTTGGGCCTCCAAGCGCAGGGTTTTGTAGGACAGTAGCAATTTTCCCTCAAGTGGATGACCTAAGGTTTATCAATCCGTGGGAGGTGTAGGATGAATATGGTCTCTCTCAAACGACCGTGCAAGCAAATACAAGAAATCTCTTATGTCCCGAACACACCCAATACAATGGCAAATTGTATAGATGCACTAGTTCGGCGAAGAGATGGTGATAAAAGTGTAATATTGATGGTTGAAATATATTTTTATAATCTGAATAAAAAAATAGAAGGTATCAAATAGTATACCACTACTAGGGAAAACCTTATACACAGAATCTTAGCAGCAGCGTGGTTCAAAAACAAACGCTGCTGCTACTTAGCAGTAGCGAGCTTCAGGAAACCGCGCTACTAATAGCTGAGTAGCAGTAGCGCTCTAGGTGAAACGAGCGCTACTACTATAACCGCCACGGGGTTGCCTCCAGGCTAGATATAGTAGCAGCGCCCTTATCCTGAACGTGCTGCTGCTAAAGTACTTAGTAGCAGCGTTTTTCTTCGAAACTCGCTGCTGCTAAGTATCACCGCAACTAATTAAGTTTAGTCCCATACTGCTAAGCGAACAAGGTGTTTACCACCTTAAATATGTTACTTCTCAAACTATCTCGAGCACTTGGTCTTCATTGAACTATATGTGTAGGATTTGTGGCTGCAATATGAATCCTCGCCTGTACCTATACAGGTACAGTGAGGATTCATGTTGACTATTTAGATTCTACACAAAAAGATCAATGACGACCAATGTATATTTTTGATGTTTTTACATTGCTTAGAATTATAGCGTTTTTCTCTTAAAAAATAACTGCTTCCATTAGCAGTAGCGTTTTTCTTTGAAACG
This sequence comes from Aegilops tauschii subsp. strangulata, assembly GCF_002575655.3. Taxonomy (NCBI): domain Eukaryota; kingdom Viridiplantae; phylum Streptophyta; class Magnoliopsida; order Poales; family Poaceae; genus Aegilops; species Aegilops tauschii. Next base: position 633,070,612 of record NC_053041.3, on the reverse strand, counting down.
CGCTATAGCTAAATTAGCTATAGCGCGTTTCCTAATGAGCGCTACTGCTAGTTCGACTTAACCACCAGCGCGGGCACAAAATTTTGCTAAGTCCCTTCTTTCTCCCCCTGTTCCCCTACTCCTCTGTCGCCGCCGCCCGAGCCCGAGCCTGCCCTCACCGCCGCCACCCGAGGCCGCCCTCAGCCTCACCGCCGCCACCCGCCGCCGCTCTCGACCTCACCGTCGCCACCCTCGACCTCACCGCCGCCGCCCGAGCCCGCCCAGGACCGCCGCCTCCCGATCCCGAGCCCGCCCTCGCCGCCCCTACCTCCTTCGCCGAGCACCTCCCCGCCACCGTCTCTCCCCTCTCTGTAAGCCCCCCACCCCTCCCCCACCCCCTCTCTCTGCTTAGTTAGTAGATGTTTTTTAGTAGTAGTAGATGTTAATTTAGGGTTCATAGATAATGATTTTTAGTAGTAGTTGAACTAGTTTAGTTTTAGTTGAACTAGTTTAGTAAGTAAATTAATAAACTAGTTGAACTAGTTGAATTAATAGAACTAATGTATTTTTAGTAAGAAAATTAATATAACTAGTTGAACTACTTTATTTTTAGAAAGAACTAATTTTTTTTCTATTTATAGTAAGTTTATATTTAGTAAGAACTAGTTGAATTAATAGAACTAGTTGAACATGTCATATTTGTTGTTATTTTTTTAGTTTAAGCAATTATTCGGGATGTATTATTGAGAACTTATAGGGTTTTTACTTTTGCAGAAATCAAGGAGCCCCTCCATCATCCCCGCCGTCGTCCCCATCACCGACCCCCTCCGACCTCGAGGTGAGACCAGCCAAATCTCCATGTCAATATGAGTCCTATAAGATATATATGATGTAGATAAAAACATGTATATCCTATGTTGCTCAAATAGGATATGTGGTTGCCTAAGTGGCCGGTCATGTTCAGGTTACACCTCCGAGTGGCCTATGTTTTGCCGGAGTGTTGATTAATTTCCGTTCCGGCAAATTTCAGGCGCTCGATATGTCCTTTTTTAGCAAAGGCCATGCCGGATTTTTCCGTGAATTCTAGCATGACTTGTGCTAGAATATGTAGGAAATATCGAGTGGCCTGGATTTTCTCAAAAAATAATGACCTAATTTAGGTTATTTAGTACATATATTTAATTGTACAAGTTTAATCTTTGAATTATGAACGTAGGAAATGTCGTACTCGGATGACGAAAGTCTCCCGGGGGAGTGCAGCTGGTGCCACGACGATTGAGGTCTGTGCGACAGGTGCCCTCACCTGGACGAAGATCGGTGCTTCAGCATTAAGCTCGAGGAGACCTTCGACGTTGAAACGGTACGCAACGACGACAAGTATTAATTTCGTAATTAAGCACAACTTCAAGTATTTCAATGTCTAATTTTCATCTTTTACAATTCGACTAGCTTATCCCATGCCATGCAAGACGCTATGTCTTGGAGAGGATGGGTTTTGAAGACCATGAAAATTTTGAAACAAAGAAAATACACCTAAGGACCCATCATGATATGGATTTTGAAGTAAATTTGTACAATTCTCAGAGCGTAACCCATTTTGGTTGCCAAAATTGGGAAGCACTTTGCAAAATGTATGGTTTTTATGAGGGTATGATTGTCACCATGGATCTTGGTGATCCTGACATTGAGCAAAACAATATGGACATTTGGGTCCTTGTTGATACGCTTCCGATACTACCGCTATGTGAGTTTCTCAAACATAGTTATTAACTAATTTATATTATTTATTTCAAAATAGTTGACAGCTTATTTCCATTCTTCAAAGAATGTGCGGAAGATGGTAGACAAAACCCACTACACCGATGGCTTTGAATTAACTTATAAGGAGAAAAATCATCTGATCGCATTTTGTACTTTCTTTGAGAATTACAATACCTATTATCGAACTCCTCCAAATTATGGTGAATACGTGCCACTAGTGCACGTGTTGAACCAAAATAACTTCTATGGAGATACCCTGGTAAGATTTTTTACTATTACTACATCCGTGCATCTTTTGTATACTTCTAAAACTAGTACATCATTGCTAACTACGAAGTTATTACTATGTTTTTCAACAGAAAATCCCGATGGATTGTGTGCCTCATCTGATGTATCAGAATGGTCGCCTTGAAGTTCTGAACATACAGCCATGTCATCCTACGGATCTGTGACACCCAAGTTTTTATTTGGAATTTTTTTCAAAAAAGATTTTTTTTTGACTTGAAGGGAGTGATTTAAATTTTTTTTTCTTCAAGAGAACTCTCACCCTCAAATATTTTTCTTTATGGCAAAAAATTTTTATTTGAATTCACCCAAGATCTGCTTTGACCTTGGGGGTTCTTGCTTTTCATTTGGGCTCAAGACAAAATGTTTTTCATTTGAGAGAATAACTTTTGAAAACCTTTTCTTGAATTTGCACTATGGCTTTTGGAAAGTCCTTTGCCACTTTCAACTATTCCTTCTTGCCATGGCATTAGTGCAAATCCTCTCTCCTAACCCTTCCCTCACCTCTGGACCATGATTTGCATCAAATCCAGCAAGTTGAACCTCCCCATGTATTTATTTCCATTCAAATTTCATTCAAATATTTTTCTGCCTCCTATTCTAACCCCTTGGAGATTTACAAAGGAACCCCTTTTTCTGTTTTGATTTTTGGCCCCAAACTTCTTTCCCCTCCTAGTCCTTTGAACCCTCAACCTGGAACCATGAAGATCCACTGGTCTCCAGTTCAAAATTTTCAAACTACATCAGCTGCAAGTTTGGACCAGATTTGCCAAATTTGGTGAAATTCATTCAAAAACTTCTCCAAAAATTCCAAGTAAATTCATGCAGCCCCTGGGTGCTTTGAGTGATCATCTCACCAAGTTACAGCTCCAGAAAAATTTATCTCTTTACCAAAACCTTCTGTCGAACACCTGCAATGCTTGGTCACTGTCAAGGTTCAGTAACTTCAGAGTTCAGTCAGTGCTCACTGTCGTTTTCTTCAGAAACGGACGTCGATCTCGCCAGTACCCTCGCGTCGCCTTGCTTCTCGTCCTCGCCCTCTCGTTCCTGCACCGCACGAGTGCCTGGCATCTTGCGGGCGTCGGCGACGAGTAGCAGAAGGTGCGCCGCCCCGTGACCGACGCCGGCGGCGGCTTTGCGGACGCCAGCGGGAGACACGGCGCCGCCGACTCCACCCAGCGCCGCCCAAACCACCGGAGCCCGCCGCGTGGCCGTTCACTCCCCCGAATGCGCTGCCGCTCTCGTCGTGAACCCCAGGGCGCGGAGCGCGCTCTCTGCCGCCGTTGAGCCCGTGCGGTCACCTCACCGTGGGCAGACGCCATTACGCCAAGACCAACCCCGTTTAGCTGCAAAACGAGTCCCGTAACATCCACTGATGCTGCTCGACCGCTCAAACCCCCTGCCAACCCACTGCTCCGCCGTAATCGCTCGCCGGAGATTCTCCGTTCACGGCCACCCCGTCGATCTGCCTATAAATAGGGGCCCCGAGCTTCAACTCGAGCACCCACCAGCCCTACACTTCCCCTAGAGCACGCCCAGCCACTGGAAGAGCCGCGAGGGGGTCTCCTTCCTCGACTCCGGCCGCCGCGACCCGCCACGGGATCCAGCCCGATTCGCCCCCGTGTGTGCTCCGCAGCCCCCATTCTCTTGCCAGTAGCTTCTCCTTGCATCACCCGTTCTGACCCGCGCCTCAATTCGTACCTTGCAGCCCTCCACCGGAGTTCCCCAACCTCACCCGAACCGCCGTCCGCCGGAGATAGTGTCGCCGTCGACGTGGTGCTCCCCGTTGGACGAGTCCACCACCCACCGACGCGGAAGAAGACACTGAAGCTCTTGGTACCCTCCGTTTCTCCTAACTCGCCGTGGTTCGACGCCGGCGTCCACCGCCGTCTTGGGGCGCCGGCGGACTTTCAAACCTGACATGCGGGCCCCGCGTGTCAGCCTCTGTTTTATTTCCCCGAACCATTTTCTGTTGGCGCCTTCGGGCAAAATACGTCTTCTCTCTTGCGCTTGCGCATTTCCAAACGAACCGTTTTCTGTTTTCTCAGTTAAAACCCTGGAACTTTTCTGTTTCATTACAGAAAGGTCCCTGGACAGAAACCTTTATAACTTTTTAATGAAAAGGTATTTTTGAGTGATTCTTTTTCTGTTGGTCATCATAAAATTTATGACATGACTACTCAGAATTTTTGCCTACTTTTGTAGATGGCTGGCAGCAGCTGTGAGAACCGAGTGTTCACCAACGTGCCCGAGGGGTTGTCAAGCTCCTCATCTCCATCACCAAGCTCGCGATCGGGCCAGCAGCGCGCCCGGAGTTCACACTCTATCAGCACAAGCTCAGTGACGACGTGTCTATGCACCAGGCTGTGGTACAGTTCAAGGGAGGACGATCTGCTGCTTGCCATTTCCGTTTGACGGGAAGGGCCATGCCTACGGAGAGGCATGCCATGCAGATGGCTGCCCGTGAGGCGATAGCTCGCCTTCGGGACATCCTTCCTACGATGAAGACTCGTCGCTACCGCTACCTCCCATGCCATGTGCCTTACACCAGCCACTATGCGTTCGCCTGCCACCGGGGAGAGCGAGATGAAGCCATCGAGATGGTTGTGGAGTATCTCAAGGCCCTGGAGGAGTCTTTCGACAACCTCGTAGATGATCTTGTGGCTGCCCGCATGGACTTAGTCCGGGGTGGTCCTGCCAGCAGGAAGGAGCTTCTCCACACGGCGCCGCCTCTGACATTCGTCTCGTCTTCAGCCTCGTATGCACCGGCCGTTTTGGCCACTGCTCGCCGTCTGCCTACCACTGAGGAGTTCGACCGAGTCATCGCTCCTACTCCAGTCAGAGCCGCACCGCCTGCCGCACGCGCTCTACCGCCTGCCGCCCCCGCACCATCACCGCAGCGCAGCGTCGCACGCCAGGAACCAGCTAGAGAGGAGGAGGTTGATTCTCCTGGACCGCTGAGCCTTGCCCTCGGCAAGGGGAAGGAGATCTTCACCATCTCCGACTGAGAGCACCGAGTAGCCGCGTGTTATGCCTGCTTGTATGATGTGCTATTTTTATCTGTACGCTAGTTTGTATTGGTGTGTTTGCTGCCTTCCGGAGTAGTACGCTAGCTTTTAATAACATGTCAGGATTGTGTACGCACAACCTGAGTGCTGTATCTTGTGTTTGCTTTCGCATGTAAGATTTGTGTTAAGCACTTCTTCTCCGTGAAAATTATTTGTGTTTCTTTGAAAACCTTGAAGCCTTTTTGATTATTGCTTTTGCAAGGGTTTTCCTGCGCTACGCAGTTTTTTCTCATGGGTTTTGCAAATGATACCCCAGACGGGAAAAATGTCTCGCCCTTGGACTCGCTCTATGCCCAATCAGCCAGAAGAGGTTTACGGAACACAGACCAGCAACAATTTCACTCAGGGTCAGTCCAGCCAACAAGACAGCGAAGCGGCACTATCTCAAGTATGCCGTCTCTTCGAGCAAAGCCAGCAACAGCACCAAGAGATGATGAACCATGTCATCAATATGGGAAACCACCGTGAACCCTATCAACCACATTCCAAGTTATCTGAGTTACAGAAGACTCGCCCCTCAACTTTTGCTCACACCGACAGGCCACTGGAAGCCGATGATTGGCTTCGAGAGATTGAAAGGAAACTGATTATCGCTCAATGCTCAGATCATGAGAAGGTGCTTTATGCACCACACTACCTTACTGGAGCAGCCGCAGCATGGTGGGAAAACTTCCTACACATGCACCCCAGGGAACACAACATCACCTGGGAAGAATTCAAGGAAGGCTTCCGTGGGGCACACATTCCCAGGAGCATCCTAAAGATCAAGAAGAGAGAGTTTGATGACCTGAAGCAAAGAGGCATGACCATCACAGAATACAACGGCCAGTTTACCCAACTGTCTCGTTATGCCTACGACGAGCACATGACAGAAAACAAGAAGATGGAAAAATTCCTGGACGGCCTGGCACCAGCATTAAGATGCCAACTGATTGTACACACCTTTCCGGATTTTAAGACGCTGGTGGACAAGGCCATCACCCTGGAGAATGAACGCCGTAGTCTGGAAGATATCCGCAAGCGGAAGAGGGACAAGACGACTCTTGCCCGCAGCAACCGAGGCAAGACTGAGGTCCCAAGGACAGACACGAGGAGATCCACGACTACTGAGCCAAGACCCGTCGGACAATTTCATGCCAGAGACAAGGAGTTCACATACCGTCCAGGGGTCACCTGCTATGCTTGTGGTCAACAAGGGCATTATGCTAAACAGTGCCCGAAGCCAAGAGACTCGGCACCCAAGCCGAACAATGGTGGAAACAATCCAGCCCCCAAGCGCAACAACTTCAATCCTAGCAACAACCACAGGAAGGGTCACTTGAACCATGTGACCAGGGAAGAAGCGCAGAATGCCCCAGACATCGTGCTCGATACGTTCCCTGTCAACACAGTACCTGCCACGGTTTTGTTTGATTCTGGAGCTTCCCATTCGTTTGTTTCAAAGAGTTTTGTTTCACAACACGGTTTTCCGATACTCCCCTTGGAAAAATCTATGATCATCAAGTCCCCCGGAAATAAGCAAATTGCTCAGGGTTACTGCCAAGGAGTGGTCATTGAGTTCGAAGGACTACCATTCCACGCGAATCTCATCGTGTTGGAAAGTAAAGGACTGGATGTCATTTTAGGAATGGACTGGTTGACCACCAACAAAGGATTCATCGACTGTTTCAATCGGACAGTGATTCTCACTCACCATCACGGCAAGACTATAAGAGTCTCCACTCAAGAAAGGCCACGATCACAGAAACCAAAACTGAACAAGATGGACATCGCAGAATTAAGAAAAGTGCCAGTGGTATGCGAGTTCCCTGATGTGTTCCCATAAGAACTACCAGGTGTGCCACCAGACCGAGAGATCGAATTCAGCATTGAATTAGCACCTGGCACCGCTCCCATTTATAAGAAGCCGTATAGAATGGCACCCTCAGAATTGGTGGAGTTGAAGAAGCAGATAAAGGAATTACTGGACAAGGGGTTTATACGAGCCAGCTCCTCACCATGGGGTTCGCCTGTGTTGTTCGCCAAAAAGAAGGATGGGACTTTAAGGCTGTGCATAGACTATCGAGCCCTCAATATGGTCACCATCAAAAACAAATACCCGATGCCACGGATAAATGATTTGTTTGACCAGCTCGCACAAGCTAAAGTATTTTCAAAGATTGATTTGAGATCAGGATACCATCAATTGAAGGTACGAACAGAGGATATCCCCAAGACAGCTTTCACTTCCAGATATGGGTTATACGAGTTCACAGTGATGCCTTTTGGTCTAACAAACGCCCCCGCATTTTTCGTCCACCTCATGAACAAAGTATTCATGAAATTCATGGACAAATTTGTGGTGGTATTCATTGACGACATTCTGGTTTACTCAAGGACACCAGAAGAACATGCTGAGCACCTCAGGATTGTTTTGGGAGAATTGAGGAAACATCAGTTGTACGCCAAATTTAGCAAATGCGAATTTTGGCTAAGACAAGTTGGTTTCTTGGGCCATATTTTGAACCAAGAAGGCGTGGCCGTAGACCCAGAAAAAGTCAAGGCCATACTAGACTGGAAGCCACCCGCGAATGTCACAGATGTGCGGAGTTTCCTAGGAATGGCCGGATATTACAGGAGGTTTATTGAAGGATTCTCCACTGTGGCAAAACCTATAACACAGTTACTCAAGAAGGACAAGAAATTCGTATGGACGGAAGCATGTGAGCAGAGCTTCCAAGAACTCAAGAAGAAGCTAACAACCGCACCAGTCTTAACCGTACCAGACATACACAAGAGCTTTGAGGTGTATTGTGACGCGTCCCGAAAAGGTCTCGGATGTGTGCTAATGCAGGATGGCAAAGTTGTCGCATATGCATCCAGACAACTGCGAAAACATGAGGAAAATTACCCAACACATGACTTGGAACTAGCAGCAGTTATACATGCACTCAAGGAGTGGAGGCACTTTCTGTTGGGAAATCGCTGTGAAATATATACAGACCATAAGAGCCTCAAATATATTTTCACGCAGCCAGAGCTGAATTTACGCCAACGACGCTGGTTGGAACTGGTCAAGGACTATGACGTCGGTATTCACTACCACCCAGGGAAGGCAAATGTAGTGGCCGATGCCCTTAGTCGAAACCCCAGCCCGGACAGTGACGGTCAGCAAAACTTGAGGCCTGAGTTTCAGCGAGAGTTCACTCGGCTCAACATGATGTTAGTCTCTGAGGGCACCATATCGAACCTGGAGATACAACCCACCCTAGTGGAACAAATCAAGAAGGCCCAACAGGGACATCCCAGTATCGAAGGCATAAAGAAGAAAATGAACCGTAGTAAGACTTCAGAATTCGTCACGGACAGTGAAGGAACATTATGGTACCGGGACAGGCTTTGCGTACCTAACATTGAGGAACTCAAGCAACAGATCTTGACGGAAAGCCACACCGCCCCATACTCGATCCATCCTGGAGGAACCAAAATGTACAAGGACATCCAGGAAAGATTTTGGTGGCACGGTATGAAAAGAGATATAGCCACATTCATTGCTTGTTGCGATTCATGTCAGCGCATCAAGGCTGAGCACCAAAAGCCAGCAGGGCTACTCCAGCCTAACAGGATACCGGAGTGGAAATGGGATGAAATCGGAATGGACTTCATTGTCGGATTACCCCGATCACAGCGTGGAAATGATGCCATCTGGGTCATCACAGACCGACTAACCAAGTTTGCACACTTCATTCCCGTGAAAACTACCTACTCCACACAAAGACTGGCAAAACTCTATCTCTCCCGTATAGTTTGCTTGCACGGGGTCCCAAAGACTATAATATCTGACCGAGGCACCCAATTCGTCTCCAAATTTTGGGATCACCTACAACAAGCTCTGGGCACGCAACTAGCTTTCAGTACAGCATACCACCCTCAGACAGATGGACAAACAGAACGTGTAAACCAAATCCCGGAGGATATGCTAAGAGCCTGTGTGCTCACCTATGGGACTAGTTGGGAAGAGAGTTTGCCGTATGCCGAATTTGCGTACAACAACAGTTACCAAGCCAGCTTGCAAATGGCACCCTTTGAAGCATTGTACGGACGGAGGTGTCGTACCCCATTGAATTGGTCAGAAACAGGTGACAGCCGTATCTTCGGCCCAGATATGCTTAAGGAGGCCGAGGAAAAAGTTAAACAAATCAGGGACAGACTCAAGACAGCACAGAGCCGACAAAAGAGCTACGATGATCAGAAGCATCGTGAGGTCAGCTTTGAACCTGGTGATTCCGTATACCTCCGAGTATCTCCTATGAGGGGTCTGCAACGGTTCAAAATAAAGGGGAAACTAGCCCCAAGGTTTATTGGACCATTTTGTGTAAAGGCACGAAGAGGCACAGTAGCCTACCAACTAGACCTCCCCAAGGAGCTGTCAGACGTCCATGACGTATTCCACGTCTCGCAGTTGAGGAAATGTGTGAGTAACCCGGAGAAACATGTACCTCATGAGGACATTGATATGCAACCAGATCTCACCTACAGAGAAAGGCCAGTAAAGATTTTAGAAGAGTCTGAACGGAGGACCCGTCAGAAAACGACAAAAATTTTCAGGGTCCAGTGGAGCAACCACACCGAGGATGAAGCCACATGGGAAAGGGAAGATTTCCTCCGAGCAGAGTATCCATATCTATTTGAGGATCAGCAGAAATCTCGAGGACGAGATTTTTCCTAAGGGGGTAGGTGTTGTGACACCCAAGTTTTTATTTGGAATTTTTTTCAAAAAAGATTTTTTTTTGACTTGAAGGGAGTGATTTAAAAAAAAATTTCTTCAAGAGAACTCTCACTCTCAAATATTTTTCTTTATGGCAAAAAATTTTTATTTGAATTCACCCAAGATCTGCCTTTGACCTTGGGGGTTCTTGCTTTTCATTTGGGCTCAAGACAAAATGTTTTTCATTTGAGAGAATAACTTTTGAAAACCTTTTCTTGAATTTGCACTATGGCTTTTGGAAAGTCCTTTGCCACTTTCAACTATTCCTTCTTGCCATGGCATTAGTGCAAATCCTCTCTCCTAACCCTTCCCTCACCTCTGGACCATGATTTGCATCAAATCCAGCAAGTTGAACCTCCCCATGTATTTATTTCCATTCAAATTTCATTCAAATATTTTTCTGCCTCCTATTCTAACCCCTTGGAGATTTACAAAGGAACCCCTTTTTCTGTTTTGATTTTTGGCCCCAAACTTCTTTCCCCTCCTAGTCCTTTGAACCCTCAACCTGGAACCATGAAGATCCACTGGTCTCCAGTTCAAAATTTTCAAACTACATCAGCTGCAAGTTTGGACCAGATTTGCCAAATTTGGTGAAATTCATTCAAAACCTTCTCCAAAAATTCCAAGTAAATTCATGCAGCCCCTGGGTGCTTTGAGTGATCATCTCACCAAGTTACAGCTCCAGAAAATTTTTATCTCTTTACCAAAACCTTCTGTCGAACACCTGCAATGCTTGGTCACTGTCAAGGTTCAGTAACTTCAGAGTTCAGTCAGTGCTCACTGTCGTTTTCTTCAGAAAGGGACGTCGATCTCGCCAGTACCCTCGCGTCGCCTTGCTCCTCGTCCTCGCCCTCTCGTTCCTGCATCGCACGAGTGCCTGGCATCTTGCGGGCGTCGGCGACGAGCAGCAGAAGGTGCGCCGCCCCGTGACCGACGCCGGCGGCGGCTTTGCGGACGCCAGCGGGAGACACGGTGCCGCCGACTCCACCCAGCGCCGCCCAAACCACCGGAGCCCGCCGCGTGGCCGTCCACTCCCCAGAATGCGCTGCCGCTCTCGTCGTGAACCCCAGGGCGCGGAGCGCGCTCTCTGCCGCCGTTGAGCCCGTGCGGTCACCTCACCGTGGGCAGACGCCATTACGCCAAGACCAACCCCGTTTAGCTGCAAAACGAGTCCCGTAACATCCACTGATGCTGCTCGACCGCTCAAACCCCCTGCCAACCCACTGCTCGGCCGTAATCGCTCGCCGGAGATTCTCCGTTCACGGCCACCCCATCGATCTGCCTATAAATAGGGGCCCCGAGCTTCAACTCGAGCACCCACCAGCCCTACACTTCCCCTAGAGCACGCCCAGCCACTGGAAGAGCCGCGAGGGGGTCTCCTTCCTCGACTCCGGCCGCTGCGACCCGCCACGGGATCCAGCCCGATTCGCCCCCGTGTGTGCTCCGCAGCCCCCATTCTCTTGCCAGTAGCTTCTCCTTGCATCACCTGTTCTGACCCGCGCCTCAATTCGTACCTTGCAGCCCTCCACCGGAGTTCCCCAACCTCACCCGAACCGCCGTCCGCCGGAGATAGTGTCGCCGTCGACGTGGTGCTCCCCGTTGGACGAGTCCACCACCCACCGACGCGGAAGAAGACACTGAAGCTCTTGGTACCCTCCGTTTCTCCTAACTCGCCGTGGTTCGACGCCGGCGTCCACCGCCGTCTTGGGGCGCCGGCGAACTTTCAAACCTGACATGCGGGCCCCGCGTGTCAGCCTCTGTTTTATTTCCCCGAACCGTTTTCTGTTGGCGCCTTCGGGCAAAATACGTCTTCTCTCTTGCGCTTGCGCATTTCCAAACGAACCGTTTTCTGTTTTCTCAGTTAAAACCCTGGAACTTTTCTGTTTCATTACAGAAAGGTCCCTGGACAAAAACCTTTATAACTTTTTAATGAAAAGGTATTTTTGAGTGATTCTTTTTCTGTCAATCTCCAAATTTTGTCTAGTTTTTTATGGGATTTAATTGAAAAATATTTGGCAAAGTTTCTGTGCATGTGTTGGTTTTCACGTTAGTACCCCGTTTCGTGATTGCCGTAGGTTCCGGGAGAGGGGACGGAGCCGCGAACTTCGCCGAGCTAGACTCCGACTTCTCCGAACCAGGCAAGCATGTTTGAACATTTGATATGGCAGATGTTTTGCATGTTCATGTGAAAGTTTGTGCGTGGCATGTGAGTGTCGATAAGTACCTCGTTGCTTGTAAGGCAACGACCCGGTTGTTCTGAAGTTGCGATGACCTCTGATGAGAGGTGGCCTAATCATGTGGTGACATGAAGGGCAGCATGGTGGTACTGTTGTAGCATGCCAGCCTTGTGTCATCCGACTTTCTTCGACGTTAACGTGGTTGGAGCCACGTTATCGATCTTTTCCCGCATGTTCCAAAGTTGCGATGACCTCTGATGAGAGGTGGCCTAATCATGTGGTGACATGAAGGGCAGCAAGGTGGTACTGTTGTAGCATGCCAGCCTTGTGTCATCCGACTTTCTTCGACGTTAACGTGGTTGGAGCCACGTTATCGATCTTTTCCCGCATGTTCCAAAGTTGCGATGACCTCTGATGAGAGGTGGCCTAATCATGTGGTGACATGAAGGGCAGCAAGGTGGTACTGTTGTAGCATGCCAGCCTTGTGTCATCCGACTTTTCCGACGTTAACATGGTTGGAGCCGTGTTATCGTCCCTTCCCCTTTCCGTGCTACCACATGTCTCATTGCCAGGATACGGTTTAGTAAGTTGGTAACCTCTTTCCGTGTACACACCAAACAGAGAGGCCGGGATGATGGTACCTTGGCCCAAGATTAAAGCCAGTCATTCGGTCAGGGGGCATGGGTGTTTCCGGTTGGGACCGAGAGGGGGGGCACCCCCTTATAGCGCGCGTATAGAAATTTGATCCCATGCTACGCGAGGTTGTAGCCTCCCTGACTCAGGGTTTTTCCTGAATGTTGCCGAGGGTGATCCCTGGCTTCGGATGGTTAAATTGGGTGTGTACTGGTTAGACGTGTTCCTTCCAGAACACCGTAGACGGAACTAGTCCCCGTGACTACTGAAATCCGTTGGCTGTGGTTAAGTACAAACTCTGCAGAGTCAATTCTTTCCAAATCATCGTATCCATGATCAGTAATGTAGACTTTATATCCCAATCTATCCGTGTGAAAAACTTGCCCCCGGTGAACAAGCTCAAGGGGTAAATTCAATTTCATTGTTATTCCTGTGGATGGACTAACATTATATTTGTCTCGTGCTTGTGATAAGTTATATTCCCGAACTATTGTATTGTTGTGTTACAATATAAGCCCTTTATGTGATGTCGCTCAGACGTCCGACTGTGGCATGTACTGTCTTTATTTTCTGTTATAAGCCCTTTATGTGGTGTCGCCCCGACGCTCGACTGCGGCATTATTATTCCGCATTTTCCGCTCGAGGAGTCTTTCAGACACTCGTTTGGCACCAGTATTATTATTCCGCATTTTCCGCTCGAGGAGTCTTTCAGACACTCGTTTGGCACCAGTATTATTATTCCCCATTTTCCGCTCGAGGAGTCTTTCAGACACTCGTTTGGCACCTGTATTATTATTCCGCATTTTTCCTCTCGAGGAGTCTTTCAGACACTCGCTTGGCACCTGTATTACTATTCTGCAGTTTCCGCTCGAGGCGTCATTCAGACCCTCGCTTGGCACCCCAGTATTTATTATCTCTGTGTCTGATCGCACTGGTTAACTTATTCATGTGCTTCATGTTTGCATTTGTTATACCTTATGTCCGAACTGTCTTGCGAGTACTTTCATAGTACTCACCTGGCTTGTTGATTTGGCCAGATGTTGACGAAGGCGATCTCTTGGATGAAGAGTTTGATAGCGCGTCCGACGCCTAGAGGAGTCCCAGTCAGTCCTGCGCGATCCCGGATATTGGTCACTTGTATCGTTTACGCTTCTGCCACCCGCAATAAGGCTTCTCGAGCCTCACTCCGACGCTCGAAGAGTTGTAGTATTCTGGAATCATGTCACTCGCTTCGCGATGATATTTCCACCACCGTTTTTTATGTGAGTTAGTAGTTTGCCACCCTATCTGCCGTATTGTTTTATCGGCATGCATGTAATAAATTGTTGGGCAGTCTCTGCTCAACCTTGTATTATATTTAGTACTCCTGGTATTTTTCTTCTGTGACCAATATATTGTCTATCAGTGAGAAGGAATTCTTCCTCGCTGGTCCGTAACAGGGATTGGTTTCTCAATAATTATTTTATTGAAAAACCGGTCGTGACAGGATCTCACCTGTGCATATCGGATTTCTGAAACCGTTGAACACATGCTAATCAAAGAATGGAAAAAATGTTTGGACATTCGTAAGGAGGTTCTTGGAAGCAACATTAAGCGAAAGGCAAGAATTGGAGACAGGATAATCTCCATTCTCCATAATGGAGAGCCAGGGGCTATCTTGTTTTTTGCTATTTTACCTTAGAGAATATAGTAGGTCCTAAGAGAATGTAGTAGGTCCTATGAGGTACAATATGTTTATTATGTGGTACAATGTGTTAGAGTTGATGATGAGGAGTAGTTGTGATTATGACTAGTGACCAACTTGCTATGTGATGTCTCATCGATGAAAACGATGATCATGAGGAGGTGTTATATGACAATGATGTATTATGATGATAAGTTGTTAATGATATGATGATGATGATATTTATTATATCATTGCGTGAAAGAACCGCGGATTAGTTTCAAGTGGATGTCCATCCACTTGAAACAAGTACACGGTTCTTTCACCCAGTGATGTAATAACTCATTATTATGTAAAAACAATCTCTAAATTGCTGCTGTATGAAAACTTGTATAGAGGTGTATGAATACAACATGAAATAAAAAAGAAATAAAATATGGAATAATAGTAGTAGCGCGGGCTGGGAGAAGCGCTACTAGTAATTACCAGTAGCGCCGCGTGGAGAAAGCGCTACTACTAAGTCGGTGTAGCAGTAGCGTGGGTTGACCAACGCTACTGCTAACCTTTAGCTGTAGCGCCGTACCAGTAGCGCTCCTGCCCGCGCTACTGATAGGCCTAAAATCCGCGCTGCTGCTAGGCTTTTCCCTAGTAGTGCACGGGCACAAAAACGGTATTGCAATGCTCGAAAATGAGGCCTAGGGTCCGTACTTTCGCTAGTGCAATCTCTCAACAGTGCTAATATAATTGGATCATATAACCATCCCTCAAAGTGCGATGAAGAATCACTCCAAAGTTTCTATCTAGCGGAGAACATAAGAATAAATTGTTTGTAGGGTACGAAACCACCTCAAAGCTATTCTTTCCATACGATCTATTCAAGAGTTCGTACTAAAATAAAGCTATTCTTTCCATTCGATCTATCCTAGAGTTCGTACTTAAATAACACCAAAGCAAATTCATATTCATAATACTCAATCCGACACAAAGATCTTCAGAGAGTGCCCCAAGATATCTACCGAAGAAACAAAGACAAGAACGTGCATCAACCCCTATGCATAGATTACCCCAATGTCACCTCGGGAATCCGCGAGTTGATGCCAAAACATATATCAATGAATCAATACGATACCACATTGTCACCACGGGTATTCAATTGCAAGACATATATCAAGTGTTCTCAAATCCATAAAAGTATTCAATCCGATAACAACGAAATCTCAAAGGGAAAAACTCAATTCATCACAACAAGATAGAGAGGGGAAACACCATATGATCCGACTATATTAACAAAGCCCGTGATACATCAAGATCGTGACATCTCAATAACATGAGAGAGAGAGAGATTAAACACATAGCTACTGGTACAAACCCTCAGCCCCGAGGGTGGACTACTCCATCCTCATCATGGTGGCCGCCGGCATGATGAAAATGGCCACCGAAGATGATTCTCCCCTCCGGCAGGGTGCTGGAAAGGGTCTAGATTGGTTTTCGGTGGCTACAGAGCCGTACGGCGGCAGAACTTATGATCTAGGTTAACCCCGAAGGGTTTTGGAATATTTGTGAATTTATAGGGTAAAGAGGGGGTGCGGGAGGCCACCAAGGTGGGCACAACCCACCTGGGCGCGCCCTGGTGGGTTGTTCCCCCCTCGGGGCATCCCCAAGGTGCTGCTCTGGCCCAACTTGGGTGTTCTGGTGCATAAAAAATCTCCAGCAAGTTTCCCGGTGTTTGGACTTCGTTTGATATTGATTTCCTGCAATGTTAAAAAACAAGCAAAAAACTGCAACTGACACTGGGCACTGGGTCAATAGGTTAGTCCTAAAAAATGATATAAAGTTGCTATAAAATGATTGTAAAACATCCAAGAATGTTAAAATAACAGCATGAATACTTCATAAATTATAGATACGTTGGAGACGTATCAGCCAACACCGCTGATGAAAATCAGGGTGTTGAAGAAAATGAGAGCACCAGGGTTGATGAGGAAATTCCAGCCGCTGAAGAAACTGCCAGGGCAACCTCTAGTGTTGCGCCTGAAGAACAGGCCAGGCCAGTTGAAGCATCTGCTAGTGCGCCTGAAGAAACTGAACAAGCCAGGGCAATTGCATCAGTTGCGCTCGAAGAAACTGCACCAACTTCCTCTACTCCTCCTGCGCACACGACAAGTGCTACCCTTCCTTCTGCATCATAAGTGAAGAAAACCAAGGCTGCAGAACGAGCAACTATGAAGAAAAGGAAAGCATCTGCATCCTCAGAGTCTTCAGCTCCAAAGAAATGAAGACTTTGACGAGCTCCTATGCAAATCCCATAGATGTTGTTCCAATATCAAGCATGCCATCAAAGGAAATTGTTGCCTTTGGTGAGGAATATGTGATTCCAAGTGAATCGGATGAAGAAGATCCTTCTGCTGCTACGTCAGAGCAGATAGATGAAGAAATTGAAGTGGACAACATCACTTCAACTCCAGTGGTATCCTCGCCCATGCCTCAGCTCACTGCTGAAGAGGCCGGCGTTGAAGAAGTAGATGAGGAAGATGAAGATGTGGATATTGGGTCTACAACTCCGGTTCTGAATGATGACTACTGGGAAAGTCATCACCCCAATTTACCACTCTACACCCCTCTGCAACAGATTCCTCCGTCCCCTGTCCAGACGGAAGAAATTAATACGGGCTCTGAAGAACATCAAGCTTCTCTTCTCACTATTCCTGAAGAAGTTCCAGCCAATAGAGCTGATGATAATGTTGCTGAAGAAATGGAGACCCAGGCTACTACTGATGACATTGCTCCTGAAATTCCTCAGCCTGTGGCTCCAGAGTCTGTGATTCAAGAGGCTGTGGCGACTTCGACTGCTAATCCTCAGCCCAAGCCACAGAATCCTCACTCCAAGAAGCAGAAGTTCAAGGCTGAAGACTTCTTCAATGAGCACATTTTCTTCACTGACTACAATCCTTATGACTCTGCTCGTCTTCGACGCAAGCGTTTTTGGACTACTAGCCAGATGAACTTCTATTCCTCGCTGTTGTTTGATAAAGACAAGATCTTTGACCATGAGCAAATTCCTCATGTGGACATGGAGTCTCTACCATGCTTCACCCCAGTCCTCAGTGTTCTTCATGATGTTGGGCTACTTAACTTCTACACCGACATCTGCGACTGGAATGAAGAACTCATTCTTCAGTTCTATGCCACGTTGCACATCACTAGCAACGTTGACGATGTGAATTCATGGGTATTGGAATGGATGACAGAAAATACTCACTACAAGGCTCTGGCCTCTGAATTGCTTCATGCTATCCCAGGCAGTCCTCCTCCAAAAGGTGCAAGGCTCCTTTATGTAGAACCAGAACTTTCTAATCATCTGATGCAAGTGCCGATGAAGCCTTTGAAGCCAGACCAAGCTCCAAGGACCAAATTCCTCATCAAGGAATTTCTCTATCTGCCAAGGACAGTGTTCAGAATATTGACTAAAACCCTCAGTCCGATCAAGGGCCACAACTCTGATGAAGAAGAGATTGTTGGCATTATGAAGAATCTGCTTTTCAACATCATACATGGTATTCCAATCAACTACCACGATTTCTTCACGAGGACTTTGGCCAATGTAGCACTATCACTGTTCGAATTGAAGCCTTACGCTCCCTGGATCATGAGATTCATCAGATCAAGGTCTTCAATCAACTGCAAGGCTGATTTTCAAAATCATCTCAGCTATTTGCCCCCAATTGAAGTCCTCAAAAGGACTATTTACTCAGCTGATGCGAAGGGCAAGGAAGCTATTATTGATGAAGGCACTCGTCAATTGGATGGACAGTTTCGAAAAGTACTTCATATTCCACCAATGATGACTCTGCCACACATGATACTGCCGCAAATGCTTCAAAGCAAAATCCTCAAGCCACTGCTCCACGGGTGATGACTGATCGTGAGCTTCTCCTCAGTCTTCATCAGAAGATCGATCGCAACCACAAATGGGTCAAGCGTCAGTTTGGTTCAATTCTTCAGAACATGAAGATCACGCAAAACACTATGAAGAAGAATCATTACTACCTCCATGAATTTTTTGATCGCACCTGGGTTGTACTGTCTCACTACGGTGAAGAAGATCTCAAGCAGATGGGCTTCAAGCAGGACTTTCACTGGTCTCAGCCGCCCTCGAATAAATTCAAAAAGGTCAAAGTTCCTCACTTTATGGCCAGCTGATGAACATGAAGACTGGGACGACACTTGATACGTCTCCAACGTATCTATAATTTATGAAGTATTCATGCTATTATACTATCCTTCTAGGATGTTTTATATGCATTTATATGATATTTTATATGATTTTTGGGACTAACCAATTAACCTAGAGCCTAGTGCCAGTTTCTGTTTTCTCCTTGTTTTAGAGTATCACAGAAAAGGAAAACTAAACGGAGTCCAATTGACGTGCCACTTGACGGAGATCATTTTTGGACCAGAAGAAGCCCACGGAGTACCAGAAGCAGGCCAGAAGAGTCCCGGGCTGCCCATGAGGGTGGGGGGCGCGCCCCCCTGCCTCGTGGACAGCCCGGAGACCCCCCCGACGTGAAATCAACGCAAAACTCTTCTATATATACCCAAACTTCCAGAAAGAAACCTAGATCGGAAGTTCCGCCGCCGCAAGCCTCTGTAGCCACGAGAAGTCAATCTAGGCCCTCTCCGGCACCCTGCCGGAGGGGGTCATCATCACCGGTGGCCATGGAGGAGTATCCCGGAGGGGACGTCATCACCATGAAGGCCAAGGACCAGAGGGTGGAGGCCATGGAGGAGGAAGCACAAGGGGGAGAACCTCTCCTCCTCTCTTCCGGTGGCGCCGGAGTGCCATCGGGAGGGGAATCATCGCCACGGCGATCATCTTCATCAACATCACCATCATCATCACCATCCTCATCTCTTTTACGCGGTCCACTCTCCCGCACCCCGCTGTAATCCCTACTTGAACATGGTGCTTTATGCCACATATTATGATCCAATGATGTGGTGCCATCCTATGATGTTTTGAGTAGATATCTTTTGTCTTTGGCTTGATTGATGATCTAGATTGGTATGAGTTGTATGTTTTACTTTGGTGCTGTCCTATGGTTCCCTCCGTGTCGCGCAAGCGTGAGGGATTCCCGCTGTAGGGTGTTGCAATACGTTCATGATTCGCTTATAGTGGGTTGGTGAGTGACTGAAACACAAACCCGAGTAAGAGGGATTGTTGCGATGGGATTAAAGAGGACTTGATGCTTTAATGCTATGGTTGGGTTTTACCTTAATGATCTTTAGTATTTGCGGATGCTTGCTAGAGTTCCAATCATAAGTGCTTATGATCCAAGTAGAGAAAGTATGTTAGCTTATGCCTCTCCCTCATATGAAACTGCAATAGTGATCACCGGTCTTGCTAACAATTGCCTAGGACAATTCCGCACACCGATCCACCATTATTCCACACTCGCTATTTATAATATTTAGTAATATATTCTAACTTTATGATAACAGCACCTACTTTTATATTTTAGCTCTCCGTTACCATACAAAGTTATCCTCTTCATACCCACAACGTAGTTTTATTTCTCGTTTCTAGTTGGAAGCAAACGATCGGTGCACGTAGAGTCGTATCAGTGGCAGATAGGGCTTGAGATAATATTGATCTTACCTTTAGCTCCTTGTGGGTTCGACATTCCATACTTATCACTTCCACCTTTGGAAATTGCTACGATGATTCCCTGCACTTGGGGATTATCAAGCTCTTTTCTGGCGCCGTTGCCGGAGAGCAATAGCGTGGGGTTGATATTCTCGTGTGTGCTTGTTTGCTTTCTCCACTAAGTAGATTTTTTTTCCTTTTTGTTTCTGTTTAGTTGTGGGTGAAACATACAAAAAAATTTAAATAATAAAAATAAAAATATATTTATTTGCCTCTCATGCCTAAAAAGTTTTTCAAAAAGAGAAGTGATTGGAAAGTTATGCATTGAAGAAGTGAGGGTCGACCTTGAGCACTTGTGTTCATGCTCACAGAAACAATGTAGAATTTTTCATGGAAGTTTCTCTATAAATAATTATCCCCTTGTATATATCCATTGTATTATAAAAATAATGTGCCAAGCTTTGGTTTTAGGATGATTAGATTGCTTGTTTACTATGTGCAGAACAAAAACAGAAACTTTGGCTGTAGTGCGTGAATTTACATTTTTTTACTGGAAGGTCAAATGGGTCTGAAACTTTTTGCACATTACTTCTGTACAAATTGTTCAAATTTTCAAATTTAGTTCATAATTTTAGGAGTTACAGAAGTTTACCAAACTTCCAGATTACTACATACTGTTCTGTTTTTAACAGATGCTGTTTTTCGTGTGTTGTTTGCTTATTTTGATGAATCTATGGCTAATAAAATAATTTATAAACCATAGAGAAGTTGGAATACAGTAGGTTTAACACCAATATAAATAAAGAATGAGTTCATTACAGTACCTAAAGGTAGTGATTTGCTTTATTACACTAACGGATCTCACAAAGTTTTTGTTAAGTTTTTGTGGATGAAGTGTTCGAAGAACGAGGAGTTACCGATGTGAGAAGAATAAAGAGAGGCAAAAGTTCAAGCTTGGGGATGCCCAAGGCACCCCAAGTAAATATTTCAAAGGATACTCAATCATCTAAGCTTAGGGATGCCCCGGTTGGCATCCCATCTTTCTTCTTCAACAATTATCGGTATACCTCGGTTTTTGTTTTGTTCACATGATTTGCGTCCTTTGTGTTTTTGTTTTTCCTTCAAGAACCATGCTAGCATGAGATATCCCTTCATTGATTTATAGAATACTTCATGTGCTTCACTTATATCTTTTAAGAATGATCTTATAGAATTGCTCTTTGTGCTTCACTTAAATCTTTTGAGTATGGTTTTATAGAATGCTTCGTGCGCTTCACTTATACATTTTGAGCTTGGTTAGTCTATATTAATTGTATATTGCTCCATGAACTTCACATATATCCTTTGGAGTATGAATAATACTATCATTTAAAGTGGTTTGGAAGAGTGTCAACTTTAGGAACTAGTGATCCCACTATTTTGGAGGGTGTTGAATCTTAGTGTGATATTTATGAAAGTGGATTTGGAAGAGTGTCAACTTTAGCTAGTAATGATTCCACTATTTCGGAAGAGGTTCCAATTGAGTAGGAGAACAAAGTTGCTATCCATGATGCGACTGAAAATTATTATAAGGGAGGAATACATGCTTGTAGGAGTTATAATAATATCAGGTTTCCTCTCTATGTGCTTAAAGTTATACTTGTTTTGCCTTCCTATGCTAGTTGATTCTTGTTCCCATAAGTTGTGTGCTCAAAAAATCCCTAGGCATAGGAAGTGGGTTATGTTTAAATCTGCTAGTCATATTCTTCATGATGCTCTCTTTATGTTTCAACTCTTTTCTTTTATGTGAGCATCATTGAAATCATCATTCCCAGCTAAAAGGCACTAAAGAAAAGCGCTTGTTGGGAGACAACCCAATATTTACCCTTACTGTTTTTGTGTGTTTACATGATTAATCTACTGTAGTAATCATGTTTTATAGCTTTTGTTTCAATAAAGTGCCAAGTAAGACCTTTGGGAAGACTTGGGTGAAAGTCAATGTGATCTTGCTGTAAAAAACAGAAACTTTGTGCTCACGAGATTAGCTGTCATTTTTTTACAGAAGAGTGCTTTTGAGTTGATTCTTTTTGCAGAAGATTAATAGACAAATTCCTCACGTCCACCAATTTATTTCATAATTTTTGGAGTAGCAGAAGTATGGTTTATGTTCAGATCATTACAGACTGTTCTGTTTCTGACAGATTCTGTTTTCATTGCATAGTTTGCTTGTTTTCTAGTTTCTATGGCTTATATTTCTCAATATAAATTGTAGAAATGATATGGTACAGTAGACATTGTGTGGGAACAATTATGAACCTTGTCTTGGACAGTACCAAAGTGAATGGTTTACTCTTTATCATACTAACCTATCTCACGAAGTTTGGTTAAGTTTTGTGTGATTGAAGTTTTCAAGCTTTGGGTGAGATATCGATATGAGGAGAATAAGGAGTGGAAAGACCCTAAGCTTGGGAATTCCCAAGGCACTCCAAGGTAATATTCAAGTAAGACTCAAGTACCTAAGCTTGGGGATGCCCCGGAAGGCATCCCCTCTTTTGTCTTCAAAACTATCGGTATACCTTACTCGGAGCTATATTTTTATTCGTCACATGATATGTGTTTTGCTTGGAGCGTATTTTCAATTTTACTTGCTGTTTGAATAAAATCATTGGATCTGAAATATTGAATGAAAAAGAATCCTCCCGTGGCTAGTTAATTATTTGACTACCCAGTGTTCTTCACTCATATCCTTTGGAGTAGTTTGTCATTTGTTCATGTGCTTCATGTATATCCTATGAGTAAATGGTTGAATAAATTTAATGTCATAAATCTGAATTTATATATGTTCCGTATGCTTATAACATGGGGAGTAATGACTTCACACAAAATAAGTATAGGTAGTAAACTTATTGAAAGTTAGCAAACGTAGAATTGGTCACTTGAACAATTCATGAAAGAATATTGAAGGGAGAGGGATTTCACATATAAATATACTATCTTGGACATATTTTATAGTTGTGAGCACTCATTAAAATATGACATGCTAAAAGGTTGATGTTGGACAAGGAAGACAACGTAAAGGGTTATGTTTTCTTATATCTGAAATAAAGTATATTGTCATGGATCATCCAACATGTTGAGCTTGCCTTTCCCCCTCATGCTAGCCAAATTCTTTGCACCAAGTAGAGATACTACTTGTGCTTCCAAATACCCTTAAAACAAGTTTTGCCATGAGAGTCCACCATATCTACCTATGGATTGAGTAAGATCCTTCAAGTAAGTTGTCATCGGTGCAAGCAATAAAAATTGCTCTCTAAATATGTGTATGATTGATTGGTGTGGAGGAAATAAGCTTTATACGATCTTGTGATGTGGAAGAAATAAAAGTGACGGACTGCATAATAAAGGTCCATATCACAAGTGGCAATATAAAGTGACGTTCTTTCGCATTAAGATTTTGTGCATCCAACCCTGAAAGCGCATGGCAACCTCTGCTTCCCTCTGCGAAGGGCCTATCTTTTACTTTTATCTTCTCCCTTATGCAAGAGTCATGGTGATTTTCACCTTTTCTTTTTACATTTTATCCTTTGGCAAGCACAGGATGTTGGAAGGATCCTGATATATATATGTAACTGGATGTAAGTTAGCATGAGCTATTATTGTTGACATTACCCTTGAGGTAAAAGGTTGGGAGGCGAAACTATAAGCCCCTATCTTTCTCTGTGTCCGATTAAAACTCCAGCACAAGTATTGCGTGAGTGTTAGCAATTGTGAAAGATTAAATGATAGTTGAGTATGTGGAGTTTGCTAAATCAAAGCTCTGACATAGACTCTTCCTGAAAATAAGGTGAATTGCAATTGTTTGATGACTGAGAATATTGTTTGTTAGTTTTCAAGAAAGTTTATGATCTATACTTTAAACATGTGACTTGCTTGTTACTTGATCATGAAAAGTTTTACGAGATGAGCTATTGTTATGACATATAATGATGCTAGAAAAAGTGATTGGAATTATCATTGATCAAACATATGCACTTGCTAGCATTGACACTTCATAAATTATTTCTTTTATCATTTACCTACTCGAGGACGAGCAGGAATTAAGCTTGGTGATGCTGATACGTCTCCAACGTATCTATAATTTATGAAGTATTCATGCTATTATACTATCCTTCTAGGATGTTTTATATGCATTTATATGATATTTTATATGATTTTTGGGACTAACCTATTAACCTAGAGCCCAGCGCCAGTTTCTGTTTTCTCCTTGTTTTAGAGTATAGCAGAAAAGGAAAACTAAACGGAGTCCATTTGACGTGCCACTTGACGGAGATCATTTTTGGACCAGAAGAAGCCCATAGAGTACCAGAAGCAGGCCAGAAGAGTCCCGGGCTGCCCATGAGGGTGGGGGCGCGACCACCCCCCTAGGGCGTGGCCCCCTACCTCGTGGACAGCCCGAAGACCCCTCCCCTGACGTGAAATCAACGCAAAACTCTTCTATATATACCCAAACTTCCAGAAAGAAACCTAGATCGGAAGTTCCGCCGCCGCAAGCCTCTGTAGCCACGAGAAGTCAATCTAGGCCCTCTCCGGCACCCTGCCGGCGGGGGTCATCATCACCGGTGGCCATGGAGGAGTATCCCGGAGGGGACGTCATCACCATGAAGGCCAAGGACCAGAGGGTGGAGGCCATGGAGGAGGAAGCACAAGGGGGAGAACCTCTCCTCCTCTCTTCCGGTGGCGCCGGAGTGCCATCGGGAGGGGAATCATCGCCACGGCGATCATCTTCATCAACATCACCATCATCATCACCATCCTCATCTCTTTTACGCGGTCCACTCTCCCGCACCCCGCTGTAATCCCTACTTGAACATGGTGCTTTATGCCACATATTATGATCCAATGATGTGGTGCCATCCTATGATGTTTTGAGTAGATATCTTTTGTCTTTGGGTTGATTGATGATCTAGATTGGTATGAGTTGTATGTTTTACTTTGGTGCTGTCCTATGGTGCCCTCCGTGTCGCGCAAGCATGAGGGATTCCCGCTGTAGGGTGTTGCAATACGTTCATGATTCGCTTATAGTGGGTTGGTGAGTGACTGAAACACAAACCCGAGTAAGAGGGATTGTTGCGATGGGATTAAAGAGGACTTGATGCTTTAATGCTATGGTTGGGTTTTACCTTAATGATCTTTAGTATTTGCGGATGCTTGCTAGAGTTCCAATCATAAGTGCTTATGATCCAAGTAGAGAAAGTATGTTAGCTTATGCCTCTCCCTCATATGATATGGATTTTGAAGTAAATTTGTACAATTCTCAGAGCGTAACCCATTTTGGTTTCCAAAATTGGGAAGCACTTTGCAAAATGTATGGTTTTTATGAGGGTATGATTGTCACCATGGATCTTGGTGATCCTGACATTGAGCAAAACAATATGGACATTTGGGTCCTTGTTGATACGCTTCCGATACTACCGCTATGTGAGTTTCTCAAACATAGTTATTAACTAATTTATATTGTTTATTTCAAAATAGTTGACAACTTATTTCCATTCTTCAAAGAATGTGCGGAAGATGGTAGACAAAACCCACTACACCGATGGCTTCGAATTAACTTATAAGGAGAAAAATCATCTGATCGCATTTTGTACTTTCTTTGAGAATTACAATACGTATTATCGAACTCCTCCAAATTATGGTGAATACGTGCCACTAGTGCACGTGTTGAACCACAATAACTTCTATGGAGATACCCTGGTAAGATTTTTTACTATTACGACATCCGTGCATCTTTTGTATACTTCTAAAACTAGTACATCATTGCTAACTACGAAGTTATTACTATGTTTTTCAACAGAAAATCCCGATGGATTGTGTGCCTCATCTGATGTATCAGAATGGTCGCCTTGAAGTTCTGAACATACAGCCAGGTCATCCTACGGATCTCACCTGTGCATATCGGATTTCTGAAACCGTTGAACACATGCTAATCAAAGAATGGAAAAAATGTTTGGACATTCGTAAGGAGGTTCTTGGAAGCAACATTAAGCGAAAGGCAAGAATTGGAGACAGGATAATCTCCATTCTCCATAATGGAGAGCCAGGGGCTATCTTGTTTTTTGCTATTTTACCTTAGAGAATATAGTAGGTCCTAAGAGAATGTAGTAGGTCCTATGAGGTACAATATGTTTATTATGTGGTACAATGTGTTAGAGTTGATGATGAGGAGTAGTTGTGATTATGACTAGTGACCAACTTGCTATGTGATGTCTCATCGATGAAAACGATGATCATGAGGAGGTGTTATATGACAATGATGTATTATGATGATAAGTTGTTAATGATATGATGATGATGATATTTATTATATCATTGCGTGAAAGAACCGCGGATTAGTTTCAAGTGGATGTCCATCCACTTGAAACAAGTACACGGTTCTTTCACCCAGTGATGTAATAACTCATTATGATGTAAAAACAATCTCTAAATTGCTGCTGTATGAAAACTTGTATAGAGGTGTATGAATACAACATGAAATAAAAAAGAAATAAAATATGGAATAATAGTAGTAGCGCGGGCTGGGAGAAGCGCTACTAGTAATTACCAGTAGCGCCGCGTGGAGAAAGCGCTACTACTAAGTCGGTGTAGCAGTAGCGTGGGTTGACCAACGCTACTGCTAACCTTTAGCTGTAGCGCCGTACCAGTAGCGCTCCTGCCCGCGCTACTGATAGGCCTAAAATCCGCGCTGCTGCTAGGCTTTTCCCTAGTAGTGTACGGGCACAAAAACGGTATTGCAATGCTCGAAAATGAGGCCTAGGGTCCGTACTTTCGCTAGTGCAATCTCTCAACAGTGCTAATATAATTGGATCATATAACCATCCCTCAAAGTGCGATGAAGAATCACTCCAAAGTTTCTATCTAGCGGAGAACATAAGAATAAATTGTTTGTAGGGTACGAAACCACCTCAAAGCTATTCTTTCCATACGATCTATTCAAGAGTTCGTACTAAAATAAAGCTATTCTTTCCATTCGATCTATCCTAGAGTTCGTACTTAAATAACACCAAAGCAAATTCATATTCATAATACTCAATCCAACACAAAGATCTTCAGAGAGTGCCCCAAGATATCTACCGAAGAAACAAAGACAAGAACGTGCATCAACCCCTATGCATAGATTACCCCAATGTCACCTCGGGAATCCGCGAGTTGATGCCAAAACATATATCAATGAATCAATACGATACCGCATTGTCACCACGGGTATTCAATTGCAAGACATATATCAAGTGTTCTCAAATCCATAAAAGTATTCAATCCGATAACAACGAAATCTCAAAGGGAAAAACTCAATTCATCACAACAAGATAGAGAGGGGAAACACCATATGATCCGACTATATTAACAAAGCCCGTGATACATCAAGATCATGACATCTCAATAACATGAGAGAGAGAGAGATTAAACACATAGCTACTGGTACAAACCCTCAGCCCCGAGGGTGGACTACTCCATCCTCATCATGGTGGCTGCCGGGATGATGAAGATGGCCACCGAAGATGATTCCCCCCTCCGGCAGGGTGCTGGAAAGGGTCTAGATTGGTTTTCGGTGGCTACAGAGCCGTACGGCGGCGGAACTTATGATCTAGGTTAACCCCGAAGGGTTTGGAATATTTGTGAATTTATAGGGTAAAGAGGGGGTGCGGGAGGCCACCAAGGTGGGCACAACCCACCTGGGCGTGCCCTGGTGGGTTGTTCCCCCCTCGGGGCATCCCCAAGGTGCTGCTCTGGCCCAACTTGGGTGTTCTGGTGCATAAAAAATCTCCAGCAAGTTTCGCGGTGTTTGGACTTCGTTTGATATTGATTTCTTGCAATGTTAAAAAACAAGCAAAAAACTGCAACTGACACTGGGCACTGGGTCAATAGGTTAGTCCTAAAAAATGATATAAAGTTGCTATAAAATGATTGTAAAACATCCAAGAATGTTAAAATAACAGCATGAATACTTCATAAATTATAGATACGTTGGAGACGTATCAGCCAACACCGCTGATGAAAATCAGGCTGTTGAAGAAAATGAGAGCACCAGGGTTGATGAAGAAATTCCAGCCGCTGAAGAAACTGCCAGGGCAACCTCTACTGTTGCGCCTGAAGAACAAGCCAGGCCAGTTGAAGCATCTGCTAGTGCGCCTGAAGAAACTGAACAAGCCAGGGCAACTGCATCAGTTGCGCCCGAAGAAACTGCACCAACTTCCTCTACTCCTCCTGCGCACACGACAAGTGCTACCCTTCCTTCTGCATCATAAGTGAAGAAAACCAAGGCTGCAGAACGAGCAGCTATGAAGAAAAGGAAAGCATCTGCATCCTCAGAGTCTTCAGCTCCAAAGAAATGAAGACTTTGACGAGCTCCTATGCAAATCCCATAGATGTTGTTCCAATATCAAGCATGCCATCAAAGGAAATTGTTGCCTTTGGTGAGGAATATGTGATTCCAAGTGAATCTGATGAAGAAGATCCTTCTCCTACTACGTCAGAGCAGATAGATGAAGAAATTGAAGTGGACAACATCACTTCAACTCCAGTGGTATCCTCGCCCATGCCTCAGTTCACTGCTGAAGAGGCCGGCGTTGAAGAAGTAGATGAGGAAGATGAAGATGTGGATATTGGGTCTACAACTCCGGTTCTGAATGATGACTACTGGGAAAGTCATCACCCCAATTTACCACTCTACACCCCTCTGCAACAGATTCCTCCGTCCCCTGTCCAGACGGAAGAAATTAATACGGGCTCTGAAGAACATCAAGCTTCTCTTCTCACTATTCCTGAAGAAGTTCCAGCCAATAGAGCTGATGATAATGTTGCTGAAGAAATGGAGACCCAGGCTACTACTGATGACATTGCTCCTGAAATTCCTCAGCCTGCGGCTCCAGAGTCTGTGATTCAAGAGGCTGTGGCGACTTCGACTGCTAATCCTCAGCCCAAGCCACAGAATCCTCACTCCAAGAAGCAGAAGTTCAAGGCTGAAGACTTCTTCAATGAGCACATTTTCTTCACTGACTACAATCCTTATGACTCTGCTCGTCTTCGACGCAAGCGTTTTTGGACTACTAGCCAGATGAACTTCTATTCCTCGCTGTTGTTTGATAAAGACAAGATCTTTGACCATGAGCAAATTCCTCATGTGGACATGGAGTCTCTACCATGCTTCACCCCAGTCCTCAGTGTTCTTCATGATGTTGGGCTACTTAACTTCTACACCGACATCTGCGACTGGAATGAAGAACTCATTCTTCAGTTCTATGCCACGTTGCACATCACTAGCAACGTTGACGATGTGAATTCATGGGTATTGGAATGGATGACAGAAAATACTCACTACAAGGCTCTGGCCTCTGAATTGCTTCATGCTATCCCAGGCAGTCCTCCTCCAAAAGGTGCAAGGCTCCTTTATGTAGAACCAGAACTTTCTAATCATCTGATGCAAGTGCCGATGAAGCCTTTGAAGCCAGACCAAGCTCCAAGGACCAAATTCCTCATCAAGGAATTTCTCTATCTGCCAAGGACAGTGTTCAGAATATTGACTAAAACCCTCAGTCCGATCAAGCGCCACAACTCTGATGAAGAAGAGATTGTTGGCATTATGAAGAATCTGCTTTTCAACATCATACATGGTATTCCAATCAACTACCACGATTTCTTCACGAGGACTTTGGCCAATGTAGCACTATCACTGTTCGAATTGAAGCCTTACGCTCCCTGGATCATGAGATTCATCAGATCAAGGTCTTCAATCAACTGCAAGGCTGATTTTCAAAATCATCTCAGCTATTTGCCCCCAATTGAAGTCCTCAAAAGGACTATTTACTCAGCTGATGCGAAGGGCAAGGAAGCTATTATTGATGAAGGCACTCGTCAATTGGATGGACAGTTTCGAAAAGTACTTCATATTCCACCAATGATGACTCTGCCACACATGATACTGCCGCAAATGCTTCAAAGCAAAATCCTCAAGCCACTGCTCCACGGGTGATGACTGATCGTGAGCTTCTCCTCAGTCTTCATCAGAAGATCGATCGCAACCACAAATGGGTCAAGCGTCAGTTTGGTTCAATTCTTCAGAACATGAAGATCACGCAAAACACTATGAAGAAGAATCATTACTACCTCCATGAATTTTTTGATCGCACCTGGGTTGTATTGTCTCACTATGGTGAAGAAGATCTCAAGCAGATGGGCTTCAAGCAGGACTTTCACTGGTCTCAGCCGCCCTCGAATAAATTCAAAAAGGTCAAAGTTCCTCACTTTATGGCCAGCTGATGAACATGAAGACTGGGACGACACTTGATACGTCTCCAACGTATCTATAATTTATGAAGTATTCATGCTATTATACTATCCTTCTAGGATGTTTTATATGAATTTATATGATATTTTATATGATTTTTGGGACTAACCAATTAACCTAGAGCCTAGTGCCAGTTTCTGTTTTCTCCTTGTTTTAGAGTATCACAGAAAAGGAAAACTAAACGGAGTCCAATTGACGTGCCACTTGACGGAGATCATTTTTGGACCAGAAGAAGCCCACGGAGTACCAGAAGCAGGCCAGAAGAGTCCCGGGCTGCCCATGAGGGTGGGGGGCGCGCCCCCCTGCCTCGTGGACAGCCCGGAGACCCCCCCCGACGTGAAATCAACGCAAAACTCTTCTATATATACCCAAACTTCCAGAAAGAAACCTAGATCGGAAGTTCCGCCGCCGCAAGCCTCTGTAGCCACGAGAAGTCAATCTAGGCCCTCTCCGGCACCCTGCCGGAGGGGGTCATCATCACCGGTGGCCATGGAGGAGTATCCCGGAGGGGACGTCATCACCATGAAGGCCAAGGACCAGAGGGTGGAGGCCATGGAGGAGGAAGCACAAGGGGGAGAACCTCTCCTCCTCTCTTCCGGTGGCGCCGGAGTGCCATCGGGAGGGGAATCATCGCCACGGCGATCATCTTCATCAACATCACCATCATCATCACCATCCTCATCTCTTTTACGCGGTCCACTCTCCCGCACCCCGCTGTAATCCCTACTTGAACATGGTGCTTTATGCCACATATTATGATCCAATGATGTGGTGCCATCCTATGATGTTTTGAGTAGATATCTTTTGTCTTTGGCTTGATTGATGATCTAGATTGGTATGAGTTGTATGTTTTACTTTGGTGCTGTCCTATGGTTCCCTCCGTGTCGCGCAAGCGTGAGGGATTCCCGCTGTAGGGTGTTGCAATACGTTCATGATTCGCTTATAGTGGGTTGGTGAGTGACTGAAACACAAACCCGAGTAAGAGGGATTGTTGCGATGGGATTAAAGAGGACTTGATGCTTTAATGCTATGGTTGGGTTTTACCTTAATGATCTTTAGTATTTGCGGATGCTTGCTAGAGTTCCAATCATAAGTGCTTATGATCCAAGTAGAGAAAGTATGTTAGCTTATGCCTCTCCCTCATATGAAACTGCAATAGTGATCACCGGTCTTGCTAACAATTGCCTAGGACAATTCCGCACACCGATCCACCATTATTCCACACTCGCTATTTATAATATTTAGTAATATATTCTAACTTTATGATAACAGCACCTACTTTTATATTTTAGCTCTCCGTTACCATACAAAGTTATCCTCTTCATACCCACAACGTAGTTTTATTTCTCGTTTCTAGTTGGAAGCAAACGATCGGTGCACGTAGAGTCGTATCAGTGGCAGATAGGGCTTGAGATAATATTGATCTTACCTTTAGCTCCTTGTGGGTTCGACATTCCATAGTTATCACTTCCACCTTTGGAAATTGCTACGATGATTCCCTGCACTTGGGGATTATCAAGCTCTTTTCTGGCGCCGTTGCCGGAGAGCAATAGCGTGGGGTTGATATTCTCGTGTGTGCTTGTTTGCTTTCTCCACTAAGTAGATTTTTTTTCCTTTTTGTTTCTGTTTAGTTGTGGGTGAAACATACAAAAAAATTTAAATAATAAAAATAAAAATATATTTATTTGCCTCTCATGCCTAAAAAGTTTTTCAAAAAGAGAAGTGATTGGAAAGTTATGCATTGAAGAAGTGAGGGTCGACCTTGAGCACTTGTGTTCATGCTCACAGAAACAATGTAGAATTTTTCATGGAAGTTTCTCTATAAATAATTATCCCCTTGTATATATCCATTGTATTATAAAAATAATGTGCCAAGCTTTGGTTTTAGGATGATTAGATTGCTTGTTTACTATGTGCAGAACAAAAACAGAAACTTTGGCTGTAGTGCGTGAATTTACATTTTTTTACTGGAAGGTCAAATGGGTCTGAAACTTTTTGCACATTACTTCTGTACAAATTGTTCAAAGTTTCAAATTTAGTTCATAATTTTAGGAGTTACAGAAGTTTACCAAACTTCCAGATTACTACATACTGTTCTGTTTTTAACAGATGCTGTTTTTCGTGTGTTGTTTGCTTATTTTGATGAATCTATGGCTAATAAAATAATTTATAAACCATAGAGAAGTTGGAATACAGTAGGTTTAACACCGATATAAATAAAGAATGAGTTCATTACAGTACCTAAAGGTAGTGATTTGCTTTATTACACTAACGGATCTCACAAAGTTTTTGTTAAGTTTTTGTGGATGAAGTGTTCGAAGAACGAGGAGTTACCGATGTGAGAAGAATAAAGAGAGGCAAAAGTTCAAGCTTGGGGATGCCCAAGGCACCCCAAGTAAATATTTCAAAGGATACTCAATCATCTAAGCTTAGGGATGCCCCGGTTGGCATCCCATCTTTCTTCTTCAACAATTATCGGTATACCTCGGTTTTTGTTTTGTTCACATGATTTGCGTCCTTTGTGTTTTTGTTTTTCCTTCAAGAACCATGCTAGCATGAGATATCCCTTCATTGATTTATAGAATACTTCATGTGCTTCACTTATATCTTTTAAGAATGATCTTATAGAATTGCTCTTTGTGCTTCACTTAAATCTTTTGAGTATGGTTTTATAGAATGCTTCGTGCGCTTCACTTATACATTTTGAGCTTGGTTAGTCTATATTAATTGTATATTGCTCCATGAACTTCACTTATATCCTTTGGAGTATGAATAATACTATCATTTAAAGTGGTTTGGAAGAGTGTCAACTTTAGGAACTAGTGATCCCACTATTTTGGAGGGTGTTGAATCTTAGTGTGATATTTATGAAAGTGGATTTGGAAGAGTGTCAACTTTAGCTAGTAATGATTCCACTATTTCGGAAGAGGTTCCAATTGAGTAGGAGAACAAAGTTGCTATCCATGATGCGACTGAAAATTATTATAAGGGAGGAATACATGCTTGTAGGAGTTATAATAATATCAGGTTTCCTCTCTATGTGCTTAAAGTTATACTTGTTTTGCCTTCCTATGCTAGTTGATTCTTGTTCCCATAAGTTGTGTGCTCAAAAAATCCCTAGGCATAGGAAGTGGGTTATGTTTAAATCTGCTAGTCATATTCTTCATGATGCTCTCTTTATGTTTCAACTCTTTTCTTTTATGTGAGCATCATTGAAATCATCATTCCCAGCTAAAAGGCACTAAAGAAAAGCGCTTGTTGGGAGACAACCCAATATTTACCCTTACTGTTTTTGTGTGTTTACATGATTAATCTACTGTAGTAATCATGTTTTATAGCTTTTGTTTCAATAAAGTGCCAAGTAAGACCTTTGGGAAGACTTGGGTGAAAGTCAATGTGATCTTGCTGTAAAAAACAGAAACTTTGTGCTCACGAGATTAGCTGTCATTTTTTTACAGAAGAGTGCTTTTGAGTTGATTCTTTTTGCAGAAGATTAATAGACAAATTCCTCACGTCCACCAATTTATTTCATAATTTTTGGAGTAGCAGAAGTATGGTTTATGTTCAGATCATTACAGACTGTTCTGTTTCTGACAGATTCTGTTTTCATTGCATAGTTTGCTTGTTTTCTAGTTTCTATGGCTTATATTTCTCAATATAAATTGTAGAAATGATATGGTACAGTAGACATTGTGTGGGAACAATTATGAACCTTGTCTTGGACAGTACCAAAGTGAATGGTTTACTCTTTATCATACTAACCTATCTCACGAAGTTTGGTTAAGTTTTGTGTGATTGAAGTTTTCAAGCTTTGGGTGAGATATCGATATGAGGAGAATAAGGAGTGGAAAGACCCTAAGCTTGGGAATTCCCAAGGCACTCCAAGGTAATATTCAAGTAAGACTCAAGTACCTAAGCTTGGGGATGCCCCGGAAGGCATCCCCTCTTTTGTCTTCAAAACTATCGGTATACCTTACTCGGAGCTATATTTTTATTCGTCACATGATATGTGTTTTGCTTGGAGCGTATTTTCAATTTTACTTGCTGTTTGAATAAAATCATTGGATCTGAAATATTGAATGAAAAAGAATCCTCCCGTGGCTAGTTAATTATTTGACTACCCAGTGTTCTTCACTCATATCCTTTGGAGTAGTTTGTCATTTGTTCATGTGCTTCATGTATATCCTATGAGTAAATGGTTGAATAAATTTAATGTCATAAATCTGAATTTATATATGTTCCGTATGCTTATAACATGGGGAGTAATGACTTCACACAAAATAAGTATAGGTAGTAAACTTATTGAAAGTTAGCAAACGTAGAATTGGTCACTTGAACAATTCATGAAAGAATATTGAAGGGAGAGGGATTTCACATATAAATATACTATCTTGGACATATTTTATAGTTGTGAGCACTCATTAAAATATGACATGCTAAAAGGTTGATGTTGGACAAGGAAGACAACGTAAAGGGTTATGTTTTCTTATATCTGAAATAAAGTATATTGTCATGGATCATCCAACATGTTGAGCTTGCCTTTCCCCCTCATGCTAGCCAAATTCTTTGCACCAAGTAGAGATACTACTTGTGCTTCCAAATACCCTTAAAACAAGTTTTGCCATGAGAGTCCACCATATCTACCTATGGATTGAGTAAGATCCTTCAAGTAAGTTGTCATCGGTGCAAGCAATAAAAATTGCTCTCTAAATATGTGTATGATTGATTGGTGTGGAGGAAATAAGCTTTATACGATCTTGTGATGTGGAAGAAATAAAAGTGACGGACTGCATAATAAAGGTCCATATCACAAGTGGCAATATAAAGTGACGTTCTTTCGCATTAAGATTTTGTGCATCCAACCCTGAAAGCGCATGGCAACCTCTGCTTCCCTCTGCGAAGGGCCTATCTTTTACTTTTATCTTCTCCCTTATGCAAGAGTCATGGTGATTTTCACCTTTTCTTTTTACATTTTATCCTTTGGCAAGCACAGGATGTTGGAAGGATCCTGATATATATATATGTAACTGGATGTAAGTTAGCATGAGCTATTATTGTTGACATTACCCTTGAGGTAAAAGGTTGGGAGGCGAAACTATAAGCCCCTATCTTTCTCTGTGTCCGATTAAAACTCCAGCACAAGTATTGCGTGAGTGTTAGCAATTGTGAAAGATTAAATGATAGTTGAGTATGTGGAGTTTGCTAAATCAAAGCTCTGACATAGACTCTTCCTGAAAATAAGGTGAATTGCAATTGTTTGATGACTGAGAATATTGTTTGTTAGTTTTCAAGAAAGTTTATGATCTATACTTTAAACATGTGACTTGCTTGTTACTTGATCATGAAAAGTTTTACGAGATGAGCTATTGTTATGACATATAATGATGCTAGAAAAAGTGATTGGAATTATCATTGATCAAACATATGCACTTGCTAGCATTGACACTTCATAAATTATTTCTTTTATCATTTACCTACTCGAGGACGAGCAGGAATTAAGCTTGGTGATGCTGATACGTCTCCAACGTATCTATAATTTATGAAGTATTCATGCTATTATACTATCCTTCTAGGATGTTTTATATGCATTTATATGATATTTTATATGATTTTTGGGACTAACCTATTAACCTAGAGCCCAGCGCCAGTTTCTGTTTTCTCCTTGTTTTAGAGTATAGCAGAAAAGGAAAACTAAACGGAGTCCATTTGACGTGCCACTTGACGGAGATCATTTTTGGACCAGAAGAAGCCCATAGAGTACCAGAAGCAGGCCAGAAGAGTCCCGGGCTGCCCATGAGGGTGGGGGCGCGACCACCCCCCTAGGGCGTGGCCCCCTACCTCGTGGACAGCCCGAAGACCCCTCCCCTGACGTGAAATCAACGCAAAACTCTTCTATATATACCCAAACTTCCAGAAAGAAACCTAGATCGGAAGTTCCGCCGCCGCAAGCCTCTGTAGCCACGAGAAGTCAATCTAGGCCCTCTCCGGCACCCTGCCGGCGGGGGTCATCATCACCGGTGGCCATGGAGGAGTATCCCGGAGGGGACGTCATCACCATGAAGGCCAAGGACCAGAGGGTGGAGGCCATGGAGGAGGAAGCACAAGGGGGAGAACCTCTCCTCCTCTCTTCCGGTGGCGCCGGAGTGCCATCGGGAGGGGAATCATCGCCACGGCGATCATCTTCATCAACATCACCATCATCATCACCATCCTCATCTCTTTTACGCGGTCCACTCTCCCGCACCCCGCTGTAATCCCTACTTGAACATGGTGCTTTATGCCACATATTATGATCCAATGATGTGGTGCCATCCTATGATGTTTTGAGTAGATATCTTTTGTCTTTGGCTTGATTGATGATCTAGATTGGTATGAGTTGTATGTTTTACTTTGGTGCTGTCCTATGGTGCCCTCCGTGTCGCGCAAGCATGAGGGATTCCCGCTGTAGGGTGTTGCAATACGTTCATGATTCGCTTATAGTGGGTTGGTGAGTGACTGAAACACAAACCCGAGTAAGAGGGATTGTTGCGATGGGATTAAAGAGGACTTGATGCTTTAATGCTATGGTTGGGTTTTACCTTAATGATCTTTAGTATTTGCGGATGCTTGCTAGAGTTCCAATCATAAGTGCTTATGATCCAAGTAGAGAAAGTATGTTAGCTTATGCCTCTCCCTCATATGATATGGATTTTGAAGTAAATTTGTACAATTCTCAGAGCGTAACCCATTTTGGTTTCCAAAATTGGGAAGCACTTTGCAAAATGTATGGTTTTTATGAGGGTATGATTGTCACCATGGATCTTGGTGATCCTGACATTGAGCAAAACAATATGGACATTTGGGTCCTTGTTGATACGCTTCCGATACTACCGCTATGTGAGTTTCTCAAACATAGTTATTAACTAATTTATATTGTTTATTTCAAAATAGTTGACAACTTATTTCCATTCTTCAAAGAATGTGCGGAAGATGGTAGACAAAACCCACTACACCGATGGCTTCGAATTAACTTATAAGGAGAAAAATCATCTGATCGCATTTTGTACTTTCTTTGAGAATTACAATACGTATTATCGAACTCCTCCAAATTATGGTGAATACGTGCCACTAGTGCACGTGTTGAACCACAATAACTTCTATGGAGATACCCTGGTAAGATTTTTTACTATTACGACATCCGTGCATCTTTTGTATACTTCTAAAACTAGTACATCATTGCTAACTACGAAGTTATTACTATGTTTTTCAACAGAAAATCCCGATGGATTGTGTGCCTCATCTGATGTATCAGAATGGTCGCCTTGAAGTTCTGAACATACAGCCAGGTCATCCTACGGATCTCACCTGTGCATATCGGATTTCTGAAACCGTTGAACACATGCTAATCAAAGAATGGAAAAAATGTTTGGACATTCGTAAGGAGGTTCTTGGAAGCAACATTAAGCGAAAGGCAAGAATTGGAGACAGGATAATCTCCATTCTCCATAATGGAGAGCCAGGGGCTATCTTGTTTTTTGCTATTTTACCTTAGAGAATATAGTAGGTCCTAAGAGAATGTAGTAGGTCCTATGAGGTACAATATGTTTATTATGTGGTACAATGTGTTAGAGTTGATGATGAGGAGTAGTTGTGATTATGACTAGTGACCAACTTGCTATGTGATGTCTCATCGATGAAAACGATGATCATGAGGAGGTGTTATATGACAATGATGTATTATGATGATAAGTTGTTAATGATATGATGATGATGATATTTATTATATCATTGCGTGAAAGAACCGCGGATTAGTTTCAAGTGGATGTCCATCCACTTGAAACAAGTACACGGTTCTTTCACCCAGTGATGTAATAACTCATTATGATGTAAAAACAATCTCTAAATTGCTGCTGTATGAAAACTTGTATAGAGGTGTATGAATACAACATGAAATAAAAAAGAAATAAAATATGGAATAATAGTAGTAGCGCGGGCTGGGAGAAGCGCTACTAGTAATTACCAGTAGCGCCGCGTGGAGAAAGCGCTACTACTAAGTCGGTGTAGCAGTAGCGTGGGTTGACCAACGCTACTGCTAACCTTTAGCTGTAGCGCCGTACCAGTAGCGCTCCTGCCCGCGCTACTGATAGGCCTAAAATCCGCGCTGCTGCTAGGCTTTTCCCTAGTAGTGTACGGGCACAAAAACGGTATTGCAATGCTCGAAAATGAGGCCTAGGGTCCGTACTTTCGCTAGTGCAATCTCTCAACAGTGCTAATATAATTGGATCATATAACCATCCCTCAAAGTGCGATGAAGAATCACTCCAAAGTTTCTATCTAGCGGAGAACATAAGAATAAATTGTTTGTAGGGTACGAAACCACCTCAAAGCTATTCTTTCCATACGATCTATTCAAGAGTTCGTACTAAAATAAAGCTATTCTTTCCATTCGATCTATCCTAGAGTTCGTACTTAAATAACACCAAAGCAAATTCATATTCATAATACTCAATCCAACACAAAGATCTTCAGAGAGTGCCCCAAGATATCTACCGAAGAAACAAAGACAAGAACGTGCATCAACCCCTATGCATAGATTACCCCAATGTCACCTCGGGAATCCGCGAGTTGATGCCAAAACATATATCAATGAATCAATACGATACCGCATTGTCACCACGGGTATTCAATTGCAAGACATATATCAAGTGTTCTCAAATCCATAAAAGTATTCAATCCGATAACAACGAAATCTCAAAGGGAAAAACTCAATTCATCACAACAAGATAGAGAGGGGAAACACCATATGATCCGACTATATTAACAAAGCCCGTGATACATCAAGATCATGACATCTCAATAACATGAGAGAGAGAGAGATTAAACACATAGCTACTGGTACAAACCCTCAGCCCCGAGGGTGGACTACTCCATCCTCATCATGGTGGCTGCCGGGATGATGAAGATGGCCACCGAAGATGATTCCCCCCTCCGGCAGGGTGCTGGAAAGGGTCTAGATTGGTTTTCGGTGGCTACAGAGCCGTACGGCGGCGGAACTTATGATCTAGGTTAACCCCGAAGGGTTTGGAATATTTGTGAATTTATAGGGTAAAGAGGGGGTGCGGGAGGCCACCAAGGTGGGCACAACCCACCTGGGCGTGCCCTGGTGGGTTGTTCCCCCCTCGGGGCATCCCCAAGGTGCTGCTCTGGCCCAACTTGGGTGTTCTGGTGCATAAAAAATCTCCAGCAAGTTTCGCGGTGTTTGGACTTCGTTTGATATTGATTTCTTGCAATGTTAAAAAACAAGCAAAAAACTGCAACTGACACTGGGCACTGGGTCAATAGGTTAGTCCTAAAAAATGATATAAAGTTGCTATAAAATGATTGTAAAACATCCAAGAATGTTAAAATAACAGCATGAATACTTCATAAATTATAGATACGTTGGAGACGTATCAGCCAACACCGCTGATGAAAATCAGGCTGTTGAAGAAAATGAGAGCACCAGGGTTGATGAAGAAATTCCAGCCGCTGAAGAAACTGCCAGGGCAACCTCTACTGTTGCGCCTGAAGAACAAGCCAGGCCAGTTGAAGCATCTGCTAGTGCGCCTGAAGAAACTGAACAAGCCAGGGCAACTGCATCAGTTGCGCCCGAAGAAACTGCACCAACTTCCTCTACTCCTCCTGCGCACACGACAAGTGCTACCCTTCCTTCTGCATCATAAGTGAAGAAAACCAAGGCTGCAGAACGAGCAGCTATGAAGAAAAGGAAAGCATCTGCATCCTCAGAGTCTTCAGCTCCAAAGAAATGAAGACTTTGACGAGCTCCTATGCAAATCCCATAGATGTTGTTCCAATATCAAGCATGCCATCAAAGGAAATTGTTGCCTTTGGTGAGGAATATGTGATTCCAAGTGAATCTGATGAAGAAGATCCTTCTCCTACTACGTCAGAGCAGATAGATGAAGAAATTGAAGTGGACAACATCACTTCAACTCCAGTGGTATCCTCGCCCATGCCTCAGTTCACTGCTGAAGAGGCCGGCGTTGAAGAAGTAGATGAGGAAGATGAAGATGTGGATATTGGGTCTACAACTCCGGTTCTGAATGATGACTACTGGGAAAGTCATCACCCCAATTTACCACTCTACACCCCTCTGCAACAGATTCCTCCGTCCCCTGTCCAGACGGAAGAAATTAATACGGGCTCTGAAGAACATCAAGCTTCTCTTCTCACTATTCCTGAAGAAGTTCCAGCCAATAGAGCTGATGATAATGTTGCTGAAGAAATGGAGACCCAGGCTACTACTGATGACATTGCTCCTGAAATTCCTCAGCCTGCGGCTCCAGAGTCTGTGATTCAAGAGGCTGTGGCGACTTCGACTGCTAATCCTCAGCCCAAGCCACAGAATCCTCACTCCAAGAAGCAGAAGTTCAAGGCTGAAGACTTCTTCAATGAGCACATTTTCTTCACTGACTACAATCCTTATGACTCTGCTCGTCTTCGACGCAAGCGTTTTTGGACTACTAGCCAGATGAACTTCTATTCCTCGCTGTTGTTTGATAAAGACAAGATCTTTGACCATGAGCAAATTCCTCATGTGGACATGGAGTCTCTACCATGCTTCACCCCAGTCCTCAGTGTTCTTCATGATGTTGGGCTACTTAACTTCTACACCGACATCTGCGACTGGAATGAAGAACTCATTCTTCAGTTCTATGCCACATTGCACATCACTAGCAACGTTGACGATGTGAATTCATGGGTATTGGAATGGATGACAGAAAATACTCACTACAAGGCTCTGGCCTCTGAATTGCTTCATGCTATCCCAGGCAGTCCTCCTCCAAAAGGTGCAAGGCTCCTTTATGTAGAACCAGAACTTTCTAATCATCTGATGCAAGTGCCGATGAAGCCTTTGAAGCCAGACCAAGCTCCAAGGACCAAATTCCTCATCAAGGAATTTCTCTATCTGCCAAGGACAGTGTTCAGAATATTGACTAAAACCCTCAGTCCGATCAAGCGCCACAACTCTGATGAAGAAGAGATTGTTGGCATTATGAAGAATCTGCTTTTCAACATCATACATGGTATTCCAATCAACTACCACGATTTCTTCACGAGGACTTTGGCCAATGTAGCACTATCACTGTTCGAATTGAAGCCTTACGCTCCCTGGATCATGAGATTCATCAGATCAAGGTCTTCAATCAACTGCAAGGCTGATTTTCAAAATCATCTCAGCTATTTGCCCCCAATTGAAGTCCTCAAAAGGACTATTTACTCAGCTGATGCGAAGGGCAAGGAAGCTATTATTGATGAAGGCACTCGTCAATTGGATGGACAGTTTCGAAAAGTACTTCATATTCCACCAATGATGACTCTGCCACACATGATACTGCCGCAAATGCTTCAAAGCAAAATCCTCAAGCCACTGCTCCACGGGTGATGACTGATCGTGAGCTTCTCCTCAGTCTTCATCAGAAGATCGATCGCAACCACAAATGGGTCAAGCGTCAGTTTGGTTCAATTCTTCAGAACATGAAGATCACGCAAAACACTATGAAGAAGAATCATTACTACCTCCATGAATTTTTTGATCGCACCTGGGTTGTATTGTCTCACTACGGTGAAGAAGATCTCAAGCAGATGGGCTTCAAGCAGGACTTTCACT
Organism: Aegilops tauschii subsp. strangulata; assembly: GCF_002575655.3. NCBI lineage: Eukaryota > Viridiplantae > Streptophyta > Magnoliopsida > Poales > Poaceae > Aegilops > Aegilops tauschii. The sequence continues at coordinate 633,028,684 of NC_053041.3, read as the reverse complement.
GGTCTCAGCCGCCCTCGAATAAATTCAAAAAGGTCAAAGTTCCTCACTTTATGGCCAGCTGATGAACATGAAGACTGGGACGACACTTGATACGTCTCCAACGTATCTATAATTTATGAAGTATTCATGCTATTATACTATCCTTCTAGGATGTTTTATATGCATTTATATGATATTTTATATGATTTTTGGGACTAACCAATTAACCTAGAGCCTAGTGCCAGTTTCTGTTTTCTCCTTGTTTTAGAGTATCACAGAAAAGGAAAACTAAACGGAGTCCAATTGACGTGCCACTTGACGGAGATCATTTTTGGACCAGAAGAAGCCCACGGAGTACCAGAAGCAGGCCAGAAGAGTCCCGGGCTGCCCATGAGGGTGGGGGGCGCGCCCCCCTGCCTCGTGGACAGCCCGGAGACCCCCACCGACGTGAAATCAACGCAAAACTCTTCTATATATACCCAAACTTCCAGAAAGAAACCTAGATCGGAAGTTCCGCCGCCGCAAGCCTCTGTAGCCACGAGAAGTCAATCTAGGCCCTCTCCGGCACCCTGCCGGAGGGGGTCATCATCACCGGTGGCCATGGAGGAGTATCCCGGAGGGGACGTCATCACCATGAAGGCCAAGGACCAGAGGGTGGAGGCCATGGAGGAGGAAGCACAAGGGGGAGAACCTCTCCTCCTCTCTTCCGGTGGCGCCGGAGTGCCATCGGGAGGGGAATCATCGCCACGGCGATCATCTTCATCAACATCACCATCATCATCACCATCCTCATCTCTTTTACGCGGTCCACTCTCCCGCACCCCGCTGTAATCCCTACTTGAACATGGTGCTTTATGCCACATATTATGATCCAATGATGTGGTGCCATCCTATGATGTTTTGAGTAGATATCTTTTGTCTTTGGCTTGATTGATGATCTAGATTGGTATGAGTTGTATGTTTTACTTTGGTGCTGTCCTATGGTTCCCTCCGTGTCGCGCAAGCGTGAGGGATTCCCGCTGTAGGGTGTTGCAATACGTTCATGATTCGCTTATAGTGGGTTGGTGAGTGACTGAAACACAAACCCGAGTAAGAGGGATTGTTGCGATGGGATTAAAGAGGACTTGATGCTTTAATGCTATGGTTGGGTTTTACCTTAATGATCTTTAGTATTTGCGGATGCTTGCTAGAGTTCCAATCATAAGTGCTTATGATCCAAGTAGAGAAAGTATGTTAGCTTATGCCTCTCCCTCATATGAAACTGCAATAGTGATCACCGGTCTTGCTAACAATTGCCTAGGACAATTCCGCACACCGATCCACCATTATTCCACACTCGCTATTTATAATATTTAGTAATATATTCTAACTTTATGATAACAGCACCTACTTTTATATTTTAGCTCTCCGTTACCATACAAAGTTATCCTCTTCATACCCACAACGTAGTTTTATTTCTCGTTTCTAGTTGGAAGCAAACGATCGGTGCACGTAGAGTCGTATCAGTGGCAGATAGGGCTTGAGATAATATTGATCTTACCTTTAGCTCCTTGTGGGTTCGACATTCCATAGTTATCACTTCCACCTTTGGAAATTGCTACGATGATTCCCTGCACTTGGGGATTATCAAGCTCTTTTCTGGCGCCGTTGCCGGAGAGCAATAGCGTGGGGTTGATATTCTCGTGTGTGCTTGTTTGCTTTCTCCACTAAGTAGATTTTTTTTCCTTTTTGTTTCTGTTTAGTTGTGGGTGAAACATACAAAAAAATTTAAATAATAAAAATAAAAATATATTTATTTGCCTCTCATGCCTAAAAAGTTTTTCAAAAAGAGAAGTGATTGGAAAGTTATGCATTGAAGAAGTGAGGGTCGACCTTGAGCACTTGTGTTCATGCTCACAGAAACAATGTAGAATTTTTCATGGAAGTTTCTCTATAAATAATTATCCCCTTGTATATATCCATTGTATTATAAAAATAATGTGCCAAGCTTTGGTTTTAGGATGATTAGATTGCTTGTTTACTATGTGCAGAACAAAAACAGAAACTTTGGCTGTAGTGCGTGAATTTACATTTTTTTACTGGAAGGTCAAATGGGTCTGAAACTTTTTGCACATTACTTCTGTACAAATTGTTCAAAGTTTCAAATTTAGTTCATAATTTTAGGAGTTACAGAAGTTTACCAAACTTCCAGATTACTACATACTGTTCTGTTTTTAACAGATGCTGTTTTTCGTGTGTTGTTTGCTTATTTTGATGAATCTATGGCTAATAAAATAATTTATAAACCATAGAGAAGTTGGAATACAGTAGGTTTAACACCGATATAAATAAAGAATGAGTTCATTACAGTACCTAAAGGTAGTGATTTGCTTTATTACACTAACGGATCTCACAAAGTTTTTGTTAAGTTTTTGTGGATGAAGTGTTCGAAGAACGAGGAGTTACCGATGTGAGAAGAATAAAGAGAGGCAAAAGTTCAAGCTTGGGGATGCCCAAGGCACCCCAAGTAAATATTTCAAAGGATACTCAATCATCTAAGCTTAGGGATGCCCCGGTTGGCATCCCATCTTTCTTCTTCAACAATTATCGGTATACCTCGGTTTTTGTTTTGTTCACATGATTTGCGTCCTTTGTGTTTTTGTTTTTCCTTCAAGAACCATGCTAGCATGAGATATCCCTTCATTGATTTATAGAATACTTCATGTGCTTCACTTATATCTTTTAAGAATGATCTTATAGAATTGCTCTTTGTGCTTCACTTAAATCTTTTGAGTATGGTTTTATAGAATGCTTCGTGCGCTTCACTTATACATTTTGAGCTTGGTTAGTCTATATTAATTGTATATTGCTCCATGAACTTCACTTATATCCTTTGGAGTATGAATAATACTATCATTTAAAGTGGTTTGGAAGAGTGTCAACTTTAGGAACTAGTGATCCCACTATTTTGGAGGGTGTTGAATCTTAGTGTGATATTTATGAAAGTGGATTTGGAAGAGTGTCAACTTTAGCTAGTAATGATTCCACTATTTCGGAAGAGGTTCCAATTGAGTAGGAGAACAAAGTTGCTATCCATGATGCGACTGAAAATTATTATAAGGGAGGAATACATGCTTGTAGGAGTTATAATAATATCAGGTTTCCTCTCTATGTGCTTAAAGTTATACTTGTTTTGCCTTCCTATGCTAGTTGATTCTTGTTCCCATAAGTTGTGTGCTCAAAAAATCCCTAGGGATAGGAAGTGGGTTATGTTTAAATCTGCTAGTCATATTCTTCATGATGCTCTCTTTATGTTTCAACTCTTTTCTTTTATGTGAGCATCATTGAAATCATCATTCCCAGCTAAAAGGCACTAAAGAAAAGCGCTTGTTGGGAGACAACCCAATATTTACCCTTACTGTTTTTGTGTGTTTACATGATTAATCTACTGTAGTAATCATGTTTTATAGCTTTTGTTTCAATAAAGTGCCAAGTAAGACCTTTGGGAAGACTTGGGTGAAAGTCAATGTGATCTTGCTGTAAAAAACAGAAACTTTGTGCTCACGAGATTAGCTGTCATTTTTTACAGAAGAGTGCTTTTGAGTTGATTCTTTTTGCAGAAGATTAATAGACAAATTCCTCACGTCCACCAATTTATTTCATAATTTTTGGAGTAGCAGAAGTATGGTTTATGTTCAGATCATTACAGACTGTTCTGTTTCTGACAGATTCTGTTTTCATTGCATAGTTTGCTTGTTTTCTAGTTTCTATGGCTTATATTTCTCAATATAAATTGTAGAAATGATATGGTACAGTAGACATTGTGTGGGAACAATTATGAACCTTGTCTTGGACAGTACCAAAGTGAATGGTTTACTCTTTATCATACTAACCTATCTCACGAAGTTTGGTTAAGTTTTGTGTGATTGAAGTTTTCAAGCTTTGGGTGAGATATCGATATGAGGAGAATAAGGAGTGGAAAGACCCTAAGCTTGGGAATTCCCAAGGCACTCCAAGGTAATATTCAAGTAAGACTCAAGTACCTAAGCTTGGGGATGCCCCGGAAGGCATCCCCTCTTTTGTCTTCAAAACTATCGGTATACCTTACTCGGAGCTATATTTTTATTCGTCACATGATATGTGTTTTGCTTGGAGCGTATTTTCAATTTTACTTGCTGTCTGAATAAAATCATTGGATCTGAAATATTGAATGAAAAAGAATCCTCCCGTGGCTAGTTAATTATTTGACTACCCAGTGTTCTTCACTCATATCCTTTGGAGTAGTTTGTCATTTGCTCATGTGCTTCATGTATATCCTATGAGTAAATGGTTGAATAAATTTAATGTCATAAATCTGAATTTATATATGTTCCGTATGCTTATAACATGGGGAGTAATGACTTCACACAAAATAAGTATAGGTAGTAAACTTATTGAAAGTTAGCAAACGTAGAATTGGTCACTTGAACAATTCATGAAAGAATATTGAAGGGAGAGGGATTTCACATATAAATATACTATCTTGGACATCTTTTATAGTTGTGAGCACTCATTAAAATATGACATGCTAAAAGGTTGATGTTGGACAAGGAAGACAACGTAAAGGGTTATGTTTTCTTATATCTGAAATAAAGTATATTGTCATGGATCATCCAACATGTTGAGCTTGCCTTTCCCCCTCATGCTAGCCAAATTCTTTGCACCAAGTAGAGATACTACTTGTGCTTCCAAATACCCTTAAAACAAGTTTTGCCATGAGAGTCCACCATATCTACCTATGGATTGAGTAAGATCCTTCAAGTAAGTTGTCATCGGTGCAAGCAATAAAAATTGCTCTCTAAATATGTGTATGATTGATTGGTGTGGAGGAAATAAGCTTTATACGATCTTGTGATGTGGAAGAAATAAAAGTGACGGACTGCATAATAAAGGTCCATATCACAAGTGGCAATATAAAGTGACGTTCTTTCGCATTAAGATTTTGTGCATCCAACCCTGAAAGCGCATGGCAACCTCTGCTTCCCTCTGCGAAGGGCCTATCTTTTACTTTTATCTTCTCCCTTATGCAAGAGTCATGGTGATTTTCACCTTTTCTTTTTACATTTTATCCTTTGGCAAGCACAGGATGTTGGAAGGATCCTGATATATATATGTAACTGGATGTAAGTTAGCATGAGCTATTATTGTTGACATTACCCTTGAGGTAAAAGGTTGGGAGGCGAAACTATAAGCCCCTATCTTTCTCTGTGTCCGATTAAAACTCCAGCACAAGTATTGCGTGAGTGTTAGCAATTGTGAAAGATTAAATGATAGTTGAGTATGTGGAGTTTGCTAAATCAAAGCTCTGACATAGACTCTTCCTGAAAATAAGGTGAATTGCAATTGTTTGATGACTGAGAATATTGTTTGTTAGTTTTCAAGAAAGTTTATGATCTATACTTTAAACATGTGACTTGCTTGTTACTTGATCATGAAAAGTTTTACGAGATGAGCTATTGTTATGACATATAATGATGCTAGAAAAAGTGATTGGAATTATCATTGATCAAACATATGCACTTGCTAGCATTGACACTTCATAAATTATTTCTTTTATCATTTACCTACTCGAGGACGAGCAGGAATTAAGCTTGGTGATGCTGATACGTCTCCAACGTATCTATAATTTATGAAGTATTCATGCTATTATACTATCCTTCTAGGATGTTTTATATGCATTTATATGATATTTTATATGATTTTTGGGACTAACCTATTAACCTAGAGCCCAGCGCCAGTTTCTGTTTTCTCCTTGTTTTAGAGTATAGCAGAAAAGGAAAACTAAACGGAGTCCATTTGACGTGCCACTTGACGGAGATCATTTTTGGACCAGAAGAAGCCCACAGAGTACCAGAAGCAGGCCAGAAGAGTCCCGGGCTGCCCATGAGGGTGGGGGCGCGCCCACCCCCCTAGGGCGTGCCCCCCTACCTCGTGGACAGCCCGAAGACCCCCCCCTGACGTGAAATCAACGCAAAACTCTTCTATATATACCCAAACTTCCAGAAAGAAACCTAGATCGGAAGTTCCGCCGCCGCAAGCCTCTGTAGCCACGAGAAGTCAATCTAGGCCCTCTCCGGCACCCTGCCGGAGGGGGTCATCATCACCAGTGGCCATGGAGGAGTATCCCGGAGGGGCCATCATCACCATGAAGGCCAAGGACCAGAGGGTGGAGGCCATGGAGGAGGAAGCACAAGGGGGAGAACCTCTCCTCCTCTCTTCCGGTGGCGCCGGAGTGCCATCGGGAGGGGAATCCTCGCCATGGTGATCATCTTCATCAACATCACCATCCTCATCTCTTTTACGCGGTCCACTCTCCCGCACCCCGCTGTAATCCCTACTTGAACATGGTGCTTTATGCCACATATTATGATCCAATGATGTGTTGCCATCCTATGATGTTTTGAGTAGATATCTTTTGTCTTTGGGTTGATTGATGATCTAGATTGGTATGAGTTGTATGTTTTACTTTGGTGCTGTCCTATGGTGCCCTCCGTGTCGTGCAAGCGTGAGGGATTCCCGCTGTAGGGTGTTGCAATACGTTCATGATTCGCTTATAGTGGGTTGGTGAGTGACTAAAACACAAACCCGGGTAAGAGGGATTGTTGCGTATGGGAATAAAGAGGACTTGATGCTTTAATGCTATGGTTGGGTTTTACCTTAATGATCTTTAGTAGTTGCGGATGCTTGCTAGAGTTCCAATCATAAGTGCATATGATCCAAGTAGATAAAGTATGTTAGCTTATGCCTCTCCCTCATATGAAACTGCAATAGTGATCACCGGTCTTGTTAACAATTGCCTAGGACAATTCCGCACACAGATTCACCATTATTCCACACTCGCTATTTATAATATTTAGTAATATATTCTAACTTTATGATAACAGCACCTACTTTTATATTTTAGCTCTCCGTTACCATACAAAGTTATCCTCTTCATACCCACAACATAGTTTTATTTCTCGTTTCTAGTTGGAAGCAAACGATCGGTGCACGTAGAGTCGTATCAGTGGCAGATAGGGCTTGAGAGAATATTGATCTGACCTTTAGCTCCTTGTGGGTTCGACACTCCATACTTATCACTTCCACCTTTGGAAATTGCTACGATGATTCCCTGCACTTAGGGATTATCAACACTGCGGCAGGCCCTCCTTCAACGGACGACCCCAACAATGCTGGTGCTCCTCCATCAACATCATGATGATATTCTTCAGGGCGTTAGTCCTCATTTTTTGTCCCTTTTGGTCATTCGATGACAAAGGGGGAGAAATTTGAGAGTTAGTCTTCAAGCGGGTCTCTATATATGGGCGTTCTTTTGCTAAGTTACAACTCTCGTTCTTCTGAAGTATTTGTTGGATCGAGTTGTAAACTTTTGTCCGATGGTGTTCTGATACTTTTGCTCTATTTTTCTGCATGCTATTTCCTAATATATGTTAATGCGTGAATGTTGAATTACATCAGACACCATATTTCATCATACATTTCAAATTCTTCATATCATATGTTAAATGTGTGTATGAATTACAAGATATGCGGGGGAGATCTCCATGATTCTACTCTACAATGTGCAATTGCTATTCAAGGCAAATTCCTCACATATGCACATCATCAGGGGGAGTTCTTCTATATCTTGCAATCAAATTCCTCAATATCAGTATTTACACTTCATATGTTTATCCCCATTGAAAACTTAACCTATATTGTCATCAACCACCAAAAAGGAGGAGATTGTAAGTGCATCTAGTGCCCCTTAGTGATTTTGGTGTATTGAAGACTTATATGTTAAGGGACTAATGCGTTTGTGAGTGTACACATGTCTATAAGTCTATGAGGAGTTTGATATTTACAGTGAAAGTCGACCCCTAAAAATGAATGTCTTCAACTGAAGAGTTTGTCTTTCTGAAGACTTTGAAAGTGAAGAATTTGGTGTGATCTTGAAGACTTGATATTCATGCGAGGAATATGAAGCGTGAAGACTTTCGTTTTCGTAGTTTCGTTTTCTCTTTCTTGAGTCATAGGAAACACCGTACTGTTAAGGGGGTCGAGGAAATACTAAGGAAATTTTTCCATGTGATGCTCAACTCAAAATCCTACACCTGCCAATCCCTTCGAGTGAAGCCATTGGAAATCTCATACAGTTCAGTCATATTCTTCAGTGACAGAGACGAAGTTCTTCTGCTCTCTGAGGAATTTGTTCTGACTGAGGAGTTAGGAATTCGCCAGTGCGGATTGCCTACACAGTGAGGAACATGATAGCCCTGAGGAATTTGAACCTCAAATTTCCGACCGTTGCTGTGCTACGCGCCAGCTGTCCCAAAATATCTTATCCACCTAACGGTCATATCATTGAAGGGCATTTATGTCTTATCATGTCGGGCTGCTCCCTAGGCTATAAATAGCCACCCCCTACAACCACTAGCTGGTTGGCTGCTCCGAGAGAAACTGACACTTGTCATTTGAGAGCATCCAATCCTCCGAGGACTTTGAGTGAAAATCATCGAGTGAGGAAAAACCCAAACCCAAACACCTACAAACCCAAATGATTGAGCATCACTGAAGAGATTGATCCTGCGTGGATCCAACGCTTGTTGCCTTTGAAGACTGTGCTTCTTCCAGACGGTTAGGCATCATGGTCTAGAGCATACAAGAGGAATTGTGGATCACCGAGTGACCGAGTTTGTGAAGGTTCGGAAGTCACCTGAAGACTTACCATGAGTGATTGGGCGAGGTCTGTGTGACCTTAGCTCAAGGAGAATACGGTGAGGACTGTGTGTCCGGGACTGTGTGTCCTCAGGTTTAAATACCTAGCCGCTCCAACCAGACGTACGACAGTCACAGCAGTTGGAACTGGTCTACCAAATTACTGTCTTCACCGAGCTACTGGTTCCATTTCCTCAATCCTTTCATTTCCTCATTCATATGTTGTTGTACTTGATCGTTACTGTTTGAAGACTTTGACTAAAGACTTTCTCAATTTCCTCGGTCCTAGTTCTTCATCACTCTGTCTTCAGCCTGCTTAACATGTGTTTACGCTACTTGTACTCTGTGCTTGTTTTCATTTCACCATGATGACTGTGCTACTGCTCTGTTATGCTTGCATCTGAGTACTTATTCCGCTGCTAAGTAGTTCGTTGATTAGGAATTTCCGCACCCTGAAATTCCTCAATGACGAATTTGTAAAAATCGTCTATTCACCACCCCTCTAGTCGATATAACGCACTTTCATTGGGGAATCTCTTTTACATGGGCTTTTGCTTTAAGTTGTTTTAAATTTTCAGTTCGTAAATGATTTTATGGTATGTTATCTCAAATGTATTCAGTTTCATTCTCTTTGTTATCAATGGGATGCACCTCTTTTCCCCAGATAACCTTACGAACTAAAAAACAAGGAGCCGGTAGTGGGCAAACCCCTTAGGCATGTCCTTTCGCTACGCTGGTGTCACTTACATTTTGTTTTCACTTTTTTATATTTCATAAAATACTAAATACATGTATTGCGAAAAAATCAGCTATTTAATTTTATGAAGTGTTGACAACAAATTTAAACAATGGTAATGCGGCTTAAAAAAGTGCGCAATTTTTTTAGAAAATGTTTGTAGCATTATACAATAGTTTATGTCACATTTCCAAAATGTTCACATGTAAAAAAATGTACGTGACACTTTTGCAGAAACTTAAACAATGTAAAAGAAATCATACCATTAAAAATGTACCTTATCTTTAAAACATATTCAGGCATTTGAAATATATATTTGTGAAATTTGAAAATATATTATTCATAGAGGTGGAACATCTCGTGACCCATCACATGTGAACATCCCAAGGATATCGAACTTGCAAGATATGCAAAACCATCTATCCAGGTTGCTCTGAAATTTGAAGTGGCACCATTCATATGCAACACCACGTCAGTGGCAGGCTTTTGTGACAAGACGGTTCTGGTCAACGCATCGAGAAACCGAGGCTTTCACTACTAGGAGAAACCTTATAGGTAGAACCTTAGTAGTAGCATGGGGTAATGGCACAACGCTACTGCTATATAGCAGTAGCGCTCGGCATGAACCAGCGCTACAGGTAACTCTGTAGCAGTAGCGCTGGCGTGCCTGTGGTATTGAATGCCTATGGCAGCGCTCCAATGCCACCATTTGAGATGGTTCCGGCCGGGAGCAGTAGTACATCAGTAGCAAGGTTCAGTGAGAAGATGATGCCATACAACATAGCAAGGAACACAAGCTGAGTCGGAATGATGTGGAATGACAAATCTGCACATGGTAATGGTAGAATTTCAATGACACAAACTCATATGGTTAACAGTGGAAGAACTAGTTACATCCTTTCCAATCTACATGGAGATAATATCGCTGGGGTGACACCCAAGCTTGATGGCGGGGACACAGCTGGTGTTGACAATGCGCAAGAAGGCATTGTTGATCGCATGAATGATGTCAATGATTTCTCAATCATCTGAATGAATTAAGGACTTCTCTCATTGGCCTTCATCTAGGCTTTGCATGTGAATCATTGATTGGATCGAATGATTATATTTAAATCAATTTTTTCTCACTGTAGTATTTGACTATGGAGGATGTTGTCATGTGTGGAGAATGATACTTATGTCTGTTAGCCCAAACTACACATGTGATGTTTTTAGCATGTGTGTTGGTGACTTGTTGACTAATCATTCCTTTGTTATTGTACATTATATCGTGAAATTGTGTGAATTATTGTAGTCTAGTCAGAAGCACGGTCGTGTTGGGGAATCTCTTTTACATGAGCTTTTCTTTTTTTACTTTGAAAAATAGTAAATACATGTATTGTGAAAAAATAACATAGTTAATTTTTTAAAGTGTTCATCATGAATTTAAACATGGTCATGCGGCGTAAAAATGTGCGCTCAACTTTTAGAAAATTTAGCATTGAACAAAAGTGTATGTCACATTTCCAAAATGTTCACATGTTACAAAAAAAATGTATGTGGCCAACTTTAAAAAATGTATCTTATCTATAAAAAATATTTTGGCATTTCAAAATATGTTGTGTGATATTTAAAATATGTTATTCATAGAGGTGGAATATCTCGTGTCCCATCACAAGTGAACATCCCAAGGATACCCAAATTGCAAGATATGCAACACATCTATCCAGGTTTGCTACATGTGATAGGCATTGGGATTTCCCTGAAGAAGATGGGTGATGTAGTATAGTATAAGATATTATTTCCCTCAGTTGAGAACCAAGGTTTATCGAACCAGTAGGAGACACCACACGAACACTGTCAGTAGTATATGCGCGCGCGCACACACACACACAAAGCAAATACTAGCACCGAACAAGGGCAAGAGGATTGTCAATCCACTTGTACTCGTTAATTGCAAGGATTAAAATTGATAATGCTAGATATATAAAATAAATAGAAAAAATAAATAAATTGCAGCAACTATTTTTAGGGTTTTAGTAAATACTACCAAAAAGTCCCGTGCGTTGCAACGGGAGAAAAATATCCTCTCATATCTCTAGATGGGTCAGTTAGACAAACTGTATGTGGCCGGTTGGCAGGTTATGAGATCGAACCCTCCCATTGGCAATTTTAATTTTTGCCAGCAGTCTGGACCTCGGCCACAGTGTGCCGCCAGATGGGCTTCCTCCGTTGGGCTAAAACAGATGGCAAGTAATCAAACCAAATAGCGTACGTGAAATTAATTGAAGTGGGATCAAACGAAGCGGGACGAAACCAAGAATATCATCTCCCTTTGATAGTAGGCACTGTTCAAGATATCTTCCGATATTCGATAAGTCGGCCGATTTATCGCTTATCGTTGTCTGATCGATAAGATAAATCGGCCGATAAATCAGCCGATATGGTGATAAATCGCCCGATATGCCAATAAACTGGCCGATTTACCCCTTATCATCGGTCAACCGATAAGTTCCCGATAAGCGATATCCCCAACATTGATAGTATGTATAGATAAAGTGACTGGTCCACGGGGCTCAAACATATTATTTGGTATTGTTTTGTCTGCATTATGTCATCATGGTTCAAGCATTACTCTATTTGTTATGAACATGATACCTTAAGATGCATGCTGGATAGAGGTCGAGGGGTGGAGTAATAGCAGTAGAACTAGTAAGATTACTGATCTACTTGTCACGGACGTAATGTCTGTATATTGATCATGTCACGAAGAATCATCATAAATATGCCCTATTCTATCTGTAACACCCTGGGAATCATGCTACAGTAACTCCCTGTGATTAAGCTAATCATGTTGCTAAACAGGGCTTGATCACATTTGAATCACCTTCCTTTTCAAACTCCTAGTTCAAACTTCAAATATAATTAAAGTGAAAATTAAAAGTTTTCATAAACTCAAACAAAAATGTTCAGTGGGTGCCAAATATTATACTAGTAATTATGGTGGAGAAAACACATTTTTATAAAATACCTAAATACTTTTAAATGAAATAAAACAGAAAAGGAAATAAGCAAATAAAAAGAAAACAGAAAATAGAAACAGAGCAGGAAAAGAAAAAAAAAGGAGCAGGCCTTCCCCCCCCCCCCCACTGGACCCGTGGCCCATCTGCACCGAACCCCCCGGCCCAAACTGGGCCGCACCCCCGCACCCCCGACCCCGGCCCAGCCCACCTCTCCTCCCCCCGCGTCCCCTTCCTGTTCCCCCGACCGGGTCGGAACGGGGCGCGTCGCCGCCGAACCCCCTCGCCGGCGGTGAACCCCGCGAGAGGATAAGGGCGCCAGCGGCCCCCCGCTCCCTCGGGCCTCTCTCCCACTCGCCCCGCTCTCCCTCGGCCTCTGCGCCTTCTCCCCCGCCAGATCCCCCTCCCTCTCCCCTCCGTTCCCCTCTGCCCGAGCGCGCTCGCCGCCGTTCACCGTAGTTCCCACGGCCACCGTGCCCAGATCGCCCCGACGACGTGCCCGAACGACTCCCCGCCGTCGACTACGCCGACTGCGCCATCAGGAACGAGCCGAGCGCCACTACATCGACCTCCCCGAGCTCGTCTTCCCCGCACGGCCGCCGTCGATCGTCGCCGACTCCGGCTACCCCGCGCCCTCCCCGAGCTCGCTGCCACTCCCTACGGCTCCGCTGTGAGCTCCTCTACCTCCTCCCCCTCTCCGCTAGCTCGCCCGTGCTCCCTAGCTTCTTCCCCGCGCGCGCCCGAACGCCACGCCGCGGAGCTCGCCACCGGCGTGTCTCCGGTGACCAAATGGTCACGGGCGTTGGCCCGCTAGCCCGACCGCACCATGCCGCACCCGCCTAGCTAGCTTGTTCGGCCGTTCGCGCGCTCTAGCGTAGCTTCCGTCGGGCACCCGTAGCTCCTCGCCGCCGGCGAGCCCGTAGCGGTCGACCCCGTCCGTTCCAGCCCCTCCGACCACCGCCGTTGGACGCGCGACGTCAAGCCGCGTCGAACGCGCCCAGCCCCGCCCCTGCAAACCCACAGTGGGTGAAACCCGCGCCCCTCCCGCGCGCGCCGCCGTGCGTTTTGGTCGCCGGCGATACTCCGGCGCCGGCCGCCGACGTGGCACACCTGGGGCCACCCCTGGGTCACTGCCAGTGGCCCCCACGGGCCCAGTTGACTGGGTTGACCCAGTCAACTGCTGACTGGGCAGGCCCAGTCACTGACATGCGGGCCCCGCCGCAAAAATTAAAAAGAAAAGAAAAAGAAAATGTTTTATAAATAAAAATAATTAGTTTAATTAATCTCTCACTGACAGGTGGGCCCAGTAGTTAATTAGCTAAAAAACTAATTAGTTAATCCTCTGTTAACCCACTGTCTATGACAGGTGGGTCCCCCTTGTCAGTTTGACCAGTCAACCCGGACTGTTGACCGCTGACGTCACTCCTACGTCATGCTGACGTCATATCCCTTTTTCTGTTAATTAAATAATTCCAGAAATTCAAATCAACTTTGAAAATTCATATCTTTTAAACCGTAACTCGGATGAAAATGTTTTCTATATGAAAGTTGCTCAGAACGACGAGACGAATCCGAATACGCAGTCCGTTCATCCACCACACCTCCCTAACCTATCGAACTGGCAACTTTCCCCCTCCGGTCCGTCTGTCCGAAAACGCGAAACATCGGGAGTACCTCCCGGATGTTCCCCCCCTTCACCGGTACCACCTACTGTCGCGTTAGGACACCCCTAGCACCGCTCATTGTCATGTCACGCATCGTCATGCTTATGTTTGCATTGTATTTACTGTTTCTTCCCCCTCTTCTCTCCGGTAGACTACGAGACCGACACTGCTGCTGCCCAGTTCGACTACGGAGTCGACGACCCCTCCTACTTGCCAGAGCAACCAGGCAAGCCCCCCCTTGATCACCAGATATCGCCTACTCTACTCTCTACTACTTGCATTAGAGTAGTGTAGCATGTTACTGCTTTCGATTAATCCTATTCTGTTGCATAGCCTGTCATTGTTGCTACAGTTGTTCCCCTTACCTGCTATCCTACTGCTTAGTCTAGGATGCTAGATTTCCATCAGTGGCCCTACATTCTTGTCCGTCTGCTGTGCTATACTATCGGGCCGTGATCACCTGGGCGGTGATCACGGGTATATACTATATACATTATATACATGACCCATGTGGTGACTAAAGTCGGGTCGGCTCGAGGAGTACCCGCAAGTGATTGTGATGAGGGGGCTGAAAGGACAGGTGGCTCCACCCTGGTAGAGGTGGGCCTGGGTTCCTGACGACCCCCGACTATTACCTTATGGCGGGGCGACAGGGCAGGTTGAGACCGCCTAGGTGAGAGGTGGGCCTGGCCCTGGTCGGCGTTCGCGGATACATAAGACGCTTAACGAGATCTTGGTATTTGATCTGAGTCTGGCCATTTGGTCTATACGCACTAACCATCTACGTGGGAGTAGTTATGGGTATCCCGACGTCGTGGTATCAGCCGAAGCTCTTTTGACGTCAGCAACTGAGTGGCGCGCGCCGCATTGGACCGTAAGCTCGCGCTTGTATTAAGGGGGCTAGGTCTGCTTCCGGCCGCGTACGCAACGTGCAGGTGTGCATAGGGCGATGGGCCCAGACCCCTGCGCGCATAGGTTTAGACCGGCGTGCTGACCTCTCTGTTGAGCCTAGGTGGGGCTGCGACGTGTTGATCTTACGAGGCCGGGCATGACCCAGAAAAGTGTGTCCGGCCAAATGGGATCGAGCGTGTTGGGTTATGTGGTGCACCCCTGCAGGGAAGTTTATCTATTCGAATAGCCGTGTCCCTCGGTAAAAGGACGACCCGGAGTGGTGCCTTGACCTTATGACAACTAGAACTGGATACTGAATAAAATACACCCTTCCAAGTGCCAGATACAACCCGGTGGTCGCTCTCTAACAGGGCGTCGAGGAGGGGATTGCCGGGTAGGATTATGCTATGCGATGCTACTTGGAGGACTTCAATCTACTCTCTTCTACCTGCTGCAAGATGGAGATGACCAGAAGCGTAGTCTTCGACAGGACTAGCTATCCCCCTTTTATTCTGGCATTCTGCAGTTCAGTCCACTGATATGCCCCTTTACACATATACCCATGCATATGTAGTGTAGCTCCTTGCTTGCGAGTACTTTGGATGAGTACTCACGGTTGCTTCTTTCCCTCTTTCCCCCCTTTTCTTTTCTATCTGGTTGTCACAACCAGATGTTGGAGTCCAGGAGCCAGACGCCACCGTCGACGACGACACCTACGACACTGGAGGTGCCTACTACTACGTGCAGCCCGCTGACGACGATCAGGAGTAGTTAGGAGGATCCCAGGCAGGAGGCCTGCGCCTCGTTCGATCTGTATCCCTGTTTGTGCTAGCCTTCTTAAGGCAAACTTGTTTAACTTATGTCTGTACTCAGATATCGTTGCTTCCGCTGACTCGTCTGTGATCGAGCACTTGTATTCGAGCCCTCGAGGCCCCTGGCTTGTATTATGATGCTTGTATGACTTATTTATGTTTTAGAGTTGTGTTGTGATATCTTCCCGTGAGCCCCTGATCTTGGTCGTACACATTTGCGTGCATGATTAGTGTATGGTCAAATCGGGGGCGTCACAAGTTGGTATCAGAGCCGACTGCCTGTAGGAATCCCCCTTTCCACACTCCTTGGCCGAAGTCGAGTCTAGACGTTACAAAACTTTTACTAACATGGCTGTGTGTCTTATGGGCCCACGTCGCCATTGGGTGGTACTAGGATCTTTTACTCCTCGACCTTTACTCTGGGACTCTGAACTCTCTTCTACTCGGGTTAAACGAATTTAATAACTTTAACACTAGGATCCCGTGACCGCGTTCACCCCAAAGTTGGATAGGCCATAGTTGTTTCTTAGAATAGTATTTTGAACAATTCACACACTGTCATTTGACTCCTTTGAAACGTCTTTGCTTTCAGATGGAATCCACGAGGCAGGTCGTTCGCCACACGACGGCCATTGGTGCCTCGGGATCACCTGCGGTGCTAGCTGAGATGATGACCTATCTGGGTTATCGCTGGCACCCTGAGTACACCGTCTACGAGGAGTACCAGGACTTTAACCAGGAGCAGTACCGTGCCATCGTCCACCTCTACTCTCGGGAGTATGACTCCACTACTGTGCTGCACACCGCACATGGTGTTGGTGTGACCATCGATATGGCTGTCCACGATGCTGCCTATGCTGCTCTGACACGTCTTCGTGGAGAGTATCAGGAGTTGGACACCTCCCCTTTCAGGCACATTGCTATCGCCTCTGATGTTGGTGCGGAGGGATACTATACTGCTGCCTACTCCACTGTCACCCGAGAGCCCTTCTACCATCAGCACCTGGTTCTGCATGCTGATGGGCTGGATCGAGCTAACCGAGCTCTTCGCCACGAGATGTACACCACCCGGCAACACCTTTTCCGTGCTCTGACGCTGCTGCACCCCTTTGTCCGGTCTGGACAGGTACCGCGTACTGCGATCTACCCAGCCAGGACCGTGATGCCCCACGGTGTCGGTTGGCCAGAGGTGGGAGGCTACTCTCCCGCACTTGGTCCTCTTCTGCCACCTGAGCGTCGGGCTCTACACCTGAGTATCCGCGGCCCCCAGTCTGCTGACGTGGAGGGCTATCTGTTGCCTCACTACCAGCTGTCGGGCTACGATTACCTCCACAGTACCTCTTGGGACTGATGTAGGCTTGTTTGTAGTGTTAAAGGCATTCGCCGCGAGCCTGTGTGCCGCCTATGATGTTTTAGTCTATGTACTGAACCCTGTGTACTGAACTCTATGCATGACCCCTTTTGTAAGCTATGCCGACTACTGAGTAGTAGCTATCGTGCTCCTTTCATTATGCATGTTTCATCATGAATGATTCTTGTCATTGCAAATTTTCTAAATGCTGAACTACCCCTGTTATATATTAGCAGGATGGTTAGACCAGGTGGTCGTGGCCGTGGTGGCGATGCCCCACCACCACCTGAGTACATGGCTGGTATGATCCAACAGTTCGAACTGAACCGCCAATTCATGGAAAATATGATGGCTCAGTTTCCTCGCCCCAATATGAACCAGCAGCAAGCCCAAGTGACTCTTCAAGATTTCATACGCCTCAACCCAACCATCTACCGCAGCTCAACTCAGCCTCTGGATGCTGATGACTGGCTCCGTGACATCACCTATGAGATGGAGTCTGCTGATGTAGCCCCTGCCAGCTATGTCAATTTTGCTTACTTCTTCTTGAAGGGACCCGCAGCTCAATGGTGGGACAGCCACAGGCGTACTCTGCCAGCTGGAACAATCATCACCTGGCCAGACTTCCAAGCTGCTTTCCGTGCCCGCTTCATTCCTCAAGGAGTCATAGACCGGAAGAAGCGTGAGTTCCGCAACCTCACCCAAGGCAACAAATCTGTCGAAGCTTATCAGCGGGAGTTTCTGGACTTGTCCCGCTATGCTGAAGAAGACATTGCAACTGATGCACGCAGACAGGAGAAGTTCCGTGATGGCCTTCAAGCTGACATCAAGCTCGCACTTCTAGTGCATGACTTTGCTGATTTCGCCACCTTGGTGAACAAGGCCATCAATGTCGAAACTGGTCTGCAGGAATACCAGAGCTCTCACAGGCGCAACCGTGACACGGGCTCATCTTCGGGTTCGCCCGCACAGAAGTGTAAGATATGGATCCCGAACAGCACGTACCGTCCAAATGCATCTGCCCCAAGGCAGACCTATGCTGCACCTCGTCTGCCTCCACCACCATCTAGGCAGACAAGACTTCCAGCCCCACCATCCCAAGCTCCGATTCCCACTCCCAATAATGGTCTGTGCTACAAGTGTGGACAACCCGGTCACCGTGCCAGGGACTGCCATCAGAATCAGAATCAACTTGCCCTTCCAGCAACGGGCCGTGGTAACAACCAGCCCCGCAACAACAATGCTAAGCCTTATGGTCGTGCTCATGCAACCACGTTGATCTCAACGAAGCTCAAGACCAGCCTGCTACTGTGATGGGTACACTCCTCGTAAATTCAGTACCAGCATCCGTTTTATTTGATACAGGTGCATCGCATTCATTCATGTCAGAAGATTTTGCATACAAGCACGACGTTAAATGTGAGGAGATGAACACCTCTGTATTGGTCAAAACCCCCGTGGGACAGTGTCAAACCTCCTTGGTTGGCATCAATGTCCCCGTGGAAATCGAAGGGCTGGAATTCTATGCCTCTCCCATTATCCTGAAGTCGTCTAACATCGACCTCATTTTGGGTATGGATTGGTTGAAAGCGCATACTGTTTCTATAGTTTGCGCCACTAAGACCGTCCATCTGCTACACCCTTCTGATGAAATAGTTGCTTACCAAGCTCATCTGGTGCAAAATGCCGAGGCAAGGCTTTACGCATTGAATGCCTTGAACGCTGCACCACTCGAGGGCATTGAAAACATTCCCGTCGTGCGTGAATTCCTCGACGTCTTCCCTGAAGAACTTCCGGGGATTCCCCCTGCTAGAGCTGTCGAATTCATCATCGACTTGAAACCAGGCACCACTCCTATAGCCAAGCGACCCTACAAAATGCCGCCGCATGAACTCCTTGAGCTTAAGGAGGAAATCGACAAGTCTCTTCGCAAAGGATTCATTCGCCCAAGTTGCTCTCCTTGGGGAGCACCTTCTCTCTTTGTCAAGAAGAAGGATGGGACAAACCGGTTAGTTCAAGACTACCGTCCTATAAACCAAGCTACCATTCAGAATAAATACCCTCTTCCTCGGATCAATGATCTGTATGATCAACTGGCGGGTTCGTCAGTGTTCTCTAAGCTCGACTTGAGGTTGGGCTACCACCAGATCCGTGTTCGCGAAGAGGATATCCCAAAGACCGCCTTCGTGACTCGCTATGGTTCATACGAGTACACCGTCATGTCTTTCGGTTTAACCAATGCTCCAGCCACCTTCTCTCGTCTGATGAACTACATATTCATGGATTACCTCGACAAGTTCGTCGTGGTTTATCTGGATGATATCCTGATATTTTCCAAGAACGAAGAAGAACATGCTGAACATCTTCGACTTGTGCTAGAAAAGCTACGAGAACATCAACTATATGCCAAGTTCTCCAAATGTGAATTCTGGCTACCGGAAGTCACCTATCTTGGGCATGTCATCTCTAAGGATGGTATTGCCGTCAACCCCGAGCGAGTTCAGGCTATTCTTGATTGGACTCCTCCCAAGAACGTTAAGCAAGTCAGAAGTTTTCTCGGTCTCGCCAGCTATTGCCGTCGATTCGTCGAGAACTTCTCTAAAATCGCCAGGCCTCTGACTAACCTGTTGCATAAGGGTGTCAAGTTCCAATGGACAGACAAATGTCAGGAAAGTTTCCAGGCACTCAAAGACAAGTTGACTTCTGCCCCAGTTCTAGCTCCACCTGATACTAAGAAGGACTTCGTCATCTACTGCGACGCTTCCCGTCAAGGATTAGGCTGTGTCCTAATGCAAGACCGCAGAGTGATTGCTTATGCCTCTCGACAATTGCGCCCTCACGAAGAGAACTACCCAGTTCACGACCTCGAACTTGCTGCCGTCATTCATGCGCTGAAGCAGTGGCGACATTACCTTCTCGGTAATCGTTGCGAGATCTTCACCGACCACCAAAGTCTGAAGTATCTGTTTACTCAGCCAGACCTGAACCTCCGTCAGCAGAGATGGATGGAGCTTGTCGCAGACTTTGATTTGGGTATTTCCTATACGCCAGGCAAGGCTAATGTAATGGCTGATGCCTTGAGCCGCAAGTCTTACTGCAACCACCTCCAGGTTCATAAAGTTCAGCCCTCACTTGTTGAAGAATTCAGGAAGCTGAACCTCCATATTGTTCCTCCGGGTGCACTCGCTCCCCCTCCTAAGGAATTTGGCAAGGTGAACCTCCACGTTGTTACCCAGGGTTCCCTCAATACCCTAGTTGCTAAACCAGATCTCGAGGACAGCATCAAAAGGCTACAGAAGTATGACTCTGAAGCCGACAAGATTAAGCGCTACCTCGCAGAAGGAAAGCCCTCATTCTTCACCATTGCTGAAGATGGCACCTTATACTTCAAGGGCCGCCTAGTGGTGCCTTGTACAGAGAAAAACCTGGATATGACACAGGAAGTTATGAAAGAAGCTCATGATACGCCTCTGTGTATCCATCCTGGTAGTACAAAGATGTATCAAGACATCCGACAGAGATTCTGGTGGTCTAATATGAAGCAAGACATTGCTCGTTATGTTGTTGAGTGTGACGTTTGCCGTCGTATCAAAGCAGAACACCAAAGGCCTGCTGGAACTCTGCAACCTATCTCTATTCCTGAATGGAAATGGGACCATGTTGAGATGGACTTCGTCACTGGATTTCCCAAATCACAGAAAGGTAATGATGCTATTCTTGTCGTCATTGACCGGCTTTCCAAAGTTGCACATTTCCTGGCAGTCAAAGAAACGATCACTGCTAGCCAGTTGGCAACGCTCTATATGTCCAGGATTGTTTCACTCCACGGTATTCCATTGGTTATCAGTTCAGACCGTGGTAGCTTATTCACTTCAAGATTCTGGGCAAGTTTCCAAGAAGCAATGGGAACTCATCTGTCATTCAGTACTGCGTTTCATCCTCAATCGCAAGGACAAGTTGAACGCGTCAACCAAGTTCTCGAAGACATGCTTCGAGCTTGCGTTATTTCCTTCGGCAAGAAATGGGAGGAATCTCTCCCGTATGCTGAGTTCTCTTATAATAATAGCTATCAAGCTAGTCTGAAGATGGCCCCCTTCGAAGTGTTATATGGACGAAAGTGCCGAACCCCTCTGAACTGGTCAGAAACTGGGGAACGTCCACTCTTCGGTCCGGATATTATCCAAGATGCCGAAGAACAAGTCCGCATTATTCGCGAGAATCTCAAGACTGCTCAGTCACGTCAGAAGAGTCAGTATGACCGTCATCATAAAGACATGGTCTATCAACCTGGCGAAAAGGCTTATCTTCGAGTCACACCTATGAAGGGTGCTCACCGCTTCGGGATCAAGGGCAAACTAGCTCCTCGCTATATTGGCCCATTCACTATCCTCGAAAGGCGTGGAAAAGTGGCATACCAACTGGAACTACCGCCGAACCTTTCTCAGGTTCACGATGTGTTCCATGTGTCACAGCTCCGCCGTTGCTTCAAGGATCCAATCCGAGCTGTGGATCATGAAGTGCTCGAATTGCAGCAAGACCTCTCCTATAAGGAGCATCCGGTCCGCATTCTCGACCAAGCTGAACGCCGCACACGTCAGAAGGCGATCAAGTTTCTCAAAGTCCAGTGGTCGCACCATTCTGAAGATGAGGCCACTTGGGAACGAGAGGATCGTCTGCGCGAAGAATACCCCGCACTGTTTCCTTCTACCTCCTAAATCTCGGGACGAGATTTCTTATAGTGGAGGAGATTTGTAACACCCTGGGAATCATGCTACAGTAACTCCCTGTGATTAAGCTAATCATGTTGCTAAACAGGGCTTGATCACATTTGAATCACCTTCCTTTTCAAACTCCTAGTTCAAACTTCAAATATAATTAAAGTGAAAATTAAAAGTTTTCATAAACTCAAACAAAAATGTTCAGTGGGTGCCAAATATTACACTAGTAATTATGGTGGAGAAAACACATTTTTATAAAATACCTAAATACTTTTAAATGAAATAAAACAGAAAAGGAAATAAGCAAATAAAAAGAAAACAGAAAACAGAAACAGAGCAGGAAAAGAAAAAAAAAAGGAGCAGGCCTTCCCCCCCCCTGGACCCGTGGCCCATCTGCACCGAACCCCCCGGCCCAAACTGGGCCGCACCCCCGCACCCCCGACCCCGGCCCAGCCCACCTCTCCTCCCCCCGCGTCCCCTTCCTGTTCCCCCGACCGGGTCGGAACGGGGCGCGTCGCCGCCGAACCCCCTCGCCGGCGGTGAACCCCGCGAGAGGATAAGGGCGCCAGCGGCCCCCCGCTCCCTCGGGCCTCTCTCCCACTCGCCCCGCTCTCCCTCGGCCTCTGCGCCTTCTCCCTCGCCAGATCCCCCTCCCTCTCCCCTCCGTTCCCCTCTGCCCGAGCGCGCTCGCCGCCGTTCACCGTAGTTCCTGCGGCCACCGTGCCCAGATCGCCCCGACGACGTGCCCGAACGACTCCCCGCCGTCGACTACGCCGGCTGCGCCATCGGGAACGAGCCGAGCGCCACTACATCGACCTCCCCGAGCTCGTCTTCCCCGCACGGCCGCCGTCGATCGTCGCCGACTCCGGCTACCCCGTCGGGCACCCGTAGCTTCCGTCGGGCACCCGTAGCTCCTCGCCGCCGGTGAGCCCGTAGCGGTCGACCCCGTCCGTTCCAGCCCCTCCGACCACCGCCGTTGGACGCGCGACGTCAAGCCGCGTCGAACGCGCCCAGCCCCGCCCCCGCAAACCCACAGTGGGTGAAACCCGCGCCCCTCCCGCGCGCGCCGCCGTGCGTTTTGGTCGCCGGCGATACTCCGGCGCCGGCCGCCGACGTGGCACACCTGGGGCCACCCCTGGGTCACTGCCAGTGGCCCCCACGGGCCCAGTTGACTGGGTTGACCCAGTCAACTGCTGACTGGGCAGGCCCAGTCACTGACATGCGGGCCCCGCCGCAAAAATTAAAAAGAAAAGAAAAAGAAAATGTTTTATAAATAAAAATAATTAGTTTAATTAATCTCTCACTGACAGGTGGGCCCAGTAGTTAATTAGCTAAAAAACTAATTAGTTAATCCTCTGTTAACCCACTGTCTATGACAGGTGGGTCCCCCTTGTCAGTTTGACCAGTCAACCCGGACTGTTGACCGCTGACGTCACTCCTACGTCATGCTGACGTCATATCCCTTTTTCTGTTAATTAAATAATTCCAGAAATTCAAATCAACTTTGAAAATTCATATCTTTTAAACCGTAACTCGGATGAAAATGTTTTCTATATGAAAGTTGCTCAGAACGACGAGACGAATCCGAATACGCAGTCCGTTCATCCACCACACCTCCCTAACCTATCGAACTGGCAACTTTCCCCCTCCGGTCCGTCTGTCCGAAAACGCGAAACATCGGGAGTACCTCCCGGATGTCCCCCCCCTTCACCGGTACCACCTACTGTCGCGTTAGGACACCCCTAGCACCGCTCATTGTCATGTCACGCATCGTCATGCTTATGTTTGCATTGTATTTACTGTTTCTTCCCCCTCTTCTCTCCGGTAGACTACGAGACCGACACTGCTGCTGCCCAGTTCGACTACGGAGTCGACGACCCCTCCTACTTGCCAGAGCAACCAGGCAAGCCCCCCCTTGATCACCAGATATCGCCTACTCTACTCTCTACTACTTGCATTAGAGTAGTGTAGCATGTTACTGCTTTCGATTAATCCTATTCTGTTGCATAGCCTGTCATTGTTGCTACAGTTGTTCCCCTTACCTGCTATCCTACTGCTTAGTCTAGGATGCTAGATTTCCATCAGTGGCCCTACATTCTTGTCCGTCTGCTGTGCTATACTATCGGGCCGTGATCACCTGGGCGGTGATCACGGGTATATACTATATACATTATATACATGACCCATGTGGTGACTAAAGTCGGGTCGGCTCGAGGAGTACCCGCAAGTGATTGTGATGAGGGGGCTGAAAGGACAGGTGGCTCCACCCCGGTAGAGGTGGGCCTGGGTTCCTGACGACCCCCGACTGTTACCTTATGGCGGGGCGACAGGGCAGGTTGAGACCGCCTAGGTGAGAGGTGGGCCTGGCCCTGGTCGGCGTTCGCGGATACATAAGACGCTTAACGAGATCTTGGTATTTGATCTGAGTCTGGCCATTTGGTCTATACGCACTAACCATCTACGTGGGAGTAGTTATGGGTATCCCGACGTCGTGGTATCAGCCGAAGCTCTTTTGACGTCAGCAACTGAGTGGCGCGCGCCGCATTGGACCGTAAGCTCGCGCTTGTATTAAGGGGGCTAGGTCTGCTTCCGGCCGCGTACGCAATGTGCAGGTGTGCATAGGGCGATGGGCCCAGACCCCTGCGCGCATAGGTTTAGACCGGCGTGCTGACCTCTCTGTTGAGCCTAGGTGGGGCTGCGACGTGTTGATCTTACGAGGCCGGGCATGACCCAGAAAAGTGTGTCCGGCCAAATGGGATCGAGCGTGTTGGGTTATGTGGTGCACCCCTGCAGGGAAGTTTATCTATTCGAATAGCCGTGTCCCTCGGTAAAAGGACGACCCGGAGTTGTGCCTTGACCTTATGACAACTAGAACTGGATACTGAATAAAATACACCCTTCCAAGTGCCAGATACAACCCGGTGGTCGCTCTCTAACAGGGCGTCGAGGAGGGGATTGCCGGGTAGGATTATGCTATGCGATGCTACTTGGAGGACTTCAATCTACTCTCTTCTACCTGCTGCAATATGGAGATGACCAGAAGCGTAGTCTTCGACAGGACTAGCTATCCCCCTTTTATTCTGGCATTCTGCAGTTCAGTCCACTGATATGCCCCTTTACACATATACCCATGCATATGTAGTGTAGCTCCTTGCTTGCGAGTACTTTGGATGAGTACTCACGGTTGCTTCTTTCCCTCTTTCCCCCCTTTTCTTTTCTATCTGGTTGTCACAACCAGATGTTGGAGTCCAGGAGCCAGACGCCACCGTCGACGACGACACCTACGACACTGGAGGTGCCTACTACTACGTGCAGCCCGCTGACGACGATCATGAGTAGTTAGGAGGATCCCAGGCAGGAGGCCTGCGCCTCGTTCGATCTGTATCCCTGTTTGTGCTAGTCTTCTTAAGGCAAACTTGTTTAACTTATGTCTGTACTCAGATATCGTTGCTTCCGCTGACTCGTCTGTGATCGAGCACTTGTATTCGAGCCCTCGAGGCCCCTGGCTTGTATTATGATGCTTGTATGACTTATTTATGTTTTAGAGTTGTGTTGTGATATCTTCCCGTGAGTCCCTGATCTTGGTCGTACACATTTGCGTGCATGATTAGTGTACGGTCAAATCGGGGGCGTCACACTATCAGTGAGAGAGATGCTTCTAGTGAATGCTATGGCCCCGTGGACCAGTCACTTTATCTATACCTACTATCAATGTTGGGGATATCGCTTATCGGGAACTTATCGGTTGACCGATGATATGGTGATAAATCGCCCGATATGCCGATATCGGGCGATTTATCACCATATCATCGGTCAACCGATAAGTTCCCGATAAGCGATATCCCCAACATTGATAGTAGGTATAGATATCGGGCGATTTATCACCATATCATCGGTCAACCGATAAGTTCCCGATAAGCGATATCCCCAACATTGATAGTAGGTATAGATAAAGTGACTGGTCCACGGGGCCATAGCATTCACTAGAAGCATCTCTCTCACTGATAGAATAGGGCATATTTATGATGATTCTTCGTGACATGATCAATATACAGACATTACGTCCGTGACAAGTAGATCAGTAATCTTACTAGTTCTACTGCTATTACTCCACCCCTCGACCTCTATCCAGCATGCATCTTAAGGTATCATATTCATAACAAATAGAGTAATGCTTGAACCATGATGACATAATGCAGACAAAACAATACCAAATAATATGTTTGAGCCCCATCATTTTACCCTTAGTAGCAAGAGTTAATTACACGATAGTACCACATTTGGGGCGGTGGTGGCGGATTGGTATCACTTTTGATAATTTTTACGTGTCAGTACCAAGTCTGAAGCAATATGTTACAAAAAGGTCTAAACCAAGTATAAACATGTATTGACGGTGTATCTGACAGGCTGGGCCCATCCGGCAGGTGCCCACGTGGCATGTTTTTTTGCAGAAAACCACCTTGCTTTATATGTAATAAGGCAAATGCTCTTTTTTTGCGGAAAAAAGGCTCATGTGACAGACTTTTTTTCGTTCGCAAGTTTTGACAACCGAATAGGACTCGATTGAAAGATTCCATCGAAATCGACAAATAAATAAAAGGAACAAAATTTGACGCTGCGCCAGAATTCGAACCTGCGACCTCTCATACTAAGGCGAGAAGCGCTAGCCACCACACTACAGAACCACCCACTGCACATTACAGGCGAGTACTTTTTTATATCGAAAGGCTGGGCCGGGCGGCTGGGCCCAGCGAGGCCTGCAGCTGCGGGAGTGCTGAGGCGTGCCCTGGTTTCTTTTCTTTTCATTTCTCTTATGCTTTATTTTTGTTTCCGGTTTTGGCTTATTTTTAGATTTTTCCTTTTTCTTCATATTTTCTCATTCACTGGGTTGGTTTTACTCTTAGATTTTTAACAAACTTACTGAATATTTTTCTGGCAATGTGTATTTCAAAAAATGCCATGATAAGTATGTATTAAAAACTAACTGTGTAAAATCACTCTTGCATTTCAAGAAACACGTCGATTTTTCTTAATAAAAGTTGAACAGTTTTATTACATTTATAAAATTTATTATGATTACACAATTATTTTTAGTACATGCTGTCAACTTTTTAAGTAACTGTGCATTTAAAAAATACAATCTATATACGGGTAACTCAAAAAAACTATGTGTCAAGCGTATTTTTTAATAGTTTTGTATTTGAATAATATAACAAGGATACACGATAATTGTGCATGCTAATAGTCCTGAGTGAAGACACATAAAATGTTGACCGTGCGTGTGTTCTAGTCTGGTGCTTGACACTTAATAATACTAGTGTTGTCTCAATTGTTTTTAATAATACTAATAAGTAATCACAAAAATAAAATGTTTTAATACCATGATTATAGAAAAATAGTAAGTTAGCGCGCGCAGTGTCGCTGGGCCCAACGGCCGGCCCAGCATGTGGGTGGAATATAAAAAGATCTCTTGCCTCAGTTCTAACGCAAGCTTCCCTTGGTTGAGGTGGCCAGCACGCGACTCTTGCCTGCGAGAGGTCTCTGGTTTGAATCTTGTCGGCAGGGAAAATTTTGTCCATTTTATTTATTTGTCGATTTCGACGAAAACTTGCAATGGAGTCCGATTCGGTGGTTGAAATTGCTAAACGAAAAAAAGTCTCCACATGAAACTTTTTCCGCAAAATAAAGGGGCATTTACGTGATTACGTATAAAGCAAGGGGGTTTTCTGCAAAAAACATGCCACATGGGCACCTGCCGGATGGGTCCCGCCAGTCAGATACAGCGTCAATACATGGTTTAGACCTTTTTGTAACGGCTCGTCCCAGACTTGTTACTGACACGTAAAAATTATTAAAAGTGGTATCAATCTGCCACCACCGCCCCAAATGTGGTACTATCGTGTAATTTTCTCAAGTAGCAACAATACAAATATGTGCCTTACAACTCCTGTCGTAGAGTAAAGACATCGCAAGATTGAACCTACTACCAAGCACCTCTCCCACTGAAGATGAATGAATCTAATTGGCCAACAGAGATAGATAGATAGACAGGAGAATACAATAAATAGTTTCCAAACTTTACTTAAGTTTGAACTGAATTTAATTTGAGCTTAGTCAAATATAACTCCAAAATAATTAATAGGTCTAATATAATTCATTAAGTCATATAATAAATGTTTATTCAAATTAAACCTAGGGTTTCCAAGTTATAACCAAACTAGTTGAATTAATTCAACTAAAATTCCTAAATTTCACTCTAAGTTTCTGAACCTAGTTGCAAAATAATTATTCTAATAAACACTTTTATTTCAAGGTCAAACCAAATTCAGGTTTTAAATACTATTTTATTTATAGCTACTATGAAACTATATTTTAATTCTAAATCTAAATTATTTTAAAATTGGACGACAATATCTAAGTTGAAAGTATAATTCACTAGGTTTATTTTGCAGAAAGGATCAATTTAATGGGACTTCTAAAATGCAAGTTATGCCCTATATAAATTTGAATTCATTCTATTTGAATTTAAATTTTAAGCTATTCCAATTCCAAGTTTTATTTGCTTTGGAGAAATTGCATCTCGTAATCATACTTCAAAATGTTTCACTCAATTTGGATTTACAGATAAAAAGTTGTGAGTGTTTTAATTTCAGGTTTTTTTTTGCATAATTGACATTTCAATTTGATTTAACAGAAATATTCTAGATAATAATTTGGATAAGGCAGGGCTATGTGGCGTGTTTCTATTGGATGGTCTCGATTCGATCTCAACTGGTTGGCGTAGTGCATCGGAGCTAGGTCATCGCAGAACTTGCCAAAAAATGCGACAGTGGCGGCGCACGACTCGGGTGTGGTCGGATTCGGTGCTCTAGTGGTCACCGGCGATGATGGAGGGCACGGCTGGATGCGGGAGACGACAGCGAGGTAAAAGGCGGTCCAGGCTGGCTTCGGGGACGACGGATACGTAGGTTGAGCTCGCCGGAATTGGCAGCAACAGCGGGGCTCTCGGGTGTGGACGCACTGCTCGCTTTGGTGCCCTCCTAGTCAAGCGAATGGGTCAGCAAGGTGCGCAAGGGTGCGGCAGAGACGATGGACATGATGGTAGTGCCGGGCGTGGGCTTACCTCGCCGAAAACAACAGCGTGGCGGTGGAGCTTGATACGTCTCTGTAAGTGCATCTAGTTCCCCTTAGTGATTTTGGTGTATTGAAGACTTATAGGTCAAGGGAATAGTGTGTTTGTGAGTGTACACAGGTCTATAAGTCTATGAGGAGTCTGATATTTACAGAGAAAGTCGACCCCTAAAAATGAATATCTTCGACTGAAGACTTTGGATTTCTGAAGACTTTCTGAAGACTTTGAAAGTGAAGAAATTGGTGTGATGTTGAACACTTGATATTCTTTCGAGGAACATGAAGCGTGAAGACTCTTGTTTTCGGAGTTTCATTATCTCTCTCTTGAGTCATAGGAAACACCGTACTGTTAAAGGGGGTCGAGGAAATAATAAGTAAAAATTTCCAAGTGATGCTCAACTTAAAATCCTACACCTACCAATCCCTTCGAGTGAAGCCATTGAAAATCTCATACAGTTCAGTTAATTTCTTCAGTGACAGAGACGAAGTTCTTCTGCTCTCTGAGGAATTTGTTCTGACTGAGGAGTTAGGAGTTCGCCTGTGCGGATTGCCTACAAGTGAGGAACATGATAGCTCTGAGGAATTTGATAGTCAAATTTTCGACCGTTGCTGTGCTACGCGCCAGCTGTCCCAAAATATCTTCCCACCTAACGGTCATATCATTGAAGGGCATTTATGTCTTATCATGTTGGGCTGCTCCCTAGGCTATAAATAGCCGCCCCTACAACCACTAGCTGGTTGGCTGCTCCGAGAGAAACTGACACTTGTCATTTGAGAGCATCCCTTCCTCCGAGGACTTTGAGCAAAAATCATCAAGTGAGGAAAACCCAAACCCAAACACCTACAAACCCAAAGTGATTGAGCATCACTGAAGAGATTGATCCTGCGTGGATCCGACGGTTGTTACCTTTGAAGACTGTGCATCTTTCAGACGGTTAGGCGTCATGGTCTAGAGCATCCAAGAGGAAATTGTGGATCGCCGAGTGACCGAGTTTGTGAAGGTTTGGAAGTCACCTGAAGACTTACCATGAGTGATTGGGCGAGGTCTGTGTGACCTTAGCTCAAGGAGAATACGGTGAGGACTGTGTGTCCGGGGCTGTGTGTCCTCAGGTTTAAATACCTAGCCGCTCCAACCAGACGTACAACTGTCACTGTAGTTGGAACTGGTCTACCAAATCATTGTCTTCACCAATCCTACTGGTTCTATTTCCTCAACTCTTCATTTCCTCATTACTGTGTTGTGTGCTTGTTCATATCTGTTTGAAGACTTTGACTGAAGACTTTCTAAATTTCCTCAGTTCAATTTCCTTAGTCTGTTTGTCTTCATCCTGTTTTATCCTCTGGTTATGCTTTTTCTGCTGCAAGTAGTTCTTCGCTTAGGAATTTCCTCACCCTGAAATTCCTCAGTGAAGATTTCATAAAAATCGCCTATTCACCCCCCCCTTTGGTCGACTTAACGCACTTTCAATTGGTATCAAAGCAAGGTACTCCCTTGTTCTGTGTGATTTTGTTTTAACCGCCTGGAGTTTTAGTTATGTCGACCGCAGGTATGATCAAGGTCTCTGCTGGGTGTCCTTGTTAGGGTAATGCAGCAGAAAACAAAAATTTTCCAACCTACGCACCAGCCCAGGACCACTATGGAGACTGCATACATGGTTTGATCTTTTTTGTTACCGACTCGTAGCACAGCGGGAAGTAGAGTCGATGACGATCGGCGGTGCAGATCCCCGCAGCTAGGATTTACAACCTCCCAACCGCGAGGATGTATACCCTCATCTGCTCCTCAGAGAGCCCTCCGGGAGGTGGTCGAACAGCCCCCCAGACGGTGTCGCGGACAGCCCTTCGGGAGGACCTTCGAAACTCGAACGGTCACTCGGACAGCCCTTCGGGAGGACCTTCGAAACTCGGACGGTCACACGGACAGCCCTTCGGGAGGCACTCACGAACTAAGACCGAAAGTACAATCTCTCTACAGAGTTGCACACATACGGTGTCATCTATCCGGCAGGGCTTCGCCGTCCAGAACTAGTTCCCACTGGAACCCAGACAGCCTTTCGGCTCTACGAAACTGTTTCGCTGGGAGGGAGAGAGAAGCCAGATCATGCATGGCACTTGTATGTGAGAAGGGATGAGTGTGGAGGGCTGCCCCTCCACCTCTATTTATAGGAAATCCCAAGGGGTAGGGTAGTTTCACACAAAAACCCAAAATGCACATGAATGAAGTCCTTCCACAAGGACCTAGGAGTGAAACCAACGAACAAGAGGGTCCCCAAGGGGGGATACCCCATGTGGCCGGCCACACCCCCATGAGGGGCCCAAAAAATGGCTCCTATCCATCCATGTCATCCCCAAGATCTTTTGGAGCAAAGCCCCAAAAGGTGGCTTTCCATAAAGTAACCATAAAGCTGATTTTCACTATTCACGACGACATTTTTCAGCGTCTGATCGAACTGAAAATATTTATGTGGGCTAAGAACATTTCCAGTACCCACTAAAATGATTTTCAACGCGTTCTGAAACAATTCCGGTTTTAGTGATTTTCATCTGCGAAACACATCTGAAGTGGCTCCGCCAGCTCCGGAACATTTCCTGTTTTTATCTCAGAAAATTCCAAAGAGCTTCCAGAATGATTCTGGCATCCTCCAAGAATTATCAGGCATGTGCCGAAACCAATTTGACTTAATGGTGTATCCCGAAACAACTTTTCGGTATCATCAAAACTTATCCGATGACCTCTCTCTGCGGTACGATTCCGCTGTCCGAAACTTTTCGGTGTCCGAAACTTTTTCGGTGATTTTCTCTCAGACTCCCTGTCTAGTATTCAGCAGACAGATGACCCTGAAGCGTGTGACCCTATAGGTTCGGTGAAGTATAGACATGACCCGGAACCCCTTCCGATCAATGATCAACATCGGAGCCGTGGACACCCATATTGACCCCT
This sequence comes from Aegilops tauschii subsp. strangulata, assembly GCF_002575655.3. Taxonomy (NCBI): domain Eukaryota; kingdom Viridiplantae; phylum Streptophyta; class Magnoliopsida; order Poales; family Poaceae; genus Aegilops; species Aegilops tauschii. The sequence continues at coordinate 632,996,747 of NC_053041.3, read as the reverse complement.
ATACCCACACGAATAAATATTCGAGTGAACCTCCAGTTGCCGTGTGCGATTCCTGTTGCTTCGCGATATGTTACAAATACCCGAGGTGAGACATGTTGGCATTCCCGTGGATCAACAACTTGTCTACTATGCTAGTTACCTCGTTACCGGTTTTGTTCTCTTTTCTCGTTTCGTGTTCCGGCATCCCCGTGATCAAATCACAAAGTGTCTGGCCAGACGATGATGGACACCGTAACACCGAGAGGGCCCGAGTATATCTCTCCATCGTCGGAGGAGCAAATCCCAATCTCGAGCTATCAAGTTACTTAACATACTTTCCCATGAACCCCTAAGCCGTCGTAATAGCCATCCAGTTACGGATGACGTTTAACAAACCCCAAAGTTCATGAAGCAAGCATGAAGAAACTCGATACTGTCATGGTCTAAGGAATTATGCATACATTAACTATCTCTGTGTTATAAACCATTAACTTGTGACGAATGTATCTCATAGCATAACATCAATCCGGGTCGATTGAACACAAATGTTCTCTTAACATTGTGCCCTCAAAGTTGGTGGCATAGACATGCCCATGATCAGGAAAACAGAACCATCATGCAACACTTGAGCTAGTCTTAGAGGCCAGACTAGGAATACTTCTTACCGTTTATTATTCCACACGTGCACATGAGTCTTCCTCCGAGCCTCGTGGATATTGCAGACTCGAGAATCATTGCAGTTATAGCATGGAACATAAACATAATATGAACTCGGAGATAAATAATATCATTTATTATTGCCTCTAGGGCATATCTCCTACAGACTCCCACTTGCACTAGAGTCAATAATCTAGTTAATGCTAATGCACTTTACACCTATGGCATACTGGTGTAAAAAATGCTTCGCATGTGGTATAGCCTGATGTCCATCGGATCTGACAACTTCAGCTCCATGTGTATCTCTGCATATCCTCATATTTTCATGCTTTCACAAAATTCATTTTTTTGTGGACTTGGCTTTGTATATATGTGAATCATTGGTCAAAACCTGATTCCTCAGACTGAGTTATGGAGCAACTATCTGCAATAGTGTCCCATTGACCAAAGCCTTCTTGGAACCATACTAAGTTCATGAATGAACTATATGATTCAACATCTTTGTCTGTCGCTTCTAAAGCGTCAACATACTTAGTCATTTGTTATAGAATTCGCCACAGTATTCTGTTGGGAACAATTTCCAACTACCGTGCCACCATATTGTGTATTACACAAAACCCTTAACTTAAATCGAAAATCGCATGGAGAAGAGATGAAGACTGTATCGATGTAACATTTTACAACGAACTCTTCATGATCTCCGCTTGCGAGAAAACATATCATCAGTACTTACTCTAGTACTCAATGACATCTTTCACTGTTGTCCCATGATCAGTACTTTGATCACATTAGTATCCATACTTGCAACACCTTGGGAGTATCTGACGCATCTGGTTGTTTTACATACCATGGAATACATGATTAATCCAAACACAAAAGTGTGTGGAATCTGCATCATGTATTTTGCTCATCAGTGTTTTGGGACACCGAGTCTTGCAAAAAACTCTTCCATGTGACTCCGGCAAGAATCACTCCCTGGCGGTTTTAAATGCTAAATGGTTTTAGCACCTTGTCAATATGTATTCATTGCTTAGCCCTATTAGGTAAATCTATCTCCATAGATCATTATGCCTAATATTGAGGCTATTTAGCCTAAGCACTTCATCAAAAAACTATTTTCAAATGAAGTCCTAATTCGTGTCAAGAAATTTATTTCCAATTAACAATGTGTCAAGCACACAAGGTTTTTAGAAATATTATTACGCTCCCACTTACTTTCTTGAATTACAAGCATCTTCGTTACCCATTGATGAAGTCAAACCCCTTTGACCATTTCATCAAAGCACGAAGATTCCAACTCCATTTTGCTCTCTTCTGTCCATCGCTGGAACTCTGAAGTTTGCACCCTTACTAGCATCCTCTGGATAGACAAAATGCCTTGGACTGTAACACATGCAAGTCCTTGGTTTTATCCATCAGATGGAAATCCTATTGTCATCCATGTTTCATATCTCATGATTGAAATATGTATTAATTGCTAGTTCAACCCGAACCGACTTTAAGCATCGCTACAATGAAAACAACCTCATCATAGTCAACTCTTGAACTTGTTATTTCAACAAGTCGAGCTTTATGGATAAAACATTTTTATCCGTATCAGTTTGAAGTTCCATAAATATTCGTTAGACTCTAAGTCTTCCGAAAGGTGTATCAAGGTTTTAATCTTGAATCACTTATATGGAAACTAACTCGGGTTGTATTGGCATTTAGCCAATTCCGGAGTCAGGGCCCATCAACGCTTCCTTGTGGATCGTAGGTATAATGTTGTCTAACAACAATATCTCGTTTGCGTCCCTGAGTGGTTTGCACGAGCCTTGCCTACGTGGTTCAGTTGCAAGTTCGACCGAAGTTCATACATTTTAACTTAGAGACTTCCGTATCAGTCGCAGTAGGAAACTCTGGAATTACTTCCAAGGTCTCTTTCCTTTGATCTGATGACGAAGATACTATTTATCTCGTTGAGTTGCACTATTCTCCCACTCACCTTTTTGAAAGAACCATTCTCTTTAAAAGCACACCGTTTCGCGGCAAAACTATTTGCCTCGGTATAGTGAGGGAGGAATACCCAACATTTTGGTATAACCTACAAAGTAGCACTTGTTTGATTTGGAATAGGTTTGTAACCTTTTACACAAGCCCCATATTCCAAATGTTAAGAAAAGATATAACATGGTTGGGCGTACCATACCATGGCTTCATTTCAACAGACCCGATGTAGCTCTTTTCAGTGTAAAAGCCGCAGTCTCTAAAGCATCACTTTAAAAGGGATAATGGCAAATTTATTTATGTCATCTTTGACCTTACCATGTCATAAATGTTTTGATTACATCTCCACGGACTTTCCACTTGCAGTGGTGTCCCGGGAGGTGCAAGTTATGAAACCCCTTTCACAACTCATCAGACATTCGCTAAACATGTAACTCAAATATTCCTTTGTGCAATCAAATTGCAGAAACATAATTTTCTTGTTACAATAACTTCTACTTCATTTTTGAAAACCTTTCGAATGATTTCAAAAGATCCAGACTTACGTCTCATCAACTAAATATCCATATATCTACTTGACTCATTTCTGAAGATAAATAAATCCACCACTAACAACACTTATCGGACTACACACATCAAATGTATGATCACTAATAAGTTTGTTGTTCGTTCCTTATGGCCTGTGAACGGTATTTTAGTGACTTCACTTTTTGGAGGAAAGTTGCAGTGTCAGATGATTCAAAATCAAAAAGACTTCAAAATCCATCATAATGGAATTTTCCATGCGGGTTTCTCCAATGTGACCAAATCTAGTGCCACACTTGTGTGGTATTCTTTTAGTCTTGCGACATTTAGCGTCAGTGTTATGGATGTATCATATTACCATCAATATTCATAACATACATGCCATCTTGGATGGAAGCATGGCCCTTCATGTTATTCATAATACTTAACAACAATTGTTTTTTTTATGAACAACTCTTTTGCAAAAAACATTGTGCAATGGGCTAGAGTGTATGAAACTCTAAAATGAATTATGAAAGTAAACCAGAGGTATTGTATTATTATCAATATTCATAACATACATCTCATTCATAATGAAAGTATGGCCCTTGTGTTATTCATAATATCGAACATAAAAAGTTCTCTTATGAACAACCTTCTTGCAAGATACCTTATGCAATGGGCTAGAGTTTGTAAAACTCTAAATGAATTATGAAAATAAATATAGACGGCAATACACCGATGGAAGGTATAGTAACATTTACTATGTTCCCTGTGTATACCTTAACCTCATTTCAGGCTAGTCTTTTTAGGCCATAGTAGCTCTTACATTGATTCGTAACAGAATGCAATCGAGCGGGTATCTTTGTGATTAACTCACAATACCCAAGAATTAGTGATTAACATGTTTAACCATAATTCCCAAGAACTATATCTTTGACCAGCCTACTATACATCAAAAACTTGTATGACATTCATACATGAGCTGGATATTCCAGTCATCTTTCTTTCTGCCTTTATACTTCTAACAGTTTAACTTTTAGTATTTCTCCTACTCGCAAAAGAAGCACCCAACTTAAGAGTGGCGTTAGCCCCGGACTTCCTAGGCGTGTAAGTCATACTAACACCCTTTGGACACTTCCTTTCTCTTTAAGTTGTTGTTTTATTCACCTTTCATTATATGACAGGCGTTCTTCTGGATCCCTTTCCCAACAGTCAAATGCATAGTAAACACTTTTACTAATACTTGCAAACAAACATTGCTTTGTTTGTATCTGAAAATAATTTTCAGTTCCATGAATATCATATAACTATCCTAACTTTCGAAGTTTGGGTTTCATGGAAGCAAACATATTCCACTTGACCGTAACAGAATTCTAGCTTTCGGATCGAAGAACGAGAGTCACATGATCCATAGCATTAGCGGGAGGATACGGAAAGCATGCGATAGGACAAAGTCCTTCTCGGCACTTTTGAGGACAATCCTCATATTACGTTACCAATCGTAAAGTTTTAACCAGATATTTAACAGCTACTCAATTTTAACAGGGAAAGTGGAATCGCGAGCCATTATTCTACAACTATTTTGCAAGAAACACTTAGACAATGTTCATAATTAATTGCACTGAGAATTAAACATGTTAATTCAACAGTGCGCTCCCACTCAAATCAATATCTCTCATAATTGATTTAGAGTGATTCAAGATCCATATTTCTATTCGATGCCATTGACGGGTTCATCACTGATGACACGAATTTCAATCGGTAGGCCAACTTGCCGATCACATCTCTATGTGATTCTTGTTCATCTTTCGATGGGCGTGTTCCGAGCTCAGGACTCTCCTGCCTGAACGTCAAAGACAACCAAGTGATCTTGCTGCGAGGTCTGACCTCACCCGCCTCATTCCTCTCGATTCGTTCGTGCTCATGTGTACATGGCGCACCCCGAAAAGATACGAATTTCAGACGGTGCTACACTTGGGTGAACACTAACTACTTTGATATTTTAAGTGAGAGATCACCCTAATAAAAAGCGACTACCGCGCAATCAAGAAGGGTGCATCATAAGGGATAAACATCTCAGGCAATTCATAATAGCATGATATGGTATATCCCTTTCTGACAGAGAAGTCTTTCATTTCTTCGTCTTCGGCATTCGCGTCGGTGTTCACCTTCGCGAAGATTGCCACCACCTTGTCGATGCACCAGATAATATTGCTATCTCTATAGCTAATAAAATAAGTGCATTACTTAAGGTTGACACGCAGGTCATTAAAGTGACAATCATATGGCTCCAGCCATCATGCCGAATCATGACACGCAGGTCATGTTAATTACATCATATAGTCATCTCATACATAATCAAATTGAATATGAGCATTGCTATACCACATCACATGCACATCCTGCAAAACCAAGTTAGACGCCTCTAATCGGTTTATGTAAAATTTTATTTTACGTGGCTTCTAAGGTTTTGACTTAAACCGCAGCTACCAACGTTTTATCATCAAGTATGATTATTCAAGTTGCTAGATTAACATTCGGGGTGTATGAAACACGAGATATTTAAATCTCGAGCCCCATACAAAACTTCGTCATACGCATGACCCCCGTGCAGATCATATCTGCAATGCCCTTTCATCTGCGAGTTTCATCTTTCTTTTGACTACAACAGAACCCAAAGAACTGATAGCACTTCCATGATCAATCAGGATCACGGATTGCCAGAACTTTGTCAAATTCCACCATGCTGTCTCGAGATTGAGCAAACGCAAATTCTAGGGAAGCAACAAGAACCTCGGGTAACAGATTTCATCTGTCACCCGCATAAATAATTTTCAGCAATAGATCTCATCTACTACCTAATTATATTATGCAATACCCATACATCTCCATGTATTCTAGATCGAAACCTGCATCTACGCATAGCATGGCTCTTGATGCCACTGTTAGGGTAACGCAGCAGAAATCAAAAATTTTCCAACCTACGCACCAGCCCAGGACCACTATGGAGACTGCATACATGGTTTGATCTTTTTCGTTACCGACTCGTAGCGCAGCGGGAAGTAGAGTCGATGACGATCGGCGGTGCAGATCCCCGCAGCTAGGACTTGCAACCTCCCAACCGCGAGGATGTATACCCTCATCTGCTCCTCAGAGAGCCCTCCGGGAGGTGGTCGAACAGCCCCCCAGACGGTGTCGCGGACAGCCCTTCGGGAGGACCTTCGAAACTCGAACGGTCACACGGACAGCCCTTCGGGAGGACCTTCGAAACTCGGACGGTCACACGGACAGCCCTTCGGGAGGCACTCACGAACTAAGACCGAAAGTACGATCTCTCTACAGAGTTGCACACATACGGTGTCATCTATCCGGCAGGGCTTCGCCGTCCAGAACTAGTTCCCACCGGAACCCAGACAGCCTTTCGGCTCTACGAAACTGTTTCGCTGGGAGGGAGAGAGAAGCCAGATCATGCATGGCACTTGTATGTGAGAAGGGATGAGTGTTGCCCCTCCACCTCTATTTATAGGAAATCCCAAGGGGTAGGGTAGTTTCACACAAAAACCCAAAATGCACATGAATGAAGTCCTTCCACAAGGACCTAGGAGTGAAACCAATGAACAAGAGGGTCCCCAAGGGGGGATACCCCATGTGGCCGGCAACACCCCCATGAGGGGCCCAAAAAATGGCTCCTATCCATCCATGTCATCCCCAAGATCTTTTGGAGCAAAGCCCCAAAAGGTGGCTTTACATAAAGTAACCATAAAGCTGATTTTCACTATTCACGACGACATTTTTCAGCGTCTGATCGAACTGAAAATATTTATGTGGGCTAAGAACATTTCCAGTACCCACTAAAATGATTTTCAATGTGTTCCGAAACAATTCCGGTTTTAGTGATTTTCATCTGCGAAACGCATCTGAAGTGGCTCCGGCAGCTCGGGAACATTTCCGGTTTTTATCTCAGGAAATTCCAAAGAGCTTCCAGAATGATTCTGGCATCCTCCAAGAATTATCAGGCATGTGCCGAAACCAATTTGACTTAATGGCGTATCCCGAAACAACTTTTCGGTATCATCAAAACTTATCCGATGACCTCTCTCTGCGGTACGATTCTGCTGTCCGAAACTTTTCGGTGTCCGAAACTTTTTCGGTGATTTTCTCTCAGACTCCCTGTCTAGTATTCAGCAGATAGATGACCCTTAAGCGTGTGACCCTATAGGTTCGGTGAAGTATAGACATGAACCGGAACCCCTTCCGATCTATGATCAACATCGGAGCCGTGGACACCCATATTGACCCCTATACCCACACGAATAAATATTCGAGTGAACCTCCAGTTGCCGTGTGCTATTCCTGTTGCTTCGCGATATGTTACAAATACCCGAGGTGAGACATGTTGGCATTCCCCTGGATCAACAACTTGTCCACTATGCTAGTTACCTCGTTACCGGTTTTGTTCTCTTTTCTCGTTTCGTGTTCCGGCATCCCCGTGATCAAATCACAAAGTGTCTGGCCAGACGATGATGGACACCGTAACACCGAGAGGGCCCGAGTATATCTCTCCATCGTCGGAGGAGCAAATCCCAATCTCGAGCTATCAAGTTACTTAACATACTTTCCCATGAACCCGTAAGCCGTCGTAATAGCCATCCAGTTACGGATGACGTTTAACAAACCCCAAAGTTCATGAAGCAAGCATGAAGAAACTCGATACTGTCATGGTCTAAGGAATTATGCATACATTAACTATCTCTATGTTATAAACCATTAAGTTGTGACGAATGTATCTCATAGCATAACATCAATCCGGGTCGATTCAACACAAATGTTCTCTTAACATTGTGCCCTCAAAGTTGCTGGCATAGACATGCCCATGATCAGGAAAACAGAACCATCATGCAACACTTGAGCTAGTCTTAGAAGCCAGACTAGGAATACTTCTTACCGTTTATTATTCAACACGTGCATATGAGTCTTCCTCCGAGCCTCGTGGATATTGCAGACTCGAGAATCATTGCAGTTATAGCATGGAACATAAACATAATATGAACTCGGAGATAAATAATATCATTTATTATTGCCTCTAGGGCATATCTCCTACAGTCCTACATTTGATGGGACGGACTACCCCTACTGGAAGAATAAGATGTGAATGCATCTTGAGGCAATTGACAACGATCTCTGGTATGTTGTGGAAAATGGTGTTCCCTCAGTCACACCTTCTGTGAATGCTGCTGATGTGAAGAGATTCAAGCAACTCGATTCTCAAGCGAAGAACATCATATGTGGCCATCTGAATAAAGGGCAGTATGGCAGAGTGAGTGCTTTGGAAACTGCTAAGCTTATCTGGGATAGGCTGTCCAAAGTAAATGAAGGAGTCTCGACATAGCGTGACTCTCGTGTTGACGTTCTTCGCAATCTCTTCAACTACTTCAAAAGACTCGACAATGAGAATGTCCAGCAAACCTTCGATCGTCTCACCGACATATCAAATGAGCTTCAAGCACTTGGTGCCACTGACATCACCGACCATGAGGTGGTGAAGAAATTGCTGAGATCGCTTGATTCCTCATTCGACACTCTAGCACTGATGACACAAGAACGTGGAGATTACAAGTCACTTGATCCCGCTGATATCCTCGAGAGGCTAAACACTCATGAGTTCCAGCTTGCTAAGAAGAGAGATCTCTATGGTTCGAGCTATGGAAGATCACGTGCCCTGAAGGCCAAGGCAGTCTCTGAATCTGAAGGTGAAGATTCTGTTAGTAGCCTTGGTGATCCTGAATAACTGAGCCAGGAGCTAGCATTGCTCGTGAAGAAATTTCAGAAGTTCTCAAGACGTGGTTGTTTTGGAAAATCCTCAAGGAGTAATGATTCCTCATCCAGTGACTACAAGAAGAGGCTATGACACAAATGCAAGAAACCCGGTCACTACATTCAAGATTGTCCTCAGTGGGAAAAGGAATCAAAGAAGAAGAAATACAAGGATTACAGTTCTGATGACTCAAAGAAGAAGAATAAATCTTCAAAGTCTTCATCATCAAAATCCTCGAAGACTTCATCACACAAGAAGAGCAGCTCTAAGAAGGCTCGGGCATTCATTGGCAAGGAAATGGACTCTGAAGCTGAATCTGAGGAACATGAGGAAGAGGAGGCATCTGAGGAGTCAGAATTTGGTGTGGCGAGCCTAGCCCTCGCTACTGCGTTCGTCAGCAAGTCCATCTTCAACACTGAAGAAAATGGCTTCTACAACAAGGCTGATGACGACGACGATGACTATGCTCCCACCTATTGCTTCATGGCAAAGGATGCCAAGGTACTCAAATATCCTTCCTCTGAATCAAGTGAGGATTAATCTGATGAAAACCTCAAGCCTAGCTACTCTAAACTTGCTAAGATTGCTGTGAAACAACAAAAGGCTTTTGAAAAGGTTCAAAACATGCTAGGCAAAAGTGATGATATGTTGGGTGAAGAAATGGATCGAACTAAGACCTTGACTGAAAGTCTTCAAAGACTTCAGTCTAAGTTTGACAACCTTCAAAATCATCATATCACTCTCTTATCTAATCATGATAAGCTTTCTTATGAATTTCTTCAAAGAAAGCAAGATCTTGAAAAGCTAAGGGTGAGTTATGAAGATCTTCAGAAGGAGCACAATTCATTACTTTCTCAACAAATCAGCGCTACTCGGGAAGAATTTGTTCCTCCATGTTTGAAGTGCATTGAGCGCGAATCTGCTAATTCTTCACCTGAATGTTCAAATGCTTCTAATGTTACAAATTCTTCACCTGTCTCTGCTATCACTAATTCCTTATCTGAGGATATTGCTAGTATCACTGATGATGCAGGTCTGAACGAATTGTATATGACAGACATGTACAAAAGCCTCAAAGGGCATCAGGCTCTTTGTGATGTGCTTAAAAAGCAGATCCTCAACAGGAACCCTAGGAAAGAGGGTATTGCCTTTGAGAGGAAACTCAATGCTGATGGGACATACTGGAAGCCTGAGCAGTATCCCAAAACCTCATGGGTTGCTGCAAAGGGACCTCCAATAGATCCATCTACTCTAGCTGGCTTTAGTTGTGAATCTCCTCATTCTTCTGATGAGTCATTTGACTCCAACTATAAACTGTTCAAAAATCAGAATGGTGAAGTATTTGCTAGATATGTTGGCACTAACTGCAGGAACGGTTCCCCTATGAAGAAAATCTGGGTTCCCAAAAGGTGCCTTGAAAATCTTCAGGTGAATGTCATCATGACACCACCTGTGAAGAATAGGAACCCCAGATCAAATTCTTCATATGGATCCAAGTCCTCACATGGACCAAATTCCTCACGTGGATCAAATTCCTCAAAAGGATCAAAGTCCTCATATGATCATCATCGTGCTAACCCTTCTCTTTCGCAGGGAAGATCTAAGGGCTATGAATATGTGCACTATTCTTCAAACCATTATGTTCATAACTCCTCGAAGAATATCTCTGCTTATTCATATGCTTACCCTAACTCCTCTTATGTGAAACGAAGTGGACTGGCTTCAATGCCACCGTTCTCTTATGGAGCTCGCAGAATGATGAACTCTTTGCCACCCCTTCAGATGTGGGTGGTGAAGAAAATGAACTAATCTCTTATGCAGGGTCAGGTCTCCAGACGTGCTTAAACGTCTGAAGAATTTGCTGGAGACCTGAAAAATGCCTGAAAGGACGCATGCTAATCATGAAGAAATGAATCCTCATTTCTCACGTCCTCATACTGCTTTATTTGTTTTATTGCTTGATGAAATTGATCTGATGAAATTGATGTCATATTCTTCAATGATGAAGTATATGAGTTCGTAAGTTGCACTAATTCATCTGCAGGATGATCAACCCAAAGCCACTGAGTGGGTCCTCGATAGTGGATGTACTAATCACATGACTGGTGATAAGAATCTATTGATGGACGTTCCCTTATCTCCATCGCATCTGAAGCATATCATCTTCGCTGACAAAGGCAAAAGCAAGGTATTGGGTCTAGGTAAGGTTGCGATCTCAAAGGATCGACACATGGACAAAGTCATGCTTGTCGAGTCCTTAGGATACAACCTCATGTTAGTCTCAATGCTTTGTGATCTTGATATGGTTGTTATCTTTGGCAAGTATCGTTGTGTTGTGATCATGGAAGCTGACAATTCCAAAGTCTTCGAAGGCTTTAGGAGAGGAGATCTGTATATTGTTGATTTTTCTACAGGACCACAACCAGCTATATGTTTACTTGCAAAAGCTTTAGAACGCTGGCTATGGCATCGATGACTTGGTCATGCTGGCATGAGGAATCTGCACACGCTCGCGAAGAAGAAGCATGTCATTGGCATCGAGAATGTCAAATTCCTCAAGGATCACTTGTGCGGAGCCTGTGAAGCTGGAAAGATGACCAAGGCCAGGCATCCAGCGAAGACTATCATGAGTACCACTCGACCATTTGAATTTCTTCACATGGATCTCTTTGGTCCTAACCATTATTCTGCTTTCACTAATGAAGCATCTCTATATGGCTTTGTTATTGTTGATGATTACTCTCGTTACACATGGGTACATATTGTCACTTACAAAAGTGAAGTGCAGGAAGTCTTCAAACGATTTTCCTCGAGGGCTTCAACCAACTTTGGTGTGAAGATCAAGCACATCAGAAGTGACAATGGAACTGAGTTCAAGAATACTGGTCCCGATGACTATCTTGATGAACTTGGTATTACTCATGAGTTATCTGCTCCTTATACTCCTCAGCAGAATGGCGTCGTGGAGCGCAAGAACAGGACTCTTGTTGAGATGGCTCGCACTATGCTTGATGAATACAAGACGCCTTGTCATTTCTGGATCGAGGCAATTGATACTGCGTGCCACATCATCAACAGGGTATATCTTCACAAATTCTTCAGGAAGACTGCATATGAACTCCTCACTGACAAGAAACCCAATGTGAGTTATTTCAAAGTCTTTGGTGCTAAATGTTGGATTAGAGATCCTCATCACAATTCTAAATTTGCGCCGAAAGCACATGAAGGTTTTATGCTTCGTTACGGAAAGGACTCGCACACCTACAGAGTCTTCAGCAACGTTCACCACAAGGTTGTTGAAACTGTAGATGTGCAGTTCGATGAAACTAATGGCTCGCAAAGAGAGCACCTACCTCCTGTGCTAGATGAAAAATCACCTGAGGAATCCATCAAGTTCAAGGCAACTGAGGATGTCATTCCTACCGAAGAATCTGCTGAAGAAGTCATTCCAGAATATGAAGAACGTCATGCTGTTGCACCTGAGGAAAATGATGCTGAAGAAAATGCTGATCAAGTTCCTCAACGACAACCAGCTCATCCTCATGTTGCAAATGAAGTGCAGATTGAGACAATCATCAGCGACATCAACATTCCAGGTCCCCTCACACACTCAAGAGCTTCACATTTGTCTAACTTTTGTGGGCACTTTGCTTTCGTCTCTATCACAGAGCCCACTAAGGTAGATGAGGCATTTCTGGAGCCTGGGTGGATTCAAGCTATGCAAGAGGACTTACATCAATTCGAGCTCAACAACGTCTGGGAACTGGTCAAACGTCCAGATCCCCGCAAGCAAAATATCATTGGCACAAAGTGGATCTACCGCAACAAACAAGATGAAAATGGCCTTGTGGTGAGGAATAAGGCACGGCTTGTAGCTCAAGGATACACACAGGTTGAAGGAACTGATTTTGATGAAACTTTTAGACCTGCTGCTAGCCTTGAGGCTGTTCGCATATTACTTGCTTATGCTAACCATCATGATATCACTTTATATCAAATGGATGTGAAAAGTGCATTCCTCAATGGTAAGCTTGAGGAAGAAGTATATGTTTCTCAACCCCCGGGTTTTGAAGATCCAAAGCATCCTGACAAAGTCTTCAGACTCAATAAGGACCTCTATGGCCTCAAACAGGCCCCTCGGGCGTGGTATGATACTTTGAAGGAATTCCTCATGAAGAAAGGCTTCAAACCCGGTTCACTTGACCCAACTCTTTTCACTAAATCTTATGATGGTGAATTGTTTGTGTGCCAAATATATGTTGATGATATCATTTTTGGCTGTACTGACCAACGTTACACTGATGAATTTGGTTATATGATGAGGGAGGAATATGAAATGTCTATGATGGGAGAATTGAAATTCTTCTTAGGTCTTCAAATTCGTCAACAGCGCAATGGCATATTCATATCTCAGGATAAATACCTCAAGGATGTACTGAGGAAATTCGGCATGCAAGACTGCAAAGGCGTCAAAATCCCTATGCCCACAAATGGCCATATCTATGCACTGATGAAAATAGTATTGACTTCGATCAAAAGGTATACCGCTCCATGATTGGTTCTTTATTGTATTTATGTGCATCTAGGGCAGATATTATGCTTAGTGTTTGTATGTGTGCCCGATTTCAAGCTACACCGAAGGAATCACACCATAAGGTTGTGAAGCATATTCTTCGATATCTAGCTCACACACCAACACTTGGATTATGGTATCCCAAGGGCTCGGCTTTTGATCTCATTGGATATTCAGACTCTGACTATGCTGGTGATCGTGTGGACCGCAGGTCAACATCAGGCACATGCCATTTCCTCGGACGATCCTTGGTCTGTTGGTCTTCGAAGAAACAAAACTGCGTATACTGTTGAAGCTGAGTACATTGCTGCTGGTTCTTGCTGTGCTCAATTGCTATGGATGAAGTAAACCCTCAAGGACTACAGTGTCAACATGAAGAATGTGCCTCTCTACTGTGACAATGGGAGTGCCATCAAGATCGCTCATAACCCAGTTCAGCACTCGAAGACAAAGCACATTCAGATTCGTCATCATTTTCTTCGTGATCATGTGTTGAAGGGCGACATCTCTATTGAGCATGTGAAGACTGAAGAACAGCTAGCCGATATCTTCACAAAGCCCTTGGATGAGAAGAGATTTAGCAAGTTGCGGTGTGAGCTAAATATCGTAGAATCTTCGAATGTCCTTTGAAAAGGACACACATCCTAATACTTGTGCAAAATTGATGACTTATATGTGCAACACAGGAAGCAACATTTTTCTTCAATCAATGAAGACTAACATTCTAAGTGTGAAGAAATTAACGAAGAATTAGATTCTCAGAGCCCTATGACAATTGTACGCGGTGTCTGAAATCATCATTCTTATACGGTGGGTCATGTCACCACCAAAAGTTGAAAATCTTCAATTTGAGTTTTTCCTCATTTTTGAAATTCCATAGTTGTTCATTTTCTTCAAATTTTTTATGTCTTCACTCTTTCCGCTGTTGTTCTTCATTGAATATATATATATATGAGTTTATGTCCTCTACAGCATTCACTTATTGCTATTTCTTCAAGTTGCTTTTTTTGCTAAGTGAATGTGATCGGACCCTTCCCCCTCTATGCTAAACTCAACCCAGTCTATTCACAAATTCTTCATGTGCGTTCTATTTGAAACTCGTTCAAAATCTTCACCGTGTCCTTGTCAGCTGAAGAATTTGCGAACGAAACTTTAAAACTTATCTTATCTGAATTTTATGCTTTTGCCGCTCAAACCATTCCACATTCCACGATATATTATCCTATTCACCCACGATCGCGTACGATCTCCACCTCTCAGTAAGTGGGTGACACATGTCACATGAATGAGAAGGGTCAGGGGCACGTTCGTGTAATTTTCTCGGGCGAGTAGTTTTTCACTTCGGCTATAAATACCCCCCTCCCTTCCTCACTTCGTTTTTACTCCGCTCGACCTCACTCCCTCGCTCGAGCTCACAAACCCTAGCGCCGCCGCTACCTCCATCGTCTCCGGTGAGGAAGAGCTTCACTGCCTCGACCTCGTCGCCGTCGTACTCGCGCCGGCTGCGGATTTCTTCACTCCATCGCCGCCGTAGCTGTCTTCCTCTGCCAAGTTAGGGCGTGGAAGATCCAAACTGACAAGCTTCTAAATCTACACTTCACAGTTCGTCGTGTTCTTCGTCAAGGGAAATTAAAAGTTACTTTTACTGCCCTTGTTGATTCTGGTGTTTTCTTCAAAATCTTAAAAAGGTGTTTATTCTTCAAATCTTCACACACTAAACACCTCACATAACATCTGTTCTTGATCTGTTTCCCTAAGCAACATTTTTCTTCAAGATTCCTCAATTGTGTGGATTTTCAATCTATAAAACTATGGAACCTAAGTCAAAGAATGCTTACTGAAATTCCTCAAGACTCATTTGGTCATATTCCTCAAACTTGTTCTATTTGCAAAAACTTCTGAGAACGCATATGACCTCTCCAAATTCTTCGCAACTATATTCTGTTCACAGGTACACATGTCCTCTGCTGAATCTCTAGGTTCTCATCAACTTAACTCATTTGTAGCGTTCCTCGAAGAAAAGTTGCACACCTCTTCAGAGAATTCTATTGTTCAAATTCCTTTGCTGAAGAAAATGGCTGACGGCAAGAAACCTCAAAAGGGAGGAAAGAAACCTGAAGTCAACACTGCGTTTGAAATCCCTGATGATATCTATGCAGGGTACTGCACACCCCCTGAGGAAACAAAGAATGAGCGCAAAGTGCGCATTCAAAAGATTGAGAGGAGATGGGCCAGAGAATGGAGGGAATATCGTTATGTTACACCCAAGTACATGAAGAAACTTGTTGTACACCCTCCATGCCCAAGACCTCCATTGGCACCTGGCCAAGTTGTTGATCCCTCTAGCATCAGAAGAGGTGAAGAATTTCCAAAGGAATGGGCTAAGCATCAAGACAAGCTGGCCAAAGTGGCAAAAGAAGCAGTGAAGAAATTCAATGAAGATTCTGCTGCTGCTATTGAGGCCTCTGCTAGCAAGACAAAGAAGGCTATGCCTAAGAAGCCTGCACACAAGCCCATGGCTTCTGCATCAAAATCCTCACAGCCAAGCTCATCTGCAATGCCCTCACGGCCCAGCTCCTCAGCAAAGCCCTCACGGCAAATTCCTCAAGCTGCACCAGCTCCTCCAAAGTCCTCAGCCCCTCCGTCAAAATCCTCAGCACTTGCGCATCTCGCCTCGTGCCAAAAGGACGACATGCATCTCCATTGCCTCAGGACCCTCTGCAAGTTCTTCTGCACCTCCGCATTCTTCAACTGGCCCCACTCTACTGAAGACTAAGGCCACTGCTGGACGAGGCTCTCGACCAAGTCCTCACAAGAAGCAAGTCGCCTTCCATGTGCCTTCTGATGATGATGAAGCTGATGATGAGGAACTAGCTGAAATCATCATAGACAGGCAGCACGGGGCCGCTAGAGCCAAAGGTAGTAATGTGCCATTAATGCTGGATCCAAAGTTGATCCTCGACTTCATCGACTTGTGGCACAAGGACCCCAACACACCTCTGCCTGAGATGAACCTCACTCTTGGTCAAAGTCATGTATTGACTGCCTTCATTGATGAAGAGAAATGGAAATATGAATAGGGGAGGAAGGTGAAGAAAGCACAGTACAAGAAAGAACGCTTTCTGAAGCAAAACGTCTTGAAGCTTTCACCTGAAGAACTTTTAGATTTGCAATCAGAGATCAAGAACCTGAGTGATGAATTTGATCGCTACTATGCTGACTGGCTTGGAGCCAAGGTCAGATTTGTCAAGATGACAGAAAAATTCACTACCAATGTTGCAGCCCCAACGCAACAAGAAATTCCTCAGGCTAAGGCATCTGCTCAGCCTACAGAAGAACATGCCAGCACCGCTGATGAAAATCAGGCTGCTGATGAAACTGCTAGTACCAGGGCTGATGACTGCATTCCAGCCGCTGATGACTCTGACAGGGCAACCACTAGTGTTGCGCCTGAAGAAATAGTCAGGCCAGCTGAAGCTTCAACCGGTGTGCTTGAAGAAACTGAAAATGCCAGGGCAACTGCATCAGTTGTGTCTGAAGAAACTGAACCAATTTCCTCTGCACCTCGTGCACCTACACCAATTATAATTCTTCCATCTGCATCAGATGTGAAGAAGACCAAGGCTGCAGAGCGTGCAGCTATGAAGAAAAGGAAAGCATCAACTTCATCAGAATCTTCAGCTCCGAAGAAGATGAAGAAATTGACCAGCTCTTTTGAGAATCCGATTGATGTTGTTCCAGTCTCATGCATGCCATCAAAGGAACTCGTTGCTTTTGATGAAGAATATGTGATCCCAAGTGGATCTGATGAAGATATTCCTTCTGGTGCTTCTTCAGAGCAGTTGGATGAAGAAATTGAAGTGGATGCAATATCCCTTCAACCCCGGTTGTCTCATCGCCCATGCCTCAGTTCACTACTGAAGAGGCCGGTGTTGAAAAAATGAGTGATGAAGATGAGGATGTGGACATTGGGTGCACAACACCTGTGATGAACGATGACTTTTGGGAAAGTCAGCACCCCAATTCTCCTTTGTTCACTCCTCTGCAACAAATTCCTCAGTCCCCAGTGCGAACTTAAGTTCAAATGGGTTCTGAAGAACCTCGCCCTACTCCGTCTATTCATGACGAGATTCCAGCCACTAGTGCTGATGTTAATGATGATGAAGAATTGAAGGCCTAGGCTGCCACTGAAGAAACTGAAATTCCTCAGCCTGTGGATCCTGAGACTGCGATTCCTAAGGTTGTGATGCAATTGACTGACACTCCTCAGCCCAAGCCAACGGATCCCTTCTCAAAGAAGCAAAAATTCAAGGCTGATGACTTCTTCCACGAGCACATATTCTTCACGGAATACAACCCATATGACTCTGCTCGTCTTAGAAGGAAGCCTTTCTGGACTACCAGCCAAGCCAACTTCTATTCTTCACTGCTTTTCAACAAAGACAAAGTCTTCGACCATGAGCATATTCCTCACGTGGACATGGAATCACTGCCTTGCTTCGCCCCAGTCCTCGGTGTTCTTCATGACGCAGGACTGCACAACTTTTGCACTGATATTGTTGATTGGAATGAAGAGCTAATTCTTCAGTTCTATGCAACACTGCACATCACAGGCGATGCTACCGATGTGAACTCTTGGGTATTGGACTAGATGACTGAGAATACTCACTTCAAAGCACTGGCCTCTGAATTGCTTCATGCCCTGCCTGTCAGTCCTCCCCTTGAAGGAGCTCGTTGCATACACCATGAACCTAAACTTACCGCTCACTACATGCAAGTGTTGATGAAGCCGATGAAGCCCGATCAAGCCCCAAGGACCAAATTCCCCGTGAAGGAATTGTTGTATGTGCCTAGAACTGTCTATCGCATTCTGACGAACACATTGAGTCCAATAAAAGGCCATGACCCGAATGATGAAGAAGTCGTTGGCATCATGAAGAATCTGCTTTTCAATATCATGCATGGCATTCCTGTCAACTACCATGATTTCTTCATGAGGACTCTAGCAAATGTTGCACTCTCTCCGTTTGAGTTGAAGCCTTATGCTCCTTGGATTATGAGATTCCTCAGAACAAGGTCTTCACTCAACTACAAGGCTGACTTTCAGAATCATCTCAGCTACTTGCCCCCATTGATGTTCTCAAACGGACATTTTCCTCAGCTGATGAAAAGGGCAAGGCCACTGCTGTCATTGATGAAGGCATTCGTCCATTGGATGGTCAGTTCCGCAAAGCTGCATCTTACTCCACCAATGATGACTCTGCCACTCATGACTCTGCCGCAAATTCTTCAAAGCAAAATCCTCAAGGCACAGCTCCAAGGGTGACGACTGATCATGAGCTTCTCCTCGGTCTTCACCAGAAGGTCGATCGCCATCACAAATGGGTTAAGCGTCAGTTTGGTTCTATTCTTCACAACATGACTGCTACACACAATGCAGTGAAGAAAAACCACTACTACCTACATGAAGTCTTCGGTCGCACCTGGGTTGTTCTGTCACATCCGTATGGTGAAGAAGATCTGAAGCAAATGGGTCTCAAGCAGGACTTTGACTGGTCTCAGCCACCAGCGAAGAAATACAAGAAGGTCAAAGTTCCCTCCTTGGTGGCCAGCTCATATTCTTCATCGCGCAACACGGATGAGCATGAAGATTTAGACGACACTGCGGCAGTCCCTACTACAACAACCGACCCCAACAACACTGGCGCTCCTCCCTCAACATGATATTCTGCAGGGGCGTTAGTCCTCATTTTTCGTTCCTTTTGGTCATTCGATGACAAAGGGGGAGAAATTTGAGTTAGTCTTCAAGCGGGTCTACCTATGTGGGCATTTTTTTTACTAAGTTACAACTCTCGTTCTTTTGAAGACTTTGCTGGATCGAGTTGTAAACTTAAACCCTATGGTGGTCTGATACTTTTGCTGTGTTATTCTGCATGCTTATTCCTCATTAATGTTAATGCACGCATGTTGAATTACATCAGTCACCATATTTCATCATGCATTTCAAATTCTTCATATTATATGTTAAATGCGTGTGTGAATTACAAGATATAGGGAGAGATCCCCATGATTCTACTCTTCAAGTGTGCATTGCTTCAAAAGCAAATTCCTCACTATGCACATCTTCAGGGGGAATTCTTCTATATCTTGCAATGAAATTCCTCAATATCAGTATTTACACTTCATATGTTTATCCCCATTGAAAACTTAACCTATATTGTCATCAATCACCAAAAAGGGGGAGATTGTAAGTGCATCTAGTGCCCCTTAGTGATTTTGGTGTATTGAAGACTTATAGGTTAAGGGACTAATGTGTTTGTGAGTGTACACAGGTCTATAAGTCTCTGAGGAGTTTGATATTTACAGAGAAAGTCGACCCCTGAAAATGAATATCTTCGACTGAAAACTTTGGATTTCTGAAGACTTTCTGAAGACTTTGAAAGTGAAGAAATTGGTGTGACCTTGAAGACTTGATATTCATTCGAGGAACATGAAGCGTGAAGACTCTTGTTTTCAGAGTTTCATTTTCTCTTTCTTGAGTCATAGGAAACACCGTACTATTAAAGGGGGTCGAGAAAATACTAAGGAAAAATTTCCAAGTGATGCTCAACTCAAAATCCTACACCTACCAATCCCTTCGAGTGAAGCCATTGGAAATCTCAAACAGCTCAGTCAATTTCTTCAGTGACACAGACGAATTTCTTCTGGTCTCTGAGGAATTTGTTCTGACTGAGGAGTTAGGAATTCGCCAGTGCGGATTACCTACAAGTGAGGAACATGATAGCCCTGAGGAATTTGATAGTCAAATTTCCGACCATTGCTGTGCTACGCGCCAGCTGTCCCAAAATATCTTCCCACCTAACGGTCATATCATTGAAGGGCATTTATGTCTTATCATGTCGGGCTGCTCCCTAGGCTATAAATAGCCGCCCCTACAACCACTAGCTGTTTGGCTGCTCCGAGAGAAACTGACACTTGTCATTTGAGAGCATCCCTTCCTCCGAGGACTTTGAGCGAAAATCATCAAGTGAGGAAAACCCAAACCCAAACACCTACAAACCCAAAGTGATTGAGCATCTCTGAAGAGATTGATCCTGCGTGGATCCGATGGTTGTTACCTTTGAAGACTGTGCATCTTCCAGACGGTTAGGCGTCATGGTCTAGAGCATCCAAGAGGAAATTGTGGATCGCCGAGTGACCGAGTTTGTGAAGGTTTGGAAGTCACCTGAAGACTTACCACGAGTGATTGGGCGAGGTCTATGTGACCTTAGCTCAAGGAGAATACGGTGAGGACTGTGTGTCCTCAGGTTTAAATACCTAGCCGCTCCAACCAGACGTATAACTGTCACAGCAGTTGGAACTGGTCTACCAAATCATTGTCTTCACCAAGCCTACTTGTTCTATTTCCTCAACTCTTCATTTCCTCATTACTGTGTTCTGTGCTTGTTCATATCTGTTCGAAGACTTTGACTGAAGACTTTCTAAATTTCCTCAGTTCAATTTCTTCAGTCTGTTTGTCTTCATCCTGTTTTATCCTGTGCTTATGATGTCTACTGCGCAACCTTCTTCTTGTAGACGTTGTTGGGCCTCCAAGTGCAGAGGTTTGTAGGACAGTAGCAAATTTCCCTCAAGTGGATGACCTAAGGTTTATCAATCCGTGGGAGGCGTAGGATGAAGATGGTCTCTCTCAAACAACCCTGCAACCAAATAACAAAGAGTCTCTTGTGTCCCCAACACACCCAATACAATGGTAAATTGTATAGGTGCACTAGTTCGGCGAAGAGATGGTGATACAAGTGCAATATGGATGGTAGATATAGGTTTTTGTAATCTGAAAATATAAAAACAGCAAGGTAACTAATGATAAAAGTGAGCACAAATGGTATTGCAATGCTAGAAAACAAGGCCTAGGGTTCATACTTTCACTAGTGCAAGTTCTCTCAACAATAATAACATAACTGGATCATATGACTATACCTCAACATGCAACAAAGAGTCACTCTAAAGTTACTAATAGCGGAGAACAAACGAAGAGATTATTGTAGGGTACGAAACCACCTCAAAGTTATTCTTTCGGATCGATCTATTCAAGAGTTCGTACTAGAATAACACCTTAAGACACATATCAACGAAAACCCTAATGTCACCTAGATACTCCAATGTCACCTCAAGTATCCGTGGGTATGATCATACGATATGCATCACACAATCTCAGATTCATCTATTCAACCAACACAAAGTACTTCAAAGAGTGCCCCAAAGTTTCTACCGGAGAGTCAAGACGAAAACGTGTGCCAACCCCTATGCATAAGTTCACGAGTGGAACCCACAAGTTGATCACCAAAACATACATCAAGTGGATCACGTGAATATCCCATTATCACCACAGATAAGCACATGCAAGACATACATAAAGTGTTCTCAAATCCTTAAAGACTCAATCCGATAAGATCACTTCAAAGGGAAAACTCAATCCATTACAATAGAGTAGAGGGGGAGAAACATCATAAGATCCAACTATAATAGCAAAGCTCGCGGTACATCAAGATCGTACCATCTCAAGAACACGAGAGAGAGAGAGAGAGAGAGATCAAACACATAGCTACTGGTACATACCCTCAGCCCCGAGGGTGATACTCCCTCCTCGTCATGGAGAGCGCCGGGATGATGAAGATGGCCACTGGTGAGGGTTCCCCCCCTCTGGCAGGGTGCCGGAACAGGTTCCCGATTGGTTTTTGGTGGCTACAGAGGCTTGCGGTGGCGGAACTCCTGATCTGTTCTGCTCCCCGATGTTTTAGGGTATATGGATATATATAGGCGAAAGAAGTCGGTCAGGGGAGCCACGAGGGGCCCATGAGGGTGGGGGCGCGCCCAGGGGGCAGGCGCGCCTCCCTGCCTCGTGGCCACCTCGAAGCTTCCCTGACGTCTACTCCAAGTCTCCTGGATTGCTTCCGTTCCAAAAATAACTCTCCCGAAGGTTTCATTCCGTTTGGACTCTGTTTGATATTCCTTTTCTTCGAAACACTGAAATAGGCAAGAAAACAGCAATTTGGGCTGGGCCTCCGGTTAATAGGTTAGTCCCAAAAATAATATAAAAGTGTATAATAAAGCCCATAAACATCCAAAACAGATAATATAATAGCATGGAACAATCAAAAATTATAGATACGTTGGAGACGTATCAACTTACGCTTTCTGTACTCTGTGTTTGTTTTAATTTCATCATGATGACTGTGCTTATGTTATGTTATGTCTGCATCTGAGTACTTATTCCGCTGCAAGTAGTTCTTCGCTTAGGAATTTCCTCACCCTGAAATTCCTCAGTGAAAATTTCTTAAAAATTGCCTATTCACCCTCCCTCTAGTCGACTTAACGCACTTTCAGTCTCCAACATATCTATAATTTTGTATTGTTCCATGCTATTATAGTATCAATCTTGGATGTTTATTATGAAATTGTATGCAATTATATATCATTTTTGGGACTACCCTATTAACCTAGCGCCCACTGTAGTTGCTGTTGTTTGCTTGTTTTTGGCTTTTCAGAAAATCAGTACCAAACATTGTCAAAATGCTACAAAACTTTTTGAAGATTTTTTCTGGACCAAAAGTTTTGGGGATATAACTATTGGGTATGACCCGCCCAGGACAGGCCGGGTGATACCAATGGCGGTTCATCAATACAAAGCCCATGAAATTGTTGAAGATGACGGTTCATGAAGCAGACTTGCTAAGGGCCCGAAGCCCAAAGGCGACTTAAGGCCCATAGGTGTAAACCGCCATATATGTATGACTTGCATTGTAAGGCAAGTGTAATTATTCACCGAGCTGGACACGTTCACTATGAGCCAGTCGGGATTCCATGAGCCGCTGGGCGTCAACCTGTGTATATAAAGGGACGACCCGGCGGTGGTTTAGGGAAAGAAACAAGAGATCGAAAGCTAGGTCAAGAGTATTCGCTCCCTGGTAATCGAAACATAAGCAATACCACCTCAAACTGGATTAGGCCTTTACCTTCACCGCAAGGGGCCGAACCAGTATAAACTCCTTGTGTCCTTTGTCCCGTTTAACCCTTTAAGATAACCTAGTTGCGATGGCTCCACGACTAAGTCCTTCTACTAGGACATCTGCCGTGACAATTCCACGACAGTTGGCGCCCACCTTGGGGCTCGCGCACGGTGGTTTCGAGTTCTTGAAGGGCAGCTTCGAAGGGATCAAGGGATACGCTGTGGGCCGGATGACCAAGGGTCGACGCGGCAAGCTCTACATCGACGATGCAGAATGGGGCCCCGAGGCCGGCTCAATTGAGTACGGGTACCGGGTCCCCTTCGGCGGAATCCATGTCTTCATCGGCAAGATCGCCGAACCAGGCCCTGAGCCGGACATCCGCACCGACATCATCAAGACGCCTCAGCGTGCACGACCCACCCGAGTTCAGCCCGCCGTGGAACGCGCCTTCGTTGGATTCATCCATGGGGTGGAATTTGAGGATAGATCTGTGTCTGGTGGTGAGACGGTCATCTACTCTGATGGTGAGTCATCCACCGGCGACACTGAGTCGTTGTATCAACTGCAAGCCGGCCAGCTTGGGGGCTATTCTGATGGCGACAGTATTCCGGACCCCTATGAGCCGCCTAATAGGGTCGCGATTTTCATGGCCGGTACACAGCCAGGGCAGAATTCTACGACTGAAGCAACAATGATCTCTGGGTCAGCAACGGCAACGGCTGCTGGGGTAGGAGGCCCTGTGCGCCCGCCGGCTCAGGTCTTGTCCGACTTGTTAGATAATCTGACGACGTTGTTAACAGCGGAGGTTAACCCGGCAAATCAAGCTTAGCATAACGCGGAGTTTGCAAAGTTGCGTGATGAGATAGCGTAGGCCAAGGAGGAGCTAAACGCATAGAACGCCAGGATGGACATGGAGCGGGCTGCTTTAGATGCTCAAGCGTAGCGGATTCAGTCAGAGTCTTTCCGGCTCATGATGGATCAAAACGCTTGAAATGAAATCATGAGGAGGAGGCATCAGACTCGTTTACCTTCGGTTTACGAGGCGAGAAACCTTTTCAACACGCCTGGAGCGGGGACCAGTGACCCACCGGAGATAAACCGGGTTGAAGCGCCTGGGGCTAGAGCGCCGGCTTCGCCACGCACAACGGAGCCAACCCGTTTGAATACTACTCCACCTCAGTATGTACCGACGCCGCCGGGTCATTATTCTAACCCTATGGATAATATGATTGCTCCGGCAACACGGCTGGCGGCTCTGCCAGTTGAAGGCGAATCGCCGGCAGCAACGGAAATACGACGAGTCGGAGAAATGCTCCAGATGGCTGTGGCCCAATAGGCGGCTTATTCTTACAGCCGTGAGAGGATTCGCTCAACCCCTCACCCGAGTCGGAGTTATAGCACACATTGATTCACCAGCAGTTTCAAGCAGTGACAGGCGCCATGACCAGCCTTGTGGACGTGACCCGGCGCGTGATGGTGCTCAGACTTTGGTGGATCAGGGCAGAACACGTCGGGAGGCTGAGCTGGCGGCTCAGCAAGCGGCCGATCAGCATTCTCCGGTTTATCCGACCACTTCGGTGGAGACGGGCGTGATCTCTAGAACCTTGGGTGTGCCATGTTTAGTGTTGGCTCTGCGTAATGAGCGTTTGCCCAAGGATTTCAAGGTTCCTCGTAAGGTGCCTAACTATACAGCTGACTTACCCCCTGAAGCATTGGTTGAGAGTTATGAGATGGACATGGTGCTGTTGGACGTTAGCGATGCTGCGTGTGCTAAATATTTCACTATGATGTTGGATGGGACGACCCGTACTTGGTTGAAAGGGCTGCCTGCCAACTCCATTGGATAATGGGCCGAGTTAAAAGCCCGGTTTATCCAGAACTTTAAAGATACGTGCAAGCAGCCTATGTCATTTGTGGATTTGGACGCCTGTGTCCAAGAGGAGGGCGAGTCAACAACCATTGGGTGCGCCGGGTATCAGCTATCCTGCACTCATCGGATCACAGCAATGTCGGCTCAGCAGTCTTAATGTTCGAGAAGAATTGTTGTTTTATGCCCCTTAAACAGAAGCTAGGGTGGCTCAAGCGCCACTGCAGCGGCACGGGGGAGCTGATGGCGGCTCTAGTTAAGTATGCCGACTCTGATAGTACCAAGGACCCCGATTCTGATGATGAAAAGCTGGGAACGGGAAAGAAGATTAGCAACACCAAGCGGCAGCATCATAACCCGGCGAGTCAGGGGGGCTATGGTTAGCGAAAGGCTGGTAATAGTTTGGATTTTGTGGCTAATACCAACATGTAGAATAATTGTCAGCGTCGTAAGGGAAGGCCACCTCCTCGGATTGGAGGGCCAAGTTTCAATCTTGAGCAGATGCTGAATCAGCCCTGCCCGAAGCATGGTACACGGGAAAGGCCATCCACTCACCTCTGGAAGGATTGCTTCATTATGAAGGAATACAAAAATTCCGATCTTTTCCAGAACAATCATGGGCTGGGCGGCGGCTCAGGTTCCGGCTCTCATGGTCCGGGTTATGGTGGTGGCGGTTCTAATTCCGGTTTCCAGGGCCAAGGCAATCAATGCAATCAAGGTGGTTTTAATCAACAGTCAGGTCAGGGGAATCAGCAGTAGCAATCTGGTTATCAAAGAAATCCGAAGCAGTTGAATAGTGGGCAGTACCACGTCTTCACCATGATTTAATGCAAGCAGGATCAGAAGCTCCATAAAAGGGCTGTGAACACCGTTGAGCCGGTGGTTCCCCATTACTTGCGATGGTCTGAGCAGCCCATTGTGTGGAGTTGTGAGGATCACACGCCCCGGGTTGATAATCCAAGTCACTTGGCTATGGTGGTAGCACCTCAGGTTGGAGGATACAAATTCACTAAGGTACTCATGGATGGAAATAGCAGCATTAATATCCTTTACTATGATACTTTCCGTCGTATGGGATTGACTGACAAAAATCTTAAGCCGTCCAATACTGTTTTCCATGGAGTGGTGCCTGGTAAGTCGGCGTATCCTGTGGGAAAGATCGCTTTGGAAGTGGACTTTGGAGATGAACAAGACTCCAGGGCGGAGACGCTAACCTTTGAGGTGGTCAAGATTCAGAGCCCGTATCACGCTCTTTTTGGACGGCCGGCTTATGCCAAGTTTATGGCACGGCCATGTTATGTTTATTTGCAGCTTAAGATGTCAGGTTACAAGGGCACTATCACGGTGCATGGGAGTCGCAAGATAGCCTTGGAGTGTGAAGAAGGCGATGTTGCTTACACTGAGGGCCAGTTATTTTCCCCTCATAATTCTCCAGAATATGATTCTGGGATACTGCCCACAGAATCGTCTGCCCACAGAATTATCTGTCCAGTTCTTTTCTGTAATTCTGGCATGTGATTGTTCTATGAGTTGTCCGTTGAAATGTCTGTAACGCCCTTAGATTCAAGTGAGTGTTGCATTGGTAACACTTGGTTATTACTGATGGCTTCATGTGTAATGTGAGATGCAAATCTCATAAACTATATAATATTACAATACAAAAGCAACATACAAAAAATTTCAGTACATGCCATCAATCACATGTTTGCATCATCCAAAGCAACATACAAATTAACTAACAATAAACCATACAAGATTCCCCTTCTTTGCCTCCTGTAGCAGCAGCAATACAATGAGAAATCATGAGGAAGAAGAGAGGTAGTGGAGGAGGCGCTCACCAGCTCTCCTGGCCGGGCGGAGGCCGGGCGCGTCCTGCTGCTGGGCGGAGGGTAGGGAGGGCGGGTGGGCGTGCGGGCCGGCAGACGCCTCCTGCTGCAGGGCGAGGATGGACGTCGGGGCGAACGGGGAGGAGTCGAGGAGGTGCTGCCGGTCTGGGAGGAGTGAAGGAGAAGGGGCGGCCGGCCTGGGGCGGCGTCGTAGGGGCCTCCCACCGGCGGATCTGACGACACTGGGGCCGGGAGCTGGCTGGCGGCGCGCCAAACCCTAGCTCGAGATGGCTGGAGACGATGGGTGTGCGGGGAGGAGGAAGCGCTTCATGAGAAATCCCCTGCTCTTTGCCTCGCTCGGTCGGCCCTCCCCGGTGGCATTCTGGCTGTAAATACAGTTGCCAATAGGGGTATTTGGTTCAAAGCAACCATTTTGTTTTGAGGGAATGGCTAGAATGACCAGAATTGCCAAGTTTCGGTCATTCTAGATTGCACTATAATTCTGAGATGATTTTGGACAATTCCTGAGGCAGAGATGAGTTCTTTTGTAATTCTGATTCCCCAGGCAGTAATTCTTCACAATTGAGCCAAAAGAACTGGCCCTAAGTCTGTTTGTGCAACAGAGGAATTAAAATTTTACAAAGATAATGTTCACCAGAAAGATATGCCATCTTTGAAGATGCCAACCACAGAGCATGACCCCTTGTTGAAATTCAAGTTGGCAGATGACACTAAGCTAGTTGACTTCGTTCCTGGCAATTCATCCAAGCAGTTCATCATACGTGCTAATCTGGATCCAAAATAGGAAAGCGCGCTCATCGAGTTCATCCGTGAGAACCGGGACATCTTTGCATGGAAACCTTCTGATATGCCAGGTGTACCGAGGGAACTCGTTGAGCACACTCTTAATATTGATCCGAAGTTTAAGCCGGTCAAGCAATTCCTTCGTCGCTTTAATGAAGAGATGCGTAAGGCCATTGGTGAAGAAGTGGTCCGGCTCTTGGCAGCTGGGTTCATTGTTGAAGTCTTTCATCCTGAGTGGTTGGCTAACCCGGTGTTGGTACTTAAGAAGAATGGTACTTGGCATATGTGTGTGGATTACACAGACCTAAACAAGGCTTGTCCGGCTGATCCTTTTGCTCTCCCCCGTATTGATCAAATTATTGATGCTACGACGGGTTGTGGGCGTTTGAGCTTTTTGGATGCCTATTCTGGTTATCATCAGATCAAGATGGCAGTTAAGGACCAAGAGAAGACATCTTTTATCACTCCTTTTGGAGCCTTCTGTTATGTGTCTATGCCTTTTGGGCTCAAGAGTGCCCAGGCGACTTACCAGCGATGTGTGCAGAATTGCCTTCATGATCAGATTGGGTGCAATGTTCATGCTTATGTGGATGATATTGTGGTGAAATACAGAAAGAAGGAAACCTTGATAGATGATTTGAAAGAGACATTTGACAATCTCCGGGTCTACAAGATGATGCTTAACCCGGCCAAGTGTGTCTTCGGCGTGCCAGCAGGCAAGCTCTTGGGTTTTTTGTTTTCTGAAAGAGGCATTGAAGCTAACTCGGAGAAGATCAAGGCCATTACATCATTGGCTAAACCGGTGAGTATCAATGATGTTCAGCGTCTAGCGGGTCGTATTGCGGCTTTAAGCCGGTTCATAATCTGGTTGGGTGAGCGAGCTATACCGCTGTACGAGATGATGAAGAAAACACATCACTTTGTCTGGAGTGATGTTGCTAATGAAACATTTGAAGCCTTGACGAAACAGCTAGCTGAGCCGCCAGTCCTTGCTGCTCCTATTGATAAGGAGCCACTGTTGTTATATGTGGCTGCTAATGCCCAGGCTGTCAGCGTAGCTATTGTGGTGGAACGGAAGGAAGCAGGCAAGGAACATCCGGTTCAGAGGCCGGTTTATTATCTCAGTGAGGTACTTATTGAATCCAAACAGAGGTATCCACATTGGCAGAAGCTGGTATACGGAGTCTTCATGGCTAGTCAAAAGCTCAAGCAGTATTCCTTTGGTCATCCTACCACTGTGGTTAGTTCTGCTCCCTTAGGGAATATTATTCAAAACAGAGAAGCCACAGGTCGGGTCGCCAAATGGGCCATTGAGCTCGGACCCCATGGCCTGAAATATATGCCTCGTACAGCGATCAAGTCTCAAGCACTTGTGGATTTCATTAATGATTGGACGGAGCTGCAGACGCCGGAAGAGAAGCCGGATAACACATATTGTACTATCACTTCGATGGATCCAGATAGTTGGAAGGCTCGGGGGCAGGAGTTGTCTTAACTTCCCCACGAGGTGACAAGTTTTGTTATGTTTTAAGGTTGATGTTCCCTTATACTAACAATGCAGCGGAGTACGAAGCATTGCTCCGTGGTCTTCAGATGGCTAAGGAGATGAATTTAAGCCGGGTGAGATGTTTCGGTGACTCGGACTTGGTGGCTCAGCAAGTTTTAGGCACCTGGAATTCTAAGGATCTGCTCATGGCGGCTTATTGCCGCGAGGTGGATGCTATTGCTGGTCATTTCAAAGGATATCAAGTTGAACATGTTGATCGCAGGAAGAATGAGGCGGCTGATGCTTTAAGCCGGTTAGGGTCCCAGCGTAAGCCAGTGCCACCTAACACTTTCCTAGATATTTTGCATAACCCTTCAGTCAAATTGCCCATAGAGGAAGATCTCGCTATTCCTGACCCGGAGGCACAATTGGTGGTGGCTCTTCATGCTATTCCTGATTGGACAATTCCATATTTGGCTTATATGACCCAAGGTGAGTTACCTGAAGATGAAACTCTAGCCAGGCAGATAACCCGGCGGTCTAAGTCGATGACAATTGTTAACGGAGAGTTACACCATTGCAGTGTTACTGTGGCGTTTCAATGTTGTGTTTCTCCTGAGGAGGGACGTGAAATTCTTCGCGAGATTCATGAAGGACATTGTGGCCATCGTGCCGGCTCTAAATCTCTCGTGGCTAAGGCTTTCCGTCATGGGTTTTATTGGCTGACGGCTCATGCCGATGCAGAGAATTTGGTCAATAAATGTGATGGTTGTCAGAAATTTTCCCGACGAGCTCATGTGCCGGCTCAAGAATTGAGGATGATTTCAATTGCTTGGCCATTTGCAGTCTGGGGGCTTGATATGGTTGGGCCTTTCAAAAGGTCCAAAGATACAAAGACTCACCTTTTGGTGGCGGTTGACAAGTTTACAAAATGGGTTGAAGCAGAGCCGGTTAGTAAGTGTGACGCGGTGACGGCGGTTCAATTCATCAAAAAGGTGATTTTCTGTTTTGGCTTTCCCCATAGCATTATAACTGATAATGGCGCTAATTTATCCAAGGGTGCTATGAAAGAATTTTGTCAACGTGAGCATATCCGGCTCGACATATCATCAATGGCTCACCCCCAGTCTAATGGTCAAGCTGAGAGAGCCAATCAAGAGATACTGAGAGGCATCAATCCCCGGCTTATGGTTCCTTTGCAGAGGACGCCGGGTTGTTGGGTGGAGGAGTTACCCTTAGTGTTATGGAGTATCAATACTACCCCCAACAGATCTACGGGTTACACGCCTTTCTTCATGGTTTACGGAGCAGAGGCGGTTCTCCCTAGTGACATCCGTTACGAGTCGCCCCGCGTGGCGGCTTATGTTGAAGCTGACAATGAAGAAGCACGTCAGGATGCACTTGACCTGTTAGATGAGGAGCGTGACCTTGCGGCGGCTCGTTCGGCGATTTACCAACAAGATCTGCGTCGTTATCACAGCCGCCGGGTTAAGACCAGAACCTTTCAAGAAGGTGACTTGGTGTTCCGGCTTATCCAGGATCAAACTGGTATGCATAAGTTATCCCCACCTTGGGAAGGACCCTTTGTGGTCAGCAAGAATCTGAACAATGGGTCATACTACCTTGTCGATGTTCAAGAACACAAGGACTCACGCACGTCGGAGGAGGAGACCCGCTGGCCGTGGAATGTTGCTCATCTTCGGCCTTATTACACCTGAGCTACTGGCGCTTGTGATGTACATATCTTGACAATGTATATATTATGATGAAAATAATAAAACCGGCATCCCTGATAATTCAGGGCTTCTGTCGTTTCGTTTCTGATAAAAATGAGTCTTTGTTGTCACTTCATATGGTCACTTGGGGGCTTCCTACTCAACGAGCATAGCTATGACTACCCTTTGATCCGGCTTGTACGCCTTGATTGCAAAATACTTCGGGGCTTCCTGCTCAACGAGCATAGCTATGACTACCATTTGATCCGGCTTGTACGCCATGATTACAAAATACTTGGGGGCTTCCTGCTCATCGAGCATAGCTATGACTACCCTTTGATCCGGCTTACAGGCTGGGTTGTAAACATCACTTGGGGGCTTCCTGTTCAAACGTAGGTGATTCACCAAAGAGAACATAGCGTCACTACCCTCTTGACTGGCTTGGAACACCAGGTGTATTCACCAAAGTTTCCAGGTTATCTTGTTCAAACATAGGTGTATTCACCAAAGAGGACATGACCTTTTTGGCGTGGAATGCCAGGTGTATTCACAAAAACTTTCCGGGTTATCCTATTCAAACATAGGTGTATTCACCAAAGATAACATAACCCTTCAGGCTTGGAAGCCAGGTGTATTCACCGAAAACCCGGGTTATCCTGCCTTTTTAAGTCTTCCACTCTGCCTAGGTAATCCTGGAATGACCCACCGTACTTTTGACAGTCAATCTTATACAAGAACCTGAACTTGTCAAAGTTAAAATGACGATTGCTCATGTGAGGCCCGGCTTATAAGGTTTGTATGAAGGTTTAACTCAGTGGTTGTGCGGCCCTTGAAAGCACTTGATTTTTAGGCCTGGCCGCCTATGAAAGCCTTGATTTTTTGTTATTTGATTTGAACATTTTTTGAGGTTCCTCTATTTGTGACATATTAATATATGGTTGAAAAACGATGAGGGATATGATGCTTTATGGTTCATATATGAAATTATCTGGTGTTTATTAACCCGGACTGGCTTTAGACTATAAGTTGCCAGTGTATGATGAGAAATTATCCGGTGTTTATTAACCCGGCTTGGCTGTGGACTATAAGTCGCCAGTGTATGATGATCTTATATACTTGGAAGCGCTATGCTCTAAGTTTTGGGATATTACCACTTGCTGCTTACAGCGTTGTAAGCCGGCAGTATATGATAATTGAACAGGGCATTGTGCGCTCAATTTTTTTTGGGTTGACACCCTTACTGCACTGGTATGATAAGCCGACAGTGTGATCAAATATCACTGGTATGATATTTTTGTTATGATTATATATGGTTATGATTAAACCGGCCCTAGTTATGAACTGTTTTAGTCACCAGTGGTTCTATATAGGGTATTATGACCCGTCCTGCGGTAAACCGCCAGGACACTTGTGATCTGTTTGTATGCAGGAACAGACTCAAATTGATGGCATTGTAAGCATAAGTGGCAGATCTTAAATTGGCGGATCAGCGGTGTTATGCAAAACAAAATGTGCTCGATGGCACGACCAATCAAAGTTTAACTAGCGTATTACAAGGCATCTGACGGCCCAACAAGCATAAGTGTTTTGACGATATCAGTGTAGCAAAGTATTACGCTCGATAAACCGGCTCATGACTATGGGCGGGTTGAAGCTTCCGGGTCGTCTTGCGCCTCTTCTTCATCTTCAGCTCATCGGTTATCCACCAGCTGGAAGTCAGGCGTAGCCCAGTTGATACTGGTCAACGCTCTAAATACAGCTTCGTCATCAATGAGGTTTGATGGATCAATGTCAGGAGCGAAGGTGTGCTTACGAATCGGCGGGATAAGATCTATTGGCTCGTGAACCGACACGCTAACTTTCTTGTTGTCAGCGTCATAAGCCGCCTGGTATGTGGATAGACTGGTTTCGTCAGCCAGCTTGATTGCTAAAGGACGCATGGCTCTTACTATTTCTGCAAAATCGTCAGCATTGAAGTCAGATCCGTCTTCTTTGACACTGGGGCAGCCGTTGGACAAATCTTCCGGGTCAAGATCGGCTTGCCATGCCTTTGCCCGGCTTAATGCAGTTAAAGCGCCGGCTCTGGCAGCTCCCCGTTTTAAGTCATCAATTCTTTTGGGCAGCACGAATAATTGCTTCAGTGTATCTTTGATAAGTGTTGAAGGAGATGTCTTGTGCACCATAGCAGTGATGCTTCGTTGGGCACCAGTATATAACTGCTCTACAAGGGTGTAGACAGCCTTAAGCCGGATGCGCATGTCTGAGCCCAACTTAGCGCTTCGAGAACCTGTATTAGTAAAGTTATGGGTAAGCCGGCAGCCCTTTATAATATGATTATTAAGATGCAAGGGAGATATGTTCTTACCGAAGATGGCTGTTGACATAATATTAATCTGCTGCTTTAAGCCAGATAACTCCTCCGTCACTGGTTTAAGCACGGTTTCTGCTTCTTCTGCTCTCTTCAACAGAGCTGCCTTTTCAGTTTCCGAGCCATCTTTTTTAGAGTTGAAGTTCTGTTTAGCTGCTCAATAGTCTCCAAAGAGGACTTCAGTTCTGACTTGGCCTTGGATGTCTCCGATTGCTGAGTTTTGATGTTGGCCTTAAGATCATTAAGCCGTGAGTCTTTTTCAGCCAATTCAGCCTGTGACGTAAGCACACACAGACAAGGTTACGGTCATGATTACTCTTTGAAGTCCCAAGCACAATACAAGTATTACTCTTGGCACTTGGGGGCTAATGCATATTGCTCTTTTTTAAGACAAATTTTTGAAAGTCCCAAGCACAATACAACTATTATCCTTGGCACTTGGGGGCTAATGCCTATTGCTCTGTTTCAAGACATATTTATGACCCGGACAAATGATGTCATCTGGTTTATAAAGACTACAGATTGGGTCGTTTATTTTAAACAAGATAATTAGTCCCGACTTATTCATCACTGATTAAGCCGGCCCTTAGGGGGCTACGGATGCAACATTGATTCTTGATACTTGAAGTCCCGGCTTAGCATACCTATTAAGCCGGCCCTTGGGGGCTACACATGCAGAATTGAAGTACTGTTATTATAAGTCCCGGTTCATATTGAAAGCATAAACCGGCCCTTGGGGGCTACTGGATTTGATATATGCAACTATTGAAGTTTACAGCACATTCTATTCTATCATGTCCAATAAACTTGACGGCTAATGGATGTATATTCATATGGAAAGGAGTTGCAGTATTTACCTCATAGCGCTCCTTCATCAAGTTTACTAAGCCCGCTTCAAAATCATGGCTGGTGTATAAACGGTTCAAGTAGCCAAAGTGGATGTCTTGGGCACCTAACTGGGTGTAGCTCTCTAAGTCTACCTTCCACTTGCCTTTATCCTCAGTGGAAATTTCTTCTTTGGCGATGTGCCTGGATAAGACAGTCGGATGACCCGGAGTTGTGAAACCATGCCCAGTGATGGTAACAGCATGGTCCTTCTCTTCTGCCGGCTTAACAGGACAGGCCGTTTTGATGGTGCTTGGCGGATTGGTGCTGGACGGGTTAACATTCATTTGGTCAATGTCAACATTGTGGTCTTCTGGTGGCGAATCATCAATGGTGGCTTCTGCGTTTGGATGCGAAGATGTTGGTTGTTGTGCATCCGGCTCAGACGGATTGGAGTCATCGGCCAGCTTATTCAACTTTGCCTTCTTGCTGGGTTTGGCTTTGCCCCTGACAATAGGAAGTGTAAAGAGGTCAGTATAATGATCAAGCATAAGGTGTGAATGATTAAAATATATCCTTACCCAGGTACAGTTTTGAAAGCTGGGATTTGCGTTCCTGTTGACTCACTAGAGGAGGAATGAGAAGTCCCCTGATAGTTTGAATCAGATGGGTTAAGAGGTTGTCAGAAATGACCCGCCTTGGGATAAAGTATGTCAGAAATATGTAAGACCTCTGGGCGGTGTTTGTGAAGCGGTGTGTTTGGTAAGCCGGAGGAAGTAATCACACCACCACTATGCTGGGTGGTGCGGCGAGCTTCGTGTTGTTGTTTCTTCAAAGGAAAGTTGGGATCCAAGTGAGCTAGAGGGTGATAAATCTTACTTTACGGCTTGCTTGTCGGGTTTTCTATGTTGGCAGAGGTTCTGAGCCGGAGGAAAGAGTAATTACCTCTACGTCATCGGCATGGCTGGCTGCTGCGTCATCCTGATAACAATCATTGTCAATGAGATGTACAAAAAATTAGCCAAGAGAGTCAAGTTCTACCTCTAACTCATCATCATCGTCATCATCATTGTTTGAACCGACGGGTTCGGTGGTCTTCTTCTTGGCAGGCCTCTTAGTGGCATTAGTTTTGGTATGAGCTGGTTTGGCCGGCTTATCTTGCGGTTTCTTCTTCCAAAATGGAGAATCGGCCTGTTGAAATAAAAAAGGATCATAAGTGTGCGGAATCACAGAAAATATTGTTAAGCAGAAGGTGCAAAACACTTACGGCCGGCGGCTTGTTGAAAGTACATAAAGGACTAAGCCATTTTTTACTGCATTCCTTCAAAGGTTCGTTCAGCAATTTCTTTGTGGCTTCAGTAATTTCCTCGTCGGTCAGTTGAATGTTGCAATGGCGCTGGGGATCTTTTAAATCGCCAGTATATTCACACATTATGCCGGGGCGACGGTTTAACGGCAAGATGCTCCATGACAACCAACCCCGAACAAAGTCAAAGCCGGTTAAGCCATTAGCAATGAAGGCTCTAACCTTTGAAAAAGCTGGTGCATATTTGGCCCGCTCCTTCATGTCGATCCGTGGGGGAAGCGGATGTGTGTTTCTAAGCCGGTGGTCGCGGTAACCCGGCAGAGGGTTCTCGTCTGATGGAGAAGTATCTTGACAATAAAACCAAGTTTTGTTCCAATCTTTGGGGTGACTCGGCGGCTTAGCAAAGGGAAAACGGACTTCTTTCCTCTTCTGGATTGAAACCCCACCGAGTTCCAAGCTCGGCCCATCAGTAGATTCTGTCTGACGGTTTAAATAATAGAATTCTCTGAAAAAGTCAACAGTAGGCTCCTCTTGAAGATAAGCTTCACAGAAAACTTGGAAGTTGCAAATATTGGATACAGAGTTGGGCCCAATATCTTGAGGGTGAAGTTCGAAAAAATGAAGCACGTCACGGAAAAACCTTGAGCCGAGCGGGCTGAACCCCCGGCTCAGGTGGTCAGTGAAAACAATCACTTCTCCGTCCCTGGGTTTAGGAGGATTTTCTGTACCAGGGGCCCTCCAGTGGATGGTTTCTTTCTTGGCCAAAGCACCACTGGCAACGAAGTTGTTCAGATCTTCTTCATTGACCTGGGATAGGACCCAGTTGCAAGCAGTATATGTCTTAGCCATTTTCTGATGAGCTGAAAGAAAGATTGTGCCGGTTCAAGATTATATGGTTAAACCGGCTGACGAGTTAAAAGGGTGAATAACAATGAAGCATGCATAAGTGGTAAACCGGAAGATGGCATTAGAAAGATGAGCTATTGGCGTCTTAAGAGGGGACTAATGATACCTGGCGGGTTACGTTTT
Organism: Aegilops tauschii subsp. strangulata; assembly: GCF_002575655.3. Lineage (NCBI taxonomy): Eukaryota > Viridiplantae > Streptophyta > Magnoliopsida > Poales > Poaceae > Aegilops > Aegilops tauschii. The sequence continues at coordinate 632,959,997 of NC_053041.3, read as the reverse complement.
TCTAAGTTAAGCCGCCCGTACAAATATTAAGTTACCGACCTGAGAAGGGAAAATTGCTAAGTGTTGGAGAAACAGATTTCACAGATGGATGCTATAATTTTGGATCTGCAGCACTTCAAAAAATAGAAAATATCTAAAAACCTAAGTTGCAGCAGTTGAGCAGTTCATGTGTCCAGATTGGATCTCGTACGCAGTGGAGATATTTCTAATATATAAAAGGAGTATTACAACTGTTCTGCGCAGGAGGAGTATCAAGTTTGACTCAATATCGCAAGCTACGGTGAAGGACGAAGAAAGGCGAAGAAGAACTCCGACGAACTCATAGAAACCCTAATGGGATCTGAGAGGAAGAGGAAGAACTCACCGGAGCTGTGGGACAGTGGAGGCGCGCGGACGAAATCTGGTCGATTCAGGTTGATGCAGCGACCGTTGTCCATGCAGTGGCAAAGATCGACGGCGGCGGCGGAGCTCGGGTGCTGAGGCGACGCGAGGTGGAAGAAAGATACGAAGAGAAAAGGGGGGAAAGTGAAAGGAACCCCTGGCCCTATTTATAACGTCAAAAGGTTAAGTGGCAGGCGCGGTAATCGATGAGGCCAAAAAATGGATATGTGACAACACAGACGCCTCGATTTTTGGAGGTTCATTAAAAGAAGGGATGTATAAATTTTGGGCTTTGAGTAATATTAATGACAGGTGACGTCATGGAGGGTTACCACAATCCAAGGAGATGACATCATGACGGGTTACAGGGCCTCGCAAGAATAAATGAAGAAGGATTTTTCTAAGTGTTGAAGATTGACATGAACAAGTTCAAATCAACCTGGGGCCTAATGTTGGGGATATAACTATTGGGTATGACCCGCCCAGGAAGGGCCGGGTTATACCAATGGTGGTTCATCAATACAAAGCCCATGAAGATGTTGAAGATGGAGGTTCATGAAGCAGACTTGCTAAGGGCCCGACGCCCAAAGGCGACTTAAGGCCCTTAGGTGTAAACCGCCGTATATGTTGACTTGTATTGTAAGGCAAGTGTAATTATACACCGAGCCGGAGTCTATGAGCCGGCTAGGATTCCGTGAGCCGCTGGGCGTCAACCTATGTATATAAAGGGACGACCCGGCGGCGGTTTAGGGAAAGAAACAAGAGATCAAAAGCTAGGTCAAGCATATTCGCTCCCTGGTAATCGAAACATAAGCAAGACCACCTCAAACTGGATTAGGCCTTTACCTTAACTGCAAGGGGACAAACCAGTATAAACTCCTTGTGTCCTTTGTCCCGTTTAACCCCTTTAAGCTAACCTAGTTGTGATGGCTCCACGACTAAGTCCTTCTACTAGGACATCTGCCGTGACAATTCCACGACAAAAAGGGACCCTAGAAGCTTCGGGATAAGACCTGTGGAGCCACGAGGGAGCGACAAGCCCATGGAGCACGCCCTAGGGTGGCACCCCCAGTCTTGTGGGCCCCTCGTGGCATCTCTTGACATAATTCCATCTCTATAAATTCCCCATATATTCGCAATACATCAGAGAGCCACCCAAAATACATTTTCCGCTGCCACAAGTTTCTGTTCTTCGGAGATCCCATCTGGAGACCTTTTCCGATACTCTGCCGGAGGGGGAATCGATCACGGAGGCCATGTACATCAACCTTGCTACCCTTCCGATGATGTGTTAGTAGTTTACCACAGACCTACGGGTCCATAGCTAGTACCTAGATGGCTTGTTCTCTCTCGTTGATCTTCAATACAATGTTCTCCTCGATGTTCTTAGAGATATATTCAATGTAATCCTTTTTGCGGTGTGTTTCTTAGGATCCGATGAATTGTGGGTTTATGATTAAATTATTCATGAATATTATTTGAGTCTTTTATAAATTCTTATATGCATGATTGTTATAGCTTTGTATTTCTCTCCGATCTATCCGTTTGGTTTGGCCAACTAGATTGGTTTATCTTGCAATGGGAGAGGTGCTTTGTGATGGGTTCGATCTTGTGCTGCTCAATCCTAGTGACAGAAAGAGACATAACACGTATTCGTATCGTTTCCATTAAGGATAAAAAGATGAGGTTTATTCATATTGATTGGGTTTACTTTGTCTACATCATGTAATCTTGCTTAAGGCATTACTCCGTACTTTATGAACTTAATACTCTAGATGCATGTTGGATAGCAGTCGATGTGTGGAGTAATAGTAGTAGATGCAGGCACGAGTCGGTCTACTTGTCTCGGACGTGATGCCTATATACATGATCATTGCCTTGATATCGTCATAACTATGTGTTTTTCGATCAATTGCCCAATAGTAATTTGTTTACCCACCGTATGCTATGTTCAAGAGAGAAGTAAGTTAACTTTTGCTCTTGTTTTGGACTCTAATTTGCATGATCTGAATAAAACTAACCCGGAGTGACGCCATTTTCAGCAGAACTACCATGGTGTTGTTTTTTGTGCAGAAATAAAGTTCTCGAAATTGGAAAATCTTTTTGGAGATTTTTTATGGAATAAAAACGCAAAATCCTCAGCAGAATGAAATGCGGACTACAATTAAGTTAGTTGAAAAAGAAAAATACTATAGCGAAGACCCACTAGAGGGGGGCACCTATTTCCCACAAGGCAACAGGGCGCGGCCTGGTGCGCCCTGTTACCTTGTGGAGCCCACGAGGCTTCGCTGATCCTAATCTCAACTCCATAAATACCGTATTCCCGAGAAAAAAATAAGAGAAGCAGTTTCATCGCGTCTTACGATACAGAGCCGCCGCCACCTCTTGTTCTTCATTGGGAGGGCTGATCTAGAGTCCATTTGGGGCTCCGGAGAGGGGAATTTGTCGCCATCATCATCACCAGCCCTTCTCCATCAACAATTCCATGATGCGCACCACCGAGAGTGAGTAATTCCTTCGTAGGCTTGCTAGACGGAGTTGGATGAGATTTGTCATGTAATCGAGTAAATTTGTTTGGGCTTGATCTCTAGTATCCACTATGTTGTGAGTTTGATATTGCTATGACTTTGCTATGCTTAATGCTTATCACAAGGGCCCAAGTGCCATGATTTCAGTCTGAACCCTCTATGATTTCATGAACATATTTGAGTTTCTGATCCCATGTGCTAGTTATATGCACTTGTTATTGTTCTGATCCGTAGACCACAAAGTGACAATAGTTGCGATACTCTCCGGGTATGACTATAATTCGAGGATACTCTCCGGGTATGACTATAATTCGAGGAGTTCATGTATTCACCATGTGTTAATGCTTTGTTCTAGTTATCTCTTAAAACGAGGCCTTAATATCCCTTAGTTTCCTTATGGACCCCCGCTGCCATGGGAGGGTAGGACAAAAGATTGCATGAAAGTTCTTTTTATAAGCACATATGACTATGTGGGTGGTGGAAATCACCGACCAGGAGACCCACGAACGGCGGCGGATCGGTTCGTTCCACACAGTCGAGCTCGCGTCCTTGGAGTAGGACCGGTGGCAGGACCGGTGGCAGGTCCGGTTCCACGGCCGCGAGTCGAAGCTCAATTTCCCCTTCGGTACGGCTCCGATCCACCTCATCCCGCCAGAGCCGGGGGTGGTGAGCGCTTGGATGGCGCAGGAGGACCATAAGGCGAGAGAGCGCCTCGAGGCCGAGGCCGATGACGAGGCCTACATGGATGACCTCCGCCGGCAGTACCGGGAGCTCGTGGAGGCGGAGCGGGCTATATTCGTCGTCAATGACAGCGAAGTTATCACCATCTCCGACGACGAGGGCGACGAGGAGGAGATCGATGTCGAGGAGTAGCAGAGCGTCTTCCCCAACGATGACGACGGCACTAGCCCGGGCCCAGCTCGCACAGAGGGTGGCCTCGCCAGGAAGGACTGGCTTGACCTCCACGGCCAAATTTAGTTCAAGTTTTTTGTTTCTTTAAATTTATGTGTAATGTTCGGTTGCGAGGACTCTCTATGTTGAACTTATGTTTACATGCATGCATATTTTAGTTAAAATTTGATTGAATTTATGCAAATTTACTTTTACTCCGCTAACTTTAAGGAATCGGCTAGGTCTGGCAAAATTTTAGTGAAGTTTATATACTCCACTGAGAGCATCTACGGCCCGGCGCCTCAAACCCGCCTCATACGCACGGGCGGGCTGCCCGGTCACGTTTTTTCGACCCAGCCAGACGCCTAAAACAGCCGTCAAACGTTTGGGCTGACCGGCACCCCCCCCCCCCCCCTATCCAGCCCAAATATGAGGCCGTAGCTAAAATGAACCCTTAAAATGCGTTTTTTCCGACCCGTATCACAGTTTTACAGTTTGCGATTTTAAGGGGTCTGCTAGAGATGCTCTAAAATGAGCATGTTGTAGCTGCTTTTTGCACGGACCAGCTCCAACGGCCATAAAATATCTGGAACAATCCCAAATGATGAAGCCGTTTCGTGTAAAAGATATACTGAAATCAACAATCAGAGTTTGATTTAGCGCTGATAAAGAAACCGTTAGAGCAACTCTAGCGGATTCTGTTAATCCCGATCGTCTTCAAATTAAAAACTGATATTATAAAGAAACAAGGTAAAACCCAACTCTAGCGCATTCTCTGTACCTCCACTATACCTAAAAGGCTAAAACTGTTGTAGCGCAATTTATAAACATGCATCTAGCCTTTATTTTATATTTAGGGGAAGGAGGAGGTTTTTTTATGCTGTCTATCCACACACCTTTTGGCGCCACAAACATTTTAGGACAGGCCTTACCTCCCGCCACCGCCCACCTCACCGTGCTGCGAAGGGTACCCCTTAACCAATGATTTCACCCAATCGCACAGGTATTCGCGATTTCATTTCTGCACACACAGTAGCGACTCGAAGAACTGTAGAAAGCACATTCCTTGTCGTCTTTCAAAGAATTCTTGAATAACTACATTTATTTGAAATTGGGACCAATTTCTTAAAATTAACAATTTTAAAATTCTAGACATTTTTGGATCTGCAACATTTTTTCAAATTCCAAACATTTTTCGAAAACACACATGTTATAAAGTTCTATAAAAACTGGTAAAAGAACCAAAAGGAAATAGAAAAAGAAAAACAGACCTGAAGCAAACCAAAACCTTCCGGAAGGTTCCCAAAACCAGTTTAAAATATTTTGAATTCAAAAAATGTCAAATGGTTCACGAATTTCAAAAATATTTTATTTAAAAAAAACCATGACTTCAAGAACCATTTCACAAATTTAAATAGAAAATAAAAATGAATAAGGGAAAGATATAACTAGAAGAAAATCAAAATAAAGAAGAAAAAGAAGGAACAGGACAGGGAATGTTCTGGAACCTTTCCAAAGCAATCGAACACAGCAAACGGCAAATGGGCCAGACAATATAAGTGGCAGCAGTGCACGCGTGGGTGTTATCCAACGAACCACGCACGGAATAGGAATTGCCCGGTGAAATATGTTAAAATAGCAGCAGCTTCTTCTTTTCATTCAGTGCTATGTTTAAATATAAGTTCATTTGAAATATAAATATCCTAATATTTTCATGAATGTTTTTCTATGCTCATTTACTAAAATAACACTCCAACTATTATTCTTAAATACCTGTATTTTGAAGTGTTCTTGCATTTTAAAATATGTTCATCGTGTATTTGAAAAGTGATTGCAGTGTATTTAGAAAAAATGACAGCGCATATGAAAACCAAATGTACACAACGTATTCTAAAAATGATCTTCACGTATAAGAATGTTTTTATCACATATTTGAAAAAGTTCTTGATGTATTTCAACAACTTCCATAGCATATTTTAAAAATGTTTGTCAAACATCAGAATATCATTTATCACATAGTTCAAATGTTCGTCCGGAATATGAAATAGTTGTCGCGTATTTGAAGGAAATGTTCATTGAATATTTTGGAAAATGCTCGTGGCATATATGCCATGTATATAAAGTTGTCCATTGCGTATTTGAAAATAAATATTCATTGCATATTTTAAAAAATTACATTAAATTTTGAAAACGTGTTCATTGTGTATTAAAAATCATAGCTTATTAAAAATAAATGTTCCTCGGGTATTTGAAAATATCCGTTTCATATTGGGAAATTGTTCATCACATATTTTTGAAAATATTCATCGCATATTGGAAAAGTTTTCTGCGTATATATAATTTTCCATCGCATATTTAAAAATTTCACCATCTATTTAAAAAGAATATTCATCTATATTAAACATACTATTCATCACGGACAAGAAATAATTCATCATGTATTTAATGTTGTTATAGGAATTTGAAATAATGTAGACCACACACTTAAAATCTATTCATGTACTAAGAAAGTTTATGTGTTTTCTTTAGAAATAAAAATATAAGGGAATTAGTTTAGGTAATTAAAAAAATATTCATCATGTATTTCAAAAATAATAATTATTAATACATCTTCTGCATTATTTTCAAAATTATTCATCGTGTTTTTTAATTAACATGTATTTTAAAACATCCGCTTGTAAAGTTTTTATTTATTAAATAAATATGTTTTCTTAAAAATGCTTACATTTCTTATAAGAAGTAAACATAATAATAAAAATGGAGAAAATGGGAAAAGAAATAAAAGTTGAAAGCTTAATGGAAAATAGGAAAATTAATAGAAACTTAAAAACAAAGAAAAAGGGAAACAAAAGTAATAAAAAATAGAAAAATTGTGGAACAAAATAAAATTTTCATTTCGGTGAGGTTTTGAGAAGGAAATCGGCTCTAGTACACCGGCCTGGCAGAGCGTCGGCTGTAAGCAACTTGTTCGTAGCGTTCGCTACAGTTGAGATATGGCATTTGCGACTTCAACGAAGCTCCACTACTGCCATGCTCAAAGTTATGCCTGATGATCCCCTTTACTACTAGACTTCTCTCTCTATATGGATTGCGAATGTACTCCCTCTGTAAAGAAATATAACAGTGTTTAGATCACTAAAACGATCCCTTTTACTACTAGGCTTTTCTCTATATATGGGTTGCGAATGTACTCCCTGTGTAAAGAAATATAAGAGGGAGTACAACTTAAATATTTCTTTACAGAGGGAGTACAACTTAAATATATGATACGGTGTACTATGGGTAGTGATGTATAACTTAAATATACAATATGTTGTACTTCATTCGAACATATAGTCAATAAATGTACTTGTTTGCAGCATTGGGAAAGTGTTCATGGGCTATCAATCTGCCCGGTATACAAATTTGAGGTGTGTTTTTCCCCGAACATGTGTTTCAACACACGACATTTTGATAGTCATGTTATTGTTTAACAATGGTATAGCCTTGCAGGGTTAGCCGTGTCGGTGGTTATGGATGATGTGGACATTACATACATGACCATAGAACAACTTCAACCTTTAATAAATCAGACTTGACCAACCTTGTGAGTGCCTTGGTGATTCTACTTTGTAGGGATGCGCAGCGGAATGCAAGGTTAGATTATGATTGTAGTCAGGTTAGGTGAATGGAGTAGTTGGTTCAACATACACTATCTTATCTTGTTTTGTGCTCTCTTACCTTATCTCTCAATAGACGCAAGGTGTAACCTGTTTCTATAAATGCTTATTACTTGCTGCCGCTGAATCATATCCCCTTGAGAATGATACAGAATTAGATAGATCTGATTTAAGTTTTGTGGATTAGGTCATCTAGTCACCCTGCTTTTCAACAACACTGCCACAGAGAACTTCTCCGGCTTCGATAATGCATTCTTCCAGGAGTTGGCTTGCCACTAGTAGATATAAGTTTCCACGTGTCAGCTTGCATGACCACCCGGTGGGATACATCATTCATCTTCCTGGCCTCTTAGGCCTATTTGTCTTTTGTCTATAGTTAGCCCATTCATACTTTCATCATGTATGACATAATGTTGGATTGTGTTGGTCTCTTGCTGTAATGATTATATCTAGCTCATGTGAGCCCTGTTGTATCTTATATAAGTACAATTCGAGTCCTATGATGATATCAACGATGTCTTACTCGAGTTATGTGCTAATGTGTCTATGATATGAAAGCATATATCAAGGGCAACGTCACGGATATGCGCCTATTCTAGATCTTGGCTGGAAAAGCCAGATTTAGAGTAGTTCTACGTCCGGGATTTGACATAATCCATTCAGTCCATATCTAGGTTTGTGGTTGGGCCATCCATAGTCGACCATCGTGGGGCTATGTCTTGCTTATTGCGAGATGCACACCCACCTCACCTTTGTCACTCCTTTGAACGGGTTAGCCCAACACTTAGCCCCCGCAACAATATTGCGAGGGTTCTATGCATCGTTTCTAGAACCTTCCATGTGTTTTTTTTCTTATTTTGTTTCTATCTGTTTTTATCGGTATTCACATGTTTTCTGCATTATTATTTCAAATACATGTCAACTATTTTAATGCACATTGTACATTTTTTGTATCTATTGAACATTTTCTCACATACATGTTTGAACATTATTTATTTTTTAATAAATGTTAAAACAATTCAAATAAACATTAACATTTTTTAATGACACAATTGTTTTTATTATGCGAGCATTTAATCTGCATTATAATATTTTTCAGGAACATATTTTTGAAATGTCACTTGCATATTTGAATGGTGCAAAATATTTCTTTAAACTTCCTAAACAGTTTTTGCGTTGATAAACATGTTTTCAAAATATCATAAACATAATATTTTCAAAACATGTGGACTTTTTATAAATGTCACGAGCGTTTTTCCCGATGGTACAGAACAATTTCCGAATTACGTAAACATTTGTTTTAAACTTTTTTCTGAAATATCACTAACATTTTTTTAAACGTGTGTACATTTTTTAAATGTCACAAATATTTTGTTGAATGGTACAAACATTTTGTAAGAACCAACCAGCGAAAGAAACGAATAAAGGGCTTCCGACTAGGCCTTCCCACTTCAATGGTTCTTGAGGCGAGTGATTGTTTGGTCTCAGGTGAGGTGAGACAAAGCCTCTCCCGTCGACCATTGTCTGGTAGCAGGAATGAAATTCGAAATAGCAGAGCTAAGACCTAGTGGACAAATAATCAAGTGTTCTCATGCATACCTACTAAAGAAATATAGAGAGATAACTTAATGTTAACTTTTATTTGGGAAGGCAAACAAAATTTAGAGAAATGTGTAGGCATCTATTGTTGTTTTTGCCGGTTATGGCTTCTTTGTTTTATTAGCGGTTTGTGTGTATTGAACTTTGGTATTTGTCATTTAGTTAAAACGGTTGTGTCCATTGCCATGATGCAGAGGCTGGAGGTTGCCCTCCTTTTCAAATGTAACTAAATATGGAGGCAGAAGGACGGGGCGGCAGCGACCTAAATCAAGCTTTCGTCGCTCGTCATGGCTCTACGGGGAAAGTTGGGGATATTGGAGGAAAACGTTTTGGGGAGATTTAAGCAGATATGTAAGAAAACTGTTGCGACCGAAAAACAAAATCGACGGACGACGAGGCCGTGCGAGGGAATGGGTGGAGATTGTAGCGAAGGAAACAAACGACATACAAACTCTTCTTTAATAGTAAATGTTTGAACATTTGAAATAACAAGATGTATATGGATCCTTAGCACGCTGGGAAGAGAGACGAGATCTGGGTCAATGCTTTTATGTTTCCTCCTTTGGTTCATAAGATAGGATTATCATAGGAATAGGAAGCTTGTATGATGATATGTATCTCAAGTCTTATAAGTAGGAATAGGAAAAGAGATCTCATTTGGTTCACATCATACAAAAAAGTTTCAATTGAGTCTAGGTTCATGTTTGTCTTTTGAAATGTGGAGGATAGGAACCAATCCTATGCAGGAATAGGAATCCGTTCCTATGAACTAAAGGGCTCTGAAGGAAAATATCCTACAAAAATTCTATGGTATGGAATTCCTATCAAATTTCTCCAAACCATAGGAGGCCTAGAATGCTAGATAGCCGCAGTGATACCTATGTGACTTGGCTTCTGAAATAAGCTGGAGTAAGCCGGCTTCTAAAATAAGCCTACTAATTAAGACTTGATTAATAGGATTCTGTAAATATATTTTTGATTGGGCTGCTAGAATAAGTTGGGTAGGAGACAGTTCATTCTAAATGTCTAAAAAACCTACCAAAAGAACTGGCCCTTACGCCGACGCGGAACAAGGGTAATTTGACTTGACGGGGGGCCAAGTTGAGTCGTCTTTCGATCCCACAAGTAGGGCTGGACACGAGCCGAGCCGAGCCGAGTTTGATCCGAGCTAGGCTTTGGCTCGCCCGTGAGCGAGCTGGCTCGGCTCGGCTCGGTTGGTAAATGAGCCCACTTTTAGTGGCTCGGCTCGTCTTGCCTGCTGCTCGGTCCAGCCCGAGCGGCTCGTGTGAGTGAGTGCCGATGTATGTTCAGTGTGCATGGGAGTGGCCGGTGTGTGCGTGCGCGCCGCCGGGCGACGCCGGTGAAGTGTGGGCTTGCAAAGTCTCCTCCGCATGGCCGGCTGCCGGGGTCATCGTCAAGAGAGGAGGGCATGGACTGGAGGTCGTACCTGCTTTTGCCGGCGAGGAATCACGGGAGCGACGAACGATGGCGTCCGGCGCAGCGGCGAACAAGCACGTACGCCGTCTGTGTCGACAGCGAGCCATCCAGCGTCATGCACGGCGAGCAGGACGACGTCTGGTGGTGGCCACTGGCTGGACGGCGGCGGCGCAAGGCGCAAACCCTAAGCAGCGGCGGCTGCATTCGCTCGCTAGGGGAGGCACATGTGAGTCGGGGTGCTTTTAGTGGGCTTGGGCTGCTCGTGTAGGCTGCTATGTCTAGGCAATGGGCTGAAAATTATTAAAAAAAAATTAATTGGGCTGCGAAACGAGCCACCGAGCTGGACCGAGCGGAAACCGGCTTGGCTCGGTCGTCCAACGGGCCTAAATTTGCTAGCTCGGCTCGGCCTATTTTCTTGTCGGGCCGAGCTGAGTCGGGCCGAGCTGGAGCGAGTTTCGGGCCGAGCCGAAAAGCTCACTCGAGCGTCCAGTCCTACCCACAAGGTCCATGTGACTAGATGCCTTGCTAATAATGTACGTGGGAAACGGGTTGCCTGCCTAGCTAGGTCCATGTAATGTGTATATTTTTCCTGATTTAGTACCACATGATAACGTGTAGCGTGCAATGGTGGTTGCCGCATTGGACTACTGAAATTAACTCGGCGACCGAAGTTTTGAACGGGCATATGTTCGCATTTGATACCAGTGGCACTTTGACAAGTTAGACACGACTATGCCTTCTGCTTGTCTTCATGTATCGTGCTTCTAAAAATATGGGTCCTTTTGTCCGACGACAGACAGGTGTTGCCAAATGACTGTGTTTGATGTCGCGGTTATGCTGTTGCGTGTCGTTGATTACCCCGGCATGTCCATTGTTCGGGGTCATGTCCATTGTTTTTAATTTTCTTACTAATTTTGTTGTGCGTATTCTCAGTATTTGGATTTGGTATGTTTGATCTTAATATTAATATATGTTTCCTTTTATCAAGAAAATATCTATGTTCGATAAGAACATAAACACTGTACCAAGAATGGATTTAACATACCGTAGATACCATCAGGTTCACTAATAATGTCAGGTATTAGTTTCAGAATTAATTACTACCTCGTCACAAAACAGGCATTCGCCCCACTGCCACTTTATAAATCATAACAAATGGCTGAACCGATACAAGGCGATGAGGAAATCTTCTTACAAAGCGAATCAAAAATAAAAACGACAGCCGAGAGAGTGATGCAAACACCATCAACTCAAAGTCGAGCATGAGTATAGGAGTAGCCCCACAACACCAGGAAGCATCCAAGGCCACTAACTAGTAGGAACGAAACCTTGCCTCCTTGGGAAATCATCGGACCCCATTGCACTGCACACACCAAGCTATCATTGGAGAGAGCCAGCTGCCCTCTCGCTGCTGGCCATGGAGTTTCGATCTTGCCTGCGGACAACAAAGGAACGAGGTCGGTGGCAAGCGAGACCGTCACACCAAAGTGGAAGAAGGTTCGTCCTAGGATCAAAGCTTGCCCGAAGACCCAGACTGGAAGGTATTCCCTCCATTCCAAAATAGATAACTCAACTTTATACTAACTATAGTACAAAGTTGAGATTTATTTTGGAACGGAGGGAGCTGAGATTCACGCTGATACCCCAAACAGGACATGCGGTGCACCACCACAGAGGCTATGGGAGGGGAACAGCAGTGCGAGGATGTGGCACCCACAAGCATCGTCACCGCCAGAGGGCGGAGCTTTCACTCAAAATTTCAAGCGTGCCACACCAAGGACCAAGCTTGCCAACCCAACCCAAGGAAAGGACTGCTGCCACTAGATCGAGGCCTCCAGATCAAGACTAGGTAGCCGCCATCTATGAAGAAATGACAAAACCTAGATCAGCCCTGCCACGCCCGTCGCCATCCACACAACCAAGGAAAGATCCACCAGTGCTACGACGTTGCACACCATAGAGACATTTGTGCAGCTTCACTATCTGGGGTTGCCGCCCCGGCATCCAAGGATCTACAACACCCAACCAACGTCTGGAAACCAAGACAATACCCACCCAAGGAGCAGCATAGAAACCATCTAACCCTAGGTCGCTTCAATAACCGGATCTGTTGCACATCTACAATGTCCAAATTTGAGCCATAACGTGCGAACGGTGACACACAGGCAGATGGGCAATGATTTCAGCCCACCTAGTCGTAGTCACCAAATACTAAGCCTGGTCACAATGAAAGTATCATAGGTAGTATCATGCATGCCAGCTAGGCATTTTTGCTGAGGTGGCACCAAACTAAATGAGAAAAGAGATGATTGAGTATCATGATATGATATTGTATCATATTAAATAATGTACCAGTGTGTGTCATGCATAACAATAAATGAGGTCACCATGACACCAAACTATAATACTATGCACTGTGAAGGTAGTATCATACACCAGTATTATATGCATAGTACTACTCCAGGTATTACTTACATGCCCAGGATCCACCGCAACGGCACAACCATGACCAGATATGGCTGGCCATAACCCTCTTGGAGATATCCGCACCTACCGTGGCAACCCTCACGAGCGGCGCGGGGGAACCCTAGCCAGTAGTGATTCTACGACCGCCACCAGTGCCTCCACGAGGATGAAGAGGATGGGGTCGCCGTGTGGCATGCACCACCACCGGGACAACCAGATCCAGCCAGTCCCCGGCCGAATCAAGAACCCAAGAAGTAGAGGGAGGTCAGGGTGGTGCCATGGGAGCCAGCGCTGGAGGGGCAGCGAGAGGGTTGAGAGAAGGACTGGGAGAAAGGGGGAACCCCACCGCTGCTGCCTACCGCAAGGGCTTTACCCCGCGACATCGACTAACGGCGGGGAGGGGAAGGCAGTCAAAGTGGCGGCAACAGGCGGCGGCTGCGAGGCGCCACCCGTGTCACCCAAGCAGGACGATGCGGGCCTGAATTTTTTTCCCCTAATTACCACCTCATGCACTCCACACTATCAAAAGTCACATATACTTCAACTCAAAAAAGAAGACGCATATACTTGGAATACATTTTGTGCCATTATTACCTCATGACCAACTCAAGACTATCAATACTCATAGATTCGGGATACATTTTGTACCATGCACAGCAAGGAAGCATGGCGATCATAATTACACGCGCGTGCGCGCGCACACACACACGTGCATATGCGGAAAGAAGTCCACATCACCCCCTGAGGTTTCAGAAACCGGGTAATTTACCCCCTCAACTTCTAAACCGGTTAATTAATCCCCTGAGGTCTCTAATACCAGCCAAAGTACCCCCAAATCCGCTGGTGGTTTTGCTTGCGTGGCTCGAAAGGATGGCCACGTCGGCTTGGTGGGCGGCGCGAAGCGATTTGAGACGGCGCGTGAAGTTTCACCCAATCGACTCTGTTTTGTTCTATGCCCTAATACATAGTTCATCTCTTCCTCCTCCCCTTTTCGTCGCCATGGCCGTCAGCTGAAGCTAGATGTTCCTTGTTCTCTAGTTCGCCTCCTACCCTTTTTTTGGCGGGGAGTTCGTCTCTTATCCTGTTCGTCGCCACGGCCGCCACAGCTCCCTAGTTCCTCTCAAGCCCCGATCAATCATTCTTGACCTAGAAGCGCCCTGAAAAAGGACCTCTCCATGGCTCAACGGAGCAGCGCAATCTCATCTTGGAGTTCCTGTTCGATGTACACCGTGAGTATTAATTTGAGACAGTACAGATGCAGATATACTGAACTTGACCCTTTTCTGAAGTCAATGCCATGTTTTGCTGCAGCAGATGTACGTGGACTAGAGGAAGGGGAGCTGCCATCGACCCCCTCCCGGTCTCAATCAGGTGAGCTAGCCACACATTCGAAACATCTCCATTGTTACTTTCTTTGGGATATTTTTAAAGTAGCATGTGTCGTTGATTAGGATTGTGCTCTGTAGAAAACATTTTTATGAGAGGGCTCTGTAGAAAACATTACTTCTCAGGGGAGACAAGTACTAGGTGTTCCCCATTGATTTTGGCTACAAACTGCAAAGGTAAAAGGCGAGGAGTGCATTAGCTTTCATGAATTCTGTATGATACTAACAACATAGGTTTTCTTTAAAAGGAGAATAGCATAACACTCTGTTGCCTTTTTTGTTGGTGAGTGCAGGCATCTAGGCAAGGAATCCAGGCTAGTGACCATCAAGGACGCAACGACGCGTTGGAGGGGGGCGAGAAGGTTTAACAGTTTCACCAAGTCATTCCTCGTACATCGTACATGATCCAAATAGACCAAAACTGAAGCCTGCTCAGAGGATCAATTAGTTCCAGGAAAAGTATACGCAGAATCGTACCAGGGGCCCAAATGGTGTACATTATACTCTTGGTAGGCATGTGCTGATGCTCTGAGAAGATAGAATTCAGTTTAGTTCAGATTGAGAATTAGTATGTGTAAAAAAATCATCTTCCCTTGCTGGTCTTGTTGTCCCAGTTTAGTTGAGAAGAGATAAGAATTCAGAGAAAGCATTTTGTTTAGGGAATGTACTTCTGAGTCTACAAACTGCTGCATATGCACAAATATATGTAATCTAAATGCAATATTTTCTTGTGACATGAATGAAAGCTTTTGGGAACTGAAAGTACTCTGTTGTTGCAACTATCATGGTTGCAAATTGGCATCATTTTATTTACATTCAACATCATTATTGCAAACTGGCAATAGCAGAATTAATAAACAAGACAGCATGCCAATTATTTGTGCAGTTCGAGCTTTACTTCGGAAGAACACATTTTTCTGAACACAACAGTAAATTCACATAAGAACAAGCCATGCCCACATCAGAAAACAGTACATGCGTCACATAATAAGGAACAAGTGCTAGCAGTACCAGTTTTACATAATATAGCATGAACCAGAGCATGCACAGTGAACCATGTACCACAAGTTCATTTTTATTTTGCTGTAGCTAGATAACTAGCAGTTCAATTATTGCCATATAACAACCATGGGAATCCTGATTGGTTTGGCATTGCCTGAGATATCGACCCAGGTGCTTGTTGATAAGAAGATGTTGCAGATGGAGGTTGAGATGATTGTGTCTGTGCTTTCCTTCTATTCTTTGCTCTCCAATAGAAAGGTGCAGTGGAAGGACTATCTTGTGAAGTTGAGACCTTCTTCTTCCTATCTGCTGGCTTAGATGCTCTAGGACCTTGCTTTGTTGATGGACCAGGAGCTGAACTTTGTTGTGTTGATGGGACATGAGCTTGCTGTGTTGAAAAACAGTAAATGTGAGCAGATTTGCACATGTCAGGAAGAAAATGCAAGTAAAAGAAGAGAGAAAGGGGGCACCTCTGTTCTTGCTTGCTTTGCCTTCCTCCTTGTAGCTGCTCTTGTGAAGTTGGCATGCTCTTTATTACCAGCAGTATTGTTGTTAGTACATTTTCTTTTGTTGTGCCCCTGGGTTCCACAACTTGAACATGTGACCTGAGTGCCTGCTCTTGACATTTTTGATGGATCCCTAGGTTTCTCTCCTTCTTCCTGCCTTCTCTTTTTCTGGGGCCTGCCTTTCTGAGTTCTTTTCTTAGGTGGAAGAGGTCTATGTTTTTCAGAAATTGGCTAATCTTCTGGTCCATTCACAGGCTGTAGAACATGATCATAAATTTTGTGGTACTCAGCTATTGAGTAGCAAGGTGAAATGTAGAGATCCAAATCTCTAGAGCAGGCATAGATTGAACTCACTGCATGACAACAAGGTAAGCCAGAAAGTTGCCAATATCTACATGAACATGTCCAGTTTTCTAGATTAACCGTGTATCTCCTGTGCTCACCTTCCTGTACTTCAAACCCATCTTTTCCATTCCACAACACTTGACACCTAGCGGACCTTTCAATGTTGACCTTCAATTTCTTAAAAATATTTGGACAAATGGTTCCATGCCACTTCTGAGACTTTGCTCTGTTTTGTTGGATCCTCACAGTGACCTTCTTTCTAATAATTTCCATAGCCGTTACTACAGGGTAGAACCTTGATCTCATGATGGCATTATTAAACGACTCACACATGTTGTTCTCAACTGAATCACAGAAAGAGCCAATCCTGAAGTAGGCCCTGCACCAATGCTCTGGCGCGGTTTTCATCATGTCTTTCACACCTTGTACTATGTTTTGCGCAAATAATTTAGCTTACTTCCTGTTGATCAGAGATGAAAAGCCATCCTTCACCATTGTTGTTTATCTGGAGATCTTTTTGAAGAAACCCAATGAACCAATACCAGGACTCATAGCTTTCAACCTCTACTATAGCCCAAGCTATTGGATACATCTGGTTATTCGCATATCTGCCAATTGCACAAAGCAACTGCCCCTTGAAAGCACCCTTCAAAAAACATCCATCTAGCCCCACCACTCTTCTACATCCTGCAAGAAATCCTTTCTTGCAACCATCTAAACACATATACATTCTTTCAAACACATTGATGTGAAGAATTTCTGGATTTAGTGTCACTGCAATAGTGCTACCGGGGTTGCTTCTAAGCAGCTCAAGCTGATAATCATAAACCCGAGCATATTCACCATCAGATAGATCAATTATCTTCTCCATAACTAGTTTCTTTGCTCTTTTGCATTTGGAGATGGACACATCAGCCACTAGATCCTGAAGAACAGCTTGTTGAATGTGCTCTGCCTTCCATGATGGATTGTCCTTGATTTGCCTGAAGTACTTCTTTGCTATGACACCGCATGTACCTATACCGAAAAAGGCTTTCGTCCCGCTTTATATATAAAGCAAACCGCCAAGAGCACACATACACGGACTAGTTCAGAACACACACACCCAAGTCACAAAACGAGAAGTACAAAGGTTCTGCTGAGGGCACAGCTGAACAAGCCCAAAATAAACAAAAAAGGACGCGGCCGAGGCAAGGCGTCTAACCCGGCTCCAGGGGTGGCGGAGGGGGCGGCGGCGACAGACGGACGGCCATCGAGCGAAGGTCGGTGATGAAGGCGGTGATGGCGTCGCGGTCCTGAGGGCGGCTAAGCAGCCGCCAAAGCTGCAAGTAACCAGACAGTTTGAAGAGAGCGTCAGTAGCCCGTCGAAGAGAAATACGCTGGATCCCAAGCTTATTGCGAATCGTCCAAAGAGTCCACGCTAGAACCCCGATCTCGAGCCACCTAATGTGGCGAGAGGGGGAAGGGGAGTTCTGGAGTTCGGCGAAGAGGTCGGGGAAGTTGGTGTGACACCAATCGCCTCCCACTGCCTCCCTAAAGCAGCTCCACATAAATTGAGCTGAGACACAGGAGAAGAAGATGTGATTCGAATCTTCGGGGGTACCACACAGGGGGTAGATGCCGGACCCAGGGCCATTGCGTTTGCGGACCTCCACCCCAGACGGAATCCTACCGCGGATCCATTGCCACATGAATATCCGAATTTTCAATGGCAAGCGGATGGACCAAACCGCTGGGAGGGGGGAGGAGCGGAGGAGGGGGCAATGGCCGAGTAGAGAGACATGGTGAAGAATTGGCCCGAAGGCTCAAGACGCCATCGAACCTCGTCCGGGCCCGCATCCACCGCCGGCTCATGGAGAACGACGCAATCAAGAAGCTCAAGCCACACGGCGGCTTCCGGGGGCCCAAATGGCCTCCGGAAGGCAAGGCGCCCTAAGTCAATAAGGGCCCTCTCAACGGAGATTAAGGGGGCGACATCAATGGAGAAGAGGTCGGGGAAACGGGCCGCAAAGGGAGAGTCTCCCGCCCACCGGTCGAACCAGAACAGTGTCGTTGTACCCGATCCAACCGCGATGGAGGTTCCGATGCGAAGGACGGGAAGCAGTTGGACAACCGATTGCCAAAACTGGGAGCCGCCGGATCTCTGACAGAAGGCGAGGGGCTGTCCGCGCAGGTACTTGTTCCGGATAATGTCAAGCCAGAGACCACCGTGTCCTTGCGAAATGCGCCAGAGCCAGCGGGTGAGGAGGGTGATGTTCATGCGTTTAGAGCACATGGTACCGAGGCCTCCCTATTCACGGGGCTTGCAGATGTCCGGCCAGCTAACCATGTGGTATTTCTGCTTATTGTTGTCACCCGTCCAGAAGAAACGAGATTGAATTTTGGCGATCTCATGGTGAAGGGTCTCATGGAGGCTGTAGAAGCTCATAAGAAACAGGAGGAGGCTAGTGAGGGAGGAATTAATGAGGATCGTCCGAGCCGCCTTTGACAGCCATCGGCCTTGCCAAGGCTCCATGCGCGTTTGTAACTTGGCGGTCGTGGGGTGCAAGTCCGCGACAGTGAGCCGAGAGTCACTGATGGGGGTTCCCAAGTAAGTCGTGGGAAAGGAGCCGAGGCGGCAATTGAGGCGGTTGGCGATGTCAAGGGCTTCAGCCGGAGAGTAGCCCATAACCATCACATCACTCTTGCCGAAGTTGATCTTGAGGCCAGACATTTGTTGGAAGCAGAGAAGAAGGAACTTGAGGTTAGCGATGTCCGTGTCCGAGCCCTCGACCATGATGATGGTGTCGTCGGCGTACTGGAGCATGGAGATCTCGGAGCCGCCCGCCAGATGAGGGGTAATCCCATGAATATGGCCAGCGGTTTTGGCCTTATCTAGGATGGCGGCAAGCGCGTCCACCACCATGTTGAACAGGAACGGAGAGAAAGGATCGCCTTGTCTAACCCCACAGAAGGTGGGGAAGTAAGGACCAATCTCCCCATTGATGTTCACGGCAGTGCGCCCGCAGGACACCATCTGCATCACCCGGGTGATCCAACGATCATCGAAGCCCTTTCGGAGCAAAACTTCCCGAAGGAAGGACCAACTAACAGTGTCGTAGGCCTTGTGAAAGTCAATTTTCAGGAAGACCGCCTTGAGGTGTTTAGACCGCACCTCATGGAGGACTTCATGGAGAACTAATACCCCATCCAGGATATACCGCCCTTTCACGAAGGCGGACTGGTTGGGGTGGGTAATGAGGTCTGCTAGCAGGGTTACCCTATTGGCGTACCCCTTTGCCAGAATCCGGAAGATCACATTGATCACCGTGATCGGGCGGCACTGGCGAATGTCGGAGGCCCCCGACACTTTGGGAATGAGCGAGATGATCCCATAGTTGAGGCGCCCGAGGTCGATGGTCCCAACGTAGAACTCGTCAAAGATGGCCATGATTTCCAGCTTAATCACATTCCAGAAGGTCGGGAAGAATTTCACCGGAAGGCCGTCCGGACCCGGGGCCGAGGAGGGATTCATGCCTCTAATGGCCGCCCAGACCTCATCCTCTGAGAATGGGGTCGTGAGAGCGTTCCCCGCAGCGGAGACAAGCTGGCGGCCGGACCAGTAGTCGAGGGCCAAAGAAAGGCCGCTCCTAGGAGAGGCGGAGAAAAGGGATCGGTAGAACCCGTCGACATGGGTCCTAATGTCGCTTGGGGACTGCAGAAGGGACGGACCGTCCCAGAGGAGGGGGATGGTGTTGCGTCTACGGCGGCCGTTTGTTATGGCCTGAAAGTAGGCCGTGTTCGCGTCGCCTTTCAAGACCCATTTATGGGAACCCCGCAAACGCCAGTAAGCTTCCTCGTCTGTGTAGATGATGGAGAGTTGGTCTTCCAGGTCATACCGAGAGAACCACTCATCACGGGAGAGGCCGACCGTGTCAGCACAGAGGTCAAGTGCCTGAATGGCGGTCAGCAAGGCCTTTTTTCGCTCGCGGAGGTCACGACCCAAGTTGGCAACCCATCCCTTCATGAACTGTCGGCCGCGTTTGGCACAGAGGTGCCAAGAGTCAATAGCAGAGGGGGGGGGGAGGTGAGGAAGAGTCCTGGTCCCCACCCAGCGAGCCCCAACAGCCTCCACGAATCTAGTTTGGGACAACTAGAATGTCTCAAACCGAAATCAGGGAGGGATCGGAGGACGCTCGTCGGAGGAGGACAAGAGAAGAGGGACGTGGTCGGAGCCAATCCGAGTGATAGCCTGAAGAGAGGCCAGAGGGCAGCGGAAGTCCCATTCCGGGGAGACTAGGACCCGGTCCAGGACGGACTGGGTCGGGGAGGCTTGCCGATTGGTCCAGGTGAACATGGCACCGATCCTATCTATTTCGCGAAGACCAAGATCGGCAATGCAGTCATAAAACATCTGCATACGTGCATAGTTGACATGGTCATTGCTCTTGTCTTCCGCGAATCGGAGGAGGTTAAAATCGCCTCCGACAACCACCGGCAGGGAGGCCGCAGAGACCTTCCGGTTAAGCTCCTCGAGGAAGGACGCTGATCTACTGTGGTCAGCCGGGCCATAGACGATGATAACCTCCCATTTGAAGTTCAGGGCTCGTTCATAGAGCTCCATACTAACAAAGAACTGGCCCCGATCCATACTCCCCACGTCGAAGGTGGCATCCTTCACACCTAGAAGGATGCCACCCAAATGGCCGGCGTTCCCACTAGAAGGGAGCCAGTGCCACGCAAAGAGGTGGGTGCTCAGCCGGTCAAGCTCTGGCAATGAGAAGTCGGAGCGCATGGTTTCCTGGATCGCCACTATGTCAATATGCTCATCGCGCACGTACTCGATGAGTTGGCGGTGTCGGCCGTCATGGCCGAACCCGCGGATGTTCCAGAATAAGGCACGCATTAGGAAACCATTGGGGGGCTGCTTGACCCCAGGACGCGGGAGGCGCTTTGGGCGCGGAGAGCGGCAGTGTGAGAGCGGGTGCGGTCCCGAGGCTCAGCCTCCACCACTTGTGGGCGGCCAGCCGCCCTACGGGGTTGTGACGGGGTAGCCACCAGAGGAGGGCCCGAGGGGATGGAGGGAGCGAGGAGGGTCTGGCGAGCCTCCGCCAACTTCCCATCAAGGATCTCGCGAGCCTGGATGGCCGCAATCTGCACTAAGGGGGGAGCGGATTCCCCCTGAAAACAATCGCGGAGTCTGACGCAACCTTCGCAAGGTGACCTAGAGGAACCGCTTCGAGCGCAGAGAATGAGCAAGTAGAAGCTGAAGGGGGGGTGGCTGGCGTACCTGGCTCCAGGTTCCGGGCAGCGGCCCGAAGCTCCGCCCGCTCGGGGATGGGCAGAGCAGGGCTACCATCCGGCCGGGCCTCCTCAAGCCTGAGACTCCGGCGCGAGGCCGTCACCGGGGTGGAGGAGGACCGACCACGGCGGGAGTAGGCCGCAGACCATGGGGGAGGGGGCTGGGAAGCCACTGGGGTGGTCACCCGAGTCTCGCCCTCCCCGTCGGGGTCCGCCGTACCCGCGAGAAGGAGAAGCGGCTGGGAGCAGTCGAGCTGCCGGGGGGATGAAGCAGGAGCTGGCGACGCGGGATCAGGGGCGGGAGGAATCCCAGTTACCGCCGGCAGCGGCGACGGGGAGGGAGCGGCTGCCGGGGGGGTGGGGGGTCCTCGGGGACCATCACCAGGTGAGGCGAGCTGGGGAGGAGTGGCGCGGCACCCTGGAGCGTCGGCGAGAAGGTGGCCGGGGAGGCGCGCGTCGCGACGGGGGTCCCAGCCATAGGGGAGGCCAGGACGGAGGCCGTCGGCTGCATGTCCAGGATTGTCACGGCAGGGAGCGCGTCGGGGGAGCGGGGAGAGGAGGCCGGGGTGACGATGAGGCTGATGTCGGAGGCATCACTCCCCTCGGAGGCGGCTGCAACCGGAGAAGGAGGACGCGCAGCGAGCCCAGCTTGCCACCCCCCCCCCCCCGGCTCGAGGATGGTACCGGGCGAGGTGGCGAAGGGGAGCGGGAAGGGCTGTCCTCAGATCCCTCATCATCATCGGATTGGTGCGACCGAGGGTGATGACGACCGCGGTAGTCATCCTGGGACCCAGGAGGACCACCGGGGGGGGGGGGGGCGTCGTCGAAGAAGCGAGGCCGACCCACATTGTTGGGCGGCTCGGGAGCGATGCGGAGATCAAAGCCCTGGTCGTTGAACAAGACTCGGATGGTGGCGCGCAGCTTAGAGGAGTCGAGGCACTTGACTTTGACGCGCACCTCCTCCTCCTTGCGGAGGGATAGCTCGTCGACCACCACCACCTTGCCAAGGATCCGAGACATATTGCGGATCACCCGCTCGGACCGGGCAATGTCAGGAAGCCCGGCGACCAGGATCCAAGCAGTGTCAAGGACCGCGACGGTCTTGGGGTCAAGGATCGGCTCGGAGATGTCGACGACCAACTTGTTGAGGGCGAGAGTGATCTGATCACTGCGCGTGGCGTAGCCGTGGCTGAGAGCGTCGGGGAAGACCATCAGAAAGCGCCATTGGTGGTGAGGGTGGCCTGCCAGTCCCATTGGCGACGATAGAGGTGGTTGAGCTCAGCCTCAATCATCTCGGGGGAGGCGACACCATCAATCACCGTGACGAGCGCCTGGAGGGAGGGGGAGGGGGAGGGGACGTCCGGGAGCTCGATGTGGAAGAACCCCAGCCCCTCGATCCCATGGCCGTACATCATCAACTCCTCGTCGATAGGCTTTTCCGGGCACAAGAGCGCGGGGTGGGAGGGATCCTTGCAAATGTAGCAGCATGGGGGGTTGACACAGTTGACCTGGGAATGACCCGCAATGCCGCAGTTGAAGCACGGCGGACTGGGGCGGCCAGAGACAGGGCCAGACGCAGCCGAGCGGCCGGAGGCCGGCACAGGGGCTGCTTGTTGGTTTGCCCGAGCCTGCCCGTGCCGCTTCTTCTTTTTGGCCACACCCGGGCGGCCGCGAGCCTGGCCACCCCCAGCACCACCGGCGGCAGGGGGACCAGAGGAGTTTGCGGCGTGCGGCGGGACGTACTTCCTGGCCGGGGCAGCAACGGGTTGGGGAGGCGCACACGGGGAGAGAGGACGGGCCGGGCGGGGAGGGGATGGCCTGCGCTCCCAGCGTCGGGGCGGGGAAGGAGAGCGCCACCGCGAGGAGCGCCAGTCGCCCGCCGCCAGCGGAGGGGAGCGGGGCCGAGCACGCCCATCGGAGCCGCCCGGGGAGCGGCGGTGGTCGCGGCGGTCGTCGAAGCCCTGCGAGCGGCGGCTCTCTCGGTCCCGGAGCTCGCGCCCCAGCTCATCCTCACGACGGGCGGCGTCCGGGGAGGGACGAGGGGGGTCGCGGCGGTCGTCGTAGCGCCGCTTGCGGCGATCCTCGCCGTCGTCCCACTCCTGCGTCATGGGCGGAGCCAGCGGACAGGAGAGGGAGGCGGACAGGGAGGAATCCGGGCCGGCGGTCGCCGGCGAGGGAGGACGAGGAGGCGGGTGGAGCGGGGCGGGGATGCGGAGGAACTGGAGATCTCTTCGGGAGAGGGGGAGACCGTGGCGGCGGGGTGAGGGGACGAGGGGCGCGACAGGCCGTAGGGTAGCCAGATCGATCGAGGGGGCTCAGTGGGCTTAGGGCACGGAGCCGGCCCAAGGATCGAAGGCCCAGCCGCCGCGGCCCGGGGAAGAGGCCTATGAGCCTGGAGGGCCAGGCCAGCTACCCGGCGCGAGCGGGCCACCTCCTCGCAGCCCAAAGGGGCACGGCCCAGGACAGGGAGCGGGGCACCGCGCGGAAGGGTTTCCCCTTCGCAGGGAGGAGCCGCCGCCGCCACCGTCGCCGGGGCAAGGGGGGCGAGGCCGCCGGCCAAGGGCGACGAGGGAGGGAGAGAGGACGGAACTGACGCGCGAAGGAGCCAAACGCGGCGATGAAGGGCCAGAACGGGGAGCAGCGGGGCACTATCACGCCGACGGGCGGGGAGGCGGGAAGAGCAGAGGGAGTCGCCGGCACCAGCCGAGGAGGGGACGCCGTGGACGCCCGCCATGAGGACCGAGCCGAACCCAAGTCAGGCCGGCCCGCCACTCCCCAGGAGCGGCGTCGGCGGCCTCCCGAGCCCCGCAAGGCTGCGCCTTGGCCCCGAGGCGGACGAGCAGAGCTCATTGGCCGGTTCTGCGCGCGCCGCCGCGAGCCGGAGGCAGAACCTCCGCAACGGGAGGCTGAGCCAGCGGCCACGCTGGTCGGCGACGCACGAACGGGAGGGGGGGGACGGGAGGGGCCAGGGCAGTCGGCCGGGGGGGGGGGGGGGGGGTCGTCCTCCTCGGCGAGGTCCGCCCAACGGATCCGCGGCAACACCTCGAGGGAGGACGGGAGCGGCGAGGAGGCAGGCGACGCAGGAGGCGGGGAAGCCGGGGGGTTCGACGAGGAGCCGGGCGGGGAGGGAACGCCGGCCGCGGCGCCCGTCGGGGGCGGAGGCGCGTCGCCAGAGCCCGAGACTTCCATCCGTGAGATTATCGGGATATACCAGCTTGTTGTCCCTTCTTGGAATGCATGTGTGCTCACTGTTGTACCTCCACACTAGAAACCAATCAAATCTGCTGGTAATGGACCCATAAATACTCCAAAGACAGCCAGGCCAGCTACATTTTGCACTTACTCTCTTCTTCTCGTCTTTTGGAAATAACAAGTGGTGATATGTTTTCAGCCCATACTTGACCAATGCATTCTTGAACTCCCTACTGTCATGGAAGGCCATACCAATAGAGAATGAAGGAATTTCAGAAGTGCTATCATAAACTTTGTGCTCTGTCTTCTTCCTCTTAGGCATGTCATCCCCATCACTTGCTTCATCATAAGATAAATCATCTGCACCGTCAAAATAGGGCGTCACATCACCATCACCATCATCAAGCTTGCAATCCTCCGAGACAAGGAAATCCTCTGGCACATCAACTGCTTTCTCATCCTCTTCACCAAGCATTTTGTTCCTAACCTTGTTCTTGAGTTCCCTTGCATATTTTCTGAATTCAATTGCTTCATCATCATCAGCAGAACTATTGTCTTCTTCTTCTAAATCAACCTCATAATCACTATATATCACTGCTTGTAGATTCATCTTCAACTCCTTTGTTTCTTTTTCCTTCTGCCACCTTTGATTTTCTTGCCATGGATCTACTTCCATTCACAATCTTCCTAGAAACTGGCAACTTCTGGGGCCGATGAAATAAATGTGCATCTTCAGCTACCTCATGCATCTCATCTGCATCTCCTCTACATTCCTCTGAATTTTGCTTCTCTTCTCAACATTGTTCATCTTGTTCTGCTGGTTGTCTCTCTCCTTGTTCTGCCTGCTGAAGGGATAGGTAACCCAGTGGTTTCATATCTGTGAAATAACAACAAAATACATTAGAGCATTTAGTAAATTTTGATTACTTAGAATACATGCAGGTAGGCATCAACCTGAGTTATCTCGACTGTTAATTCCAGCAACTGTGAAAGAAAACTACTGATTGCGGAGCAGCTATTTCAATGTGTACTGTAGCTCGCCGGCCGGCTAGTTGTTTAATTATGATCACACAAGTACCATGAAAAGAATACTAACATGTCGGTCCAGATTAATCATGGAGCAAAAATCATATACTTGGAAAATGGCAGTGGCCTGAAGGGAGCCAAGTCTATTCTCTGAATTTGAAAAAACTGCTTTAAAATCTACAGAACCTAGACTGTTCAAGTGCCCAGGGGATAATCACGGTATACACATTAACTAAACAAGCACTACTCCGGTGCAACTGTGGTGCGTTAGTACTAATCACCGAACAGATCTCTGACTATCTAGGTGTGGGCGTGTGACATCTGAATTCAGAAAGGGTCGTTGCAGGTGTGCAAGTTTCAATGCGTAGTCCACACAGAGAGGGACGTGTGTGGTGGGCATGGAAGAGCTGAGCGCCTAACCTGGAGTCGTCGCGCCGCTTCTGTCAAGCAGCGATCATCATGTGTTACCCCGCCGCCGTCTCGTCGAAAGGAAATAAGGGAGACGAGGTCCAAACAAGAGCTTTTTTATGGTACCCTGTACTGTTAAAGATGGGAGGTAGCAGTATACAATCATCTACCGCTGATTCCGTGAGGGTAGTTCTAGTCATTTTTCCGTTTTCTAAGATAACGCTAGCCAATCAGCAATCGGCCGTTCTTTTCGCTCTGGTTGAGCCATCGGCCGTTGCTCTACCCGCCGCAGCCGCCAACTCGACATAGCCAACTAGCCGGCTCCACCGTCGTCGAACTCGCCACCGTGTCCCTCTTTCCCAGCGCGCTCCCGCCATCACCTTCCGCGAGCGCATGACCTGGACCGTACCTCTGAGCGCTTGGTCCACCAGCATGGCCAAGGAAGGGGATGCGGACGAAGACGAGATGCAACGGTGGTCGCCGGCATAGAGGAAGGGAGGAAGACGAATCCTCGTCAAGGAAGACGATTTAGGCCGTGAGCGCGTGCCGCAATCGACGAGCATAGCCGGTGGCGTAGCAGCGTCGGTCCACAAGCACGGCCGACAGTGTGAAGGCGACGAGGCGGCCGCCGGAATCCTAGCCGGCGGGCGCATGCATGCGGCAGAAGGTAAAGGGAAGCGAACGAACAGGTTCGCTTGGTCGAGAGGCCGGCTAGCTTTTCTCTCCCTAAATTACCCTCACAACAAGTATACTGCTGCACGCGGAGCGTCCGGTGTCACCGGTACTGCTGGCAATGGTAGTCGCCCAGTTGAGCAGTATAGATCAACCACCACCCTTTGATTTCGAGAATAGATGGCTCATATTCATTGCAGGGTACTGTAAAAGAGCTCCCAAACAAATAGGAGGAGCAGTTAAGTCGGAGACCCACCCACCAAGCCGATGTGGCCATCCTTTCGAGCCACGCAAGCAAAACCACCAGCGGATACTACTGTAATTGGAATTTGGGGGTACTTTGGCTGGTATTAGAGATCTTAGGAGATTAATTAACCGGTTTAGAAGTTGAGGGGTAGATTACCCGGTTTCTGAAACCCCAGGGGGTGATGTGGACTTCTTTCGCATATGCGTGCAGGAAAAGAGGGATTGATTGTCCTCTCGCACATGATTTTCCTCGCAAAGCGCTCCAGGTTTCAGCTTTCTAAAGATTAGTTGCCCAGATCGGTACATCAACTGGTCACCGGTCATTAAACGATCTACCAACTGGTGAGTAATAAAGTTGCTCTTTGTCGGTGCTTACCTTGACTGGCTAGGCTGGAGAATGTTTGGGACGAAGGACCCGTATGTGCGTACATGTGGCGATCCTTTCTTGACCCAGTAGCGTATATAACGTGTGAATCATGCCATGGCATGGTTGCCTATTGGAGAAGGTGAGTCGACGTGCTTCGCCGCGTCAGGCATCGTCGGCGCTGGTAGCTCATGCCAATGCAAACAGACTTTTTTTGGCAAACTTAAAACGCAAATTTAGCAGTCAAGGCTACACATCCTTTTTGACATATAATACATGCAAGCACAAGCCTTTTTTGAGGGGCCAATAGCTCCTGTGCGACGTTTTTCATGCGAATTGGAAGGAGTGCGACGTTGTTGGAATGAATGGCTGTGATGCGATGTTTTAGAAGCAAACAATAGCTCCAATGCGACATGGCTCTGTTTAACCATGAAATGAAAAACACGAGGGGTTAGCGATTCGAGTTATGACACGCGGGCCCTAGCAGTTACTCGCATGCGGGTGGGACCCACAACTTATCCACGCAAGCATGCCCGTGCTCATCAGCGTGCCCCGACCCAAGCCAGCCACGAGCCCGAGCCAGCCCACCCCCCCCCCCCCCCCCCCGCCCTCCATTGCTTGCCCTGCCCCTTTCCTTTCCTACCTTCTTCTTCCTCTGCTCCGGCAACGAAGCGCGCCGCCGGCGAGTGATTTCTAGCTCGACTTCGGCCTCCCGCCAATCATGGACGCAGTACGGTCCACTGCCGTTGACAAGATGCCCCGATTGCCCGCGCATGGAGCCTCTGAAGCGTTTGACTTGTGTGAGGGAAGAAAATGGCAATCGTGGGCGTGAGTTTGTGAAATGCTTGAGCAAGCCACAGCCGGGGCAGGTTAGATCTGTGTTCTTGACCAATCCTATGGTCTAATTTCTCCCGATTTCTTTCTTTTTTCCCTCGAATTAGGGCGGTGGATCTGGGTGGTGGATCTAGGATTCATGCGCCGCCGGCCCCCTGTTTTTCAGGTTCTGAAGAAATGTGGGCATTTTGAGTGGCTCGATGACTATGTTGAAAGGTTGAAATTGGAGGGATCAACCGGAACCCAAGAGCTCAATTTTGGGGGGCGGCTTGCCGTGGAACAAGCCCCCAATTTGGCGGACAGAGCCGATCCGATGATGCACAGTGCAGAACTGAAGTGTGAATTGAAGAAAATTGGCAAGCAACTAAAGCATCTGATCGATTTGAAGCAGCAAGCAAATATGATGGCTGGAGCATTTTATGGTTGTGTCATTGCTATGGGTTTATTTTACTTGATGTTCATCAATCGCTAGAATTTGTTAGAGTTTCAGTTAGTGTGTCAACTAGTTTCAGGGGTGCCCAGTAGTTTGAGTTAGCCAGGGATCATTTGTTAGATGAATTTGAATTAGTGGGAAGCAAAACTTGCTTGAATTATTGTAATGATATTCTCAGGGGCCCTATTCAGTTCATGCTCTGTTTCCTCTATTTTTGTTCTTCAGTTAACAGAGTACACACCCAAAATTCAGTTTCTAGTAAAAAACAAAACTGGGCTGCCGAATAGATGTTGGGCCGTGAGAAAATGGGCCCTGAGAAAATAACCATGGCCAAGACCAGCCCACCCGCGTAGGGGCACCAGCCCACCTCTAACTTCGGCAAATAAAATGGGGCCCAATAAAATGTTACTTGTTTTTATTTTGGCCTTTTTCTTGCACTAAATTTTGTGATGGATCATTTTTTGATGCACTAAAACTAAATGTTAATTGTTTTTATGCATGTCTACAGTTCCATGAACTAAATGAGTTGCATGCTTGCATGAAGTGCCCGAAGTAAATTAGTTTGCATTTCCTAGTTGCACCCATGTCCATAGTGGATTTGCATGGGGCTCCTAGTTGCATGTCCATGGTTTGGCCAATATTTTGAAGATGGTGTGTGTGGTGATTGGGGTGTAGCAACCCGGGCCCGTAGCAACCCATAGCAATACACGAATAATAAGCAAGAACAACCCATAGCAATCCACAAATAATAGCACGAAACACGCAATATATATAGTAGCATAACGATTATATAGAAGCATAACGATTGCAACCCATAGTTCCACGATAGCCTTACAACTCCATGATAGCCTTACAACTTAAAGTACTAATAAAACTTAATAATAGTAGCATAACGATTACAACTTAAAAAAACTAATACGATAGATCTATAGCAAGCTAGATAGATTGGGGGGCACCAAACGCGGGTTCTTCTTCGGGTTCTTCTCCTCCTCCTCCTCCAGGCCACCTCGCTCCTCCGGGTGCCGCCCTTCACTCCTCCCCGTTGTTGATGGGGTACGGGAGTGTGTGCATAACGCCGTTGTTGGGGAAGATGCCGTTGAAGTCAGTGAAGATATTGTAGGTTGTGAAAGCTATGAACTCACAACCAACCCAATACGCTCGCCCGAGGAGATGGAAATCATCGAAAGGGTTAGTGAATGTGGCGAGGAGCCCAACCATAACGCCGTTGTGGTTGACCTCCTCAAGATGGTACATCCGAGGAGAGCCGCGGGGGAGGTGGCGGAAGCCGGCCGCAAGGAAGAACTCCGTTAACTCCCTTGCGCCCCTCCACCTCGAGATCGCCCAAACCCTAAGGGTTCTCTCTACATACACTCCGGCCGGGTAGAGCCTTTCCGGCACGGTTGGGGGGAAGCGGTAGGTGGGGCCGTTGTACTGCATGGTGGCGGGGTGGCTCGAGGGCTCGATCGGGTTTGATGGAGAAGAAGGAAGAAGGAGGGCAGAGGAGGCAGAGGATGGGGTGTGGATGAGGAGGGAGAGGAAGACGATAGTGCCCGGCTTAAATAGCCCAAGTGAGACGTGGTTTCACCCCGTAGAATTATTGGGCGGGCGGCATTTGGTGGCGCCCCATGAAAGTGTGTACACGAGCGTGGGAAACAGGCTGCGATCCTTCTGTGCAACCGGTCGCGGGTCAAGGGGGACGGGCTCACGGACGCGTCTGTGCCGTCATGGGTCAAGGGGACACGCCTGCATGAAGTTATCTGCGTGTGCCGCCCGTGCATTCATGCCGTAGCCCATTAATTTGCACATCTTGCTAGGGCCTGGCTAGAGGGCAACGTTTGGTCGATGGGAGACATGACAATAATGGACGCCTTCATTTGCCCATCTTGTAACGGGCAGCACGCCGTTTGAACTAGGCATCGATACCCACATCGATACCCCATGCCAGTATTGCGTCCTCAAAGAGGAGCACGCAATGTACAGCACGCAATGCAACGTTGGCTTTTTGGTTGTCTTCATCGGGCTGCTGCGTTGTGGCCGGGCGCATGCTTTCATGCGACGATGCATCAATTGTAATGGTAGGCATGCGACAGGTTACTGCGTCGATAGGGGTGGCGGAGCATGGCTACGTCGAGGGCATGCATGCAACGCACGGGCGCAGTTCTGCGGGTGGGCATGCATGCTGCGGGTAGGCACGGGCACGCATGCAACGATGGAAAGGGCACTGCGTAGGCTTGGTCCATGCACCGCGTCAACTCTTGCCGTTGGATTCAAATGAACGGTCCTGATGCCCCAACGAGAGAGGCTGATCCAAACCCCACTGATTCAACCAATCAACGCGTCTCATGCGGATCGATGCACACTATAGCTAACCCTAGCGCCTGATCTCAACCGTCCACGCACAACGATCGACGACCCGGTAGTGTGCGGGGTTTTGAGGGGTTTTGACTGATTAGGGTTGAGCATAACTAATTCAAAAAAAATCAAAAAAATATAAAACTTGCGCACATAGTCTTATTATGTCGTATAGTAACGAGAAAAAAAATATAAATATGATTTACATACATTTTTACGAAAAATCCTTCACAAAATTGTCATTCCTCGAACAATGTAGTATGGAGTTCAAGGGAGAGAGTAGTGGGCACCCGAGAGTAGGTGGGGTTTTGAAAATGAAAAGTGTGAAAACCTCACCAAAACTTCGTTTTGGATTGACTAAGAAAGATCTTAACTTACTTTTCTCATTTTCATGTTTTAAACTTGTTATATATATATAATTTTCTATTAAACCTTGTTTTTTCAAAAAAAAAAGAAAATAATAGAAAATTAATTCAATAAATAGTGAGACTTTAGATTTACACTATATAGGTAGAATAGATGTGTAGAAAAATTATTTGGCTGGTTTAGACAAGGTGCCAAAAAAACTTGCTTAAATATGAGGCCGTTTATCCTACCTTTGGAGGTCATTTGAGACACACTTTTCATGACTATGAGTTCAGCTTACCAAAAGGGCTCGGAATGACCAGGAAGCAAACATATTTCAGTTGAGGTACTTTAGATAGCATTAAAACATCAATACCCCATCCCTAATTCAAATTTGAGTCCAAATTTGAATTTAAATTTAAATTTTATTTGGCTGGTTTAGACAAGGTACCAACAAACAAGTTCGAATAGAAATACAGGGACACATAGTGACTACCAGTACGCACCAAGTTACAAATATTATTACATGCCCCAAATTTTCAAACTGTTCTCTGTTCTACCTCTTCCTACCACGTCGTGTGCCCTTCTTCGCCTTAACACTTCTTGTTTTTGGTTCTACTACACACACAAGTTCACTGATCATCTTGGTTTTCTTCACTGGTCTTTTCAACACCTCGCCAACACCCTCGTGATCAGTGTCTTCAGTCTCAATGTTGACAGCAGTTTCAGTTTCTTCGGTGTGTACCCCAACATGAGTTTCTTCAGTCTGAACCTCGACACGCTCAGGTTCAGTTTCTTCGGTGTGTACCTCAACATGGGTTTCTTCAGTCTGAACCTCGACACGCTCAGGTTCAGTTTCAACCTCGAGAGCAGTTTCTTCAGTCTGAATGTTGACTGCAGCAAGATTTTCTTCAGTCTGCTCAGGCTCAGGCACACTTCTCTTCTTTCTACCGCCATTGACTCTTGCTTTTTTTGTTGGCCAACACTGTTCAACAACAAGGGGCTGACTTGCTCGCTTCCTCCTGGCCATTGGGAAAATGTTATAGATATAGTAATTGGAAAAAAGCACCAAATCAAAACACAAAAAAATACACAAGAACATACTTTGGCTTATCAGGAGTGTAACGGCATTTGACAGATCCCACTCTGTGCCCAAGTTCCTGGCACAACTTGCATCTGTTTTTGTTACCTTTTTGGGCCCTTTTTGACTTTCCATCTTCTTTTCCCTTCTTACTACTCCCACCTTTCTCAAACCATGCCTTGAATCTACTCTGTTTAGGCCAGCCAGCCTTTCTTTTCGTCAAGGGAGGACACATGGAAAATTCAATGTCCACTTCAGGCCACTGAGACTGATCTGTAAGTGCTGGAATTGGAGTAGCATATGCAGCTTTGAATCTTGCTACCGAATAATATTCATGCAAATATGGGTGCATGTTTATCTTCGGTTGGGATGCTAAGAAGAGAATGGCATGCTCACATGGTTTACCAGTGTGTTGCCACTCGAGGCAAGTGCAATCATGCAATTCAGTGTTAACAACATGTCTCCTTCCAGTTTTGTTATCTCTAACTTCAGCACCCCAAGGTGAAGATTTTTCAACAAACACATGTGAAAGACATCTGCTCCTATTGACCACCTGTTGTACCACTGCTGGAAGCTTATCACCTTGCATACAATCACCTATCCTTCTTCTCAATTCCCACAACCGCATGAGCATGATCTGATTTGGTCAACCATGTCATGCACAGGCAAATCTTTTAACTCCTTCACCTTGTTGTTGAAACTCTCTGCCAAATTGTTTTTGATGTGGTCACACTTGATGGCAGTGTTGAATGCTGACCTGTACCATAACAAAGAAGGGTAGGTGTTCAGCCATGGGCCAAACTCATCACATGCTGCCATTATCTTATCAAGATGATATTTGTGTGTCTGTCTAGTGTAAGATCTTGCTGCTGGCCACATGCGCCCAAATTCTTCTCCTCTAAATTTTTTGATCAAATTCATCCACAAATGACCGAAGCACTCCCTCTGCTCAGCATGTGGGAAAACATTTTTCACTGAATTTTCAAGCCCCTTACACGCATCTGTGTGTATAGCCAAAGGTGACACTGGCCCTAGGCATCTTTTCAACTGGATCATGAACCATGTCCATGAAGCCTCTGTTTCTGACTGAAACAAGCCAACAGCAATAGGAAACATCCAGTTGTGTCCATCTAGAGCATTGCATGCTGCCAACTGACCATTCCACTTGCCCGTCAAAAATGACGAGTCTATGCTCAAATATGGACGGCACCCTGCTTTGAACCCATCGATGCAAGGCTTCAAAGCCATAAAAAACATGGAGAACTTGACTTCACCTTCGGCTGATACCTCTGTATCTATCTCCACAACACTGCCAGGTGACCTCTTTTCCACCTCTGCTTTGAAGTTGTAAAGCATCCTAAATGTATTTGCCCAATCACCATATAAATTTTTCATTGCCCTTTGTTTTGCCTTCCACACTGTGGTATATTTCAGTTTAATGGGGTACACCTTTTCCAAGTCTACTTTGAGTTTCTTGGCAGTAGTGTTTGGTGTTTTGGCTAAAATCGGGGTGATCTTTTCTGCAACCCAAAGTTGTGATGTCATGGTTGATACTCTCTGTGAACTTGTAATACAAGTATGTTGATTGGGGATTTGGTTAACCCTGACAGTACTTCCATCAGGTTGCAGTCTAGCAGATATGTACCACTTGCAAGGCTTCACACTACCATCAAATCCTCTGCACCTCGCATCAAACTCATGTTTCACTGCACAAGTCTTGAAACACATCCTAAACTCCTTCATGCTTGGGAACAACTTGCCTACTTCAATGATAGGGTTTTCTTTGTCATACACATGCACCAGCTCATCATCATGTGCATCATCTACTTCATTCGCAGCTTGTTCCATCAACTGTCCATCTACTTCTTCATCAGCATTAGCAGGCAAACTAGATTCGCCCCTCTCCTGCTTATCTCTGTCATCGACTGGAATGCCAAAAGGTTTGGCCATCTCAATGTCAGGCATTGGTGCAATGACCAAATTAGTAGGCTCATCTAATTCAACTACATTCCAATCAATAGTTGCTGCAGTTTCAGTTTCAGTTCCAGTCACCTGTCCCTCTTCAGCTATTACTGTAAGTTCAGTACACATGGGAATCAATGGCCTCTGTGTAGCCCAATCATCATCTACCATCTGCGCAGCCAATTGTGATGGCACATATCCAACCTTCGAAAAAATGTTCAGATCAACGAGCTCAGCAAAAAAATTAGCCCGTTTGCTTGTCCAGCCGTTTTGCCGATCGATTTCTTCAACAATCTGTTCACCATCTTCTATTCTCACATACTCTCCTTTCCAATCATCAAACCGCAACAGTGATACTTCTTGCTCTGGACCCCAAACTATATTCTCCCCAATTTTTTCCACCCATTTCTTCACTGCCGTCTCTCCCATGTTCTGTAGAACTTGTGGATCAATCTCTGTAAACTCGACCTCCCATTTAACAATTGTGTCTCTCTCAATGTTCTGTATGCTACCATCAACTAATTTTGCCTTTGATGGAAAGAAATTGACTATCAATTCGAAGGTCCGAGCGGCAGCATCCCCTCTGTCAGTGGCGGACAGTGTGAGCCCGTGAGAAAGAGCAGACGAGGCTACCCCCTAATTGCATGCAAAATTGGATCGGAGAGAGGCGCATTACCTATTCGAAGTTGAATCTGGCGGCTCCATCTCAGTATGCCCACGGACTCCCCTCACAACCTATCGATTCCGCAAGTGAAAACAGAGGAAACGAGCTGAGATCTACGGGCCCGAGAGAGGAACGGGAGGGCGACTAGGGTTTGAATTCACTCACCATTTTCTTATGATGAAGGCTCCGCTGCCGTTGAGAACGAGGGCTCCGCCGCCGCCACCGAGAACGCAAGATCCGCCGCCACCGGAGAAGAAGGGGGGCAGAGTGGCGGGCCCAGCACGGTCAGCTGTTTTGAGGAACAATTAAGTTGGACCCACATGTCCTAACATAAACGGGCGGGCTTGGTTGACGACCAATTTAACCATATTTAACACCCCATGTGGCCCTGGGCTATTTACACGCTCAAATGTGTCGCACCACAGCCATTCGCTCGAACAACGTCGCACTCTTGCCAATTCACCTCAAAAACGTCGCACAGGAGCTATTGGCCCTTTTTTTAGAGGAAAGCAGACTGCTTACAATAAATATCGAGCAAAGTTAGCATTGAATCCCACTAGGTTTAATTCTTTCTTTCTTTTTTTTGAGCCTCATACATGCAAGCAGTAGGGTTTTTTTTAGAGGAAGGCAAACTGCTTACAATAAACATCTAGCAAAGTTAGCATCGATTCCCACTAGGTTTAATTCTTATACTAGTACAAGGCACGATCTTCCCCCAGGCTTACATAATCGAACTCGTGAGACATGCCTTGGCCAAAGACAGACAAGGAGACATGATCGCGCACGCCCTCGTGGAGCATACTCCAGCTGCACGTTTACAAAGTGGAAAAGGAAACACATTTGAGCTCAACGAAGTGGGCACCCATTATAATTATCGAAAGGACAAAGAGGGCATCATTAGCTGCGCAAAGGTCGTAAGCACGTACGTACTTCCCTCTAGTACTCGATTTTTAACACGGGAGAATCAGGCTCTACGTACTGTGATTTCGTTGATGCCAGGTTCATGGCACACTACACCGACTTTCAAGCATGAGCCTACACAGCGTGTTGCAGCTGCTCTTTTTGCACCCACCAGCTCAATGGCCATAAAATATCTAGTGCAATCCCAAATGATGAAGTTGTTTTGTGTCAAAAAAAAAAACAGGCCCCAACAATCCGGGTTTGATTTATCAGCGAAAAAGAAACAGTTAGTGCAACTCTAGCGGATTCTCTAAATCCCGACCGTCTTTAAGAAAAAATGATAGTACTATTATAAATAAAAAAGGTAAAAATCCAACTCTAGCGCATTTTATAAACGTGCCTCTGGCCTTTATTTTATATTTAGAGAAAGGAAAGAGGGCTTTTTACGATGCACTATATCTACAAACTTTCCAACACCACAAACATTTTAGGACGCGCCTAATCTACCGTCACTGCCCACCTCACCATGCCGCCACCATTCTGGCCATCTCCATCGTTGGAACACCACCATCCGGCACAACTCTATTCTAGCTGTCACCACGCCTCACTGCCACCTCCCTGTCTACCACCATGGTCGTGCCATGGGAGCTCGCCGCGGCGTGTTCCTTTCTTCCCCGGCTTGTTGAGGACGCCACTGTCACACAAAGATCGCCCACCGTCGCCAACTCCACCATCCGAAGCTAACGAATGGGAAGGGCCAATTCTTTTGCTGACTTGTAGAATAAGTTGCCCCCTACCCAACTTATTCTAGAAGCCCAACCAAAGAAACTTAGAAGCCTACTAGTCAAGTCTTAACTAGTAGACTTCTAAAAAAATTGGTTGGGCTTCTGGAATAAGCTGGTTAGGGGGGGGGGGGGGGGGGCGCTTATTCTAGAAGCCAGAAAAAGGCACCAAAAGAACTGGCGATAATTCACATTGCGGATGTATGCAACTGCGCAAATGTGGTTTAGTGCATTACAAAGGTATCTATAAATTTCATGGTTTTCATGCCAATTTACAATATCTTATATCAATATTTCATATTTACTAGACTAACCTACTAATTACAAGCCAAAAGCCATAATTGCATATTTTTTTCTATGCCCATGGTTCCAGGAAACTTCAGGATTGAAGAAAAATCTGTAAAAATATCAAGTGATCTTAACTTTCGGCAGATGAAGGGCTGCAAAAGGGAGCCACTAGGCCCATGTGCCCTAGAGTAGTGGCGTCCACCATGGTGTGTGGGCTCACAAAAAGCCCTGATGCCCCCCCTTCAGGTTGCTTGCCTATATATATGGATATACCTGAACTTCAAAAAATTATGAGGGGTTTTTTGTCGCCACAAAATCAAGATATTCATGATCCAAGGTGGAACCATGTTGTAGTTCTTCTCAAGTATTAGCCATTTTGTTTTTTGTGTTTCAATCTACTGAAATTTTGAACCTACTGCATTTATAACACGATCCTATCACCATCTATGGACGAAAGCCAAAACTAAAAACCTCACCCTACCATTACCGGTCCTCAACAACGGGTTCTTCATTACCTCCCCCGTGGAAGGAGGAAGAAGAGTATGTTAACTTGAGTGGAGCCTATGTTGAGTCTTACGACGGGTCGAGATACAAACGATATGTACCTATAGAGTCCATGCGACACTTGTGGTGGTTGCAGTCTTTGATTACTTATTTTAGGTGCTTTGATTACTAAAATTAACAACAAGCAATTATATTGGGCAAAATATTTGAACGGCATGTACGAATTCTTCCATCTCTCCAATGTAATATCACATGGGCTTCTTTGGCAGATTGGTTCTATCATGTTGCATCAACTTTTTAGTCGATCGCTTATAAGGGGTTAATGTAATTAAGTTAGTGAATACACACTTAAGTTGACATATTAGTGGCAATTAGCTAATTGCCTGTGCGTTGCAACGGAGGGATACATAGATTTTGATAAG
This sequence comes from Aegilops tauschii subsp. strangulata, assembly GCF_002575655.3. Taxonomy (NCBI): domain Eukaryota; kingdom Viridiplantae; phylum Streptophyta; class Magnoliopsida; order Poales; family Poaceae; genus Aegilops; species Aegilops tauschii. The sequence continues at coordinate 632,922,043 of NC_053041.3, read as the reverse complement.
ATTTGATTTGATTTAAGTATGTGTAGAGGAAGACAAAGAAAATTTATTTAGTTGCACTAGTAGAAAAAGGGCCTATTGTCCCGGTTGGTAAGGGCCTTTTGTCCCGGTTTTTGAACCGGGACTAAAGGGTCGTTACTAATGCCCTAACCCTTTAGTCCCGGTTCTTACATGAACCGGGACAGATGGGCCTCCACGTGGCCGCTGCGGCCAGCCTAGGCCGGGGGGGGGGGGGGGGGGCTTTGGTCCCGGTTGGTGACACCAACCGGGACCAATAGGCATCCACGCGTCAGCATCTGGCTGGAGCTGAGGTTTTTTTTAAAGGGGCTGATTTAGGGGTTTTGGGGGTTAATTTAGGTTGTTATTAGGTAGCTATTAGAGAGAAGTGTCGTCTCTGATATCTCCGTGCTTGGTTTACCAACGCTACGTACTGCTATGCCTAAACATGGCTTAGATTGAAGTGAAGGCAACATGTGGTGCATGTCGAAAGTAATACTAATCCTAACTTGATCAAGTTTGGATTGTACTACTTTCGACATGCACCACATGCATGTTGCCTTCACTTCAATCCAATCCATGTTCATTTCACCCACTGATATATAATAACTCTTCATGCGCGCATCATGCATCATCATATATAATAACAAGTCCTACTAATCATCATCATACAACTTCTACTCGTTATTAATAACCAGTCATACGATCATCATCCTCATAGTCATCGAACCAAACCTACTTAATTGTTCTTAGCACATGATCATCAGTATTAGGTAGGACCGAAATACCCTCTTTAAGGTAAAGCATAAAACAATATAGACCCTGACTCTCCATTATGGAGAATGGAGATCATCCTGTCTCCAATTCTTGCGCTTCGCTTCCTTTTGCTTCCAAGAACCTCCTTGCGACTGTCCATACATTTTTTCCATTCTTTGATTTGCATGTCTCCACTTCTTTTAGAAATCCGGTATGGACAGTTGAGATTCGTAGGATGACCTGGTTGTATGTTCAAAACATCAAGCCTACCATTCTGATACATCAAATGAGGCACACAATCCTCTGGGATTATCTGTTGAAAAACATAGTAATAACTTCATAGTTAGCAACGATGTACTAGTTTTAGAAGTATGCAAAATATGCACGGATGTCGTAATAGTAAGAAATCTTACCAGGGTATCTCCATAGTAGTTACCGTAGTTCAACACGTGCACTAGTGGCACGTATTGACCATAATGTGGAGGAGTTTTATAATAGATATTGTAATTCTCAAGATCAGTACAAAATCCGACCAGATGAGTTTTCTCCTTATAAGTTAACTCAGAGGCATCGGTGTAGTAGGTTCTGTCTACCATGTTCCGCACATTGTTTGAACAATCAAAATAAGCTGTCAATGAAAATAAGCTGTCAACTATTTTGAAATGAACAATATAAATTAGCTAATAACTATGTTTGAGAAACTCACATAGCGGTAGAATTGGAGGCGTATCAACAAGGACCCAAATGTCCATATTGTCTTGCTCGATGTCAGGATCACCAAGATCCATGGTGACAAGCATACCCTCATCAAAACCATACATCTTGCAAAATGCTTCCCAATTTTTGCAACCAAAATGGGTTACGCTCTCAGAATTATACAGATTTACTTCAAAATCTATATCATGATGGGTCCTTAGGTGAATTTTCTTTGTTTCCATACTTTCATGGTCTTCAAAACCCATCCTCTCCAAGACGTAGCGTCTTGCATGGCATGGGATAAGCTATCCGAATTGTAAAAGATGAAAAGTACACGTTGAAATAGTTGAAGTCATGCTTAATTACGAAAAAATAACACTTGTCGTCGTTGCGTACCGTTTCAACATCGAAGGTCTCCTCCAGCTTAATACTGAAGCACCGATCTTCGTCCAGGTGAGGCCTGTCGCACTGACCTCGGTCATCGTGGCACCAGTCGCACTCCCCCGGGAGAGTTTCCTCGTCCGAGTACGACATTTCCTATGTTCATAATTCAAATATTACGTCTACAATTAAATATATGTACTAAAAAACCTAAGTTAGATCATTATTATTCATCACGGGTTAACTATCGGTTTGTCGAGTCTTTTCTTGAAAACTCTTAGCTCACGTGGTGTATACATTCGACCGTTGGTGATGGTCGCTCCTCCATTTGTCCCCGAGTGCATTACACCAAAATGTCTAGCACACGGGAACAAAGGAGAAGCGACCCCTACGACAATAGTCGGGATTCTTCGTCCTCTCACATATATATATATATATATATATATATATATATATATATATATATATATATATATATATATATATATATATATATATATATGGTGGAACTCTCCCTCACCGATTCCTCTCTGACATTTGCGACCGTCGGTGATGGTATGGTAGCTCCTCCTTTCGTTCTCGAGTGCATTACACCAAATTGTCTAGCACACGGGAACAAAGGAGAAGCTACCCCCACGACAACAGTCGGGATTCTTCGTCCTCTCATATATGGTGGAGACTCGACAGACTTACAGTCAACCCGAAATATCGTTTAATTATCTTTCTAAAAGAGGATTTGGCTAGTCTCACCTCGATGTCGGAGGGGGCGGTGACGGGGACGACGGCGGGGATGATGGAGGGGCCGGGGGCTCCTAGATTTCTGCGAAAACAAAAACCCTATAAGCTATCAACTAATCATATGCATATGCCTTGCATAGTGCTCTCCAATTTTAGCATTCAAAGTAGGAGTAGTTTTCCACTTTGAGCATTCAATAAGCAAAATCAAATCACAAAATAAAGTAGTATTCAAATTAGGATGCATTCAATTATAAGCAAAACTACATCATCTCCATGTGTCCGTACATCGTCGAATATTATCACCAATACACCTCGAATACTATCATACATATAGCATCGCTAGTAGAGCTAGAACAGTAGCGCCCGACGGGTATCGGCGCGGGCGGTGGACACCCAAAGGGACGGAACCATCACAGGATCATAGCTTCAATGAGATCCCTGAAGAACCTGCCAGGTATTGTCGAACCTGCCCTCCAACGCAACCATGTAGCGACGGACGTGCTGATCCTCCTCCCTGACACGGTGACGTACCACCTCCGCGGTGTTCGGAAGCCTCGGCACCGTCACTGGCCCACGCGACCGCCACCAAACAAGGATCGGGTGAACGACGGGCTAGCTCCTCACCAACCTACGCCCACCGGAAGGTAGCACCTCCCAAAACCAGCCCGGCGGAGCCCAGTCCCGGACATGGCCCCTCTGATCAAGCCGGCCTCCTCCGCCGAGTCGACGACGAGGATGCGGGATAGGCATCATCGACGTCGATGCAGGATTAATTGCTTGAACTAAAAAAAAACTAGTTCTAATAATTTTCTTGCTAAAAATTAACTACTTCCATATATAGTAAAATAAAGTAGTTTTATTAAATCAACTAGGTCAACTACTAAGCACTTACTATAAATAAATAAAATAAAGTAGTTCTTACTAAAAATAAACTACTTCTATATATAGTAAAATTTAATAAAGTAGTTTTATTAATTAATCAACTAGTTCAACTACTAAGCACTTACTATAAATAAATAAAATAAAGTAGTTCTTACTAAAAATAAACTACTTCTATATATAGTAAAGTTTAATAAAGTAGTTTTATTAATTAATCAACTAGTTCAACTACTAAACACTTACTATAAATATATAAAATAAAGTAGTTCTTACTAAAAATAAACTACTTCTATATATAGTAAAATTTAATAAAATAGTTTTATTAAATCAACTAGTTCAACTACTAAGCACTAACCTAAAATCGATATCTACTAATAATTAACCTCAATAAAAAATTAATACATATATGAAAGAAAAAACATATATAAACAAAAAAATGCTACGAACATTATATTCATACATACACATAGCCACATCCATTCATCATATAGCTACCACATACATATATACATTATATATATGAAAAACATGCAATGAAAAAAAAAATACATGGAGGGCGACGGCGACGGCGGCGGGGGCCGGAGGGCAACGGCGAAGGTGACGGGCGACGGCTCGGGGGCGGCGGAGGGCGACGGTGGCGGGGGGCGGAGGGCGACGACGACGGGCGACGGCGTGGGCGGCGGAGGGCGACGGCGACGGCGGCGGGGGGCGGAGGGCGACGGCTCGAGGGCGGCGGCGATGGCGGTGGGGGGCGGAGGGCGACGGCGACGGCGTCGGCGACGGACGGCGTAGGCGTTGGCTCGGGGGCACGGGCGACGGCAACGGGTCAGCCTAGCGGCGTCGTCGGGCGGGGGGCAACTGGCAATTAAATTTTCACAAGTGCCAGTTATATAGACGAAGCATTGGTCCCGGTTCGTGACAGGAACCGGGACGAATGCCACCTTTAGTCCCGGTTGGTGCCACCAACCGGGACCAAAGGCCTCTTTTCAGCGGCCCAAAGGGCGGGAAGCAGAGGGCTCCAACCGGGACCAAAGGGTGGGCATTGGTTCCGGTTGGTGCCACCAACCGGGACCAAAGGGGAGCATTGGTTCCGGTTGGAGCCACCAACCGGGACTAAAGGCCCTGTGCTGGCGCGGTGCGGTGGGAAGTTTAGTCCCACCTCGCTAGCTGAGAGAGCTCAGCACCTGTTTATAAGCTGCGTTGCAGCTCAGGTGATGAGCTCCTCTCTAATATGCAGGCATTACATGCCTACCCTTGTCACTGCCATGTTGGGCCTATTGGGCCTGCGGGCCTGCATCCTGGCCCATTTGCAGATGAGTTTCTAGTCGTATGCAGGCCGTGTGGCCCATTAGGCGGCATTTTTTTTATTTTTCCAGTATTTTTTTTGTTTTTTGAATTATTTATTTTCTTTTGATTTTTGCTTTATTTTTTTATTTTTTTGCTTTTAGCTCAGAATAATTATAAACTTTCTGTTACTCCATTAGTTTCCAAATTTTAATAGTTTAAATTTTAATTCTTTACAAAAATTCTTTTTGCTACTAAAGTTTCTAACCAATTTTTTTTATGATAATTCTTTCTGCTTTTCATGTTTTGAACAGAAAATACTTTGATAATTTTAGTTGCATAAATTTTATATAATTTTAGTTTAAAAAATACTAGAGGTTTATAAAAGCATTTCAAATGAACTCTTTCATCATTTCATCCACATAGCATGTGCAAGAAAGTTGAGAGGGTTACGACAAAAACTGGATGCACATCGTGTACAAAACGGACAATCTCTTTTAAAGTATCAGGATTTCATACGAAAACTCGTCTGTTACAAAGGGACTTCATTTTTTAAAACTTATTTGAACTCCTGACTTTTTGGGTGTTCAAATTGCACCATTCAAAACCACATCATCATTTTACAATCCTTTCTGACTTCATTTGTTATTTTTCATGCATTTACTAATTATTTTGAGCTATAAGACCCTAAAATTGAAAAGCATTTCAAATGAACTCTGAAAAGGTTGAAAGTTGGCATGGTATCATCATTTCATCCACATAGCATGTGCAAGAAAGTTGAGATGGTTACGGCAAAAACTGGATGCACTTCGTGTACAAAACGGACAATCTCTTTCAAAGTATCAGGATTTCATACGGAAACTCGTCTGTTACAAAGGGATTTCATGTTTTAAAACTTATTTGAACTCCTGACTTTTTGTGTGTTCAAAATGCACCATTCAAAGCCACATCATCATTTTACAATCCTTTCTGAGTTCATTTGTTATTTTTCATGCATTTACTAATTATTTTGAGCTATAAGACCCTAAAATTGAAAAGCATTTCAAATGAACTCTGAAAAGGTTGAAAGTTGGCATGGTATCATCATTTCATCCACATAGCATGTGCAAGAATGTTGAGAGGGTTACGGCAAAAACTGGATGCACTTCGTGTACAAAACGGACAATCTCTTTCAAAGTATCAGGATTTCATACGGAAACTCGTCTGTTACAAAGGGATTTCATTTTTTAAAACTTATTTGAACTCCTGACTTTTTGTGTGTTCAAAATGCACCATTCAAAGCCAAATAATCATTTTTCAATCCTTTCTGACTTCATTTGTTATTTTTCATGCATTTACTAATTATTTTGAGCTATAAGACCCTAAAATTGAAAAGCATTTCAAATGAACTCTGAAAAGGTTGAAAGTTGGCATGGTATCATCATTTCATCCACATAGCATGTGCAAGAAAGTTGAGAGGGTTCCGGCAAAAACTGGATGCACTTCGTGTACAAAACGGACAATCTCTTTCAAAGTATCAGGATTTCATACGGCAACTCGTCTGTTACAAAGGGATTTCATTCTTTAAAACTTATTTGAACTCCTGACTTTTTGTGTGTTCAAAATGCACCATTCAAAGCCACATCATCATTTTTCAATCCTTTCTGACTTCATTTGTTATTTTTCATGCATTTACTAATTATTTTGAGCTATAAGACCCTAAAATTGAAAAGCATTTCAAATGAACTCTGAAAAGGTTGAAAGTTGGCATGGTATCATCATTTCATCCACATAGCATGTGCAAGAAAGTTGAGAGGGTTACGTCAAAAACTGGATGCACTTCGTGTACAAAACGGACAATCTCTTTCAAAGTATCAGGATTTCATACGAAAACTCGTCTGTTACAAAGGGATTTCATTTTTTAAAACTGATTTGAACTCCTGACTTTTTGTGTGTTCAAAATGCACCATTTAAAGCCACATCATCATTTTTCAATCCTTTCTGACTTCATTTGTTATTTTTCATGCATTTACTAATTATTTTGAGCTATAAGACCCTAAAATTGAAAAGCATTTCAAATGAACTCTAAAAAGGCTGAAAGTTGGCATGGTATCATCATTTCATCCACATAGCATGTGCAAGAAAGTTGAGAGGGTTACGGCAAAAACTGCATGCACTTCGTGTACAAAACTAACAATCTCTTTCAAATATCAGGATTTCATACGGAAACTCGTATGTTACAAAGGGATTTCATTTTTTTAAACTTATTTGAACTCCTGACTTTTTGTGTGTTCAAAATGCACCATTCAAAGCCACATCATCATTTTACAATCCTTTCTGACTTCATTTGTTATTTTTCATGCATTTACTAATTATTTTGAGCTATAAGACCCTAAAATTGAAAAGCATTTCAAATGAACTCTGAAAAGGTTGAAAGTTGGCATGGTATCATCATTTCATCCACATAGCATGTGCAAGAAATTTGAGAGGGTTACGGCAAAAACTGGATGCACTTCGTGTACAAAACGGACAATCTCTTTCAAAGTATCAGGATTTCATACGGAAACTCGTCTGTTACAAAGGGATTTCATTTTTTAAAACTTATTTGAACTCCTGACTTTTTGTGTGTTCAAAATGCACCATTCAAAGCCACATCATCGTTTTTCAATCCTTTCTGACTATATTTGTTATTTTTCATGCATTTACTAATTATTTTGAGCTATAAGACCCTAAAATTGAAAAGCATTTCAACTGAACTCTGAAGAGGTTGAAAGTTGGCATGGTATCATCATTTCATCCACATAGCATGTGCAAGAAAGTTGAGAGAGCTACGGCAAAAACTGGAAGCACTTCGTGTACAAAACGGACAATCCCTTCCAAAGTATCAGGATTTCATATGGAAACTCGTCTGTTACAAAGGGATTTCATTTTTTCAAACATATTTGAACTCCTGACTTTTTGTGTGTTCAAAATGCACCATTCAAAGCCACATCATCATTTTTCAATCATTTCTGACTTCATTTGTTATTTTTCATGCATTTACTAATTATTTTGAGCTATAAGACCCTAAAATTGAAGAGCATTTCAAATGAATTCTGAAAAGGTTGAAAGTTGGCATGGTATCATCATTTCATCCACATAGCATGTGCAAGAAAGTTGAGAGGGTTCGGCAAAAACTGGATGCACTTCGTGTACAAAACGGATAATCTCTTTCAAAGTATCAGGATTTCATACGGAAACTCGTCAGTTACAAAGGGATTTCATTTTTTAAAACTTATTTGGACTCCTGACTTTTTGTGTGTTCAGAATGCACCATTCAAAGCCACATCATCATTTTACAATCCTTTCTGACTTCATTTGTTATTTTTCATGCATTTACTAATTATTTTTAGCTATAAGACCCTAAAATTGAAAAGCATTTCAACTGAACTCTGAAAAGGTTGAAAGTTGGCATGGTATCATCATTTCATCCACATAGCATGTGCAACAAATTTGAGAGGGTTACGGCAAAAACTGGATGCACTACGTGTGCAAAACTAACAATCTCTTTCAAAGTATCAGAATTTCATACGGAAACGCGTCTGTTACAAAGGGATTTCATTTTTTAAAACTTATTTGAACTCCTGACTTTTTGTGTGTTCAAAATGCACCATTCAAAGCCACATCATCATTTTTCAATCCTTTCTGACTTCATTTGTTATTTTTCATGCATTTACTAATTATTTTGAGCTATAAGACCCTAAAATTGAAAAGCATTTCAACTGAACTCTGAAAAGGTTGAAAGTTGGCATGGTATCATCATTTCATCCACATAGCATGTGCAAGAAAGTTGAGAGGGTTACGGCAAAAACTGGACGCACGTCGTGTACAAAACGGACAATCTCTTCCAAAGTATCAGGATTTCATACGGAAACTCGTCTGTTACAAAGGGATTTCATTTTTTAAAACTTATTTGGACTCCTGACTTTTTGTGTGTTCAGAATGCACCATTCAAAGCCACATCATCATTTTTCAATCATTTCTGACTTCATTTGTTATTTTTCATGCATTTACTAATTATTTTGAGCTATAAGACCCTAAAATTGAAGAGCATTTCAAATGAACTCTGAAAAGGTTGAAAGTTGGCATGGTATCATCATTTCATCCACATAGCATGTGCAAGAAAGTTGAGAGGGTTACGGCAAAAACTGCATGCACTTCGTGTACAAAACTAACAATCTCTTTCAAATATCAGGATTTCATACGGAAACTCGTCTGTTACAAAGGGATTTCATTTTTTTAAACTTATTTGAACTCCTGACTTTTTGTGTGTTCAAAATGCACCATTCAAAGCCACATCATCATTTTTCAATCATTTCTGACTTCATTTGTTATTTTTCATGCATTTACTAATTATTTTGAGCTATAAGACCCTAAAATTGAAGAGCATTTCAAATGAATTCTGAAAAGGTTGAAAGTTGGCATGGTATCATCATTTCATCCACATAGCATGTGCAAGAAAGTTGAGAGGGTTACGGCAAAAACTGGATGCACTTCGTGTACAAAACGGACAATCTCTTTCTAAGTATCAGGATTTCATACGGAAACTCGTCTGTTACAAAGGAATTTCATTTTTTAAAACTTATTTGAACTCCTGACTTTTTGTGTGTTCAAAATGCACCATTCAAAGCCACATCATCGTTTTTCAATCCTTTCTGACTATATTTGTTATTTTTCATGCATTTACTAATTATTTTGAGCTATAAGACCCTAAAATTGAAAAGCATTTCAAATGAACTCTGAAGAGGTTGAAAGTTGGCATGGTATCATCATTTCATCCACATAGCATGTGCAAGAAAGTTGAGAGAGTTACGGCAAAAACTGGACGCACTTCGTGTACAAAACGGACAATCCCTTCCAAAGTATCAGGATTTCATATGGAAACGCGTCTGTTACAAAGGGATTTCATTTTTTCAAACATATTTGAACTCCTGACTTTTTGTGTGTTCAAAATGCACCATTCAAAGCCACATCATCATTTTTCAATCATTTCTGACTTCATTTGTTATTTTTCATGCATTTACTAATTATTTTGAGCTATAAGACCCTAAAATTGAAGAGCATTTCAAATGAATTCTGAAAAGGTTGAAAGTTGGCATGGTATCATCATTTCATCCACATAGCATGTGCAAGAAAGTTGAGAGGGTTACGGCAAAAACTGGATGCACTTCGTGTACAAAACGGATAATCTCTTTCAAAGTATCAGGATTTCATACGGAAACTCGTCTGTTACAAAGGGATTTCATTTTTTAAAACTTATTTGGACTCCTGACTTTTTGTGTGTTCAGAATGCACCATTCAAAGCCACATCATCATTTTACAATCCTTTCTGACTTCATTTGTTATTTTTCATGCATTTACTAATTATTTTTAGCTATAAGACCCTAAAATTGAAAAGCATTTCAAATGAACTCTGAAAAGGTTGAAAGTTGGCATGGTATCATCATTTCATCCACATAGCATATGCAACAAATTTGAGAGGGTTACGGCAAAAACTGGATGCACTACGTGTACAAAACGGACAATCTCTTTCAAAGTATCAGAATTTCATACGGAAACGCGTCTGTTACAAAGGGATTTCATTTTTTTAAACTTATTTGAACTCCTGACTTTTTGTGTGTTCAAAATACACCATTCAAAATGCACCATTCAAAGCCACATCATCATTTTTCAATCCTTTCTGACTTCATTTGTTATTTTTCATGCATTTACTAATTATTTTGAGCTATAAGACCCTAAAATTGAAAAGCATTTCAACTGAACTCTGAAAAGGTTGAAAGTTGGCATGGTATCATCATTTCATCCACATAGCATGTGCAAGAAAGTTGAGAGGGTTACGGCAAAAACTGGACGCACGTCGTGTACAAAACGGACAATCTCTTCCAAAGTATCAGGATTTCATACGAAAACTCGTCTGTTACAAAGGGATTTCATTTTTTGAAACATATTTGAACTCCTGACTTTTTGTGTGTTCAAAATGCACCATTCAAAGCCACATCATCATTTTTCAATCATTTCTGACTTCATTTGTTATTTTTCATGCATTTACTAATTATTTTGAGCTATAAGACCCTAAAATTGAAGAGCATTTCAAATGAACTCTGAAAAGGTTGAAAGTTGGCATGGTATCATCATTTCATCCACATAGCATGTGCAAGAATGTTGAGAGGGTTACGGCAAAAACTGCATGCACTTCGTGTACAAAACTAACAATCTCTTTCAAATATCAGGATTTCATACGAAAACTCGTCTGTTACAAAGGGATTTCATTTTTTAAAACTTATTTGAACTCCTGACTTTTTGTGTGTTCAAAATGCACCATTCAAAGCCACATCATCATTTTTAATCATTTCTGACTTCATTTGTTATTTTTCATGCATTTACTAATTATTTTGAGCTATAAGACCCTAAAATTGAAGAGCATTTCAAATGAACTCTGAAAAGGTTGAAAGTTGGCATGGTATCATCATTTCATCCACATAGCATGTGCAAGAAAGTTGAGAGGGTTACGGCAAAAACTGCATGCACTTCGTGTACAAAACTAACAATCTCTTTCAAATATCAGGATTTCATACGGAAACTCGTCTGTTACAAAGGGATTTCATTTTTTTAAACTTATTTGAACTCCTGACTTTTTGTGTGTTCAAAATGCACCATTCAAAGCCACATCATCATTTTACAATCCTTTCTGACTTCATTTGTTATTTTTCATGCATTTACTAATTATTTTGAGCTATAAGACCCTAAAATTGAAAAGCATTTCAAATGAACTCTGAAAAGGTTGAAAGTTGGCATGGTATCATCATTTCATCCACATAGCATGTGCAAGAAATTGGAGAGGGTTACGGCAAAAACTGGATGCACTTCGTGTACAAAACGGACAATCTCTTTCAAAGTATCAGGATTTCATACGGAAACTCGTCTGTTACAAAGGGATTTCATTTTTTAAAACTTATTTGAACTCCTGACTTTTTGTGTGTTCAAAATGCACCATTTAAAGCCACATCATCGTTTTTCAATCCTTTCTGACTATATTTGTTATTTTTCATGCATTTACTAATTATTTTGAGCTATAAGACCCTAAAATTGAAAAGCATTTCAACTGAACTCTGAAGAGGTTGAAAGTTGGCATGGTATCATCATTTCATCCACATAGCATGTGCAAGAAAGTTGAGAGAGTTACGGCAAAAACTGGACGCACTTCGTGTACAAAACGGACAATCCCTTCCAAAGTATCAGGATTTCATATGGAAACTCGTCTGTTACAAAGGGATTTCATTTTTTCAAACATATTTGAACTCCTGACTTTTTGTGTGTTCAAAATGCACCATTCAAAGCCACATCATCATTTTTCAATCATTTCTGACTTCATTTGTTATTTTTCATGCATTTACTAATTATTTTGAGCTATAAGACCCTAAAATTGAAGAGCATTTCAAATGAATTCTGAAAAGGTTGAAAGTTGGCATGGTATCATCATTTCATCCACATAGCATGTGGAAGAAAGTTGAGAGGGTTACGGCAAAAACTGGATGCACTTCGTGTACAAAACGGATAATCTCTTTCAAAGTATCAGGATTTCATACGGAAACTCGTCTGTTACAAAGGGATTTCATTTTTTAAAACTTATTTGGACTCCTGACTTTTTGTGTGTTCAGAATGCACCATTCAAAGCCACATCATCATTTTACAATCCTTTCTGACTAAATTTGTTATTTTTCATGCATTTACTAATTATTTTTAGCTATAAGACCCTAAAATTGAAAAGCATTTCAAATGAACTCTGAAAAGGTTGAAAGTTGGCATGGTATCATCATTTCATCCACATAGCATGTGCAACAAATTTGAGAGGGTTACGGCAAAAACTGGATGCACTACGTGTACAAAACGGACAATCTCTTTCAAAGTATCAGAATTTCATACGGAAACGCGTCTGTTACAAAGGGATTTCATTTTTTTAAACTTATTTGAACTCCTGACTTTTTGTGTGTTCAAAATGCACCATTCAAAGCCACATCATCATTTTTCAATCCTTTCTGACTTCATTTGTTATTTTTCATGCATTTACTAATTATTTTGAGCTATAAGTCCCTAAAATTGAAAAGCTTTTCAACTGAGCTCTGAAAAGGTTGAAAGTTGGCATGGTATCATCATTTCATCCACATAGCATGTGCAAGAAAGTTGAGAGGGTTACGGCAAAAACTGGACGCACGTCGTGTACAAAACGGACAATCTCTTCCAAAGTATCAGGATTTCATACGGAAACTCGTCTGTTACAAAGGGATTTCATTTTTTGAAACATATTTGAACTCCTGACTTTTTGTGTGTTCAAAATGCACCATTCAAAGCCACATCATCATTTTTCAATCATTTCTGACTTCATTTGTTATTTTTCATGCATTTACTAATTATTTTGAGCTATAAGACCCTAAAATTGAAGAGCATTTCAAATGAACTCTGAAAAGGTTGAAAGTTGGCATGGTATCATCATTTCATCCACATAGCATGTGCAAGAATGTTGAGAGGGTTACGGCAAAAACTGCATGCACTTCGTGTACAAAACTAACAATCTCTTTCAAATATCAGGATTTCATACGGAAACTCGTCTGTTACAAAGGGATTTCATTTTTTAAAACTTATTTGAACTCCTGACTTTTTGTGTGTTCAAAATGCACCATTTAAAGCCACATCATCGTTTTTCAATCCTTTCTGACTATATTTGTTATTTTTCATGCATTTACTAATTATTTTGAGCTATAAGACCCTAAAATTGAAAAGCATTTCAACTGAACTCTGAAGAGGTTGAAAGTTGGCATGGTATCATCATTTCATCCACATAGCATGTGCAAGAAAGTTGAGAGAGTTACGGCAAAAACTGGACGCACTTCGTGTACAAAACGGACAATCCCTTCCAAAGTATCAGGATTTCATATGGAAACTCGTCTGTTACAAAGGGATTTCATTTTTTCAAACATATTTGAACTCCTGACTTTTTGTGTGTTCAAAATGCACCATTCAAAGCCACATCATCATTTTTCAATCATTTCTGACTTCATTTGTTATTTTTCATGCATTTACTAATTATTTTGAGCTATAAGACCCTAAAATTGAAGAGCATTTCAAATGAATTCTGAAAAGGTTGAAAGTTGGCATGGTATCATCATTTCATCCACATAGCATGTGGAAGAAAGTTGAGAGGGTTACGGCAAAAACTGGATGCACTTCGTGTACAAAACGGATAATCTCTTTCAAAGTATCAGGATTTCATACGGAAACTCGTCTGTTACAAAGGGATTTCATTTTTTAAAACTTATTTGGACTCCTGACTTTTTGTGTGTTCAGAATGCACCATTCAAAGCCACATCATCATTTTACAATCCTTTCTGACTAAATTTGTTATTTTTCATGCATTTACTAATTATTTTTAGCTATAAGACCCTAAAATTGAAAAGCATTTCAAATGAACTCTGAAAAGGTTGAAAGTTGGCATGGTATCATCATTTCATCCACATAGCATGTGCAACAAATTTGAGAGGGTTACGGCAAAAACTGGATGCACTACGTGTACAAAACGGACAATCTCTTTCAAAGTATCAGAATTTCATACGGAAACGCGTCTGTTACAAAGGGATTTCATTTTTTTAAACTTATTTGAACTCCTGACTTTTTGTGTGTTCAAAATGCACCATTCAAAGCCACATCATCATTTTTCAATCCTTTCTGACTTCATTTGTTATTTTTCATGCATTTACTAATTATTTTGAGCTATAAGTCCCTAAAATTGAAAAGCTTTTCAACTGAGCTCTGAAAAGGTTGAAAGTTGGCATGGTATCATCATTTCATCCACATAGCATGTGCAAGAAAGTTGAGAGGGTTACGGCAAAAACTGGACGCACGTCGTGTACAAAACGGACAATCTCTTCCAAAGTATCAGGATTTCATACGGAAACTCGTCTGTTACAAAGGGATTTCATTTTTTGAAACATATTTGAACTCCTGACTTTTTGTGTGTTCAAAATGCACCATTCAAAGCCACATCATCATTTTTCAATCATTTCTGACTTCATTTGTTATTTTTCATGCATTTACTAATTATTTTGAGCTATAAGACCCTAAAATTGAAGAGCATTTCAAATGAACTCTGAAAAGGTTGAAAGTTGGCATGGTATCATCATTTCATCCACATAGCATGTGCAAGAATGTTGAGAGGGTTACGGCAAAAACTGCATGCACTTCGTGTACAAAACTAACAATCTCTTTCAAATATCAGGATTTCATACGGAAACTCGTCTGTTACAAAGGGATTTCATTTTTTAAAACTTATTTGAACTCCTGACTTTTTGTGTGTTCAAAATGCACCATTCAAAGCCACATCATCATTTTTCAATCCTTTCTGACTTCATTTGTTATTTTTCATGCATTTACTAATTATTTTGAGCTATAAGACCCCAAAATTGAAAAGCATTTCAAATGAACTCTGAAAAGGTTGAAAGTTGGCATGGTATCATCATTTCATCCACATAGCATGTGCAAGAAATTTGAGAGGGTTACGGCAAAAACTGGATGCACTTCGTGTACAAAACGGACAATCTCTTTCAATGTATCAGGATTTCATAGGGAAACTCGTCTGTTACAAAGGGATTTCATTTTTTTAAACTTATTTGAACTCCTGACTTTTTGTGTGTTCAAAATGCACCATTCAAAGCCACATCATCATTTTTCAATCATTTCTAACTTCATTTGTTATTTTTCATGCATTTACTAACTATTTTGAGCTATCAGACCCTAGAATTGAAAAGCATTTCAAATGAACTCTGAAAAGGTTGAAGGTTGGCATGGTATCATCATTTCATCCACATAGCATGTGCAAGAAAGTTGAGAGGGTTACGGCAAAAACTGCATGCACTTCATGTACAAAACGAACAATCTCTTTCAAATATCAGGATTTCATACGGAAACTCGTCTGTTACAAAGGGATTTCATTTTTTTAAACTTATTTGGACTCCTGACTATTTGTGTGTTCAAAATGCACCATTCAAAGCCACATCATCATTTTACAATCCTTTCTGACTTCATTTGTTATTTTTCATGCATTTACTAATTATTTTGAGCTATAAGACCCTAAAATTGAAAAGCATTTCAAATGAACTCTGAAAAGGTTGAAAGTTGGCATGGTATCATCATTTCATCCACATAGCATGTGCAAGAAAGTTGAGAGGGTTACGGCAAAAACTGCATGCACTTCGTGTACAAAACTAACAATCTCTTTCAAATATCAGGATTTCATACGGAAACTCGTCTGTTACAAAGGGATTTCATTTTCTAAAACTTATTTGAACTCCTGACTTTTTGTGTGTTCAAAATGCACCATTGAAAGACACATCATCATTTTTCAATCCTTTCTGACTTCATTTGTTATTTTTCATGCATTTACTAATTATTTTGAGCTATAAGACCCTAAAATTGAAAAGCATTTCAACTGAACTCTGAAAAGGTTGAAAGTTGGCATGGTATCATCATTTCATCCACATAGCATGTGCAAGAAAGTTGAGAGAGTTACGGCAAAAACTGGACGCACTTCGTGTACAACACGGACAATCTCTTCCAAAGTATCAGGATTTCATACGGAAACTCGTCTTTTACAAAGGGATTTCATTTTTTGAAACATATTTGAACTCCTGACTTTTTGTGTGTTCAAAATGCACCATTCAAAGCCACATCATCATTTTTCAATCCTTTCTGACTTCATTTGTTATTTTTCATGCATTTACTAATTATTTTGAGCTATAAGACCCTAAAATTGAAAAGCATTTCAACTGAACTCTGAAAAGGTTGAAAGTTGGCATGGTATCATCATTTCATCCACATAGCATGTGCAAGAAAGTTGAGAGGGTTACGGCAAAAACTGGACGCACTTCGTGTACAAAACGGACAATCTCTTCCAAAGTATCAGGATTTCATACGGAAACTCGTCTTTTACAAAGGGATTTCATTTTTTGAAACATATTTGAACTCCTGACTTTTTGTGTGTTCAAAATGCACCATTCAAAGCCACATCATCATTTTTCAATCATTTCTGACTTCATTTGTTATTTTTCATGCATTTACTAATTATTTTGAGCTATGAGACCCTAAAATTGAAAAGCATTTCAACTGAACTCTGAAAAGGTTGAAAGTTGGCATGGTATCATCATTTCATCCACATAGCATGTGCAAGAAAGTTGAGAGGGTTACGGCAAAAACTGGACGCACGTCGTGTACAAAACGGACAATCTCTTCCAAAGTATCAGGATTTCATACGGAAACTCGTCTGTTACAAAGGGATTTCATTTTTTGAAACATATTTGAACTCCTGACTTTTTGAGTGTTCAAAATGCACCATTCAAAGCCACATCATCATTTTTCAATCCTTTCTGACTTCATTTGTTATTTTTCATGCATTTACTAATTATTTTGAGCTATAAGACCCCAAAATTGAAAAGCATTTCAAATGAACTCTGAAAAGGTTGAAAGCTGGCATGGTATCATCATTTCATCCACATAGCATGTGCAAGAAAGTTGAGAGGGTTACGGCAAAAACTGCATGCACTTCGTGTACAAAACGAACAATCTCATTCAAATATCAGGATTTCATACGGAAGCTCGTCTGTTACAAAGGGATTTCATTTTTTTAAACTTATTTGGACTCCTGACATTTTGTGTGTTCAAAATGCACCATTCAAAGCCACATCATCATTTTACAATCCTTTCTGACTTCATTTGTTATTTTTCATGCATTTACTAATTATTTTGAGCTATAAGACCCTAAAATTGAAAAGCATTTCAAATGAACTCTGAAAAGGTTGAAAGTTGGCATGGTATCATCATTTCATCCACATAGCATGTGCAAGAAAGTTGAGAGGGTTACGGCAAAAACTGCATGCACTTCGTGTACAAAACTAACAATCTCTTTCAAATATCAGGATTTCATACGGAAACTCGTCTGTTACAAAGGGATTTCATTTTCTAAAACTTATTTGAACTCCTGACTTTTTGTGTGTTCAAAATGCACCATTCAAAGACACATCATCATTTTTCAATCCTTTCTGACTTCATTTGTTATTTTTCATGCATTTACTAATTATTTTGAGCTATAAGACCCTAAAATTGAAAAGCATTTCAACTGAACTCTGAAAAGGTTGAAAGTTGGCATGGTATCATCATTTCATCCACATAGCATGTGCAAGAAAGTTGAGAGAGTTACGGCAAAAACTGGACGCACTTCGTGTACAAAACGGACAATCTCTTCCAAAGTATCAGGATTTCATACGGAAACTCGTCTTTTACAAAGGGATTTCATTTTTTGAAACATATTTGAACTCCTGACTTTTTGTGTGTTCAAAATGCACCATTCAAAGCCACATCATCATTTTTCAATCATTTCTGACTTCATTTGTTATTTTTCATGCATTTACTAATTATTTTGAGATATAAGACCCTAAAATTGAAGAGCATTTCAAATGAATTCTGAAAAGGTTGAAAGTTGGCATGGTATCATCATTTCATCCACATAGCATGTGCAAGAAAGTTGAGAGGGTTACGGCAAAAACTGGATGCACTTCGTGTACAAAACGGATAATCTCTTTCAAAGTATCAGGATTTCATACGGAAACTCGTCTGTTACAAAGGGATTTCATTTTTTAAAACTTATTTGGACTCCTGACTTTTTGTGTGTTCAGAATGCACCATTCAAAGCCACATCATCATTTTACAATCCTTTCTGACTTCATTTGTTATTTTTCATGCATTTACTAATTATTTTTAGCTATAAGACCCTAAAAATTGAAAAGCATTTCAAATGAACTCTGAAAAGGTTGAAAGTTGGCATGGTATCATCATTTCATCCACATAGCATGTGCAACAAATTTGAGAGGGTTACGGCAAAAACTGGATGCACCACGTGTACAAAACGGACAATCTCTTTCAAAGTATCAGAATTTCATACGGAAACTCGTCTGTTACAAAGGGATTTCATTTTTAATACTTATTTGAACTCCTAACTTTTTGTGTGTTCAAATGCACCATTCAAAGCCACATCATCATTTTTCAATCCTTTCTGACTTCATTTGTTATTTTTCATGCATTTACTAATTATTTTGAGCTATAAGACCCTAAAATTGAAAAGCATTTCAACTGAACTCTGAAAAGGTTGAAAGTTGGCATGGTATCATCATTTCATCCACATAGCATGTGCAAGAATGTTGAGAGGGTTACGGCAAAAACTGCATGCACTTCGTGTACAAAACTAACAATCTCTTTCAAATATCAGGATTTCATACGGAAACTCGTCTGTTACAAAGGGATTTCATTTTTTAAAACTTATTTGAACTCCTGACTTTTTGTGTGTTCAAAATGCACCATTCAAAGCCACATCATCATTTTTCAATCCTTTTCTGACTTCATTTGTTATTTTTCATGCATTTACTAATTATTTTGAGCTATAAGACCCCAAAATTGAAAAGCATTTCAAATGAACTCTGAAAAGGTTGAAGTTGGCCATGGTATCATCATTCATCCACATAGCATGTGCAAGAAATTTGAGAGGGTTACGGCAAAAACTGGATGCACTTCGTGTACAAAACGGACAATCTCTTTCAATGTATCAGGATTTCATAGGGAAACTCGTCTGTTACAAAGGGATTTCATTTTTTAAACTTATTTGAACTCCTGACTTTTTGTGTGTTCAAAATGCACCATTCAAAGCACATCATCATTTTTCAATCATTTCTAACTTCATTTGTTATTTTTTCATGCATTTACTAACTATTTTTGAGCTATCAGACCCTAGAATTGAAAAGCATTTCAAATGAACTCTGAAAAGGTTGAAGGTTGGCATGGTATCATCATTTCATCCACATAGCATGTGCAAGAAAGTTGAGAGGGTTACGGCAAAAACTGCATGCACTTCATGTACAAAACGAACAATCTCTTTCAAATATCAGGATTTCATACGGAAACTCGTCTGTTACAAAGGGATTTCATTTTTTTAAACTTATTTGGACTCCTGACTATTTGTGTGTTCAAAATGCACCATTCAAAGCCACATCATCATTTTACAATCCTTTCTGACTTCATTTGTTATTTTTCATGCATTTACTAATTATTTTGAGCTATAAGACCCTAAAATTGAAAAGCATTTCAAATGAACTCTGAAAAGGTTGAAAGTTGGCATGGTATCATCATTTCATCCACATAGCATGTGCAAGAAAGTTGAGAGGGTTACGGCAAAAACTGCATGCACTTCGTGTACAAAACTAACAATCTCTTTCAAATATCAGGATTTCATACGGAAACTCGTCTGTTACAAAGGGATTTCATTTTCTAAAACTTATTTGAACTCCTGACTTTTTGTGTGTTCAAAATGCACCATTGAAAGACACATCATCATTTTTCAATCCTTTCTGACTTCATTTGTTATTTTTCATGCATTTACTAATTATTTTGAGCTATAAGACCCTAAAATTGAAAAGCATTTCAACTGAACTCTGAAAAGGTTGAAAGTTGGCATGGTATCATCATTTCATCCACATAGCATGTGCAAGAAAGTTGAGAGAGTTACGGCAAAAACTGGACGCACTTCGTGTACAACACGGACAATCTCTTCCAAAGTATCAGGATTTCATACGGAAACTCGTCTTTTACAAAGGGATTTCATTTTTTGAAACATATTTGAACTCCTGACTTTTTGTGTGTTCAAAATGCACCATTCAAAGCCACATCATCATTTTTCAATCCTTTCTGACTTCATTTGTTATTTTTCATGCATTTACTAATTATTTTGAGCTATAAGACCCTAAAATTGAAAAGCATTTCAACTGAACTCTGAAAAGGTTGAAAGTTGGCATGGTATCATCATTTCATCCACATAGCATGTGCAAGAAAGTTGAGAGGGTTACGGCAAAAACTGGACGCACTTCGTGTACAAAACGGACAATCTCTTCCAAAGTATCAGGATTTCATACGGAAACTCGTCTTTTACAAAGGGATTTCATTTTTTGAAACATATTTGAACTCCTGACTTTTTGTGTGTTCAAAATGCACCATTCAAAGCCACATCATCATTTTTCAATCATTTCTGACTTCATTTGTTATTTTTCATGCATTTACTAATTATTTTGAGCTATGAGACCCTAAAATTGAAAAGCATTTCAACTGAACTCTGAAAAGGTTGAAAGTTGGCATGGTATCATCATTTCATCCACATAGCATGTGCAAGAAAGTTGAGAGGGTTACGGCAAAAACTGGACGCACGTCGTGTACAAAACGGACAATCTCTTCCAAAGTATCAGGATTTCATACGGAAACTCGTCTGTTACAAAGGGATTTCATTTTTTGAAACATATTTGAACTCCTGACTTTTTGAGTGTTCAAAATGCACCATTCAAAGCCACATCATCATTTTTCAATCCTTTCTGACTTCATTTGTTATTTTTCATGCATTTACTAATTATTTTGAGCTATAAGACCCCAAAATTGAAAAGCATTTCAAATGAACTCTGAAAAGGTTGAAAGCTGGCATGGTATCATCATTTCATCCACATAGCATGTGCAAGAAAGTTGAGAGGGTTACGGCAAAAACTGCATGCACTTCGTGTACAAAACGAACAATCTCATTCAAATATCAGGATTTCATACGGAAGCTCGTCTGTTACAAAGGGATTTCATTTTTTTAAACTTATTTGGACTCCTGACTTTTTGTGTGTTCAAAATGCACCATTCAAAGCCACATCATCATTTTACAATCCTTTCTGACTTCATTTGTTATTTTTCATGCATTTACTAATTATTTTGAGCTATAAGACCCTAAAATTGAAAAGCATTTCAAATGAACTCTGAAAAGGTTGAAAGTTGGCATGGTATCATCATTTCATCCACATAGCATGTGCAAGAAAGTTGAGAGGGTTACGGCAAAAACTGCATGCACTTCGTGTACAAAACTAACAATCTCTTTCAAATATCAGGATTTCATACGGAAACTCGTCTTTTACAAAGGGATTTCATTTTCTAAAACTTATTTGAACTCCTGACTTTTTGTGTGTTCAAAATGCACCATTCAAAGACACATCATCATTTTTCAATCCTTTCTGACTTCATTTGTTATTTTTCATGCATTTACTAATTATTTTGAGCTATAAGACCCTAAAATTGAAAAGCATTTCAACTGAACTCTGAAAAGGTTGAAAGTTGGCATGGTATCATCATTTCATCCACATAGCATGTGCAAGAAAGTTGAGAGAGTCACGGCAAAAACTGGATGCACTTCGTGTACAAAACGGATAATCTCTTTCAAAGTATCAGGATTTCATACGGAAACTCGTCTGTTACAAAGGGATTTCATTTTTTAAAACTTATTTGGACTCCTGACTTTTTGTGTGTTCAGAATGCACCATTCAAAGCCACATCATCATTTTATAATCCTTTCTGACTTCATTTGTTATTTTTCATGCATTTACTAATTATTTTTAGCTATAAGACCCTAAAATTGAAAAGCATTTCAAATGAACTCTGAAAAGGTTGAAAGTTGGCATGGTATCATCATTTCATCCACATAGCATGTGCAACAAATTTGAGAGGGTTACGGCAAAAAACTGGATGCACCACGTGTACAAAACGGACAATCTCTTTCAAAGTATCAGAATTTCATACGGAAACTCGTCTGTTACAAAGGGATTTCATTTTTAAAACTTATTTGAACT
Source organism: Aegilops tauschii subsp. strangulata (assembly GCF_002575655.3). NCBI lineage: Eukaryota > Viridiplantae > Streptophyta > Magnoliopsida > Poales > Poaceae > Aegilops > Aegilops tauschii. The sequence continues at coordinate 632,899,562 of NC_053041.3, read as the reverse complement.
CCTAACTTTTTGTGTGTTCAAAATGCACCATACAAAGCCACATCATCATTTTCAATCCTTTCTGACTTCATTTGTTATTTTTTCATGCATTTACTAATTATTTTGAGCTATAAGACCCTAAAATTCAAAAGCATTTCAACTGAACTCTGAAAAGGTTGAAAGTTGGCATGGTATCATCATTTCATCCACATAGCATGTGCAAGAAAGTTGAGAGGGTTACGGCAAAAACTGGACGCACGTCGTGTACAAAACGGACAATCTCTTCCAAAGGGGTAATCAGGATTTCATACGGAACTCGTCTGTTACAAAGGGATTTCATTTTTTGAAACATATTTGAACTCCTGACTTTTTGTGTGTTCAAAATGCACCATTCAAAGCCACATCATCATTTTTCAATCATTTCTGACTTCATTTGTTATTTTTCATGCATTTACTAATTTTTTTGAGCTATAAGACCCTAAAATTGAAGAGGCATTTTCAAATGAACTCTGAAAAGGTTGAAAGTTGGCATGGTATCATCATTTCATCCACATAGCATGTGCAAGAATGTTCAGAGGGTTACGGCAAAAACTGCATGCACATCGTGTACAAAACTAACAATCTCTTTCAAATATCAGGATTTCATACGGAAACTCGTCTGTTACAAAGGGATTTCATTTTTTAAACTTATTTGAACTCCTGACTTTTTGTGTGTTCAAAATGCACCATTCAAAGCACATCATCATTTTCAATCCTTTCTGACTTCATTTGTTATTTTCATGCATTTACTAATTATTTTGAGCTATAAGACCCCAAAATTGAAAGCATTTCAATGAACTCTGAAAAGGTTGAAAGTTGGCATGGTATCATCATTTCATCCACATAGCATGTGCAAGAAATTTTAGAGGGTTACGGCAAAACTGGATGCACTTCGTGTACAAAACGGACAATCTCTTTCAATGTATCAGGATTTCATACGGAAACTCGTCTGTTACAAAGGGATTTCATTTTTTTAACTTATTTGAACTCCTGAATTTTTGTGTGTTCAAATGCACCATTCAAAGCCACATCATCATTTTTCAATCATTTCTAACTTCATTTGTTATTTTTCATGCATTTACTAACTATTTTGAGCTATCAGACCCCTAGAATTGAAAAGCATTTCAAATGAACTCTGAAAAGGTTGAAAGTTGGCATGGTATCATCATTCATCCACATAGCATGTGCAAGAAAGTTGAGAGGGTTACGGCAAAAACTGCATGCACTTCATGTACAAAAGGAACAATCTCTTTCAAATATCAGGATTTCATACGGAAACTCGTCTGTTACAAAGGGATTTCATTTTTTAAACTTATTTGGACTCCTGACTTTTTGTGTGTTCAAAATGCACCATAATTCAAAGCCACATCATCATTTTACAATCCTTTCTGACTTCATTTGTATTTTTCATGCATTTACTAATTATTTTGAGCTATAAGACCCTAAAATTGAAAAGCATTTCAAATGAACTCTGAAAAGGTTGAAAGTTGGCATGGTATCATCATTTCATCACATAGCATGTGCAAGAAAGTTGAGAGGGTTACGGCAAAAACTGCATGCACTTCGTGTACAAAACTAACAATCTCTTTCAAAATATCAGGATTTCATATGGAAACTCGTCTGTTACAAAGGGATTTCATTTTCTAAAACTTATTTGAACTCCTGACTTTTTGTGTGTTCAAAATGCACCATTCAAAGACAGATCATCATTTTCAATCCTTTCTGACTTCATTTGTTATTTTTCATGCATTTACTAATTATTTTGAGCTATAAGACCCTAAAATTGAAAAGCATTTCAACTGAACTCTGAAAAGGTTGAAAGTTGGCATGGTATCATCATTTCATCCACATAGCATGTGCAAGAAAGTTGAGAGAGTTACGGCAAAAACTGGACGCACTTCGTGTACAAAACGGACAATCTCTTCCAAAGTATCAGGATTTCATACGGAAACTCGTCTTTTACAAAGGGATTTCATTTTTTGAAACATATTTGAACTCCTGACTTTTTGTGTGTTCAAAATGCACCATTCAAAGCCACATCATCATTTTTCAATCCTTTCTGACTTCATTTGTTATTTTTCAAGCATTTACTAATTATTTTGAGCTATAAGACCCTAAAATTGAAAAGCATTTCAACTGAACTCTGAAAAGGTTGAAAGTTGGCATGGTATCATCATTTCATCCACATAGCATGTGCAAGAAAGTTGAGAGGGTTACGGCAAAAACTGGACGCACGTCGTGTACAAAACGGACAATCTCTTCCAAAGTATCAGGATTTCATACGGAAACTCGTCTGTTACAAAGGGATTTCATTTTTTGAAACATATTTGAACTCCTGACTTTTTGTGTGTTCAAAATGCACCATTCAAAGCCACATCATCATTTTTCAATCATTTCTGACTTCATTTGTTATTTTTCATGCATTTACTAATTATTTTGAGCTATAAGACCCTAAAATTGAAGAGCATTTCAAATGAACTCTGAAAAGGTTGAAAGTTGGCATGGTATCATCATTTCATCGACATAGCATGTGCAAGAAAGTTGAGAGGGTTACGGCAAAAACTGCATGCACTTCGTGTACAAAACTAACAATCTCTTTCAAATATCAGGATTTCGTACGGAAACTGCATGCACTTCGTGTACAAAACTAACAATCTCTTTCAAATATCAGGATTTCATATGGAAACTCGTCTGTTACAAAGGGATTTCATTTTCTAAAACTTATTTGAACTCCTGACTTTTTGTGTGTTCAAAATGCACCATTCAAAGACAGATCATCATTTTCAATCCTTTCTGACTTCATTTGTTATTTTTCATGCATTTACTAATTATTTTGAGCTATAAGACCCTAAAATTGAAAAGCATTTCAAATGAACTCTGAAAAGGTTGAAAGTTGGCATGGTATCATCATTTCATCCACATAGCATGTGCAAGAAAGTTGAGAGGGTTACGGCAAAAACTGCATGCACTTCGTGTACAAAACTAACAATCTCTTTCAAATATCAGGATTTCATACGGAAACTCGTCTGTTACAAAGGGATTTCATTTTCTAAAACTTATTTGAACTCCTGACTTTTTGTGTGTTCAAAATGCACCATTCAAAGACACATCATCATTTTCAATCCTTTCTGACTTCATTTGTTATTTTTCATGCATTTACTAATTATTTTGAGCTATAAGACCCTAAAATTGAAAAGCATTTCAACTGAACTCTGAAAAGGTTGAAAGTTGGCATGGTATCATCATTTCATCCACATAGCATGTGCAAGAAAGTTGAGAGAGTTACGGCAAAAACTGGACGCACTTCGTGTACAAAACGGACAATCTCTTCCAAAGTATCAGGATTTCATACGGAAACTCGTCTTTTACAAAGGGATTTCATTTTTTGAAACATATTTGAACTCCTGACTTTTTGTGTGTTCAAAATGCACCATTCAAAGCCACATCATCATTTTTCAATCCTTTCTGACTTCATTTGTTATTTTTCATGCATTTACTAATTATTTTGAGCTATAAGACCCTAAAATTGAAAAGCATTTCAACTGAACTCTGAAAAGGTTGAAAGTTGGCATGGTATCATCATTTCATCCACATAGCATGTGCAAGAAAGTTGAGAGGGTTACGGCAAAAACTGGACGCACGTCGTGTACAAAACGGACAATCTCTTCCAAAGTATCAGGATTTCATACGGAAACTCGTCTGTTACAAAGGGATTTCATTTTTTGAAACATATTTGAACTCCTGACTTTTTGTGTGTTCAAAATGCACCATTCAAAGCCACATCATCATTTTTCAATCATTTTTGACTTCATTTGTTATTTTTCATGCATTTACTAATTATTTTGAGCTATAAGACCCTAAAATTGAAGAGCATTTCAAATGAACTCTGAAAAGGTTGAAAGTTGGCATGGTATCATCATTTCATCCACATAGCATGTGCAAGAAAGTTGAGAGGGTTACGGCAAAAACTGCATGCACTTCGTGTACAAAACTAACAATCTCTTTCAAATATCAGGATTTCGTACGGAAACTCGTCTGTTACAAAGGGATTTCATTTTTTAAAACTTATTTGAACTCCTGACTTTTTGTGTGTTCAAAATGCACCATTCAAAGCCACATCATCATTTTTCAATCCTTTCTGACTTCATTTGTTATTTTTCATGCATTTACTAATTATTTTGAGCTATAAGACCCCAAAATTGAAAAGCATTTCAAATGAACTCTGAAAAGGTTGAAAGTTGGCATGGTATCATCATTTCATCCACATAGCATGTGCAAGAAATTTGAGAGGGTTACGGCAAAAACTGGATGCACTTCGTGTACAAAACGGACAATCTCTTTCAAAGTATCAGGATTTCATACGGAAACTCGTCTGTTACAAAGGGATTTCATTTTTTAAACTTATTTGAACTCCTGACTTTTTGTGTGTTCAAAATGCACCATTCAAAGCCACATCATCATTTTTCAATCATTTCTAACTTCATTTGTTATTTTTCATGCATTTACTAACTATTTTGAGCTATAAGACCCTAGAATTGAAAAGCATTTCAAATGAACTCTGAAAAGGTTGAAAGTTGGCATGGTATCATCATTTCATCCACATAGCATGTGCAAGAAAGTTGAGAGGGTTACGGCAAAAACTGCATGCACTTCGTGTACAAAACGAACAATCTCTTTCAAATATCAGGATTTCATACGGAAACTCGTCTGTTACAAAGGGATTTCATTTTTTTAAACTTATTTGGACTCCTGACTTTTTGTGTGTTCAAAATGCACCATTCAAAGCCACATCATCATTTTACAATCCTTTCTGACTTCATTTGTTATTTTTCATGCATTTACTAATTATTTTGAGCTATAAGACCCTAAAATTGAAAAGCATTTCAAATGAACTCTGAAAAGGTTGAAAGTTGGCATGGTATCATCATTTCATCCACATAGCATGTGCAAGAAAGTTGAGAGGGTTACGGCAAAAACTGCATGCACTTCGTGTACAAAACTAACAATCTCTTTCAAATATCAGGATTTCATACGGAAACTCGTCTGTTACAAAGGGATTTCATTTTTTTAAACTTATTTGAACTCCTGACTTTTTGTGTGTTCAAAATGCACCATTCAAAGACACATCATCATTTTTCAATCCTTTCTGACTTCATTTGTTATTTTTCATGCATTTACTAATTATTTTGAGCTATAAGACCCTAAAATTGAAAAGCATTTCAACTGAACTCTGAAAAGGTTGAAAGTTGGCATGGTATCATCATTTCATCCACATAGCATGTGCAAGAAAGTTGAGAGGGTTACGGCAAAAACTGGACGCACTTCGTGTACAAAACGGACAATCTCTTCCAAAGTATCAGGATTTCATACGGAAACTCGTCTGTTACAAAGGGATTTCATTTTTTGAAACATATTTGAACTCCTGAATTTTTGTGTGTTCAAAATGCACCATTCAAAGCCACATCATCATTTTTCAATCATTTCTGACTTCATTTGTTATTTTTCATGCATTTACTAATTATTTTGAGCTATAAGACCCTAAAATTGAAGAGCATTTCAAATGAATTCTGAAAAGGTTGAAAGTTGGCATGGTATCATCATTTCATCCACATAGCATGTGCAAGAAAGTTGAGAGGGTTATGGCAAAAACTGGATGCACTTCGTGTACAAAACGGATAATCTCTTTCAAAGTATCAGGATTTCATACGGAAACTCGTCTGTTACAAAGGGATTTCATTTTTTAAAACTTATTTGGACTCCTGACTTTTTGTGTGTTCAGAATGCACCATTCAAAGCCACATCATCATTTTACAATCCTTTCTGACTTCATTTGTTATTTTTCATGCATTTACTAATTATTTTTAGCTATAAGACCCTAAAATTGTAAAGCATTTCAAATGAACTCTGAAAAGGTTGAAAGTTGGCATGGTATCATCATTTCATCCACATAGCATGTGCAACAAATTTGAGAGGGTTACGGCAAAAACTGGATGCACTATGTGTACAAAACGGACAATCTCTTTCAAAGTATCAGAATTTCATACGAAAACTCGTCTGTTACAAAGGGATTTCATTTTTTTAAACTTATTTGAACTCCTGACTTTTTGTGTGTTCAAAATGCACCATTCAAAGCCACATCATCATTTTTCAATCCTTTCTGACTTCATTTGTTATTTTTCATGCATTTACTAATTATTTTGAGCTATAAGACCCTAAAATTGAAAAGCATTTCAACTGAACTCTGAAAAGGTTAAAAGTTGGCATGGTATCATCATTTCATCCACATAGCATGTGCAAGAAAGTTGAGAGGGTTACGGCAAAAACTGGACGCACGTCGTGTACAAAACGGACAATCTCTTCCAAAGTATCAGGATTTCATACGGAAACTCGTCTGTTACAAAGGGATTTCATTTTTTGAAACATATTTGAACTCCTAACTTTTTGTGTGTTCAAAATGCACCATTCAAAGCCACATCATCATTTTTCAATCATTTCTGACTTCATTTGTTATTTTTCATGCATTTACTAATTATTTTGAGCTATAAGACCCTAAAATTGAAGAGCATTTCAAATGAACTCTGAAAAGGTTGAAAGTTGGCATTGGTATCATCATTTCATCCACATAGCATGTGCAAGAAAGTTGAGAGGGTTACGGCAAAAACTGCATGCACTTCGTGTACAAAACTAACAATCTCTTTCAAATATCAGGATTTCATACGGAAACTCGTCTGTTACAAAGGGATTTCATTTTTTAAAACTTGTTTGAACTCCTGACTTTTTGTGTGTTCAAAATGCACCATTCAAAGCCACATCATCATTTTTCAATCCTTACTGACTTCATTTGTTATTTTTCATGCATTTACTAATTATTTTGAGCTATAAGACCCCAAAATTGAAAAGCATTTCAAATGAACTCTGAAAAGGTTGAAAGTTGGCATGGTATCATCATTTCATCCACATAGCATGTGCAAGAAAGTTGAGAGGGTTACGGCAAAAACTGCATGCACTTCGTGTACAAAACGAACAATCTCTTTCAAATATCAGGATTTCATACGGAAACTCGTCTGTTACAAAGGGATTTCATTTTTTTAAACTTATTTGGACTCCTGACTTTTTGTGTGTTCAAAATGCACCATTCAAAGCCACATCATCATTTTACAATCCTTTCTGACTTCATTTGTTATTTTTCATGCATTTACTAATTATTTTGAGCTATAAGACCCTAAAATTGAAAAGCATTTCAAATGAACTCTGAAAAGGTTGAAAGTTGGCATGGTATCATCATTTCATCCACATAGCATGTGCAAGAAAGTTGAGAGGGTTACGGCAAAAACTGCATGCACTTCGTGTACAAAACTAACAATCTCTTTCAAATATCAGGATTTCATACGGAAACTCGTCTGTTACAAAGGGATTTCATTTTTTAAACTTATTTGAACTCCTGACTTTTTGTGTGTTCAAAATGCACCATTCAAAGCCACATCATCATTTTTCAATCCTTTCTGACTTCATTTGTTATTTTTCATGCATTTACTAATTATTTTGAGCTATAAGACCCGAAAATTGAAAAACATTTCAAATGAACTCTGAAAAGGTTGAAAGTTGGCATGGTATCATCATTTCATCCACATAGCATGTGCAAGAAAGTTGAGAGGGTTACGGCAAAAACTGGATGCACTTCGTGTACAAAACGGATAATCTCTTTCAAAGTATCAGGATTTCATACGGAAACTCGTCTGTTACAAAGGGATTTCATTTTTTAAAACTTATTTGAACTCCTGACTTTTTGTGTGTTCAAAATGCACCATTCAAAGCCACATCATCATTTTTCAATCATTTCTGACTTCATTTGTTATTTTTCATGCATTTACTAATTATTTTGAGCTATAAGACCCTAAAATTGAAGAGCATTTCAAATGAACTCTGAAAAGGTTGAAAGTTGGCATGGTATCATCATTTCATCCACATAGCATGTGCAAGAAATTTGAGAGGGTTACGGCAAAAACTGGATGCACTTCGTGTACAAAACGGACAATCTCTTTCAAAGTATCAGGATTTCATACGGAAACTCGTCTGTTACAAAGGGATTTCATTTTTTAAAACTTATTTGAACTCCTGACTTTTTGTGTGTTCAAAACGCACCATTCAAACCCACATCATCATTTTTCAATCCTTTCTGACTATATTTGTTATTTTTCATGCATTTACTAATTATTTTGAGCTATAAGACCCTAAAATTGAAAAGCATTTCAACTGAACTCTGAAAAGGTTGAAAGTTGGCATGGTATCATCATTTCATCCACATAGCATGTGCAAGAAAGTTGAGAGTTACGGCAAAAACTGGACGCACTTCGTGTACAAAAGGACAATCTCTTCCAAAGTATCAGGATTTCATACGGAAACTCGTCTGTTACAAAGGGATTTCATTTTTGAAACATATTTGAACTCCTGACTTTTTGTGTGTTCAAAATGCACCATTCAAAGCCACATCATCATTTTTCAATCATTTCTGACTTCATTCGTTATTTTTCATGCATTTACTAATTATTTTGAGCTATAAGACCCTAAAATTGAAGAGCATTTCAAATGAATTCTGAAAAGGTTGAAAGTTGGGATGGTATCATCATTTCATCCACATAGCATGTGCAAGAATGTTGAGAGGGTTACGGCAAAAACTGGATGCACTTCGTGTACAAAACGGATAATCTCTTTCAAAGTATGAGGATTTCATACGGAAACTCGTCTGTTACAAAGGGATTTCATTTTTTAAAACTTATTTGGACTCCTGACTTTTTGTGTGTTCAGAATGCACCATTCAAAGCCACATCATCATTTTACAATCCTTTCTGACTTCATTTGTTATTTTTCATGCATTTACTAATTATTTTTAGCTATAAGACCCTAAAATTGAAAAGCATTTCAAATGAACTCTGAAAAGGTTGAAAGTTGGCATGGTATCATCATTTCATCCACATAGCATGTGCAACAAATTTGAGAGGGTTACGGCAAAAACTGGATGCACTTCGTGTACAAAACGGACAATCTCTTTCAAAGTATCAGGATTTCATACGGAAACTCGTCTGTTTCAAAGGGATTTCATTTTTTAAAATTTATTTGAACTCCTGACTTTTTGTGTGTTCAAAATGCACCATTCAAAGCCACATCATCATTTTTCAATCCTTTCTGACTTCATTTGTTATTTTTCATGCATTTACTAATTATTTTGAGCTATAAGACCCTAAAATTGAAAAGCATTTCAACTGAACTCGGAAAAGTTTGAAAGTTGGCATGGTATCATCATTTCATCCACATAGCATGTGCAAGAAAGTTGAGAGGGTTACGGCAAAAACTGGACGCACGTCGTGTACAAAACGGACAATCTCTTCCAAAGTATCAGGATTTCATACGGAAACTCGTCCGTTACAAAGGGATTTCATTTTTTGAAACTTATTTGAACTCCTGACTTTTTGTGTGTTCAAAATGCACCATTCAAAGCCACATCATCATTTTTCAATCATTTCTGACTTCATTTGTTATTTTTCATGCATTTACTAATTATTTTGAGCTATAAGACCCTAAAATTGAAGAGCATTTCAAATGAACTCTGAAAAGGTTGAAAGTTGGCATGGTATCATCATTTCATCCACATAGCATGTGCAAGAAAGTTGAGAGGGTTACGGCAAAAACTGCATGCACTTCGTGTACAAAACTAACAATCTCTTTCAAATATCAGGATTTCATTTTTTTAAACTTATTTGAACTCCTGACTTTTTGTGTGTTCAAAATGCATCATTCAAAGCCACATCATCATTTTTCAATCCTTTCTGACTTCATTTGTTATTTTTCATGCATTTACTAATTATTTTGAGCTATAAGACCCCAAAATTGAAAAGCATTTCAAATGAACTCTGAAAAGGTTGAAAGTTGGCATAGTATCATCATTTCATCCACATAGCATGTGCAAGAAATTTGAGAGGGTTACGGCAAAAACTGGATGCACTTCGTGTACAAAACGGACAATCTCTTTCAAAGTATCAGGATTTCATACGGAAACTCGTCTGTTACAAAGGGATTTCATTTTTTTAAACTTAATTGAACTCCTGACATTTTGTGTGTTCAAAATGCACCATTCAAAGCCACATCATCATTTTTCAATAATTTCTGACTTCATTTGTTATTTTTCATGCATTTACTAACTATTTTGAGCTATAAGACCCTAGAATTGAAAAGCATTTCAAACGAACTCTGAAATGGTTGAAAGTTGGCATGGTATCATCATTTCATCCACATAGCATGTGCAAGAAAGTTGAGAGGGTTACGGCAAAAACTGCATGCACTTCGTGTACAAAACGAACAATCTCTTTCAAATATCAGGATTTCATACGGAAACTCGTCTGTTACAAAGGGATTTCATTTTTTTTAAACTTATTTGGACTCCTGACTTTTTGTGTGTTCAAAATGCACCATTCAAAGCCACATCATCATTTTACAATCCTTTCTGACTTCATTTGTTATTTTTCATGCATTTACTAATTATTTTGAGCTATAAGACCCTAAAATTGAAAAGCATTTCAAATGAACTCTGAAAAGGTTGAAAGTTGGCATGGTATCATCATTTCATCCACATAGCATGTGCAAGAAAGTTGAGAGGGTTACGGCAAAAACTGCATGCACTTCGTGTACAAAACTAACAATCTCTTTCAAATATCAGGATTTCATACGGAAACTCGTCTGTTACAAAGGGATTTCATTTTTTAAAACTTATTTGAACTCCTGACTTTTTGTGTGTTCAAAATACACCATTCAAAGCCACATCATCATTTTTCAATCCTTTCTGACTTCATTTGTTATTTTTCATGCATTTACTAATTATATTGAGCTATAAGACCCCAAAATTGAGAAACATTTCAAATGAACTCTGAAAAGGTTGAAAGTTGGCATGGTATCATCATTTCATCCACATAGCATGTGCAAGAAAGTTGAGAGGGTTACGGCAAAAACTGGATGCACTTCGTGTACAAAACGGATAATCTCTTTCAAAGTATCAGGATTTCATACGGAAACTCGTCTGTTACAATGGGATTTCATTTTTTAAAACTTATTTGGACTCCTGACTTTTTTTGTGTTCAGAATGCACCATTCAAAGCCACATCATCATTTTACAATCCTTTCTGACTTAATTTGTTATTTTTCATGCATTTACTAATTATTTTTAGCTATAAGACCCTAAAATTGAAAAGCATTTCAAATGAACTCTGAAAAGGTTGAAAGTTGGCATGGTATCATCATTTCATCCACATAGCATGTGCAAGAAATTTGAGAGGGTTACGGCAAAAACTGGATGCACTTCGTGTACAAAACGGACAATCTCTTTCAAAGTATCAGGATTTCATACGGAAACTCGTCTGTTACAAAGGGATTTCATTTTTTAAAACTTATTTGAACTCCTGACTTTTTGCGTGTTCAAAATGCACCACTCAAAGCCATATCATCATTTTTCAATCCTTTCTGACTTCATTTGTTATTTTTCATGCATTTACTAATTATTTTGAGCTATAAGACCCTAAAATTGAAAAGCATTTCAACTGAACTCTGAAAAGGTTGAAAGTTGGCATGGTATCATCATTTCATCCACATAGCATGTGGAAGAAAGTTGAGAGGGTTACGGCAAAAACTGGACGCACGTCGTGTACAAAACGGACAATCTCTTCCAAAGTATCAGGATTTCATACGGAAACTCGTCTGTTACAAAGGGATTTCATTTTTTGAAACATATTTGAACTCCTGACTTTTTGTGTGTTCAAAATGCACCATTCAAAGCCACATCATCATTTTTCAATCATTTCTGACTTCATTTGTTATTTTTCATGCATTTACTAATTATTTTGAGCTATAAGACCCTAAAATTGAAGAGCATTTCAAATGAACTCTGAAAAGGTTGAAAGTTGGCATGGTATCATCATTTCATCCACATAGCATGTGCAAGAAATTTGAGAGGGTTACGGCAAAAACTGGATGCACTTCGTGTACAAAACGGACAATCTCTTTCAAAGTATCAGGATTTCATACGGAAACTCGTCTGTTACAAAGGGATTTCATATTTTAAAACTTATTTGAACTCCTGACTTTTTGCGTGTTCAAAATGCACCATTCAAAGCCATATCATCATTTTTCAATCCTTTCTGACTTCATTTGTTATTTTTCATGCATTTACTAATTATTTTGAGCTATGAGACCCTAAAATTGAAAAGCATTTCAACTGAACTCTGAAAAGGTTGAAAGTTGGCATGGTATCATCATTTCATCCACATAGCATGTGCAAGAAAGTTGAGAGGGTTACGGCAAAAACTGGACGCACGTCGTGTACAAAACGGACAATATCTTCCAAAGTATCAGGATTTCATACAGAAACTCGTTTGTTACAAAGGGATTTCATTTTTTGAAACATATTTGAACTCCTGACTTTTTGTGTGTTCAAAATGCACCATTCAAAGCCACATCATCATTTTTCAATCATTTCTGACTTCATTTGTTATTTTTCATGCATTTACTAATTATTTTGAGTTATAAGACCCTAAAATTGAAGAGCATTTCAAATGAACTCTGAAAAGGTTGAAAGTTGGCATGGTATCATCATTTCATCCACATAGCATGTGCAAGAAAGTTGAGAGGGTTACGGCAAAAACTGCATGCACTTCGTGTACAAAACTAACAATCTCTTTCAAATATCAGGATTTCATACGGAAACTCGTCTGTTACAAAGGGATTTCATTTTTTTAAACTTATTTGGACTCCTGACTTTTTGTGTGTTCAAAATGCACCATTCAAAGCCACATCATCATTTACAATCCTTTCTGACTTCATTTGTTATTTTTCATGCATTTACTAATTATTTTGAGCTATAAGACCCTAAAATTGAAAAGCATTTCAAATGAACTCTGAAAAGGTTGAAAGTTGGCATGGTATTATCATTTCATCCACATAGCATGTGCAAGAAAGTTGAGAGGGTTACGGCAAAAACTGCATGCACTTCGTGTACAAAACTAACAATCTCTTTCAAATATCAGGATTTCATACGGAAACTCGTCTGTTACAAAGGGATTTCATTTTTTAAAACTTATTTGAACTCCTGACTTTTTGTGTGTTCAAAATGCACCATTCAAAGCCACATCATCATTTTTCAATCCTTTCTGACTTCATTTGTTATTTTTCATGCATTTACTAATTATATGGAGCTATAAGACCCCAAAATTGAAAAACATTTCAAATGAACTCTGAAAAGGTTGAAAGTTGGCATGGTATCATCATTTCATCCACATAGCATGTGCAAGAAAGTTGAGAGGGTTACAGCAAAAACTGGATGCACTTCGTGTACAAAACGGATAATCTCTTTCAAAGTATGAGGATTTCATACGGAAACTCGTCTGTTACAAAGGGATTTCATTTTTTAAAACTTATTTGAACTCCTGACTTTTTGTGTGTTCAGAATGCACCATTCAAATCCACATCATCATTTTTCAATCATTTCTGACTTCATTTGTTATTTTTCATGCATTTACTAATTATTTTGAGCTATAAGACCCTAAAATTGAAGAGCATTTGAAATGAACTCTGAAAAGGTTGAAAGTTGGCATGGTATCATCATTTCATCCACATAGCATGTGCAAGAAATTTGAGAGGGTTACGGCAAAAACTGCATGCACTTCGTGTACAAAACTAACAATCTCTTTCAAATATCAGGATTTCATACGGAAACTCGTCTGTTACAAAGGGATTTCATTTTTTTAAACTTATTTGGACTCCTGACTTTTTGTGTGTTCAAAATGCACCATTCAAAGCCACATCATCATTTTACAATCCTTTCTGACTTCATTTGTTATTTTTCATGCATTTACTAATTATTTTGAGCTATAAGACCCTAAAATTGAAAAGCATTTCAAATGAACTCTGAAAAGGTTGAAAGTTGGCATGGTATCATCATTTCATCCACATAGCATGTGCAAGAAAGTTGAGAGGGTTACGGCAAAAACTGCATGCACTTCGTGTACAAAACGGACAATCTCTTTCAAATATCAGGATTTCATACGGAAACTCGTCTGTTACAAAGGGATTTCATTTTTTTAAACTTATTTGAACTCCTGACTTTTTGTGTGTTCAAAATGCACCATTCAAAGCCACATCATCATTTTTCAATCCTTTCAGACTTCATTTGTTATTTTTCATGCATTTACTAATTATATTGAGCTATAAGACCCCAAAATTGAAAAACATTTCAAATGAACTCTGAAAAGGTTGAAAGTTGGCATGGTATCATCATTTCATCCACATAGCATGTGCAAGAAAGTTGAGAGGGTTACGGCAAAAACTGGATGCACTTCGTGTACAAAACGGATAATCTCTTTCAAAGTATCAGGATTTCATACGGAAACTCGTCTGTTACAAAGGGATTTCATTTTTTAAAACTTATTTAGACTCCTGACTTTTTTTGTGTTCAGAATGCACCATTCAAAGCCACATCATCATTTTTCAATCCTTTCTGACTTCATTTGTTATTTTTCATGCATTTACTAATTATTTTTAGCTATAAGACCCTAAAATTGAAAAGCATTTCAAATGAACTCTGAAAAGGTTGAAAGTTGGCATGGTATCATCATTTCATCCACATAGCATGTGCAAGAAATTTGAGAGGGTTACGGCAAAAACTGGATGCACTTCGTGTACAAAACGGACAATCTCTTTCAAAGTATCAGGATTTCATACGGAAACTCGTCTGTTACAAAGGGATTTCATTTTTTAAAACTTATTTGAACTCCTGACTTTTTGTGTGTTCAAAATGCACCATTCAAAGCCACATCATCATTTTTCAATCCTTTTGTTATTTTTCATGCATTTACTAATAATTTTGAGCTATAAGACCCTAAAATTGAAAAGCATTTCAAATGAACTCTGAAAAGGTTGAAAGTTGGCATGGTATCATCATTTCATCCACATAGCATGTGCAAGAAAGTTGAGAGGGTTACGGCAAAAACTGGACGCACTTCGTGTACAAAACGGACAATCTCTTTCAAATATCAGGATTTCATACGGAAACTCGTCTGTTACAAAGGGATTTCATTTTTTAAAACTTATTTGAACTCCTGACTTTTTGTGTGTTCTAAATGCACCATTCAAAGCCACATCATCATTTTTCAATCATTTCTTACTTCATTTGTTATTTTTCATGCATTTACTAATTATTTTGAGCTATAAGACCCTAAAATTGAAGAGCATTTCAAATGAACTCTGAAAAGGTTGAAAGTTGGCATGGTATCATCATTTCATCCACATAGCATGTGCAAGAAAGTTGAGAGGGTTACGGCAAAAACTGCAAGCACTTCGTGTACAAAACTAACAATCTCTTTCAAATATCAGGATTTCATACGGAAACTCGTCTGTTACAAAGGGATTTCATTTTTTAAAACTTATTTGAACTCCTGACTTTTTGTGTGTTCAAAATGCACCATTCAAAGCCACATCATCATTTTTCAATCCTTTCTGACTTCATTTGTTATTTTTCATGCATTTACTAATTATTTTGAGCTATAAGACCCTAAAATTGAAAAGCATTTCAAATGAACTCTGAAAAGGTTGAAAGTTCGCATGGTATCATCATTTCATCCACATAGCATGTGCAAGAAAGTTGAGAGGGTTACGGCAAAAACTGGACGCACTTCGTGTACAAAACGGACAATCTCTTCCAAAGTATCAGGATTTCATACGGAAACTCGTCTGTTACAAAGGGATTTCATTTTTTGAAACATATTTGAACTCCTGACTTTTTGTGTGTTCAAAATGCACCATTCAAAGCCACATCATCATTTTTCAATCCTTTCTGACTTCATTTGTTATTTTTCATGCATTTACTAATTATTTTGAGCTATAAGACCCTAAAATTGAAGAGCATTTCAAATGAACTCTGAAGAGCTTGAAAGTTGGCATGGTATCATCATTTCATCCACATAGCATGTGCAAGAAAGTTGAGAGGGTTACGGCAAAAACTGCATGCACTTCGTGTACAAAACTAACAATCTCTTTCAAATATCAGGATTCATACGGAAACTCGTCTGTTACAAAGGGATTTCATTTTTTAAAACTTATTTGAACTCCTGACTTTTTGTGTGTTCAAAATGCACCATTCAAAGCCACATCATCATTTTTCAATCCTTTCTGACTTCATTTGTTATTTTTCATGCATTTACTAATTATTTTGAGTTATAAGACCCCAAAATTGAAAAACATTTCAAATGAACTCTGAAAAGGTTGAAAGTTGGCATGGTATCATCATTTCATGCACATAGCATGTGCAAGAAAGTTGAGAGGGTTAGGGCAAAGACTGCATGCACTTCGTGTACAAAACTAACAATCTCTTTCAAATATCAGGATTTCATACGGAAACTCGTCTGTTACAAAGGGATTTCATTTTTTAAAACTTATTTGGACTCCTGACTTTTTGTGTGTTCAAAATGCACCATTCAAAGCCACATCATCATTTTTCAATCCTTTCTGACTTCCTTTGTTATTTTTCATGCATTTACTAATTATTTTGAGCTATAAGACCCTAAAATTGAAAAGCATTTCAACTGAACTCTGAAAAGGTTGAAAGTTGGCATGGTATCATCATTTCATACACATAGCATGTGCAAGAAAGTTGAGAGGGTTACGGCAAAAACTGGACGCACTTCGTGTACAAAACGGACAATCTCTTCCAAAGTATCAGGATTTCATACGGAAACTCGTCTGTTACAAAGGGATTTGATTTTCTGAAACATATTTGAACTCCTGACTTTGTGTGTGTTCAAAATGCACCATTCAAAGCCACATCATCATTTTTCAATCATTTCTGACTTCATTTGTTATTTTTCATGCATTTACTAATTATTTTGAGCTATAAGACCCTAAAATTGAAGAGCATTTCAAATGAACTCTGAAGAGGTTGAAAGTTGGCATGGTATCATCATTTCATCCACATAGCATGTGAAAGAAAGTTGAGAGGGTTACGGCAAAAACTGCATGCACTTCGTGTAGAAAACTAACAATCTCTTTCAAATATCAGGATTCATACGGAAACTCGTCTGTTACAAAGGGATTTCATTTTTTAAAACTTATTTGAACTCCTGACTTTTTGTGTGTTCAAAATGCACCATTCAAAGCCACATCATCATTTTTCAATCCTTTCTGACTTCATTTGTTATTTTTCATGCATTTACTAATTATTTTGAGCTATAAGACCCCAAAATTGAAAAACATTTCAAATGAACTCTGAAAAGGTTGAAAGTTGGCATGGTATCATCATTTCATCCACATAGCATGTGCAAGAAAGTTGAGAGGGTTACGGCAAAGACTGCATGCACTTCCTGTACAAAACTAACAATCACTTTCAAATATCATGATTTCATACGGAAACTCGTCTGTTACAAAGGGATTTCATTTTTTAAAACTTATTTGAACTCCTGACTTTTTGTGTGTTCAAAATGCACCATTCAGAGCCACATCATCATTTTTCAATCCTTTCTGACTTCATTTGTTATTTTTCATGCATTTACTAATTATTTTGAGCTATAAGACGCTAAAATTGAAAAGCATTTCAACTGAACTCTGAAAAGGTTGAAAGTTGGCATGGTATCATCATTTCATCCACATAGCATGTGCAAGAAAGTTGAGAGGGTTACGGCAAAAGCTGGACGCACTTCGTATACAAAACGGACAATCTCTTCCAAAGTATCAGGATTTCATACGGAAACTCGTGTGTTACAAAGGGATTTCATTTTTTGAAACATATTTGAACTCCTGACTTTGTGTGTGTTCAAAATGCACAATTCAAAGCCACATGATCATTTTTCAATCATTTCTGACTTCATTTGTTATTTTTCATGCATTTACTAATTATTTTGAGCTATAAGACCCTAAAATTGAAAAGCATTTCAACTGAACTCTGAAAAGGTTGAAAGTTGGCATGGTATCATCATTTCATCCACATAGCATGTGCAAGAAAGTTGAGAGGGTTACGGCAAAAACTGCATGCACTTCGTGTACAAAACGGACAATCTCTTTCAAGTATCAGGAT
This sequence comes from Aegilops tauschii subsp. strangulata, assembly GCF_002575655.3. Lineage (NCBI taxonomy): Eukaryota > Viridiplantae > Streptophyta > Magnoliopsida > Poales > Poaceae > Aegilops > Aegilops tauschii. Next base: position 632,881,441 of record NC_053041.3, on the reverse strand, counting down.
TTCATACGGAAACTCGTCTGTTACAAAGGGATTTCATTTTTTTAAACTTATTTGGACTCCTGACTTTTTGTGTGTTCAAAATGCACCATTCAAAGCCACATCATCATTTTTCAATCATTTCTGACTTCATTTGTTATTTTTCATGCATTTACTAATTATTTTGAGCTATAAGACCCTAAAATTGAAGAGCATTTCAAATGAACTCTGAAGAGGTTGAGAGTTGGCATGGTATCATCATTTCATCCACATAGCATGTGCAAGAAAGTTGAGAGGGTTACGGCAAAAACTGCATGCACTTCGTGTACAAAACTAACAATCTCTTTCAAATATCAGGATTTCATACGGAAACTCGTCTGTTACAAAGGGATTTCATTTTTTTAAACTTATTTGAACTCCTGACTTTTTGTGTGTTCAAAATGCACCATTCAAAGCCACATCATCATTTTTCAATCCTTTCTGACTTCATTTGTTATTTTTCATGCATTTACTAATTATTTTGAGTTATAAGACCCCAAAATTGAAAAACATTTCAAATGAACTCTGAAAAGGTTGAAAGTTGGCATGGTATCATCATTTCATGCACATAGCATGTGCAAGAATGTTGAGAGGGTTACGGCAAAGACTGCATGCACTTCATGTACAAAACTAACAATCTCTTTCAAATATCAGGATTTCATACGGAAACTCGTCTGTTACAAAGGGATTTCATTTTTTAAAACTTATTTGAACTCCTGACTTTTTGTGTGTTCAAAATGCACCATTCAAAGCCACATCATCATTTTTCAATCCTTTCTGACTTCATTTGTTATTTTTCATGCATTTACTAATTATTTTGAGCTATAAGACCCTAAAATTGAAAAGCATTTCAACTGAACTCTGAAAAGGTTGAAAGTTGGCATGGTATCATCATTTCATCCACATAGCATGTGCAAGAAAGTTGAGAGGGTTACGGCAAAAACTGGACGCACTTCGTGTACAAAACGGACAATCTCTTCCAAAGTATCAGGATTTCATACGGAAACTCGTCTGTTACAAAGGGATTTCATTTTTTGAAACATATTTGAACTCCTGACTTTTTGTGTGTTCAAAATGCACCATTCAAAGCCACATCATCATTTTTAATCCTTTCTGACTTCATTTGTTATTTTTCATGCATTTACTAATTATTTTGAGCTATAAGACCCTAAAATTGAAGAGCATTTCAAATGAACTCTGAAGAGGTTGGAAGTTGGCATGGTATCATCATTTCATCCACATAGCATGTGCAAGAAAGTTGAGAGGGTTACGGCAAAAACTGCATGCACTTCGTGTACAAAACTAACAATCTCTTTCAAATATCAGGATTCATACGGAAACTCGTCTGTTACAAAGGGATTTCATTTTTTAAAACTTATTTGAACTCCTGACTTTTTGTGTGTTCACAATGCACCATTCAAAGCCACATCATCATTTTTCAATCCTTTCTGACTTCATTTGTTATTTTTCATGCATTTACCAATTATTTTGAGCTATAAGACCCCAAAATTGAAAAACATATCAAATGAACTCTGAAAATGTTGAAAGTTGGCATGGTATCATCATTTCATCCACATAGCATGTGCAAGAAAGTTGAGAGGGTTACGGCAAAGACTGCATGCACTTCGTGTACAAAACGGACAATCTCTTTCAAATATCAGGATTTCATACGGAAACTCGTCTGTTACAAAGGGATTTCATTTTTTAAACTTATTTGAACTCCTGACTTTGTGTGTGTTCACAATGCACCATTCAAAGCCACATCATCATTTTTCAATCCTTTCTGACTTCATTTGTTATTTTTCATGCATTTACCAATTATTTTGAGCTATAAGACCCCAAAATTGAAAAACATATCAAATGAACTCTGAAAATGTTGAAAGTTGGCATGGTATCATCATTTCATCCACATAGCATGTGCAAGAAAGTTGAGAGGGTTACGGCAAAGACTGCATGCACTTCGTGTACAAAACGGACAATCTCTTTCAAATATCAGGATTTCATACGGAAACTCGTCTGTTAAAAAGGGATTTCATTTTTTAAAACTTATTTGAACTCCTGACTTTTTGTGTGTTCAAAATGCACCATTCAAAGCCACATCATCATTTTTCAATCATTTCTGACTTCATTTGTTATTTTTCATGCATTTACTAATTATTTTGAGCTATAAGACCCTAAAATTGAAGAGCATTTCAAATGAACTCTGAAAAGGTTGAAAGTTGGCATGGTATCATCATTTCATCCACATAGCATGTGCAAGAAAGTTGAGAGGGTTACGGCAAAAACTGCATGCACTTCGTGTACAAAACTAACAATCTCTTTCAAATATCAGGATTTCATATGGAAACTCGTCTGTTAAAAAGGGATTTCATTTTTTAAAACTTATTTGAACTCCTGACTTTTTGTGTGTTCAAAATGCACCATTCAAAGCCACATCATCATTTTTCAATCCTTTCTGACTTCATTTGTTATTTTTCATGCATTTACTAATTATTTTGAGCTATAAGACCCTAAAATTGAAGAGCATTTCAAATGAACTCTGAAAAGGTTGAAAGTTGGCATGGTATCATCATTTCATCCACATAGCATGTGCAAGAAAGTTGAGAGGGTTACGGCAAAAACTGCATGCACTTCGTGTACAAAACTAACAATCTCTTTCAAATATAAGGATTTCATACGGAAACTCGTCTGTTACAAAGGGATTTCATTTTTTAAAACTTATTTGAACTCCTGACTTTTTGTGTGTTCAAAATGCACCATTCAAAGCCACATCATCATTTTTCAATCCTTTCTGACTTCATTTGTTATTTTTCATGCATTTACTAATTATTTTGAGCTATAAGACCCTAAAATTGAAAAGCATTTCAACTGAACTCAGAAAAGGTTGAAAGTTGGCATGGTATCATCATTTCATCCACATAGCATGTGCAAGAAAGTTGAGAGGGTTACGGCAAAAACTGGACGCACTTCGTGTACAAAACGGACAATCTCTTCCAAAGTATCAGGATTTCATACGGAAACTCGTCTGTTACAAAGGGATTTCATTTTTTGAAACATATTTGAACTCCTGACTTTTTGTGTGTTCAAAATGCACCATTCAAAGCCACATCATCATTTTTAATCCTTTCTGACTTCATTTGTTATTTTTCATGCATTTACTAATTATTTTGAGCTATAAGACCCTAAAATTGAAGAGCATTTCAAATGAACTCTGAAGAGGTTGGAAGTTGGCATGGTATCATCATTTCATCCACATAGCATGTGCAAGAAAGTTGAGAGGGTTACGGCAAAAACTGCATGCACTTCGTGTACAAAACTAACAATCTCTTTCAAATATCAGGATTCATACGGAAACTCGTCTGTTACAAAGGGATTTCATTTTTTAAAACTTATTTGAACTCCTGACTTTTTGTGTGTTCACAATGCACCATTCAAAGCCACATCATCATTTTTCAATCCTTTCTGACTTCATTTGTTATTTTTCATGCATTTACCAATTATTTTGAGCTATAAGACCCCAAAATTGAAAAACATATCATATGAACTCTGAAAATGTTGAAAGTTGGCATGGTATCATCATTTCATCCACATAGCATGTGCAAGAAAGTTGAGAGGGTTACGGCAAAGACTGCATGCACTTCGTGTACAAAACGGACAATCTCTTTCAAATATCAGGATTTCATACGGAAACTCGTCTGTTACAAAGGGATTTCATTTTTTAAAACTTATTTGAACTCCTGACTTTTTCTGTGTTCACAATGCACCATTCAAAGCCACATCATCATTTTTCAATCCTTTCTGACTTCATTTGTTATTTTTCATGCATTTACCAATTATTTTGAGCTATAAGACCCCAAAATTGAAAAACATATCAAATGAACTCTGAAAATGTTGAAAGTTGGCATGGTATCATCATTTCATCCACATAGCATGTGCAAGAAAGTTGAGAGGGTTACGGCAAAAACTGGACGCACTTCGTGTACAAAACGGACAATCTCTTTCAAATATCAGGATTTCATACGGAAACTCGTCTGTTAAAAAGGGATTTCATTTTTTAAAACTTATTTGAACTCCTGACTTTTTGTGTGTTCAAAATGCACCATTCAAAGCCACATCATCATTTTTCAATCCTTTCTGACTTCATTTGTTATTTTTCATGCATTTACTAATTATTTTGAGCTATAAGACCCTAAAATTGAAGAGCATTTCAAATGAACTCTGAAAAGGTTGAAAGTTGGCATGGTATCATCATTTCATCCACATAGCATGTGCAAGAAAGTTGAGAGGGTTACGGCAAAAACTGCATGCACTTCGTGTACAAAACTAACAATCTCTTTCAAATATCAGGATTTCATACGGAAACTCGTCTGTTACAAAGGGATTTCATTTTTTAAAACTTATTTGAACTCCTGACTTTTTGTGTGTTCAAAATGCACCATTCAAAGCCACATCATCATTTTTCAATCATTTCTGACTTCATTTGTTATTTTTCATGCATTTACTAATTATTTTGAGCTATAAGACCCTAAAATTGAAGAGCATTTCAAATGAACTCTGAAAAGGTTGAAAGTTGGCATGGTATCATCATTTCATCCACATAGCATGTGCAAGAAAGTTGAGAGGGTTACGGCAAAAACTGCATGCACTTCGTGTACAAAACTAACAATCTCTTTCAAATATCAGGATTTCATACGGAAACTCGTCTGTTACAAAGGGATTTCATTTTTTAAAACTTATTTGAACTCCTGACTTTTTGTGTGTTCAAAATGCACCATTCAAAGCCACATCATCATTTTTCAATCCTTTCTGACTTCATTTGTTATTTTTCATGCATTTACTAATTATTTTGAGCTATAAGACCCTAAAATTGAAAAGCATTTCAACTGAACTCAGAAAAGGTTGAAAGTTGGCATGGTATCATCATTTCATCCACATAGCATGTGCAAGAAAGTTGAGAGGGTTACGGCAAAAACTGGACGCACTTCGTGTACAAAACGGACAATCTCTTCCAAAGTATCAGGATTTCATACGGAAACTCGTCTGTTACAAAGGGATTTCATTTTTTGAAACATATTTGAACTCCTGACTTTTTGTGTGTTCAAAATGCACCATTCAAAGCCACATCATCATTTTTAATCCTTTCTGACTTCATTTGTTATTTTTCATGCATTTACTAATTATTTTGAGCTATAAGACCCTAAAATTGAAGAGCATTTCAAATGAACTCTGAAGAGGTTGGAAGTTGGCATGGTATCATCATTTCATCCACATAGCATGTGCAAGAAAGTTGAGAGGGTTACGGCAAAAACTGCATGCACTTCGTGTACAAAACTAACAATCTCTTTCAAATATCAGGATTCATACGGAAACTCGTCTGTTACAAAGGGATTTCATTTTTTAAAACTTATTTGAACTCCTGACTTTTTGTGTGTTCACAATGCACCATTCAAAGCCACATCATCATTTTTCAATCCTTTCTGACTTCATTTGTTATTTTTCATGCATTTACCAATTATTTTGAGCTATAAGACCCCAAAATTGAAAAACATATCATATGAACTCTGAAAATGTTGAAAGTTGGCATGGTATCATCATTTCATCCACATAGCATGTGCAAGAAAGTTGAGAGGGTTACGGCAAAGACTGCATGCACTTCGTGTACAAAACGGACAATCTCTTTCAAATATCAGGATTTCATACGGAAACTCGTCTGTTACAAAGGGATTTCATTTTTTAAAACTTATTTGAACTCCTGACTTTTTGTGTGTTCACAATGCACCATTCAAAGCCACATCATCATTTTTCAATCCTTTCTGACTTCATTTGTTATTTTTCATGCATTTACCAATTATTTTGAGCTATAAGACCCCAAAATTGAAAAACATATCAAATGAACTCTGAAAATGTTGAAAGTTGGCATGGTATCATCATTTCATCCACATAGCATGTGCAAGAAAGTTGAGAGGGTTACGGCAAAGACTGCATGCACTTCGTGTACAAAACGGACAATCTCTTTCAAATATCAGGATTTCATACGGAAACTCGTCTGTTAAAAAGGGATTTCATTTTTTAAAACTTATTTGAACTCCTGACTTTTTGTGTGTTCAAAATGCACCATTCAAAGCCACATCATCATTTTACAATCCTTTCTGACTTCATTTGTTATTTTTCATGCATTTACTAATTATTTTGAGCTATAAGACCCTAAAATTGAAGAGCATTTCAAATGAACTCTGAAAAGGTTGAAAGTTGGCATGGTATCATCATTTCATCCACATAGCATGTGCAAGAAAGTTGAGAGGGTTACGGCAAAAACTGCATGCACTTCGTGTACAAAACTAACAATCTCTTTCAAATATCAGGATTTCATACGGAAACTCGTCTGTTACAAAGGGATTTCATTTTTTAAAACTTATTTGAACTCCTGACTTTTTGTGTGTTCAAAATGCACCATTCAAAGCCACATCATCATTTTTCAATCATTTCTGACTTCATTTATTATTTTTCATGCATTTACTAATTATTTTGAGCTATAAGACCCTAAAATTGAAGAGCATTTCAAATGAACTCTGAAAAGGTTGAAAGTTGGCATGGTATCATCATTTCATCCACATAGCATGTGCAAGAAAGTTGAGAGGGTTACGGCAAAAACTGCATGCACTTCGTGTACAAAACTAACAATCTCTTTCAAATATCAGGATTTCATACGGAAACTCGTCTGTTACAAAGGGATTTCATTTTTTAAAACATATTTGAACTCCTGACTTTTTGTGTGTTCCAAATGCACCATTCAAAGCCACATCATCATTTTTCAATCCTTTCTGACTTCATTTGTTATTTTTCATGCATTTACTAATTATTTTGAGCTATAAGACCCTAAAATTGAAAAGCATTTCAACTGAACTCAGAAAAGGTTGAAAGTTGGCATGGTATCATCATTTCATCCACATAGCATGTGCAAGAAAGTTGAGAGGGTTACGGCAAAAACTGGACGCACTTCGTGTACAAAACGGACAATCTCTTCCAAAGTATCAGGATTTCATACGGAAACTCGTCTGTTACAAAGGGATTTCATTTTTTGAAACATATTTGAACTCCTGACTTTTTGTGTGTTCAAAATGCACCATTCAAAGCCACATCATCATTTTTAATCCTTTCTGACTTCATTTGTTATTTTTCATGCATTTACTAATTATTTTGAGCTATAAGACCCTAAAATTGAAGAGCATTTCAAATGAACTCTGAAGAGGTTGGAAGTTGGCATGGTATCATCATTTCATCCACATAGCATGTGCAAGAAAGTTGAGAGGGTTACGGCAAAAACTGCATGCACTTCGTGTACAAAACTAACAATCTCTTTCAAATATCAGGATTCATACGGAAACTCGTCTGTTACAAAGGGATTTCATTTTTTAAAACTTATTTGAACTCCTGACTTTTTGTGTGTTCACAATGCACCATTCAAAGCCACATCATCATTTTTCAATCCTTTCTGACTTCATTTGTTATTTTTCATGCATTTACCAATTATTTTGAGCTATAAGACCCCAAAATTGAAAAACATATCATATGAACTCTGAAAATGTTGAAAGTTGGCATGGTATCATCATTTCATCCACATAGCATGTGCAAGAAAGTTGAGAGGGTTACGGCAAAGACTGCATGCACTTCGTGTACAAAACGGACAATCTCTTTCAAATATCAGGATTTCATACGGAAACTCGTCTGTTACAAAGGGATTTCATTTTTTAAAACTTATTTGAACTCCTGACTTTTTGTGTGTTCACAATGCACCATTCAAAGCCACATCATCATTTTTCAATCCTTTCTGACTTCATTTGTTATTTTTCATGCATTTACCAATTATTTTGAGCTATAAGACCCCAAAATTGAAAAACATATCAAATGAACTCTGAAAATGTTGAAAGTTGGCATGGTATCATCATTTCATCCACATAGCATGTGCAAGAAAGTTGAGAGGGTTACGGCAAAGACTGCATGCACTTCGTGTACAAAACGGACAATCTCTTTCAAATATCAGGATTTCATACGGAAACTCGTCTGTTAAAAAGGGATTTCATTTTTTAAAACTTATTTGAACTCCTGACTTTTTGTGTGTTCAAAATGCACCATTCAAAGCCACATCATCATTTTACAATCCTTTCTGACTTCATTTGTTATTTTTCATGCATTTACTAATTATTTTGAGCTATAAGACCCTAAAATTGAAGAGCATTTCAAATGAACTCTGAAAAGGTTGAAAGTTGGCATGGTATCATCATTTCATCCACATAGCATGTGCAAGAAAGTTGAGAGGGTTACGGCAAAAACTGCATGCACTTCGTGTACAAAACTAACAATCTCTTTCAAATATCAGGATTTCATACGGAAACTCGTCTCTTACAAAGGGATTTCATTTTTTAAAACTTATTTGAACTCCTGACTTTTTGTGTGTTCAAAATGCACCATTCAAAGCCACATCATCATTTTTCAATCATTTCTGACTTCATTTATTATTTTTCATGCATTTACTAATTATTTTGAGCTATAAGACCCTAAAATTGAAGAGCATTTCAAATGAACTCTGAAAAGGTTGAAAGTTGGCATGGTATCATCATTTCATCCACATAGCATGTGCAAGAAAGTTGAGAGGGTTACGGCAAAAACTGCATGCACTTCGTGTACAAAACTAACAATCTCTTTCAAATATCAGGATTTCATACGGAAACTCGTCTGTTACAAAGGGATTTCATTTTTTAAAACTTATTTGAACTCCTGACTTTTTGTGTGTTCCAAATGCACCATTCAAAGCCACATCATCATTTTTCAATCCTTTCTGACTTCATTTGTTATTTTTCATGCATTTACTAATTATTTTGAGCTATAAGACCCTAAAATTGAAAAGCATTTCAACTGAACTCAGAAAAGGTTGAAAGTTGGCATGGTATCATCATTTCATCCACATAGCATGTGCAAGAAAGTTGAGAGGGTTACGGCAAAAACTGGACGCACTTCGTGTACAAAACGGACAATCTCTTCCAAAGTATCAGGATTTCATACGGAAACTCGTCTGTTACAAAGGGATTTCATTTTTTGAAACATATTTGAACTCCTGACTTTTTGTGTGTTCAAAATGCACCATTCAAAGCCACATCATCATTTTTAATCCTTTCTGACTTCATTTGTTATTTTTCATGCATTTACTAATTATTTTGAGCTATAAGACCCTAAAATTGAAGAGCATTTCAAATGAACTCTGAAGAGGTTGGAAGTTGGCATGGTATCATCATTTCATCCACATAGCATGTGCAAGAAAGTTGAGAGGGTTACGGCAAAAACTGCATGCACTTCGTGTACAAAACTAACAATCTCTTTCAAATATCAGGATTCATACGGAAACTCGTCTGTTACAAAGGGATTTCATTTTTTAAAACTTATTTGAACTCCTGACTTTTTGTGTGTTCACAATGCACCATTCAAAGCCACATCATCATTTTTCAATCCTTTCTGACTTCATTTGTTATTTTTCATGCATTTACCAATTATTTTGAGCTATAAGACCCCAAAATTGAAAAACATATCATATGAACTCTGAAAATGTTGAAAGTTGGCATGGTATCATCATTTCATCCACATAGCATGTGCAAGAAAGTTGAGAGGGTTACGGCAAAGACTGCATGCACTTCGTGTACAAAACGGACAATCTCTTTCAAATATCAGGATTTCATACGGAAACTCGTCTGTTACAAAGGGATTTCATTTTTTAAAACTTATTTGAACTTCTGACTTTTTGTGTGTTCACAATGCACCATTCAAAGCCACATCATCATTTTTCAATCCTTTCTGACTTCATTTGTTATTTTTCATGCATTTACCAATTATTTTGAGCTATAAGACCCCAAAATTGAAAAACATATCAAATGAACTCTGAAAATGTTGAAAGTTGGCATGGTATCATCATTTCATCCACATAGCATGTGCAAGAAAGTTGAGAGGGTTACGGCAAAGACTGCATGCACTTCGTGTACAAAACGGACAATCTCTTTCAAATATCAGGATTTCATACGGAAACTCGTCTGTTAAAAAGGGATTTCATTTTTTAAAACTTATTTGAACTCCTGACTTTTTGTGTGTTCAAAATGCACCATTCAAAGCCACATCATCATTTTTCAATCCTTTCTGACTTCATTTGTTATTTTTCATGCATTTACTAATTATTTTGAGCTATAAGACCCTAAAATTGAAGAGCATTTCAAATGAACTCTGAAAAGGTTGAAAGTTGGCATGGTATCATCATTTCATCCACATAGCATGTGCAAGAAAGTTGAGAGGGTTACGGCAAAAACTGCATGCACTTCGTGTACAAAACTAACAATCTCTTTCAAATATCAGGATTTCATACGGAAACTCGTCTGTTACAAAGGGATTTCATTTTTTAAAACTTATTTGAACTCCTGACTTTTTGTGTGTTCAAAATGCACCATTCAAAGCCACATCATCATTTTTCAATCATTTCTGACTTCATTTGTTATTTTTCATGCATTTAGTAATTATTTTGAGCTATAAGACCCTAAAATTGAAGAGCATTTCAAATGAACTCTGAAAAGGTTGAAAGTTGGCATGGTATCATCATTTCATCCACATAGCATGTGCAAGAAAGTTGAGAGGGTTACGGCAAAAACTGCATGCACTTCGTGTACAAAACTAACAATCTCTTTCAAATATCAGGATTTCATACGGAAACTCGTCTGTTAAAAAGGGATTTCATTTTTTAAAACTTATTTGAACTCCTGACTTTTTGTGTGTTCAAAATGCACCATTCAAAGCCACATCATCATTTTTCAATCCTTTCTGACTTCATTTGTTATTTTTCATGCATTTACTAATTATTTTGAGCTATAAGACCCTAAAATTGAAGAGCATTTCAAATGAACTCTGAAAAGGTTGGAAGTTGGCATGGTATCATCATTTCATCCACATAGCATGTGCAAGAAACTTGAGAGGGTTACGGCAAAAACTGCATGCACTTCGTGTACAAAACTAACAATCTCTTTCAAATATCAGGATTTCATACGGAAACTCGTCTGTTACAAAGGGATTTCATTTTTTAAAACTTATTTGAACTCCTGACTTTTTGTGTGTTCCAAATGCACCATTCAAAGCCACATCATCATTTTTCAATCCTTTCTGACTTCATTTGTTATTTTTCATGCATTTACTAATTATTTTGAGCTATAAGACCCTAAAATTGAAAAGCATTTCAACTGAACTCAGAAAAGGTTGAAAGTTGGCATGGTATCATCATTTCATCCACATAGCATGTGCAAGAAAGTTGAGAGGGTTACGGCAAAAACTGGACGCACTTCGTGTACAAAACGGACAATCTCTTCCAAAGTATCAGGATTTCATACGGAAACTCGTCTGTTACAAAGGGATTTCATTTTTTGAAACATATTTGAACTCCTGACTTTTTGTGTGTTCAAAATGCACCATTCAAAGCCACATCATCATTTTTCAATCATTTCTGACTTCATTTCTTATTTTTCATGCATTTACTAATTATTTTGAGCTATAAGACCTTAAAATTGAAGAGCATTTCAAATGAACTCTGAAGAGGTTGAAAGTTGGCATGGTATCATCATTTCATCCACATAGCATGTGCAAGAAAGTTGAGAGGGTTACGGCAAAAACTGCATGCACTTCGTGTACAAAACTAACAATCTCTTTCAAATATCAGGATTCATACGGAAACTCGTCTGTTACAAAGGGATTTCATTTTTTAAAACTTATTTGAACTCCTGACTTTTTGTGTGTTCAAAATGCACCATTCAAAGCCACATCATCATTTTTCAATCCTTTCTGACTTCATTTGTTATTTTTCATGCATTTACTAATTATTTTGAGCTATAAGACCCCAAAATTGAAAAACATTTCAAATGAACTCTGAAAAGGTTGAAAGTTGGCATGGTATCATCATTTCATCCACATAGCATGTGCAAGAAAGTTGAGACGGTTACGGCAAAGACTGCATGCACTTCGTGTACAAAACTAACAATCTCTTTCAAATATCAGGATTTCATACGGAAACTCGTCTGTTAAAAAGGGATTTCATTTTTTAAAACTTATTTGAACTCCTGACTTTTTGTGTGTTCAAAATGCACCATTCAAAGCCACATCATCATTTTTCAATCCTTTCTGACTTCATTTGTTATTTTTCATGCATTTACTAATTATTTTGAGCTATAAGACCCTAAAATTGAAAAGCATTTCAACTGAACCCTGAAAAGGTTGAAAGTTGGCATGGTATCATCATTTCATCCACATAGCATGTGCAAGAAAGTTGAGAGGGTTACGGCAAAAACTGGATGCACTTCGTGTACAAAACGGATAATCTCTTTCAAAGTATCAAGATTTCATACGGAAACTCGTCTGTTACAAAGGGATTTCATTTTTTAAAACTTATTTGGACTCCTGACTTTTTGTGTGTTCAGAATGCACCATTCAAAGCCACATCATCATTTTACAATCCTTTCTGACTTCATTTGTTATTTTTCATGCATTTACTAATTATTTTGAGCTATAAGACCCTAAAATTGAAGAGCATTTCAAATGAACTCTGAAAAGGTTGAAAGTTGGCATGGTATCATCATTTCATCCACATAGCATGTGCAAGAAAGTTGAGAGGGTTACGGCAAAAACTGCATGCACTTCGTGTACAAAACTAACAATCTCTTTCAAATATCAGGATTTCATACGGAAACTCGTCTGTTACAAAGGGATTTCATTTTTTAAAACTTATTTGAACTCCTGACTTTTTGTGTGTTCAAAATGCACCATTCAAAGCCACATCATCATTTTTCAATCATTTCTGACTTCATTTGTTATTTTTCATGCATTTACTAATTATTTTGAGCTATAAGACCCTAAAATTGAAGAGCATTTCAAATGAACTCTGAAAAGGTTGAAAGTTGGCATGGTATCATCATTTCATCCACATAGCATGTGCAAGAAAGTTGAGAGGGTTACGGCAAAAACTGCATGCACTTCGTGTACAAAACTAACAATCTCTTTCAAATATCAGGATTTCATACGGAAACTCGTCTGTTAAAAAGGGATTTCATTTTTTAAAACTTATTTGAACTCCTGACTTTTTGTGTGTTCAAAATGCACCATTCAAAGCCACATCATCATTTTTCAATCCTTTCTGACTTCATTTGTTATTTTTCATGCATTTACTAATTATTTTGAGCTATAAGACCCTAAAATTGAAGAGCATTTCAAATGAACTCTGAAAAGGTTGGAAGTTGGCATGGTATCATCATTTCATGCACATAGCATGTGCAAGAAAGTTGAGAGGGTTACGGCAAAGACTGCATGCACTTCGTGTACAAAACTAACAATCTCTTTCAAATATCAGGATTTCATACGGAAACTTGTCTGTTACAAAGGGATTTCATTTTTTTAAACTTATTTGAACTCCTGACTTTTTGTGTGTTCAAAATGCACCATTCAAAGCCACATCATCATTTTTCAATCCTTTCTGACTTCATTTGTTATTTTTCATGCATTTACTAATTATTTTGAGCTATAAGACCCCAAAATTGAAAAACATTTCAAATGAACTCTGAAAAGGTTGAAAGTTGGCATGGTATCATCATTTCATGCACATAGCATGTGCAAGAAAGTTGAGAGGGTTACGGCAAAGACTGCATGCACTTCGTGTACAAAACTAACAATCTCTTTCAAATATCAGGATTTCATACGGAAACTCGTCTGTTACAAAGGGATTTCATTTTTTTAAACTTATTTGAACTCCTGACTTTTTGTGTGTTCAAAATGCACCATTCAAAGCCACATCATCATTTTTCAATCCTTTCTGACTTCATTTGTTATTTTTCATGCATTTACTAATTATTTTGAGCTATAAGACCCCAAAATTGAAAAACATTTCAAATGAACTCTGAAAAGGTTGAAAGTTGGCATGGTATCATCATTTCATGCACATAGCATGTGCAAGAAAGTTGAGAGGGTTACGGCAAAGACTGCATGCACTTCGTGTACAAAACTAACAATCTCTTTCAAATATCAGGATTTCATACGGAAACTCGTCTGTTACAAAGGGATTTCATTTTTTTAAACTTATTTGAACTCCTGACTTTTTGTGTGTTCAAAATGCACCATTCAAAGCCACATCATCATTTTTCAATCCTTTCTGACTTCATTTGTTATTTTTCATGCATTTACTAATTATTTTGAGCTATAAGACCCTAAAATTGAAAAGCATTTCAAATGAACTCTGAAAAGGTTGAAAGTTGGCATGGTATCATCATTTCATCCACATAGCATGTGCAAGAAACTTGAGAGGGTTACGGCAAAAACTGCATGCACTTCGTGTACAAAACTAACAATCTCTTTCAAATATCAGGATTTCATACGGAAACTCGTCTGTTACAAAGGGATTTCATTTTTTAAAACTTATTTGAACTCCTGACTTTTTGTGTGTTCCAAATGCACCATTCAAAGCCACATCATCATTTTTCAATCCTTTCTGACTTCATTTGTTATTTTTCATGCATTTACTAATTATTTTGAGCTATAAGACCCTAAAATTGAAAAGCATTTCAACTGAACTCAGAAAAGGTTGAAAGTTGGCATGGTATCATCATTTCATCCACATAGCATGTGCAAGAAAGTTGAGAGGGTTACGGCAAAAACTGGACGCACTTCGTGTACAAAACGGACAATCTCTTCCAAAGTATCAGGATTTCATACGGAAACTCGTCTGTTACAAAGGGATTTCATTTTTTGAAACATATTTGAACTCCTGACTTTTTGTGTGTTCAAAATGCACCATTCAAAGCCACATCATCATTTTTAATCCTTTCTGACTTCATTTGTTATTTTTCATGCATTTACTAATTATTTTGAGCTATAAGACCCTAAAATTGAAGAGCATTTCAAATGAACTCTGAAGAGGTTGGAAGTTGGCATGGTATCATCATTTCATCCACATAGCATGTGCAAGAAAGTTGAGAGGGTTACGGCAAAAACTGCATGCACTTCGTGTACAAAACTAACAATCTCTTTCAAATATCAGGATTCATACGGAAACTCGTCTGTTACAAAGGGATTTCATTTTTTAAAACTTATTTGAACTCCTGACTTTTTGTGTGTTCACAATGCACCATTCAAAGCCACATCATCATTTTTCAATCCTTTCTGACTTCATTTGTTATTTTTCATGCATTTACCAATTATTTTGAGCTATAAGACCCCAAAATTGAAAAACATATCATATGAACTCTGAAAATGTTGAAAGTTGGCATGGTATCATCATTTCATCCACATAGCATGTGCAAGAAAGTTGAGAGGGTTACGGCAAAGACTGCATGCACTTCGTGTACAAAACGGACAATCTCTTTCAAATATCAGGATTTCATACGGAAACTCGTCTGTTACAAAGGGATTTCATTTTTTAAAACTTATTTGAACTCCTGACTTTTTGTGTGTTCACAATGCACCATTCAAAGCCACATCATCATTTTTCAATCCTTTCTGACTTCATTTGTTATTTTTCATGCATTTACCAATTATTTTGAGCTATAAGACCCCAAAATTGAAAAACATATCAAATGAACTCTGAAAATGTTGAAAGTTGGCATGGTATCATCATTTCATCCACATAGCATGTGCAAGAAAGTTGAGAGGGTTACGGCAAAGACTGCATGCACTTCGTGTACAAAACGGACAATCTCTTTCAAATATCAGGATTTCATACGGAAACTCGTCTGTTAAAAAGGGATTTCATTTTTTAAAACTTATTTGAACTCCTGACTTTTTGTGTGTTCAAAATGCACCATTCAAAGCCACATCATCATTTTACAATCCTTTCTGACTTCATTTGTTATTTTTCATGCATTTACTAATTATTTTGAGCTATAAGACCCTAAAATTGAAGAGCATTTCAAATGAACTCTGAAAAGGTTGAAAGTTGGCATGGTATCATCATTTCATCCACATAGCATGTGCAAGAAAGTTGAGAGGGTTACGGCAAAAACTGCATGCACTTCGTGTACAAAACTAACAATCTCTTTCAAATATCAGGATTTCATACGGAAACTCGTCTCTTACAAAGGGATTTCATTTTTTAAAACTTATTTGAACTCCTGACTTTTTGTGTGTTCAAAATGCACCATTCAAAGCCACATCATCATTTTTCAATCATTTCTGACTTCATTTATTATTTTTCATGCATTTACTAATTATTTTGAGCTATAAGACCCTAAAATTGAAGAGCATTTCAAATGAACTCTGAAAAGGTTGAAAGTTGGCATGGTATCATCATTTCATCCACATAGCATGTGCAAGAAAGTTGAGAGGGTTACGGCAAAAACTGCATGCACTTCGTGTACAAAACTAACAATCTCTTTCAAATATCAGGATTTCATACGGAAACTCGTCTGTTACAAAGGGATTTCATTTTTTAAAACTTATTTGAACTCCTGACTTTTTGTGTGTTCCAAATGCACCATTCAAAGCCACATCATCATTTTTCAATCCTTTCTGACTTCATTTGTTATTTTTCATGCATTTACTAATTATTTTGAGCTATAAGACCCTAAAATTGAAAAGCATTTCAACTGAACTCAGAAAAGGTTGAAAGTTGGCATGGTATCATCATTTCATCCACATAGCATGTGCAAGAAAGTTGAGAGGGTTACGGCAAAAACTGGACGCACTTCGTGTACAAAACGGACAATCTCTTCCAAAGTATCAGGATTTCATACGGAAACTCGTCTGTTACAAAGGGATTTCATTTTTTGAAACATATTTGAACTCCTGACTTTTTGTGTGTTCAAAATGCACCATTCAAAGCCACATCATCATTTTTAATCCTTTCTGACTTCATTTGTTATTTTTCATGCATTTACTAATTATTTTGAGCTATAAGACCCTAAAATTGAAGAGCATTTCAAATGAACTCTGAAGAGGTTGGAAGTTGGCATGGTATCATCATTTCATCCACATAGCATGTGCAAGAAAGTTGAGAGGGTTACGGCAAAAACTGCATGCACTTCGTGTACAAAACTAACAATCTCTTTCAAATATCAGGATTCATACGGAAACTCGTCTGTTACAAAGGGATTTCATTTTTTAAAACTTATTTGAACTCCTGACTTTTTGTGTGTTCACAATGCACCATTCAAAGCCACATCATCATTTTTCAATCCTTTCTGACTTCATTTGTTATTTTTCATGCATTTACCAATTATTTTGAGCTATAAGACCCCAAAATTGAAAAACATATCATATGAACTCTGAAAATGTTGAAAGTTGGCATGGTATCATCATTTCATCCACATAGCATGTGCAAGAAAGTTGAGAGGGTTACGGCAAAGACTGCATGCACTTCGTGTACAAAACGGACAATCTCTTTCAAATATCAGGATTTCATACGGAAACTCGTCTGTTACAAAGGGATTTCATTTTTTAAAACTTATTTGAACTTCTGACTTTTTGTGTGTTCACAATGCACCATTCAAAGCCACATCATCATTTTTCAATCCTTTCTGACTTCATTTGTTATTTTTCATGCATTTACCAATTATTTTGAGCTATAAGACCCCAAAATTGAAAAACATATCAAATGAACTCTGAAAATGTTGAAAGTTGGCATGGTATCATCATTTCATCCACATAGCATGTGCAAGAAAGTTGAGAGGGTTACGGCAAAGACTGCATGCACTTCGTGTACAAAACGGACAATCTCTTTCAAATATCAGGATTTCATACGGAAACTCGTCTGTTAAAAAGGGATTTCATTTTTTAAAACTTATTTGAACTCCTGACTTTTTGTGTGTTCAAAATGCACCATTCAAAGCCACATCATCATTTTTCAATCCTTTCTGACTTCATTTGTTATTTTTCATGCATTTACTAATTATTTTGAGCTATAAGACCCTAAAATTGAAGAGCATTTCAAATGAACTCTGAAAAGGTTGAAAGTTGGCATGGTATCATCATTTCATCCACATAGCATGTGCAAGAAAGTTGAGAGGGTTACGGCAAAAACTGCATGCACTTCGTGTACAAAACTAACAATCTCTTTCAAATATCAGGATTTCATACGGAAACTCGTCTGTTACAAAGGGATTTCATTTTTTAAAACTTATTTGAACTCCTGACTTTTTGTGTGTTCAAAATGCACCATTCAAAGCCACATCATCATTTTTCAATCATTTCTGACTTCATTTGTTATTTTTCATGCATTTAGTAATTATTTTGAGCTATAAGACCCTAAAATTGAAGAGCATTTCAAATGAACTCTGAAAAGGTTGAAAGTTGGCATGGTATCATCATTTCATCCACATAGCATGTGCAAGAAAGTTGAGAGGGTTACGGCAAAAACTGCATGCACTTCGTGTACAAAACTAACAATCTCTTTCAAATATCAGGATTTCATACGGAAACTCGTCTGTTAAAAAGGGATTTCATTTTTTAAAACTTATTTGAACTCCTGACTTTTTGTGTGTTCAAAATGCACCATTCAAAGCCACATCATCATTTTTCAATCCTTTCTGACTTCATTTGTTATTTTTCATGCATTTACTAATTATTTTGAGCTATAAGACCCTAAAATTGAAGAGCATTTCAAATGAACTCTGAAAAGGTTGGAAGTTGGCATGGTATCATCATTTCATCCACATAGCATGTGCAAGAAACTTGAGAGGGTTACGGCAAAAACTGCATGCACTTCGTGTACAAAACTAACAATCTCTTTCAAATATCAGGATTTCATACGGAAACTCGTCTGTTACAAAGGGATTTCATTTTTTAAAACTTATTTGAACTCCTGACTTTTTGTGTGTTCCAAATGCACCATTCAAAGCCACATCATCATTTTTCAATCCTTTCTGACTTCATTTGTTATTTTTCATGCATTTACTAATTATTTTGAGCTATAAGACCCTAAAATTGAAAAGCATTTCAACTGAACTCAGAAAAGGTTGAAAGTTGGCATGGTATCATCATTTCATCCACATAGCATGTGCAAGAAAGTTGAGAGGGTTACGGCAAAAACTGGACGCACTTCGTGTACAAAACGGACAATCTCTTCCAAAGTATCAGGATTTCATACGGAAACTCGTCTGTTACAAAGGGATTTCATTTTTTGAAACATATTTGAACTCCTGACTTTTTGTGTGTTCAAAATGCACCATTCAAAGCCACATCATCATTTTTCAATCATTTCTGACTTCATTTCTTATTTTTCATGCATTTACTAATTATTTTGAGCTATAAGACCTTAAAATTGAAGAGCATTTCAAATGAACTCTGAAGAGGTTGAAAGTTGGCATGGTATCATCATTTCATCCACATAGCATGTGCAAGAAAGTTGAGAGGGTTACGGCAAAAACTGCATGCACTTCGTGTACAAAACTAACAATCTCTTTCAAATATCAGGATTCATACGGAAACTCGTCTGTTACAAAGGGATTTCATTTTTTAAAACTTATTTGAACTCCTGACTTTTTGTGTGTTCAAAATGCACCATTCAAAGCCACATCATCATTTTTCAATCCTTTCTGACTTCATTTGTTATTTTTCATGCATTTACTAATTATTTTGAGCTATAAGACCCCAAAATTGAAAAACATTTCAAATGAACTCTGAAAAGGTTGAAAGTTGGCATGGTATCATCATTTCATCCACATAGCATGTGCAAGAAAGTTGAGACGGTTACGGCAAAGACTGCATGCACTTCGTGTACAAAACTAACAATCTCTTTCAAATATCAGGATTTCATACGGAAACTCGTCTGTTAAAAAGGGATTTCATTTTTTAAAACTTATTTGAACTCCTGACTTTTTGTGTGTTCAAAATGCACCATTCAAAGCCACATCATCATTTTTCAATCCTTTCTGACTTCATTTGTTATTTTTCATGCATTTACTAATTATTTTGAGCTATAAGACCCTAAAATTGAAAAGCATTTCAACTGAACCCTGAAAAGGTTGAAAGTTGGCATGGTATCATCATTTCATCCACATAGCATGTGCAAGAAAGTTGAGAGGGTTACGGCAAAAACTGGATGCACTTCGTGTACAAAACGGATAATCTCTTTCAAAGTATCAAGATTTCATACGGAAACTCGTCTGTTACAAAGGGATTTCATTTTTTAAAACTTATTTGGACTCCTGACTTTTTGTGTGTTCAGAATGCACCATTCAAAGCCACATCATCATTTTACAATCCTTTCTGACTTCATTTGTTATTTTTCATGCATTTACTAATTATTTTGAGCTATAAGACCCTAAAATTGAAGAGCATTTCAAATGAACTCTGAAAAGGTTGAAAGTTGGCATGGTATCATCATTTCATCCACATAGCATGTGCAAGAAAGTTGAGAGGGTTACGGCAAAAACTGCATGCACTTCGTGTACAAAACTAACAATCTCTTTCAAATATCAGGATTTCATACGGAAACTCGTCTGTTACAAAGGGATTTCATTTTTTAAAACTTATTTGAACTCCTGACTTTTTGTGTGTTCAAAATGCACCATTCAAAGCCACATCATCATTTTTCAATCATTTCTGACTTCATTTGTTATTTTTCATGCATTTACTAATTATTTTGAGCTATAAGACCCTAAAATTGAAGAGCATTTCAAATGAACTCTGAAAAGGTTGAAAGTTGGCATGGTATCATCATTTCATCCACATAGCATGTGCAAGAAAGTTGAGAGGGTTACGGCAAAAACTGCATGCACTTCGTGTACAAAACTAACAATCTCTTTCAAATATCAGGATTTCATACGGAAACTCGTCTGTTAAAAAGGGATTTCATTTTTTAAAACTTATTTGAACTCCTGACTTTTTGTGTGTTCAAAATGCACCATTCAAAGCCACATCATCATTTTTCAATCCTTTCTGACTTCATTTGTTATTTTTCATGCATTTACTAATTATTTTGAGCTATAAGACCCTAAAATTGAAGAGCATTTCAAATGAACTCTGAAAAGGTTGGAAGTTGGCATGGTATCATCATTTCATGCACATAGCATGTGCAAGAAAGTTGAGAGGGTTACGGCAAAGACTGCATGCACTTCGTGTACAAAACTAACAATCTCTTTCAAATATCAGGATTTCATACGGAAACTTGTCTGTTACAAAGGGATTTCATTTTTTTAAACTTATTTGAACTCCTGACTTTTTGTGTGTTCAAAATGCACCATTCAAAGCCACATCATCATTTTTCAATCCTTTCTGACTTCATTTGTTATTTTTCATGCATTTACTAATTATTTTGAGCTATAAGACCCCAAAATTGAAAAACATTTCAAATGAACTCTGAAAAGGTTGAAAGTTGGCATGGTATCATCATTTCATGCACATAGCATGTGCAAGAAAGTTGAGAGGGTTACGGCAAAGACTGCATGCACTTCGTGTACAAAACTAACAATCTCTTTCAAATATCAGGATTTCATACGGAAACTCGTCTGTTACAAAGGGATTTCATTTTTTTAAACTTATTTGAACTCCTGACTTTTTGTGTGTTCAAAATGCACCATTCAAAGCCACATCATCATTTTTCAATCCTTTCTGACTTCATTTGTTATTTTTCATGCATTTACTAATTATTTTGAGCTATAAGACCCCAAAATTGAAAAACATTTCAAATGAACTCTGAAAAGGTTGAAAGTTGGCATGGTATCATCATTTCATGCACATAGCATGTGCAAGAAAGTTGAGAGGGTTACGGCAAAGACTGCATGCACTTCGTGTACAAAACTAACAATCTCTTTCAAATATCAGGATTTCATACGGAAACTCGTCTGTTACAAAGGGATTTCATTTTTTTAAACTTATTTGAACTCCTGACTTTTTGTGTGTTCAAAATGCACCATTCAAAGCCACATCATCATTTTTCAATCCTTTCTGACTTCATTTGTTATTTTTCATGCATTTACTAATTATTTTGAGCTATAAGACCCTAAAATTGAAAAGCATTTCAAATGAACTCTGAAAAGGTTGAAAGTTGGCATGGTATCATCATTTCATCCACATAGCATGTGCAAGAAACTTGAGAGGGTTACGGCAAAAACTGCATGCACTTCGTGTACAAAACTAACAATCTCTTTCAAATATCAGGATTTCATACGGAAACTCGTCTGTTACAAAGGGATTTCATTTTTTAAAACTTATTTGAACTCCTGACTTTTTGTGTGTTCCAAATGCACCATTCAAAGCCACATCATCATTTTTCAATCCTTTCTGACTTCATTTGTTATTTTTCATGCATTTACTAATTATTTTGAGCTATAAGACCCTAAAATTGAAAAGCATTTCAACTGAACTCAGAAAAGGTTGAAAGTTGGCATGGTATCATCATTTCATCCACATAGCATGTGCAAGAAAGTTGAGAGGGTTACGGCAAAAACTGGACGCACTTCGTGTACAAAACGGACAATCTCTTCCAAAGTATCAGGATTTCATACGGAAACTCGTCTGTTACAAAGGGATTTCATTTTTTGAAACATATTTGAACTCCTGACTTTTTGTGTGTTCAAAATGCACCATTCAAAGCCACATCATCATTTTTCAATCATTTCTGACTTCATTTCTTATTTTTCATGCATTTACTAATTATTTTGAGCTATAAGACCTTAAAATTGAAGAGCATTTCAAATGAACTCTGAAGAGGTTGAAAGTTGGCATGGTATCATCATTTCATCCACATAGCATGTGCAAGAAAGTTGAGAGGGTTACGGCAAAAACTGCATGCACTTCGTGTACAAAACTAACAATCTCTTTCAAATATCAGGATTCATACGGAAACTCGTCTGTTACAAAGGGATTTCATTTTTTAAAACTTATTTGAACTCCTGACTTTTTGTGTGTTCAAAATGCACCATTCAAAGCCACATCATCATTTTTCAATCCTTTCTGACTTCATTTGTTATTTTTCATGCATTTACTAATTATTTTGAGCTATAAGACCCCAAAATTGAAAAACATTTCAAATGAACTCTGAAAAGGTTGAAAGTTGGCATGGTATCATCATTTCATCCACATAGCATGTGCAAGAAAGTTGAGACGGTTACGGCAAAGACTGCATGCACTTCGTGTACAAAACTAACAATCTCTTTCAAATATCAGGATTTCATACGGAAACTCGTCTGTTAAAAAGGGATTTCATTTTTAAAACTTATTTGAACTCCTGACTTTTTGTGTGTTCAAAATGCACCATTCAAAGCCACATCATCATTTTTCAATCCTTTCTGACTTCATTTGTTATTTTTCATGCATTTACTAATTATTTTGAGCTATAAGACCCTAAAATTGAAAAGCATTTCAACTGAACCCTGAAAAGGTTGAAAGTTGGCATGGTATCATCATTTCATCCACATAGCATGTGCAAGAAAGTTGAGAGGGTTACGGCAAAAACTGGATGCACTTCGTGTACAAAACGGATAATCTCTTTCAAAGTATCAAGATTTCATACGGAAACTCGTCTGTTACAAAGGGATTTCATTTTTTAAAACTTATTTGGACTCCTGACTTTTTGTGTGTTCAGAATGCACCATTCAAAGCCACATCATCATTTTACAATCCTTTCTGACTTCATTTGTTATTTTTCATGCATTTACTAATTATTTTGAGCTATAAGACCCTAAAATTGAAGAGCATTTCAAATGAACTCTGAAAAGGTTGAAAGTTGGCATGGTATCATCATTTCATCCACATAGCATGTGCAAGAAAGTTGAGAGGGTTACGGCAAAAACTGCATGCACTTCGTGTACAAAACTAACAATCTCTTTCAAATATCAGGATTTCATACGGAAACTCGTCTGTTACAAAGGGATTTCATTTTTTAAAACTTATTTGAACTCCTGACTTTTGTGTGTTCAAAATGCACCATTCAAAGCCACATCATCATTTTTCAATCATTTCTGACTTCATTTGTTATTTTTCATGCATTTACTAATTATTTTGAGCTATAAGACCCTAAAATTGAAGAGCATTTCAAATGAACTCTGAAAAGGTTGAAAGTTGGCATGGTATCATCATTTCATCCACATAGCATGTGCAAGAAAGTTGAGAGGGTTACGGCAAAAACTGCATGCACTTCGTGTACAAAACTAACAATCTCTTTCAAATATCAGGATTTCATACGGAAACTCGTCTGTTAAAAAGGGATTTCATTTTTTAAAACTTATTTGAACTCCTGACTTTTTGTGTGTTCAAAATGCACCATTCAAAGCCACATCATCATTTTTCAATCCTTTCTGACTTCATTTGTTATTTTTCATGCATTTACTAATTATTTTGAGCTATAAGACCCTAAAATTGAAGAGCATTTCAAATGAACTCTGAAAAGGTTGGAAGTTGGCATGGTATCATCATTTCATGCACATAGCATGTGCAAGAAAGTTGAGAGGGTTACGGCAAAGACTGCATGCACTTCGTGTACAAAACTAACAATCTCTTTCAAATATCAGGATTTCATACGGAAACTTGTCTGTTACAAAGGGATTTCATTTTTTTAAACTTATTTGAACTC